>NC_047663.1:19778711-20518711 GCF_011762505.2 Arvicanthis niloticus | reverse complement strand
CTCCCACCTGCTTCCCTCTCTCAGTCCCTGGAGGCATCTTAGGAACCCTAGGCATGGAGGCAGGAACCCAGGGTCCTCCATCCCCTGAGTTTGTCCCAAAAGGAGTTCCCACAGGTCTTTCTAGCTTGTGTATGTGGTGTGTGACAGGGTGACCAGCCCAGGTAGCATTTCTCAAGGCTTGTCTACAGTCCAGTGGTTCTCAGCCTTCCTAGTGCTACGACCCTTTAATATGGTTCCTCGTGTCCTGGTGACCCCCAACCATAAAACTACTTTCATTTCTACTTCATAACTGTAATTTTGCTAGTTATGAATTGCAATGCAAATACCCGTGTTTTTAAAAAATGGTTTTAGGCAAACCCCTGTAAAAGGGTAGGTATACCTCAAAGGAGTGGAGACCCACAAATTGAGAAACTCTGGTCTACACTGTACCACTACCTGGGTAGCTTCTCCGCCTCTGGAGGGTTGACAATGTTTCTTAGAGATTTCCACCACGAGCTTGCAGCATCTGAGGCATGGCCCTGTGAATTCTGCTGGCTGGTCCCAGACAGCAGGGGTCCAGGAGAGGAGCAACAGGTACCAGGTAGAGTTAAGCCCTGAGTTTGTCTGGGACAGCACACCTCACCTCTCCGGGCCTCACCTGATTTTAGCCCCACACCCACAGTGCAGCCCCCACCCCCATCCACTGCCAGGTCCTCAGCGACAAACTCTGTTCTAATTATCTGGACATCTCTCAGAGCTCGAAGCATGGAGAAATTGAGAAAGTTGTACCAGGTAAGTTGTACATTATAGTTAAGGGTTTCAGGACTCAGGCAGCTTACACCAGCCTACCTGCCTGGGAATTTTATTTTATTAAGTTTATTTATTTGTAATTTGTGTGTATTTGTCTGTGTGTGCTAGCACATTCACAGCTGTCTTTCCATCTGCATGTAGATGTCTTCTTCAGTTGCTTTCCACCTTATTTTATTTTATTTATTTTTGAGACAAGGTCTCATTGTGTAGCCCTGGCTGGACTGGAACTGACAGGCTGGCCTCGCACTGACAGAGATCCACCTGATTCTGCCTTTCTAGTGCTGAGATTTAAGGTGTGTGCCACCATGGCCTGCCCTCCACATTTTTGGGAGGTGCAGGGGGGCAAGGTCTCTGACTGAACCGGTAGCTTTCTGTTTATTTGGCTAAGCGATGGTCAGCAATTCCTTAAGACTGACCTGTCTGCCCCTATGCTAAGGCAGGGGTTACAGACGTGTTCCGCTAGCTCTCAGCCCAGCTTTGCCGTGAGTGCTGGGTCCCAGTGCACTTGTAGCACCCACTTTACCCACTGAGCCTTTCCCCATTCCAGAGAAAGATGTCCATTATGTAGCTAGAGCTAACCCATTCACTCGTTAGCCTAGGCTGGCCTCAGATTCGGTCCATCTGTCTCAGCCTTCTAAGTGCTGAGATTAGAGTTGTGTAGCACCAGACCGGGTCACCTGGAACTTTGAATAAAACTGCTTTTATGAAAGGCAAGAGTGGGCAGAGGAGGAACGAGGCTCCCACGACTACATCTTATTAACCGGACGATGCTAAATAGAGAAGAGAAGGTGCGGGCAGGAAAGGACGGAGATTTCCAGCCTGTGAGTCTCTGCATGATGGAAGGAGCCCACGGGGAGGGCTGGGCTAAAAAGAAGATGGGGCTGTCAGCTCCTTAGGAAGCCCTTGGGGCCTGACCTGGCAAGCTGTAACCAGATCCCTGTTGGGCCATCCTTCTCACATCTGGCTCAGGGTCCCCATCCCAGGGAGGCCCCCTTGGCCCTTTGCCCTGGGAAGGGGTGGGCACCAGGTCACGGTGGGGTGGGTGGGGAGGTCAGAAGGGCATGGGGTGGGAGCACAGCAGGGTGCTATGTGCTGGGAACATAGGGCCTGGCACCCCAGTGCCCCAGCAGCTGCTGTCGTCTGTCAACCCCCCCTGGGGGCACCGCAAGGCCGCCACCTCTACATCTTCCTGACAGGCCTCTCTTCTGAGGCCAGGAAAAAACAACAGCCCCCTCCTGCAGCAACCCATTTGTCAGCTGAAGGCTGGCCCTGCACCTTTACCCTCCTCAAAGTCAGCAGTTCCCTGTCAAGGCCCTGTGGGGCCAGTAGACAAAGATGGATGGAGGTGGCTGTTTGCAGAGGAAAGCTCTTGGCTGCAGCCAAGGGGAGTGGTCCAGAAGGGAGGGGCCCCTGGCTTCTGGTGTGGCTGGAGGTAGCCCAGGGAGGAAGAGGAAAGACACAAGTTCCAAGGGCCCTGGAGGGCTTCCAGCTGGGCCACACCTGAGCCATCCTACAGAATGCTGGGAATTTCCTCCACGGCTCATGACAAACAGGCCTTCCTTGACCAGACAGGCCTGTTTCTGAGCTGGCCACCTCAGCCACCTGTGTCTAGAGTTGCTGAAAGTCCAGGAAGGGGCTGGAGGTGAGAGGTCCCTATTCAGGGTGTCTATTCTTGCTGTCCTTGGGCTCTGTGATCTCTGGAAAAATCATAATTTTTTTTTTCTGTGGTTTTCTCAGTGGTGAAATGAAATCGATACAACTTCCTGGGGCTGTATTAGGGAGCGGATCCCTGAAGCAGGGGGAGGTCAATGGAGAAGACCAGGCATGAGGAAAGCATAGGGCCTTCTCTTTCCTTAACTATGTGGAACCCCATCTGACCCAACGATGCCCATCTTAGCCCCAAATTATTATTATTGTTGTTATTGTTATTATTAATAATATTATTGTCCCCTCTCTGTGTTTATGTGTGTGTGTGTGTGTGTGTGTGTGTGTGTGGTAATGTGTGGATGGATGTGTGTGTCTATGAGAGCCAACCTCTGGTGTCATTCCTGAGGATACCAGCTTGCTTTTTGAACCGGGTCCCTCACTGACCAGGAGCTCACTAGTTCAGCTAAGCTGACTGGACAACCAGCCCCAGGGGTCCATTTGTCTCTACCTCCCCAACAGCTAGATTATGAAGACACACCGCCACACTCAGCTTTGTATATGGGTTCTGGAATCAAACTCAGTGCTTTGTGCTTGCCACTGTATGTGCTGGACCCACGAGGTCATCTCCCCAGCCCCCCAGGCTCCTTCTTCTATGGCCACATAGCACATATAACACAAGCATGGTTTTGGGAATCAGGGGTGTGTGGGTTCAAATCGTAGCCCTACCAATAATAAGTGGCACCGAGCACTCATTTGATCACGTGAACTTCATCTCTCCTTTCTGTAACATGGAATTAAATTTCTTTCTTCCTCATTGACTTGCAGAGTGAGGTCGCCATAGAAAAACTTAGGACAGCCCTACACATGCTAGTGGCATCTTGTCTTAGTCACTGTTCTGTTGCTGTGAAGAGACACCATGACCAAGGCAACTCTTGTAAAAGAAAGCATTCAACCGGAGACTTTCTTACGGTTTCAGAGACTTAGTCCATTATCATTATGGCAGGGACCCTGGTGCTGGAGAAATAGCTGAGAGCCAGAGAGAGAGAGAGAGAGAGAGACAGAGAGAGAGAGAGAGAGAGAGGCTGACTCTGGGTTTGGCTTGGGCTTTTGAAACTTCAAAGCCCACCTGCTGTGACACACTTCATCCAACCAGGCCACACCTCCTAATCCTTCTCAAGTAGTGGCTAAATGTCTAAGCATTCAGATAGCCTGTGGGGGCTGTTCTTATTCTTAAGGACAATGCCAGATGTGAAAAGCTAAAATGCCACAGGAGAGGGCATTAGTGGTGAGCAGAGGCACCATCCCCACTCCCCACTCCTCCCAGCAATCTGAGGAGCTCTCCTAACCTTTTAGGAACCTAAGCTTGGGCCATATTGAAGTCTGTGGCTTTGACACTGAGAAGACTTCCTGGACTAGCCAGTTTGTGAGGCAGAGCCTCGGATTTTATTTAAATTGCTTGTTGGTTGGTTGGTTGATATTTTATTTTATTTTATTTTATTTTATTTTATTTTATTTTATTTTATTTTATTTTATTTTGAGACAGGGTTTCTCTGTGTAGCCCTGGCTGTCTTGGAACACATTCTGAAGACCAGGCTGGCCTTGAACTCTGCCTCCCTCCCGCAGGCTTGGCTGACAATGTTTTTAATGTAGGCTAAAGCACTAGGGTGAAGAAGTGAGGTGACTAGAAAGACAAACTTAACAGCAGGAGTGGGTGTGTGCTTCCCAGAGAAGGGTGGAGGAAGTAAGGCAAGCTCCGATGTGGGCACCTGGAGAGGGGGGACAACTCTTTGTTTTAATCTGCCTCAGTTTATGTCTCCAAAGGTTGCTATCTCATTGATAAGAGAGAGGGGAGATGACTCCAGAGTTGCCTTGCATGGAATTATCATCTGATGAGGTAAAATCCAAAGCCAGTCTGGTTGGACCTAGGATTTAACACACATGTTCTCTGCAGATGGGGTTTTGGTGACATTCCTAGGGAGGGAAGGGAGAAAGGCAGTGAGTGTTGGGAATCCTGGGCCGTTCCCACCCCTCTGTTGGTGAGAGACTCCCATGGGGTTCCAGGGTGAAAAGCCTCTTCCTCTCTTCTTATGTCCGCCCCCCAAATCTTCCCTGCCTTTGTAGCCTGCATCACTGGAACACCGTGACTGTTAGCATCCACTCCCACAGGAGAGCATGTCAATCACACAAGCCTACACCTCCTAAGCCCGCCATTCCTCCTCCACCCACCCTCCCCCAGAGGTAGGGCTGGAGCTCTCAGTGGAAACCAGGCTGGCCTCGAAGCTCACAGAGATCCCCTGGCCCCTGCTTGAGTGCTGGAATTAAAGGCAGGTGCCACCACGTCCAGTTCCCAAGCAGGATCCTGAGGGACTGGACAGGAGACATCGATCTCAGTATGTTAGACCCGGCTGTGGTTAGGACTACAAATCTGGAAAACTCAGATTACCAAAAGGGGGCAGAAACAAGATGGTGGCCTTGCCCATAAGCCAAAATCCTCAGGTGACAATCCAGGCTGTGACAACCATGTCTCCTGGTCTAGTTGTCCTTACCCTTCCTAACGCTGGGACCCTTTAATACAATTCTTCATGTTGTGTGGACCCCGGCCATAAAATTATTTCTGTTGTTACTTCATAAGTGTGATTTTGTTAGTTATGAATCATAATGTAAATAATTTTTGGAGATAGGGGTTTGGAGATCAGAGGCTGACGACCACTGTCCTAGTCTTAGGGACGGGCATGGTGTCTTCTTGTGGTTGTTTGTTGTTGATGATGATTTATTAATTGTACGAGTGTTTTGCTTATGAATAAAAAAAATAAATAAGAAAGGAAAGAAAAGGCCAGGACTCCTGGGGGATGGTGGAGGAGAAAGTTTACTGTAGACAGAAGGGAGATCATAGCCAGAGGTGGACACATCTGAGAGCGTCCAGAGTGAGCGTGGCCTGACTGAGCTGAGCCATGTGAGGAGAAGGCGAGATGGGAGCAGGAGAGGAGCCCTCACTCCTGCACACACACCAACACCACGGAGGGCAGGATGGGCCGGGCCAAGAGACTGGCCAAAAGAGTAAAAAAAATAGACCAAAAGGCAAAAGGGAACAGCATAACAAAATGGCTGAATTACATAGGGAAGGGGGCATTTGTCAGCCAGGAGGACCCTGTAAGAGGTAGGGACTGAGGAATGCTGGGAGAATCTGGTAGCCAGCTTCTGCTCTGATACATTAATGGACACCTCAGATAGCCACTTGTCCTGCCTTTGAGACCCAACAGCCTGCATGTATGTCTGTGTACCATATATATGCCTGGTGCCTGTAGAGGTCGGGCAGAGAATCCTCTGGAACTGGAGATGCAGTGGTTGTGAGCCATCACGATGGTGTTAGGAACTGAATCCAGGTCCTCTGCACGAGCCACAAGTGTTCTTAACAGATGAGCCGTCTCTCCAGTTCCATGTGTCTTTCTGCCTTAGTCTGTCTCTGGACCTGTGCTCTTTACACCCAGTTGGCTGTTCACACTCTGGTCCTATTCTGAGTGCCCTGAGGAAGGGGGCAAAACTGGTACCCTCTTCCCATCTCTGGCCACTGAAAGGAGCCTTTCTGGAAGTCTTGTTCAAACCTGCCATCGTGTGCCATTAACCAGACTTGTACACTTGGTCATGTAGCATTCCAGGGGGTGGGCAGGCCAGGACCCCAACAAGCCTCTCTTCTTCCCTACCAGAACCATTCTTGAGGAAAGGGGGTTGCATGAGCTGCTAACTAGAATACAGTGCACCCCATTAAGAATGAGCACCCCAATAATTATGTGCAGTTAAATACTTGGGACACACTTAGACGTAGGAGAGGGGGAAAAAACTGATTATGCATCTGAAATTCACGTTTAAATGAGAGCTATTCTTTTTCTACTTAATCTTTCCATCTTCGTTAAGCCCAGACTCCTGTTTCACAGGGGAAAGGCTTTGACTCTCGAGGTAGGCCGTTGCACTTGGACAGAAGGCTCTAGAATAAAATTTTCAATGGGATCATGGGGGGGGGGGGAGGCTAGAGGAAAGCTGTCCCAAGTGGAGGGAGTAAGGACCCCCAGAGCACCCTGGTCAGGAAACACTGAAGGTGAAGGAGCTGAGCCACCAAGCCTCAGTGGGAACCTGGGATACCAGCCACTCCCTTCTGGCCCCCACTTTCCAACTCTTTCCAGGCAGCAGGGCCATAATGCGGGGAGAAACAGCTAAGCAGATAGGACAGCAAGCTGGCGATTTATGTGGTGTGGGAACGGCTCCGCTCTCCCTCACTGTTTACCTAGCAGTATATTTTAAAACAGAAAGCACCATGCGGAGAACCACAGCTGTGAATTATGGGCTCTGGCTGGGAGGGGTCACAAGGGCACCTCTTTCAGAGTGCTGCCCATAAGACTACCCCCTCCCGGCTCTGTCCAGGTGGAAAAGGTGGCCCTGGGCATCGTCCTCTGAGCAAGGCCGGCATCCCTGGGTTCTGGTTAAAGCTGTAATGGTCGCTTTGTGAAGATGCTGAGAATGCACGTGAGCACTTAAAACATCTGGAGGGAGATGGGAGAGATGAGAGATTGGAGCCCTCAACCGGCCGGCTTTGCCGGCTTTGCCTTTCGAGAACACACACTGAGTTTTACTAGGTCTTTCAAAAGAAGCCAAAGTTCCGGACTTTTAATGTAAGCAGGTTACCAGGGTTGGTTTTTTTTTTTTTTTTTTAAAGATGTACTTATTTTATGTGTATGAGTACACTGCAGTTGTCTTCAGACACAAGAAGAGGGCATCAGATCCCATTCCAGATGGTTGTGAGCCACCATGTGGCTGCTGGGAATTGAACTCAGGACCTCTGGAAGAACAGACAGTGCTCTTAACCGCTGAGCCACCTCTCCAGCCCAGACTACTAGGATTTAATCCAGTATCCTCTCAATGCCTTCACATTTCCTTGTTTGTTTATTACGTGCTCGCGCATGTGTACACAAGCATTCATGCACACGCACGCATGCCACGGAGCACATGCATCTGTCAGAGGACAACTTTCAGGAGTCAGTTCTCTCCTTTCTCCACGTGGTCTCCAAGAACCAGACTTGGGCCGCTTGGTACAAGCACCTGAGCCTGAAAAACCATCTCGTCAGCCCTCAAGCTTAATTGTTGAGAGTGATTTTTTTTTAGACACCACTTGTTGGATACGAGGCCTCTGAGGGGCTGGGAATAGTGAGTGGGACACACCTTTAATCCCAGCACTCAGGAGGCAGTAGCAGGCAGATCTCTGAGTTTAAGACCAGCCTGGTCTACATATCAAGTCCCAGGCCAGGCAGGGCTACATAGTGAGACTCTCTGTCTCAAACAAACAAAACAAAACCATAAACAAAGAGGCTTATGGGGCTGGCTGGGCATGGTGGCTCATGTCTATAATCTTAGAACTTAGGAAGTTGAGGCAGGAGGATTGTGAGCTGTGGGTCAGCCTGGGCTACATAGCAGAGCCTGTGTCAAACAAACAAAACAAAAAGCTTGTGGGGAAAAAACATGAAACTATAATCCCTAGTATTGCTGCCCCCCTGCTTCCTGGGACTACCCACTGATCATTGGGAAAACTGTAGGTTCAAGAACCTACCTCTGTTCCATGGGCTCTCCCTTGGGGGTCTCATCAAGCAGTTCTCAGGCTCCCAAGTGACTCTCATTCACATAAATGTGACCTTTGCAGACCCCAAATAACCCACTTTGTTTCTGGAATTGACCCTGAGAAGCACAGCTGGCCAGTATCCTATTTGTTACTGGTAAGGACACGAAGGCTCAAGGTTCAGGCCATTTGATTATGAAGTTCCAACCTTCAAAAGGATTGAGGCTAGGATCTTTAATTACAGACTTAGGCTCTTCTACACCCAAACTATGTTTTCCCATCAAAAAAAAAAGCCAGGCTCCTTGGGAGGACACAGCCTGAACCAAATCAAAATTTCCAATGGGACCTGTAAATGGGTGGAATATTTGGCAGACAGCATAGTCTTTGTAATTTAAAGTTAGTTGAAAATCTATAGGTTATCAGTTCTTTTAAAGGGGTAGAAGATATTTTATACCAAGCAAGGCTTGATGGTGCTCTGCTGGGTCTGGAGGGCTGGGTGGATGCTCTAAGGACACTGTAATGAGCCTGTCTGCCTTCTGTTATCATATTGCACTGGGAGGCAGCTTGCATCCATCCCTTCTGGGCTGGCTGCAAAAAGGGGAGAGAAGCAGAGAGCAGTAAGGTGCTAGCGTTTCCACACTGTCTGTCTCTGTCCACTGCAGAGTGGTGTTATAGGAAAATCAGTAGCCTGGGAGGGCTGAGGACAGTGAATGTTAACAGGCTTCCATCTCTTTCATAGCTGCTTCTGCACTCACCATCCAAGCGTCTATAACTGAACGGCCTTAGAGCTTCCAGCGTCAGAGTAGCAGGAACCATAGCAGGTTGGAGATTCATTCGATCGTGGAGAAGCCCGAAGCCCAGAGAGGTTAAAGCCTTGTCTAAGAGATGGGTTGTAAAAATGTGAGTTTCTGGTTTCCTGGCTTTTTTCTTGAAGTTCCACATGGGAGCAGAAAAAAAGATTCAGGGGGAACTTAAAAACCCACAAACCATCACACACACGATAGATATTCAGAGGTTTTGGCTACAGAGCGCAGGTCAGATCTCCCAGGCTGGGGAGTGGGAGGCAAGAGGGAGCCCTTTAGTTCAGGGCAGAAAAGAGTCAGGGCAGCTGAGACCCCACGTGGGGTTTATGGTTTCACGAGTGTCGGAGTGATAAAAAATGTGGTTATTTCCAGCTTGCAGCCTCCCAGAGTCTGTCTTGTTCTAATTGAAGAAATAAACAATCTACCCTAAGGCATGGTTAGCCTGGGACAGAAGAGTGTGGGATATCTGGGGGGAGAACAGCAGCCTAGAAGGACTTTGTGCTGAGTAGATTGTCCATAGAGGAGCGGGAGCCCGCCTTGCTTGAGCCTGGGGAGGTGGAGCATGGGTTCGCATGACAGGTCCACAGCCGAGGACCTCCTCCTTTAACCCCATAGGTCCTGCATACAGCACACAGATACATATCACATGCCACACAAAACGGATACAGACAGGTTCAGAGCATCAGCTCTCTCCCCCTCCCCCTCCCCCTCCCTCTCCCTCTCCCTCTCCCTCTCCCTCCCCCTCCCCCTCCCCCTCCCCCTCCCCCTCCCCCTCCCCCTCCCCCTCCCCCTCCCCCCTCCCCCTCCCCCTCCCCCTCCCTCTCCCTCTCCCTCTCCCTCTCCCTCTCCCTCCCCCTCTCCCTCTCCCTCCCCCTCCCCCTCCCCCTCCCCCCTCCCCCTCCCCCCTCCCCCTCCCCCCCTCCCCCTCCCCCTCCCCCTCCCCCTCCCCCTCCCCCTCCCCCTCCCCCCTCCCCCCTCCCAACACACACACTGTTCTGCCGTCTTTAGTCTGGGGTTATTTCTAGCGCTGAATGTGTAAATTTGTATTTTCTTTGCTTCCTCCCTTTGGTTCTGGGACCCAACCTGGGGTTGAGTGCTCTGTAATGATGCTCTACCTCTGACCTACACTCCCAACCCTTGGTGTTCTAAGGACTTACTGTGTAACTTCCACTAGCCTAGAACTTGACATCCTCCTGCCTCAGCCTCCCAAGCACTGACATTACAGGAGTGTGGGCCACTCCACATATTTTTCTTTTTAAGCCATGGCGTTGGACGGTCTGTCAGTTTAACCCATAGCCTAACTCCCATTTTTGGTACCTATACGGTTACATTTCTAGTCCTTATACCTTCAAAGCATCTCCTGCCCTGGTCAAAGGTCCTGCTCTGGCGTCGCTGTAGAAGTTATAACTTATTCCAATGAGAAGAGGAGAACCACGCTCCCCTGTGTGCTAAACTGAGAAGCTATGAGTCTGGTGGCGCCATCTGGTGGCAATAACCAGAACAACAGGTCTCGAACGAGCCCAGATTAGAACTCATTCCCAGACTATGGAACCACTCTGATTCTAGAATGGTTCCATCTTATGGAACGGGGCTGGTAGAAGTGTTATGTAGGCCTCTACTGCTCTTATGGCCTCACCACTGCTCGTATGCACAGGGCAGAAAATAGAATGATCGGCAGAGTACTGAATCCTGCCCCTCCAGAAGAGCCTAGATGGAAGATATGCACTATTCCAGAGAGCTAAATGACAGTTTCCTCTCCCGCCCCACGCCTATGAGCCCAAGATGTCTTCCAGTGTCAGAGCTGGAAGAAAGAGTTGAATCTACGCACGCACGCACGCACGCACGCACGCACGCACGGCCTAAGAAAGTACCTGGAACAGTGCCTGGCAAACAGGTTCCTCTAACACAGAAAAACACAAGGCATGGGTCAGAGGATAAAACCTGGTAATGGATTTGACCATCGTAAATGCTTTAATGTAACCAAAGGAGTAGGAGGTGGGCGTCAAGTGTAGTATCCTCCTAGCTACCCTGGTGCTGGTTTTGAGCAGCCACCGAATCAGGTTGGCCTGTACCAACGTTATCCTGTGTGTGTGTGTGTGTGTGTGTGTGTGTGTGTGTGTACGCATGCTCCCGCACTTTGGGTGTCATCCTATAAGAACAATCCACCTTGGGTTTGTTTTTTTTTTTTTTTTTTTTGGTTGGGTTTCTTTTTGTTTTTGTTTCTGTTTTTTGTTGTTGTTTGGTTTTTTACATTTTATATTTTTGAGGTTTTTTGTTGTTGTTGTTTTTTTTTTTGTTTTTTTTTTTTGGTTTTTTTTTTTTAGATATGGTCTTCTTCACTGAGTCCTGGGGCTCAGTGCTCAAGTTACACTGGCTGTCCAGTGATTTTAGGGTACTCCTCCTCTCCAGCAAGCCCCAGGGACCCACTTGTTTCTGCCTCTCCAGCTCTGGGATTACAGGAAGACCATTCCAGGCTTTGTACCATGGGTTCCGGGGATCAGACTCAGGTGCTTGTACAGCAGTTTCCAGACTGTTATGCGTTATGCACTAAGCCTGGGGCGGCTGGGTAGGGTTCTTCCACTGGGTGCAGAACCTGACAAGCAGCGTCAGTCCATCCTTAGAGCGGCTAATTTGGCCAGTGTGGCTAGGCTGCCGGACTGCAGTCACAGAGGCAGACTCAAAGGCTCTCTGACTGTCTAGTTGTGAAGGCTATTTTTAATGTGCCTATTTATTTTTTTAAGAGACACGTCTATCCTATCTGCTGGCGGGAGGAGACAAAGCAATGGTAACAGTTGATTGCTTCCCCGGCCCCCGGCATTTTTCAGATTTTAGACCCATTTGTCACACAAGCCCTGGGGGGAATGTTACCCCACCTGTGTCTGGGAGTCCACATGCACCCCCTGAGCTAACTGGTCAGACATAGTCAATGAGGCATTGCCTGCCGCCCACCCTTTACAGACTTGCTCTGTGTCTGCCTGGGACGCTGTTTAGGGGTACCCTGTCTGCCCGGGGATCGGGTATTCTCAGGACTCCCAAACCGCTGCTTCTGGAGGGTCTGAGTCGTATCATTTCATCCTAACCTATATTATACTTGGTCACCAGGGCTCTGTAGCCAGATCGCACACTGAGGTGACAAGGTGGTTAAACTGTGACTTGCCAGTATCTAGAATCACCTAGGAGATAGGCCTCCCTGCATACCTGTGAGGAATTATCTAGATTTAGGTTAGCCTGGAAGAATGTGTGTGTAGGGTTGCCTCAGTTAGGTAAATTGACGTGGAGGAGCCATCATACCTGTGGGCACCATTCTGTGGGTGGGGGTCCTGGCCGTCCCAGAATGCAGAAAACTGAACCCTAGGACCCATTCCTCACTGACTGGATGGCGCGTGACCAGCTGCTTCTGCCTCTCACTGCCTTAACTTCCCCATCATTGGTTGTGTCTTGAGTTGTCAGATGAATTAAACTTTCTCCTTTTCCCAGCTCTAGTCAGGGTATTTTTATCACAGCAACAGAAAAGTAAGAGAATACAGAAACACAGAACCGGGTACCCAGCAGCTTCCTCCCCAAGTCCCAGACTTCCTAGAAGGGGTGGGGGTGAGGCTGGGGTGGGGTTTCTCTGAGGCGCCATCTGTAACACAGTGACTTTGAGGACACTTTCTCAACTCTGTGCTGGGGTCCTCAGGAACCCCACACCCCATTTTAAGCCAACTCCACTTGGTGAGTCTTTCAGGCTCCCCTCTCTTAGGCCGGCTCACTTTTGCAAACATTTTTACTGTTTGTCAGTGTGCAAACTATGAAATACAGCCTGGGCCATGGAAGACCAGGACATCTGTTTTCTTTTTTTCTTTTTTTCTTTTTTTTTTTTTTTTTTTTTTTTACGATACACGTTTCGATACAGCCTTGGCTATCCTGGAACTCACTCGGTAGACCAGGTTGGCCTCGAACTCAGAAATCTGCCTGCTTCTACCTCCCAAGTGCTGGGATTAAAGGCGTGCACCACCACTGCCCGGCTAGGACATCTGTTTTCTTACAGACTTGGGTTCGAATCCTCACTGAGTCAGTTCCCAATTGGGTAACCTTGAGAGAGTTTCTAAGTGTCTCTGATCTGAGCCTTCAGGCAGAAGATACTGGTACACACATGGGGGCCTCTTGGTGAGGTGTCGCTGTGCATAGTAGAATATAGGTCATTGGTACCCTTGAAGTTCACAGTCTGGAGAGAGGAAAGTGTGGGGTATTCTCTGCAGGCTGAGATTCCAAGTTGCTTCTGAGACTAAGTGAGAGAAAGGGACAGGAGGCAGGACAGGCCACCCAAGATTCTCCCAGTGTGACTCTGGAAGTACCAGCTGTACACTCCACGGCATGGGATCTGCTTTAAGAGCCCAGCCAGCTCTTCAGGAAGAAAACAAGGTGTGGGTGGGGGGCTGTTGCTCAGAGGGACCCAGTCCTCTTCTAGGCTGGCCTGAGCAGATCTAGTGATGGAACTGGGAGGCAAGATTCCTGGGAGTCCCTAGGAGAAGGAAAGCATATAAGCAGTGTGTGTGTGTGTGTGTGTGTGTGTGTGTGTGTGTGTGTGTGTGTGTATGTGTATATATGTGTGTATGGATATGTTTTTTTGTTTGTTTGTTTGTTTGTTTTTCGAGACAGGGTTTCTCTGTGTAGTCCTGGCTGTCTTGGAACTCATTCTGTAGACCAGGCTGGCCTCGAACTCAGAAATCCGCCTGCCTCTGCCTCCCAAGTGCTGGGATTAATGTGTATGGATATGTGTGTGTGTGTGTATGGATATGTGTGTGTGTGTGTGTTTGTGTGTGTGTGTGTGTAAAAGCAGAGAGCACAGCAGGAACCACTAAGAGGCAGGTGACAGAATGCTAGCTCTGGGGTCCCAAAGGAACTTTGGCAAGAAGGGTGCTGGCATTTGCATTGGGACCTGGGCTGCCACAGTGAGGGCTGAGGAGGGCCAGCCTTGGAGGAGGAGGCAGAAGACATTGGAGAGAAGTGCCCTGAGGTGGGCTGCAGTCGTGGGAGGGGAGCGAATTGGACAGAGAAAGCAAGATAACCAGCAGAGTCCCAGGACAGGGTACGTCCTTAGAAAGCTCCCTGGGGAATTTCGCTGCAGTGGTTATGGATTCAATAGGTCTCTGTGAGTTGCTGTCATGAGGCCCTGTAGGTCTAGGGGCTCATAAATCCAAGCAGGAGGGCACACTCTCATCTGGGCCAGCAGCCCGGGTGGCTCGGTGTTGTCACTGCAGGGACCGCTGAATCAGAGCAATCAATCCCAGGGCAGAAGGAAGAGCTGGAGGCAGAGAGATCCCCTCTCTCCTCCCCTGAGGAAAGATGTCTTTGCTGGTGGGTCTCCACCCAGTGGCCTTTCATACATCTTACTGTTTTTCCTTTTTGTCCTTCTGTCTTTCTATCTGTCTGTCACACACACACACACACACACACACACACACACACACACACAGACAGACACATACTTCTGTCTTCCATCCTTCCCTCCCTTCTTTCCCTTCTTTAATTTAGAACTCACTGTGTAGCCCAGGCTGGCCTTGAACTTGTGGGAATCCTCCTGCCTCAGCCTCTGGAGGGCTGAGGTGACAGGTAGGAGCCACCTTTCTTTCTTTTCTTTCTTTCTTTTTTTCTTTTTTCTTTTCTTTTTCTTTTTTTTTTTTTTTGGGTTTTTTTTTTTGTTGTTGTTTTTTTTTTTTTTTTTCGAGACAGGGTTTCTCTGTTTAGTCATGGCTGTCCTGGAACTCACTCTGTAGACCAGGCTGGCCTCGAACTCGGAAATCCACCTGTCTCTGCCTCCCAAGTGCTGGGATTGAAGGCGTGTGCCACCACTGCCCGGCAAACACCTTTCTTTCTTAACACACTGTGAGAAGCATCAAGATCTGGCTCGGCTGCACACTGGCTTGGTCAAGCCCCATGTCACCTGGGAGTCCCAAAGTCCTAGAAACCCCCAAACTGACATAGCCGTCACACCAGTGACTTGAGGAAGGACACAGGAGCAGCACTCATCATAAAAGTTCAAGGTAAGGGGTCATAAGAGTCACCTTGCTGCTGATTTCCAGGGGTGGGCAAGATAGCCTGGTGCTACCTTGGAGGTGCAGAAGTTATCTGGGGGTCAAGTGGGGGCAGCTGGCATGACCCAAAGGCTTATATGTTCCCTCTACTAAAGGGGACCGTTGTAGCAGCCGCTTCTGAGTCCTAAGTGTCTTCAGAGTCCTTCATGGTCCTAAGGTGTCAATGAAGCTGGCCACCGCTTCCTATCTGGTCATCTGCCTCCGAATTGTGGCTTTGGCAGTGGAGGGAACAGGGTCCCATTTAGCACAGGAGAGTTTCAGCAATGTGAAGCCAAGGGAGGATGACTGCAAGCTTTGGAGATCTGGAAAGGAGGGAGGGAGCCCTCACAGCGGAGGAGGCCCCCATCGCTGCTGCACCTGAATCCAATCACAGGTAACAGACTTTGATTTGACACTTTTTCTAAAGAATCTGCGTGTGGGCTGGAGCTTTTGCTCTTGTTGCTTTTGTGGAGGACCCGGATTCAACCCTCAGTACCCACATGGTGGCTTAAACCATGGCTAACTCAAGTTCTGGGTGATGTGATGTCCTCTTCTGACCTTCATGGGTACCAAGCACACATGTGGTATATATACAGACATGCATGCAAGCAAAGTATTCACACATAAAATAAAATGAATAAATCTAATTTTAAAAAAAACAGAAGAAGCTGGGTGTGTGGCTTTCAGCTATTTTCCATATTGTCCCTCAGAGACACTTCTGAATTCTGAGTCCACCAGACGTCACCAGTGTCTGCAGAGTGGCTGGCCTTGACACCTTGGCTACTGTGGGTAGTATTGTAGGTATGGTCTCCTTAGGGGTTTTGTTGTTCATTTGTTTGTTTTTTAGCTTTTTGGAAAAGACCCTGCCTCTTGATGAACCCCGGGGTCAATATTCTTGTGGTTTCCCAGCTGAGGAAACCAAGGCACCCAAAGTTTTGATATTCCTGTGTAGACCTGGGACTAGAACCCTGACGCTGAGAGAGCAAGCTCAAACCCCCTTTCTTAGGGAGCTAGCCTAAGAGCAGCCAAGGGGATGCGGGCAGCTGTGACTATGTAGGGCAAGCCCAGTTTGCCCCGAACGCCCACAGACTTTGGTAGTTTGTGAGAACTTAGCTGTACTCACCAGGCGCTCAGCTCCACTGCTTGGTTCATGCTGAGCTCGTCCTGCTGGGACCTCTGTGAGTCACTGGTGCCCCCTGCTGTTCAAGATTAGTATGACACTCTCACCGGGCCTCTGGTGCCACCACCCTTCACTCAGGAACCCCTACTATCCCAGCTACCCCAGCTACTCCAGCTACCCCAGCTACCCCAGCTACTCCAGGTACCTCAGCTACCCTAGCTCCCAAGGACTTCCAATTTCCCACAGGCGTGAGAAACTACGCCTACTATAAACTACTATAAAGGGCTGCTTTGTCACTAAGAGCACAACCTTGGGGGAGCTCAAAGCCCTACCTTTACGGTGAGTTTAATAGTGTGTACTAGGAGACATGTAACCCCTCCCCTCAAACCTGAGGGGGTCCGACTTCTGCTGCTGCAGACTTGAGTTCAGCTTGTAACAGACCAGCAGGATGTCAGGAAGAAAGAGAAAGAATGACCAGGCTGGTGTGAGCTGGGACCTATGGGAGAGAATGGGGCAGGGCATGTGTGGGGTCCGCAATTGAGGGATCAGGTCTGGGGGCCTACCCTAGGAAGGGCAGCTAAGTAGACAGGGAAGACTGGGCACCAGAGTCACCAGAGGCCATGACTGAGGCAGATCAGGGTCTGTGCTGGAGGCATATTCTTTTTGTCAGTTGGTTGGTCTCTAGAATGGAACATTTTGCTCTTACCACAGATCTAACTTCCTGGGATGCCCAGGAAGGCCCAGGAAAGAGGCCCCACACTTGCATTTGGAGGAGGGCTCAAAGGACACACAGGCTAGTGACAGTTCTTTCTGGGACCTCTGGAGAGTTTTATACAGGGACTGGATCCCTCGGGATCACCTTCATCCATCTGCTGAGCAAGGGTGCTCCCCCCTCAGGCCATAGGAGTAAAGGGAGAAGCTGTCGGAGGGACTAGGAAAGAGGAAAGGAGGAAGAGGAGGAGGAAGGGGGAACTTTACAGTTCTGTGTAGGAAGGGAGATGGGCCCAAGACATGCCACACCAGAGCTGACTTCATGCCAGTCCTCTGCATCCTGGTGCCCCTCTGGCCCACGAAAGTTTCTTACAAGAAGAAAGCTGCCATTCAGTGGTAAAAGATACTGCACAGAGAACAGGCCATGGGCTTGTCCTGAGTGTTAACATGATTTAGGAGATATACAGGTCAGCCCCTCGTGACTGAGAGCCATCCTGGAATGAATCTCAGTGGCTATTTCTAGGCAAAAGCGCCTGATGAGATGAAATAGCTCAATTGCTGACCATTAAGTCACGAAGGCCGTGGCCGCTGTAAATCTCCATCTCAGCACGGCCTTGGCCTGTAAGGAGTACTCGGCACTACCAGGACCAGCTACCTTTGTGAGAAGAGCACCTACACGCACATTCACGCACGCACACATATACACTGCACACAAACACACTGCACACATACACACGCATACACATACAATGCATACAGACATACACACACACTGCACACACACACACACACACACACACACACACAATACACTGCACAGAGACAGACAGACAGACAGACAGGCAGCAGACAGACAGACACACACACACATGCACACACAATACACTGCACAGAGACAGACAGACAGACAGACAGACACACACACACACACACACACACACGCAATTGTGTCTCCCTGGCAAGGTAGCTTGGGGTAAAGAGAAATGATCATAGTGTGTGTCTGCCTTCATGTTCTGTCTTGCACTTGTGGCTCCAATTTGGCCTTCTCTTTCTGAAATGCCTTTCTCGGATGGTCTCCCTGGCCATCCAACAGCCTCCTCCCTAGGGGTCATCCGCACTCTCCAGCATGGCCCTTCTCCTGCCACCTGTAATGGTCACACATTGGTACCTTCTAGCCTGGGGGCTTCATGACTTAGATGGGAGACATCTCTAAGAATCAGGAAACAGCCGTTTGCTTTGTGGGTGAGGACATTTGAGCCAAAGGTAGGAATAGAGAAGTTAGTCATTGGGACAATTCCAGGCTGAAGGAAATGGGATTGGGCGACCAGGAATTCTTGGAGTTGAGTTTCTCTCCTGGGCCATTTAAGAGGAAGAACCTGAGCTGTCCCTCTAGGACACCGGGCCTGCAGTTCCACCCACAAGCACTAGGTGGGTGGTGTGCAGTTGTCAGGCACTGTGATAGGAGCTCCTACAAGGGGCTGCCTGGCACTTTTCAGCATTCAGCCCTCCTCTAGTGCCAGGTCAGTCAAGTCATAGTTCGGGCTGCTCCTGTGCAGATTTTTCTATAACGCGACCATTGGGACATCTGTGCTGACACTGTGACTGAGAGGCAACGCCTGGACAGATTCTTAGAAACAGCCATGAGCCCTGGAAGGTGGCAGCTGCTTCTTCCCATTTCATAGATATGCAAACTGAACCTTAGATCCTAGAGTCAACAGAGGAAGCCCAGACCCAGGTCTTCAGGCTCTAAGAATAGGCTTTTCTCAGATTCCATAGCAGGGGATGGGGTGTGATGGGGTTCAGTTCTATGTCTTTCCCCCCAGGAATTTGAGAGAAAACAAAACTTCGATCTCAAATTTTCTTTCCAGAAAAAGTTAGGGTGTGTGTGTGGGCTTGGGTCCACCCGGAGGTGTGGTTAAGCCATGAGTGATAGTGTTCCCAAGGATTAGAAGTTCTTCCCCTTGTTTCTTCACTTGGGCCCAGAGCTCAGAATTGAATGTATTCCTCTACCTCTCCCAGCGTCCCTGCCCGCCCCCCACAACTGCCACAGGCAGGTGACACCTGTATTATTGCTAAGGGTTAAAAAGCCTCCAAATCAATAAAACCCGTTAATGAGTGTTGGTACCTCGAAGGCTACAGATAAATCCCGTCTATCCCGAGAGTTCAGTCCCATAAAACAGGGCTCCCCTCGCCATCCCAGCATCCATCTGACAGAAAATGTGGAGAAATTTTTAAAAGGTGACTTACTAATTGCCTGTAGAATAAAAAGCAGATGGAAGCTTTATTACAGTCAAAGGAAGTCAGGAATATTAAGGTAAAATGTCAAATAACAATTGATTTTCCTTAGACATAAAGGGACGATTTATGGCTTCCTAGTTAGTACAAATGAGAAATTATTTGAAGTTCTAAAAAGTATGAGGAGAAATAAAGATTAAATAGAAGATGAAATCATAGAGGGTTTTTTTTTCTTTCTGGGAGGTGATTTCAGTGTCCCCAGAGACTAGAATTCACCCTTGGGGGTTAGCTGGGGGGGGGTGTAAGCCAACCCAGATGGGGCTTGGCCAGTCAAGATTTACCCTGGGGTATCCAAGGAGTCTGCGGTCTGCTTTGTGTTTGAATTAGGAAAAGGGAGTTGTGTGTGTGTGGGGGGGGGATAAGGTGGTAGTTGGGAAAATTTAGGATTATGGATCTTGGAGATGGCCATACAGATAATTCCCCACAAGCAGATATTGAGAACCTATGCATGGGAAGAGGGGTTTGGCTTCTCTGAGGATGTGGTAACACATCTTGTGGCTGCCATCTTGTTCCCTTGGACAGCCATGGTCATGCACCTATCCCTTCAAACCACGGTACTGCCTAAGGTCTGATGGTAACTTTGCCTAATCTGTACCAGCCTGCTGTCTGCACCAGGTCCCCCAAATCCAGCCCGAGAAAGGAACCAAGGGGACGTTGTTGGATGGATGGATTCTTGTCACCCCAGAAGAAGTGTGAGGAGGTGGGAGGCGGGCAGAGAGAGGCAGGTGACCCATGTGGGCGACAGGAGCTCAGGACCCAGTGTGGAGTCCACACTCCAGAGTGATCACACTCAAAAGTCATTGAGAGAGGTTGCTGGTGAGGACACGTAAATCCCCTGACACTTTCAGGGGTCCACAGTGGGTAAGAAGTGAGGCCCAGCGGGGGAGGGGACTCTAAGATGGTGGAGCCATGGGTGATGCTGATAAGACACACAGCACATGCCTGTGTGGGTGACATACCGTATACTAACCCACTAGATTGCTCCCCTGTGTGCATTAGAGCCTCCCAGTTCACCAAGGAGAAAGACCAAGGCCTGGAAAGTTTGTGTGACATCCCCACAGCCGAGAGGTTGGGAGAAGTAGGGGGTCAGCCCAGAACAGCCTGACTTCAGGATGTATTCCTGGATAGCCTTCCTATAGTACACGGGTATAGTGTGTATAGTGACACAAGGGAGCCTGTGAGGCTCCAGGTTCTGGGGCACACTTGAGCAGGTTGATGGGAGATGTGGGCCTAGGAATATTTGCTTGGAACCGCCAAGTGGCCTCAGCATGCAATGGCCAGACATTAAGAAGCCCCACACCTAGCCACCCTGGGCCTTCCTCGGTATTATTTCTATCCCCAAGAGCCCCACAAAGGAAAAAAAAAGATTCTACAAGATGGTGCAGGCCCAAAGCAGACTTGATTGAGGAGAGGCATCTGTATTATGGCTCCCTGGACCACGAACAGTGGCCCGTCACAGCCTAAGTCCCAAGGAGATGCTGGCAGGAACATGTCTGGGACATGGGACCCTGCTTCCTTAGATGGGAGAGACAAGGGGCAATGAGAAATCCTGGGGAGCAGGGTAGATTTCTCCCTGAGACGGGCGGGTCAAGCTTCAGAATGGTTTTGGGGGTCTGAGAGACCAAGGAACCCACAGAAAGCCCTATATACATCAAGAGGAGATGAGAGAAAATGGTAAGCAGGTGGGGGACCATTGGGCTTTCATACTCTGGTCTGGATGAGTCCCCTGAAGCTAGGAATAGCCTGAGCTAACCCTAATGAGAAAGGTCCTTCTTTAGCCCTGTGTATAGACAAGCCAGATCTGCAAGCTGTGGCTTTCTATGACTCAGTTTCCCTCCCAAGCACTCGATTTATTTCTTTATTATTAAAACCACATTTACTTATTAAAACCACAGATCTCACGAATCTAGAGGTGGCTGGATCTCCAGGCAGGTCAGTAAGTGACAGGCTGCCTTCCTGACTCCAGGGGAGAGCCTGTCTCCTGCCTCCTCCGACCTCCCTTCTTGGCTTGGGGCCCCACACTACACTCATTGCCGATGGCCTCTTAACTGTCTTCCCTTTGACTCCCCGGTCCTCTCCACGATCTTTTTGATTATGTTGAGTGATCTCTCCTAATAGCCATAGTTTTGAGACAAAGCCTTACTATGAGCCCGAGCTGGCCCAGAACCCAAAATCCTCCTGCCTCAGCTTCCTGAGTGCTGGGATTGCAGGTGTGCTCTATCACGCCTGACTTGTCTCTTAAAGGGCTTTACCACCTAAGGTATCAGACTCACCTTAAGATGATTACTGGCATAGGCTATGGACATCTTTGGGGGGTCTCACACCAACGGTAGCCATTCATGGCCTTAAGCAGGGTTCACTCCCTCTGAGCCTTGGCTTCCCGAGCTGTGAGATTAGGCTGGCTCCTCTGGCTCCTGCCCTCTGAGCTTCTTCGTGGGAGGGCATTTCGGGGTAGTGGGGAAGTTTTAATCCTATCTTAGCCGAGTGGTGTGGGTTCCCTGTGTATGTGGAGTGTGTATTTAATCTTCTATATTTTGGATGGGTTCCTAATCCAATAAATGCTTAGGAAATTTCTATAGAACAGATTAATTTTTACTAGAAAAAAGTATAATTGGCCGATGTTAAGGCTACTGCCCTGACAGATCTTGCCTTGGCCATCTATCTGAGAAAGCGAGAGGTCTCATAAATATGCCATCTTCCCCTGGGCCCTGAGAGCACTCCTCGGAGGCTTCCCGCCGTGATTTATTCTTCATTAATAAGCTCTATGCTGTATTAGGATCAGATTTACGACTCTGCCTCGCTAATATTTCTGACATTTCATCTGAAAAGAATTCCAAACGAAATCATGAGACATTACCACGTCTTCCCTGCCAGTGTTCCAACACCGCACATCTCAGGTGGCTGCTGGGATGAGGTGGCCCGAGAGAGACAAAGGGTGCTTCAACTTGACTTTGGGGGACCTGACTAGGTCTGCAAGCAGCTCAACAGGTGAGCAGCTTGGGTAGAACTCGGCAGATCAGAAGCAGAGCAGAGATACTGGCAATCAACCAGCCATGCTGAATAGTGTCTGACTGGGTACCAGATTCATTCATTCATTCATTCATTCATTCATCCCACAAGGTTTATGACTAGTACATGTCACTTGGTGCTTGGGATGCAGCAAAGAACAAGGATAAAGATCTCAGCCTGTGTGTGTGTGTGTCTGTGTGTGTGTGTGTGTGTGTGTGTGTGTGTGTGTGTGTGTGATGCTTGGGCAGAGGGAACAGGGCAACAGAATAGAATGTTAAAATCACAAAGAAAGAAAATAGGCTGTTCAGCTCTTCAAGGGTGCAGAGGGCTAGCCTCAAACCAAAGCAAAATGAGCCGGTGTGATGACACATGCTTGCCATCCCAGCACTGTGGGGGTTAAGACAGATCATGACCTCCTGTATAGCATGTGTTCAATACCAGCTTGGGTGACATAATGAGTCCCCAAAAGGAAAGCAGAGCATGGTGTTGCAGGCCTTTAGTCCCAGTGCTTAATAAGTGGAGGGAAAAGGATCAGGAGTTCAAGGTCACCACCAGCTAGATAGCAAGTTCGAAGCCAGCCTGGGCTATGTGAGAGTCTGTCTCCAAAATCACAACACAAGCAACTCCACAGTTACTAGAACCAAATGTGCCGGTGAGGCAAGAAGCCTGGGGCACGGCTTCGACTCCTCTGCTCAGGGCACTGCCATGCCCCCTCCACAGATACAATGGAAACTAAGCCATGTGGTGACTCAAATGGTCCCACTGGCCAGCTTGTCAGCCAGTGATCTCTGTTTCTCCCCTTGGTTGTATACCACACTCACTGAAGGACCTTCGAAATACTGTCCCCTAGGTCCCCCTGCTGGAAGGTTTGAGTCAGCTGGTCTGGATGCAACCTTAGACTCAGGCTTGGGTTCTTGGGGTCCACCAGGAACTCTAAGGCCAGGTTCCTGGCATGAAAGGCAGATAGCCTGGTGTGGACTCCAGCACGTTCCCTCAGTTTCCATTTTCTTTCTTTCTTTCTCTCTCTCTCTTTCTTTCTTTCTTTCTTTCTTTCTTTCTTTCTTTCTTTCTTTTTTTTTTGTTCTTTCTTTCTTTTTTGGTTTGGTTTAGTTTGGTTTGGTTTTTCGAGACAGGGTTTCTCTGTGTAGCCCTGGCTGTCCTGGAACTCACTCTGTAGACCAGGCTGGCCTAGAACTCAGAAATCCACCTGCCTCTGCCTCCCAAGTACTGGGATTAAAGGCGTGCACCACCACTGCCCGGCTCTCAGTTTCCATTTTCAGTGTGGACTATTTGCTTCATGCTTTCAGAGGGGAGCTCAAGCCAGGAACCTCATCTGGAGACTCTGCATTGAAGACCCATAGAGGTCTCCAGTCCCCTCTACTCCTAGCTGGTCCCCCTGACCTCAGAGTAGCTCAGTTCCTCCTCCTCCCAGGAAATAGCCCTTGGGGCCATTTGTTTAGAGACACAGAACTCAGATATAGCAGAGAGAGTACTTTCCTCCTCCTCTTCTTCCTCTTCTTCCCCCTCTTTTCATTCTTCCCCCACCCCTTCTCCTTTTCTTCTTCTTGGTTTTGTTTTTTTTCAAGACAGGGTTCTCTCTGTGTAGCCCTGGCTGTCCTGGAACTTGCTCTGTAGACCAGGCTGGCCTCAAACTCAGAGATCAGCCATTCTCTGCTTCCTGGCTGCTGGGATTAAAGGTGTGAGCCACCACAACAGGCTGAGGGAGACTTCTAATACCACCACAGCTTCCCAGCAGCCAAAGAAAATTCCAGGCTTCTGAATGATGCCTGGTCTGTGATCTACAGCATCCAAGCACAGTAGAAGCAGCACCCACCCACCACACCTCACCTCTGGGTGCCTGACACTGAACATGCAAAGGAGAGTGGTGGGGCCAGACTAAGGATGGACTATTTGTCCTGGGAGACCCGATGGCCACAGGGAAGATCCTGGAGCTGACACGGTGAACTTTGTAGTGAAAAGTGTGTCTGGAGGTCACAGTAGCCGAAGTGATCTTGTTCTCAAAATTAAAAGCTAATTTCATTCTGTGGGCACATATGCAAGAACATGGGAGGGTATGGACACATGGGTGCTACACATACACGTGAAAAGTTCTCTGTTCCCACCACACATGGCATCAGGCTTAGAAGTAGGCACCTTTACCCCTTGAGCCACCTCTGCTCACAATGGGGCTCCATGGAGAGACAGCAGCACTGACTTACACTCCACCCCCACCCAGAGAGGGGTGAGTGAAAAATAGAGGCAGGAAGAGGCTACCTACAGAAGCCCAGAGAGGCTTCCCAGAAGAGGAGGAAGGCAAGGTTAAGGGAGTGAGATCTGAGACAGGGTTTGGGGGTGTTATGAAGGAATGCAAGTAGGAAATGTGGGAGAGGCCACGGGGGGGGGGGGCTGATTCCAAGCTAAGGTGGGCTCTGACACCAGACTCAGGCAGGCATTTGGACACAAGCCATGAAAGTCATAGTAGCTTTCTGTCTTAGTCAGGGGGGTTCACTGCTGTGAAGAGACACCATGACCAAGGCAATTCTTATGAAGAAAAACATTTAATTGGGGCTGGCGTACAGTTTCAGAGGTTCGGTCTATTATCATCGTAGTGAGAAGCATGGCAGCGTGCAGGCAGGCATGGCGCTGGAGGAGCCGAGAATTCTATATCTTATTCTGAAGGCAGCAGAAAGGAGGGACTGAGTTCCACAATGGTTGGAGCTTGAGAGAGACTTCAAAGCTGCCCCTACAGTGACACATGTCCTCTAACAAGGCCACAGCCACCCCAACAAGACCACATCTCCTAATAGTACCACTCCCTATGGGCCAAGCATTCAAACACATGAGTCTAGGGGGGCCAAACCTATTCAAATCACAACAGTTCCTAAGAAAAAGTATCTTAAGACACGAGGGCCTGGATCTGGGAGGTGGTCACTGCCAGACACGAATGCTCCCGTCTGCTTGCTTGGGACTGGGGACTGGAGCCCGAGCCTCATTCAGACTCATTCATTCACAGAGGTCATAGATGTCTCTAGAAGACTGGGAAGAGTGGGTAAGGTCAAGAATGGGGAGGCCGCTGGACAACTCAGTACTGATGCCGTGGTTGCTACTCTTTGAAGACTCTCAGAGGTTGTGGAACAAAAGTGAGAGAGGTCAGGAGATGGCCATTGCATGACAACCAGACCCACCAGATACCAGCGTGGACCTGGAGAAAGGATGAGTCAGGGAGACATGACAGGATTAGGAGGATGAGTGTAAGCTGTGTGTGAATCCCACTTCACAGAGGTGGGAGCTGAAGTCCAGAGAATTTGTGTGACCAACCCAAAGCCACACAGCTTGGAGGCTCTGAGATGCAACCCATGTCTACTTGGATCCGAGCCCACTTTCCTGCCTCACTGTCCCCTCTTCCAAAAGTGGGCTTTGGTCTCATTGGGTGCTCAAGGCTACCAAAGGGGCTTTTCCAGTCTGTGTCATGTAGCAATGCTTCTGACAGGCAGTGGCTTCACACACCGGCTGCGAAGCTGCACACTGGGTTGGACACCTGAAAATGGAGTCCTTGGTGCTCCTTAATGCAGGCCTCTCCTCCTCAGCACTGGCATTTTAGAGCAAATAATTCTCATCATGTGCATCTTGGTGGGCACCGTCTCTCTCCTTCCACGAGGGTCCTGGGTATTGAATGCAAGTCATCAGTAAGAACCATCTTGCTGGTCCCCAGATTTCCTCTTTGGTAAATAATTCCTGAGAAATGTGTTCTGTCATCTCTCTGGAAAGGCCTAGTAGTTTAGATGGTTGGTACTAGGAAGCTCCGAGCAAAATTCCAGTGCCTCTCTTTTCCATCCTTGGGGGTCTCTGGCTGTGGTAGAATTGTTTGCGCCTAAAACCACAGACCTCCTATATCTCTGAGGCCCTGATGGTCTATGTAGGGGGTCAGGCCTGGCACTGCGTGTGCTAATACCTAACACAGAATATAAACAGAATCCAAGGTTAAGTAGTCAAGATTTCTCCATCCTCTAAGAATTAGGGCCTGAGTTCCACTGTGCAGTCCCACTAGTGGCCACGAGGTGGCGATCGTCAGCCACAGTTCTCACAAAGGAACGCTGAGGAGGGCTTGTGCCTTCTGTGGTAGTGGCTTGTTCTAGAGAGCCAGTATTTCTCATCCTGGGTCCTTGTCGTGCATAGACACCACGCTGATGTGATTATCCCTCACTCCTTGGTGCTCTCTGTCGTCAAGCCTTTCAGCAGCCAAAAGCTGGGAGCAACCAACATTGTAAACTAGTAATAGTTACCACTGTGTCTGGACACAGTGAATTCTCAGTGCCAAAAGGGACTTCAGAAAGCTGGGCACTGTGAGTCTCAAATTAAAAGAAAAAAAAAAAAGGTGTGATCTTGTACAAGCTGAATAACCTCTCTGCCTCAATGTCTTCATCTAAAATGGAATAAGAATGCCTTGCTTGTGCGGCTGTTAAAAAGAGGCACGTGCCTGTAACACAGATGTTTGGTACAAGCTTGTGTCACTATTTAGTTTTACACAAGGGCAAGCAGAGGCTGGGCGAGGGCAAGTGGCTTGCCCAAGTCACACAGGGAGAAAGTGCTGGATGAGGGCCTCATTTCCTGTTCCCTGACTTCAACCTACCACAGAGTACGTGTGTGTGTGTGTGTGTGTGTGTGTGTGTGTACAAATGTTTGTGTGTGAGAGTGAGCATTTGTGTGGAGGCCAGAAGTCAACCTCGGTTATTGTTCCTCAGAAGACGTTAATCTTTGTTTGTTTGTTGTGTGTGCATACATGTGTTTGCATGTGTGTAGGAGCATGCATGTGCCATGATATAAGTGTGAGGTTTGAGGACTTCAGATGTCCATTCTTGTCTCCCATCTCGTTTGAGACAGAGTCTCTCTTCTTCACTGCTGCACACACTGGGTGGTGACCCAGAGGTATCTCCATTCTCCATCTCCCTTCAGGGGTGACCACTGAGTCCAGCCCCTACCTGGGTCCTAGGGATCTATACTCAGGTTGTCAGTGTGGCACGACACCTCTGTGTGTCATCTCCTCAGCCTTGGTTTTGAGATGGGAGTGTTCACCGGGACCTGATCTCACCGATTAGGCTCAGCTGACTGACCAGTGACCCCCAGGAATCCTCCTGTCTCCATCTCCCTAAGGCTGAGAACGTAAGTGCAAGCTTCTGTTTCCAGATCTTTCCTTGGATGTTAGGCTGCAACTCAAGTCCTCATGCTGTTAAGGCAAGCATTTGATGGATGAAACTATTTCCCAGTCCTGCTCCTGTTCAATGTTCTGTTTTTGGTTTTTTGTTTCCCTATAGAAAAAAAAAAAGCCAAAATAAAATTCTAGAAGACAAGGACAAATGGCTTTCACCGCAGTGAGGTCTCCCTGAGGGCAGAAAGAGCCTGCTGCTGGCCTGGCCTCAGAGGTCCTAATGAGAGCCTTTCACTGGCTCTGGAGGTGAGGATAAATGTCTACCCTGTCACAGTCTTTACCTCTAGGCAGCCAGATGGGGTCAGGCTGGAACATCAGAAGGAGAGCATCTAGTCCAGCGTCGCCCCAGGGGACCTGAGAGCTATGAGATCAGCTACCTCACAGGGAGCCGCTCTGCAGAGGAAGTCCGGGCTCTAACACTTCACTCCAACCGGGGATTGGGGTGACTCAGGACTCTGCTCTGTTTCTAGATGCTATTGGGGTTGTGAGAAATCTCTTCCTCATTTGTAAATAAAAGGAATTAAATGACATTATTTGGAATGTTCTGGCTCCCAGGATCCCTGTGTATTTCTGTCAGCTATGGTCGGAGAGAAGGCCAGCATGGGAGGCAAGCACTGTGAAGGGAGGGTAATATTTACCTCCCATGCTCACATTCATCAAGGCGTCTTGGCACAGGTGCCCTCATGGGGACACTGGCCCAAACAGGGAGCCTCAGCTGTCCTCTGAAATGGATCTGCCACTTGCACCCTGCCCCCCACCCCACCCCACCCCAAGCCTGGTCTCATTTGTTGTCTTCATTTTTAGACACATTCCAAACTTTTCAGCAAATTACAATGTTTGCCAACTGGCCGTCTGGGGCCCAGGAGAGTCTATTTATAGAACATTGGGATGCTGCCATCCTAGAGAGGCCTGGTAAGAGACTGGGCCAGCACTGTGCCCAGGAGTGGCATCCTGTGGCCTCAGAGAGAAGGAGGCTCCAGGAGCCGGGAGCCAAGCTGGGTCTGGGGTCTGGGGAACATCAGGGGGGCTGCTTCTTGCTGCCTCTAGGACCCCATGATGTATCAGTACAAGCTCAGTTAAGGTCAAGACTCATAACAGGATCACCTCTTGGTCATGGGGGCTATTGCCCCATCTTGGTTCATTCATTTCCCCTTCACGTGTTCCTTAGAGGGTCAAGTCACCACGGCCAGCCTTGATTTTCCCCGTCTATACAGAGGGTGGATATAAGTTTCACGTGTCTCTAGCCATGTGTATGAGGCCCCAGTCATGTCTACCATGCAGCAGGTACATAATAAATGTGTTTGTCTTCCCATCCTGTTCAGAGCTGGGCACTGTGCCATCCAAGGGGAAAGCAGAAATATATACATTCTTTCTTTTCCAGATACTCTGTCCCAGGCTGGGATCCAGGATGCAGATGAGGTATGTTTCAGGGATAGCAGCAGACTACCCACAAACTATGCTACATGCTGGGTACACATGCTATAGCATCTGAAGGTTCCCCATGGTTTCTTGAGGGACAAATGTGCAATGCCCCTTCACTCAAGAAAATGGCACACACCAGGAATGCCAAGGGGCTTGTGCAAAGTCACACAGACAGCTGGGAAAGGGCTGGGGTTCCTGGCCCCTTTTCCAGGGTTCAGCTCGCCATTTTGACTGGCTCTCTAAGACCTCACAACTCTGAGTCTGTCCCCTGCCTCACCGTCCACTACGATCTCTCTTCTCAGAGCTCGCTTTTAATCCTAGCCCTTGGGAGACTGAGGAAAGTGGATTTTTGAGTTTGAGGCCAGCATGGTCTACAGAGTGAGTTTCAGGACAGCCAATGCTAACCTTGTCACAAACAAACAACAACAGACCTCCTCTCAACTGGAGAAATGGCTCAGTCAGTAAAGGCGCTTTTGGTGGAACCCTGGGGGTAACCTGAGTTCGCTCCATGGAACCACAGTGGAAGGAGAGAATTGACTCCATAAGGTTGGTTTCTGACCTCCACTGCAGTTCACACACACACACACACACACACACACACACACACACACACGGACAAACAACAACAACAAAAACCTATAAGTTCCCTAGGCTCTACTGTCCTTATCCCAACAGCTCCTGCTGGAGACTGAGGCCACCTTAGCAGACAAGGCACAGAAGCCTCTCTGTCTTCTTCTATGGTATTTTCTTCGTTGCTTGGTTCTCTGCATTTTCCGTGAGCAGTGGGAATTGCTTCTTTCAATAAAAGGGGAATTTTGAATGCTTAATTTTTATTTTTATTTAGTCACTTTTATCACTGGAAAGAAATCCCCTTTGGCTGGGGATGTGGCTCAGTTGTAGGAGTCTGGGGAGCAGGAGGTGTGTGTGAGGCTCTGGGTGGCACCAGACTCAAAGGGATGAAGCACACACCTGCAATCCCAGAACTCAGCAAGTAATGACCAGAGGATTAGAAGGTCCAGCTCATCCTCAGAATTCGAGGCCTTGAGGCCAGCCTGGGCTACATAAGACCCTATCTCCAAAACAAGACAAACAGAAGCACAAAGCAAGATATTCAAGTCACTGAGTCCTAAGTGGCCCAGCCTTGAGGGTGGGGCAGGGAGCGAGACAAAGAAGGGTAAAGGGGCTACCCAAGGGACTTCAGGGACTGTCCCTCTGTCCCTTAGCACCCTGGATAGGGCTTTGCACATAGACTGCCCTATTTATTTTTATTTATTATTTGAGTGAGTCAGGGTCTCACTATGTAGCTCTAGCTGGCTGGAACTCACAGAGATCTGACTCTCTCTGCCCCCTGGGGATTGATATTAAAGGTATGTGCCATCATATCCAGCCCTCTTATTTTATTGTTTGAAACAAGGTCTTGTTATATGGTCTAGGCTGGCCTTGAACTTACAATCTTCCTGCATCTGCCTCCCAAGTATGGAGAGGTTACAGATGTGTACCATCAAGTCCTAAAGTAAAGAACTCTAGATCGAAAGGTTTCACTTTAGCAGAGACATAGAATGAAGCAAAGGCGTAAGAACAGGGTCGGAGGCAGGGTTCCGGTTGGCAGGAGTGGGGGTTTTCAGGAGTTGGGGAGAGGTAGGTGGTACCTGCAACAGAGGCCCTTCAGAAGCAGCCCAGGACAACGTGTCGGGGCGCTGAGCCTAGCGAGGGGACCCGAGGAGGGGCTGGGAGAACATAACTGATGTTCAGGGAGGCTCCGAGCAGGGAAGATGAGAAGAGGCAGAGCTGGGGTGTCAGGGAGGTGGTGGGGAGTCCAGACAGTTCCCAGAGTCAGGGAAGGGAAAGCAGGAACTGAATGAGAACTGAAATGACCCTAGTCCGTGAGCCCCAATGTGCCTAACACTGGCGCTCTGGGAACAGATCCCAAACCTGGGAGCATTGGCCAAATCTTTTCTCACACACTCTGGCTCGTTCCTCTGGCAGCAATGGGTTCTTCTCCCACAGGATCAGTCTATGTGCCCCTTACCTTTAGCTCGCCCCCTGCTGGCTCCTGCTCGGGCCACACACAAACTTCCTCAGGATCTTTGCACTGGTTGTCTCCCCTGCCGGAAATGTCCTGCCGAGAATAACTGGGATAAAAGTCTGACTCAGTTCCTGGCTTCCGGATCTGTGCTTCCGGGGAGGGGCTCAGCCTTAGCCGGCTGTTCTATCTACAGCCACACTCATTGGAATCTTTGGCGTTCCTGGGCTTCCCCGGGGCTATCACCCGCCAACAGTGTGCGCTTCTTCTGATCGGTCGGCTAGTTAATACTCTCTGTCTACTGAGACTAAAACAATGTTCTGTAACATCCACCCGGATGCTCAAAGGCCCCAAACGCCAAGCAAGCATTCATTGACTTTTCACAGTGACAAGTCCATGGATTGGTCAGAGAAAGGCAGCTCCAGCCTAAGTCTGAGGTTTGGGTTCTAGTTTTGGTCTCTGCATCCTCTGGACCAGCTGGCCCCTGGCTTCTCGAGGGAACTGGTGGGAATCTCAAAGCCAAGGTTTAGGGGCCAGGATTAGGGAGACCATCATATACTACTAACATCCTAAGTAGACTGCAGTGTCTCTCACGGCCACGTTTAGTACAGAGAGCCCATGTGGATTTCACACTGTAGTGGAGAAGAGGAGAGGATACAAGAATCTTCCCGAAGAATATGAGCAGTGCCTTCCCCCAATAGACCACAAATGCCATGGGGATGGGCTGTACCTCAACTTTGTTCCCCTCACCTATAAAAGAAGAGTTCTTGATTTATCTTAAGGTGCGATAACCAGTTGCCGAGTGCACCTGCGGACAATGCAGTCGTCATATCATAACAAGGAGTTTCCTTTCCTGCCAGCTCTGGACCTGGAACTCTCCTGCACCACCTATTCTTCTTGAACTCTGGCAAAATAGGGGACTGCCTCCCTTGCTCCCTTGGGATCTCAAGCTCAAACGTCTCTTGTCACCCTGCCCACCTGGACTCCCACTCCCAGGAGCCCCTCAGAAGCAGCCACTAGGGTTCTTGGGGGGGGGGCTCAAGCTTGACCTTGCTTTGGGAACTGACCACTATGTTTCACTGCCTCTGTCTGAGCATGGGGCTTTAACTAACTGTAAGGTCCTATTACAGGTGCCAGGGGTGACAGTTACCTGGAACCCTGGCTGTTGGGCTGGTCAGGCAGCACTGGAAAAGAAAAACCGTGTCTATGAAGATAGCATTAGCCAGTCGGTGAGAGTTGCTAAGGGTCTGTATTGTCGTATGACGTTGACCTTAAAGTACCCCGAGAAGATGGCCTTGGTGGCTTGGTGGGATGAGGAAAGTTGTGATGCTTGCAGCTTACAAGTGAATAGGCCCTGGGGCAGAAAGTTAGCAAGTGTCTGGGAAACGGGATTGCTTATATTCCTGCAACTTTCCCTACAATTGTAACTTCTAAATAAGTCTAAACCCAAACTCCAGCTCCAGAGATGGCTCAGTGGGCAAGCGTAAGGGCTGGAGTTGGAATCCGCATAAAGCCAGACTCAGTAGCGTGTGTCTACAATCTCAGTGCTTCTATGGCAAGATGGGAGGCGGAGACAAAAGACTCCCCGGAAGCCGGCTGGTCAGTTAGCTATGCAGCATGGATGGACAACAAACAGACTCTGTCTTAACCAGGGGGGAGGGGAGAAGGCAATCACACACACACACATGCATACACACACAATAAGCACACACACCACACACAAATATACACATCCCATACACACATACATCACATACATACATCATACACATATAGACACCATACACACACACCATACATGTATACACATAACACATACCATACACACACACCACACACACACATCATACACACACGTACCATACATATACCACACACACATATACACACACATCATACACACATATACCATACATGTATATACACCACACACATATAGACCATACACATATACACACAACACACACACACACACATCATACACAACACACACCATACACACAAATCATATACATACACACCACACACACACCACACACATACCATACATATACCACACACACATTATACACACATACACCATACACACCACACACACTCCATACACTCAACTAAAAACAACAACAACAACAAAACAAAAAACAAACAAAACAAAAAACCACCAACTGGTGGGTGAGACCCTTCCAGTCCCCACCAGACCCCCTGCATCACCATGCAGGGTCTTTTGCATCCTATCCCCTTCCCAAGGACCAGGGCTTTGTTTACTAAACGTCTTGGGATGAGGTCTCACCCCCTGGTTTCATCAATTATAAATGTGCTTGTTTCTCACCACAAGGCAATTTGTGTTGACCATGGTCTGTGGCGACACCAATCCCTCCAAGCTCACCACAGCCCCAGCAGAGAGGAGGGAGGGGGGTCAGTTACAGCGCTGTGGAGGCGGCAAAGGCGGGAGAAACAGCAGGCAAGGGGGTCACTGCCGGGGCTGTCTTGTGGCACTAGAGAGCCAGAGGCCTTCCATTCTTGAAGCAAGCCCTCTGGCTAAACCTGTGTTAAGGTTGCAGATGGGGAAGCAAAGGTGAAGTCCTCAAAAGCAGGACAGAACACCCCTAGTCACGCTGCTGTGAGACAGTCCTTTAAATGAGTAGCTACTATGTACTTTTATTTGAAACCTCTTGGTTAAAATATCACCAGTAGCATGACTCTTGGAGCTATCTGATAACTGTGTGATCAGCAGCAATGTCTGCCCCAATAGGAGTTAGGGGTTAGGGAATAAGGGTGTCTAAAGTGACACCCAACAAGCCACTGAGGGTACAGCAGAGTCCTCAGGCTCCCGCAAGCCTGCCCAGATTTTAGGTAGTATCCCCCAACTTCCCCACCTTCTGTGTCCTCCACCCTGTGCCCCTCCCCCACACTGTACCCTGGACTTGGTCCTGAGCTGCCTGCCAGGCCCTGCTCCCCTGAGACCACGTTCCCATTACCCGGGTGGCCTGGCCAGCTGCCAGCCAAGAGTGTTAATTACTATGGACACGCAGGGATCTCGGCAAGTCTCCCACCCCCTGCACTCCCATTTCTAAGTGGGAACTGAATGGGCCCACCCTGGGTAAAAGGGTGTCAGCAGGCACCTGTTCACCCCTTGCTGGGTTCCCAGGCCCCTAGAGCCCCTTGTAATAGTGACTGTTTGCCCTGCAAGCAGTGGGTGACCAGGTTTTTAATCTTGGAGACCCCTCAGATACCAGCTGGGAAGTGGGATTTGTCAAAATGGGAGGGAGGGGGGCTGTCTGTGAATGTCAGAGCTCATTTCAACACAAAAGGGACATCCCTGGAGCAGCGCCTCATCCCTCTAACCTCCCCTGACCCCAAAGCCACTCTGCAGCATGTAGGGGGAACCACCAGCATGCCCAGCGTCAGATGCCTGAGTCTAACTGGAGCTGGAGTGCTAACTGGGGTACCTGGCAAGTTGAGACTCTTCTTAGCCGGACTTTCATCCCCCCTTTCCCCCTCCCCTGGCCCCCTCCCCCAGACTTCTCTACCTGCTGTCAGCAGCTGTCAGGCACAGACCACCACTTAGCTGCTGTAGAACTAGGTCTTAGCCCTCAAGGGTAGAGATCAAACGCTAGGATTCCACTATGTGGCCTCCGGGCAAATGGCTCTTCTCATGGCCTCTGTACTGGAGGCCAAGCTGACTCAGCACTTGCCGCTTGCCCAGCGTGTGTTCTGGCCTTGAAAAGCCTGATCTGACACAGGCTGTGATAATGACCCTGTGACCTCAATCTTCCCATTCCTGGTTGACACAGGCGGCCTGGGAGGGAGATTTGGGGCGGGAGCTGAAGCTAGGCCTCTTGTGTAGATCCTTTTTCCTAAGCTGGCACCAAGTCTGAGTGATTACAAGAACCCCTACAGTCTAAAGTAACGGAACAGGGGTCCTGTAGGCAGGTTCTTAACGCCTTCTCCTGTGCAGTCACCTCCTGACCACCTGTGAGTGGCTCCCCAATGTCATTGCAGCCGACTGCTGTGTGTGCCCCAGGACGAAGCCTCAGAGTCTTTCTGTTTACGCAGGGTGCCGCCTCCACTGAGAGCTCACTCTAGTGTACCTGGTGACCTCCTGGGAGTCAGTCATTTCTTAGCTCCCCACGGAAGCGCGCACCTCCGGAGAGGTGGCGCCCTCTGCTGGACTCTTCTGCCCTCTGCACTTAAAATTGTGCCTGCTATAAGCTGTCCAAGGGCAGCATCCTTCAATCCACAGTGCTCTGAAATCATAAGACCTTTTTGAATGGGATGTGACAGTCCATCCTCAGCTACAGACTGAGTTTCAGGTCAGCCTGGACTACAGAGACCTTGTCTCAAAACAAGGCAAATAAACACCAACCCAAAGGAAACCAAATAGGCAAACAAAGAATTTTGGAGGGCAGGATGTGACACTCAAAAGGCTTCAAAGCACTTTGGAGTTTGGACTTTTAGATAAGAGAAAAGGTGGTCAGTCAAATGTTATGCAAAATAATGTAAACCAGAAAAGCTGTAAATTCAAAAATGCTTCTGGATCCCCAGTACTTTGGCCAAAGTCTGCTCAACCTGTGCCCTGTGTAGACTTGCTTTATGGACAGATGCATGAAGCTGAGATAACAGTAGCCACACCCCCAATTAAAACCAACCTCCCCAAACCAAACTCCAAGGATGGGGCTTCATTGCTAGAGTACTTGCCTAGCATACACAAAGACTTGGGCTCCATCCCAGCTGTTGGGATGCGGAGGCAGGAGAATCAGTTCAAGATCATCCATGACTATCTAGAGAGTTTGAAGTCAGTTTGTCCTATGTGTGACTTGTTTGAAGATATATACCCATTTTACAGACTAACAAATAGAGTCACAAAAAGTCACTAATTGCCCCAGATCCTATATTCTCACTTTAAATATCAGGCATTATAGGCTCCAAAGTGCTCTGTGACTCAATGGTAGGTGGACAAAGGTTTTCCGGGCACAGACATCTTCAGAGCCCCTGGTCTCCTCCCAGGCACAGTTGGCCCACCTTCTGTCTCTTGCTGTGACCAAGGAGAGCAACCCTGGGATCTCACAGACTCCCCCAGGCCAGAGACCCAGAACTTTTCCCTCTCAGGGGATGTGACCTCAAATTTCAAGCAAATGCTTGAAAATAAAAGCCAAATTTAAAAACAAAGCCAGCCTTTCCTGCCTTAAAATATTGTGAGCCAGGGAAGCAATCTGCCTTGACGCTGCATTTTATTATGAGATAGAATTCTAACTGGGCTGGTTTGAGTTTTGTACACCTCCACACATTGTTTGGGCAATTAAGGGATCAGTAGTATTGGTAATTATGGTTTAGCATTCAATTACCCCCCCAGTTGAAAACCGTTAAATTGTCTGTGACAGGGCTTAAATTTAGCCCAGTCTCATGTCCTATGAAGACTTCACGAGTCAATACAAGCCATCCGGAAACCACAAGGTCCCCGTGCCAGGTAGTAATGACCAGTTGGGTTGAGGTTTTTTATCTGGGACATCGGGACAAGGGACAAGCTGACCCACAGGGCACTCGTGTTGAGGGTGGTCATTGTAGAGCACAGGGTTCCTAGAGCCTGCTTGGCCTGGCTGGCCCTGACCCCAAGCCTCGAGGCATCCAGGAAAAGGCTGAGAGTCCAGCTGATGGGTGACAGCTGACCTGGAGCCTCAACGAGGGGAGGCCTGGGGTCATGAGTGACATGTGAGGCTTGGAGAGACTGCCACTGAACACCTGTATGCCTGACTCTCTACTCTGCCACTTAGAGAGTGACCTGGGGAGTGGTATCCTATGTCTATTCATCTGTCTGTCTGTCTGTCTGTCGATCGATCTATCTATCCATTATCTTTCTATCTCCTATCTCTTTATCTTCTATCTGTCTCTGTATCTATTTATATCATCTACGTATCTGTCTCTATATCTACCTACCATCTATCTTTCTAATCTATCATCTACCTATATATCTAGTTATCTATCTACGATCTATGTATCTGTCTCTATATTATCTATCATCTCTCTCTCTACCTCTGTGGGGTAGTGGACCGTGCCACCAGACAGAAAAACTAGTATGGTCGAGCAGATTAACGAACGCCGGCAATTCTCATAATTGAGAACAAAGTGCGTTTAAATCTATTCTCGATCATGTTCCTGTCCGGGATCACGTGACCATGATGCCCCACTAAAGGGACCATAACAACTGATGATGCAGCACAAAACCCCAGAGTTCTCCATGCTAATGAGGTACTGAGATAGGCCCCAGGGGTTTAGCCAGTAAGCTCCCGTTCCCAGGCATCCCTTCCTACAAAAGGTATTTAATCTCTGGTTCACCCTGAGTAAGTCCTATGCATCCTTTTCCACCATGAATAAACCGTTTGGATGAGCAAGAATTGTCTCTTACACCAAGGACTGCCATGGGGGAAGACTGTCATACAGAGCTGCTCCCAAGTCTCCTGCAGAAGGCCTCTCCGCACTCCTGGCACTCATCCTGAGCTAAGCCAGATTCCCCACCCCTCCACCCCAGGCTCATCTCAGGCCCAAGGGGAGTCCCTTCCCAACTCCTTGTGGTTCCCAGCAACGACTGGGTGCCCAGGAGTCTGAGAACTGTAGCCTTAGTCCCAGCCTCTGCCATTTCTCACCCAGAGGAACATGGGCTGGGGTCCCTAGCTTAGGCTGCATTTCACCTCCCCTGAGTGGCCTGTCTGTGTCCCATGAGCCTGGCACCCCAGCTCATAGGAACATAGGAACAAGGAACATAGTTTAGTACCTCTGCGAGACCCCCAGTGGCGAACCGAAATGCAGACCCATCTATCTATCTATCTATCTATCTATCTATCTATCTATCTATCTATCTATCAACACTTGCCTCACTTTCTGTTTTGAGACAAGGTCTCTCTGAGCTGTCCACGGAGAATGTGCTTGTCACTTCTGTGCCTCGGCATCCTCAGGCCCTGGGATTGTAATCTGTGTCACCCACCCTGGCTCATTTAACTTCTGTCAGCCTCTGTCTCCTCATCTGTCAGCTGACGACACCACATGCCTCACATAAGTGTTATTCTCGGAGAAGACAGATATCTGTGGTACCCATGCAGCATCCACCTGGATGGTGCTGACAAGCCCATGCCTCAGGCAGAGTTCTGTATGAAGAGAGTGTTGGAAGGCAGCTGTAGACCCCTACTCTAGCCAACTGAAGAGAATTCTTGTGCAGGGAGGAGATGAGTCTTAGTGAGCATCCCCAGGCCTGGGTTGCTCTGCTCATCCTGGTCTCCAGGTACCCCTTAGAACAAACACGCTCCGGGTGATATTCCCAGCTTAGAGCCCTTGGCCTCAGGACCTGATGTAGTCACAGGCCTGCCTCATCACTTCCATGAGAAAGGAAGCAGAAAGTCTGCTCAAAGGGGAGATACTAGGATTTCCAATTTTTCCGAAATGATACAGGGTTGAGGATGTACTCAGTTGGCACAGTGCTTGCCCACCATGCATGAAGCTCTCTGGTCCCCATGTTGCATGACCTGAACCATAATGGTGGTAACACTCCTGTAATACTAACATTGGGTATTACAGGTAGGAAGGTCAGAAGTTCAAAGTCATCCTCACCTACAAAATAAATTTGGGTCTAGCCTGAGCTACATGAGACCTCTCAAATAGACGATAGATAGATAGAAAGATAGATAGAAAGATAGATAGATAGATAGATAGATAGATAGATAGATAGATAGATAATGTAATCGAGAGGCAAGAAGTTAGGGTGCTGGGAAATGGATACTGGGTACCTTATCCTGGGTGCATGTTCTTTATTACCCCTGTGTGTAGACCAGGTGAGCACAGGTCAGTTCTGGCAAGCACTTTCTGAAATCCACACAGCCATTAAGAGGCAGAGCTGAGATTCAAGTCCATTTGTCTCAGCCTCAGCTTTTCCACAATAGGGTCAGGCATCAGCATCAGAGGTTGCAAGCTCCCAACTCCAGGGACCAGCAGACAAAGCAAAGAGTACATCAACTGTAGATCTAACTGTCTGGATGCACGAGGTAGGAATAGGGGCTTGTGACCCTGAAGAACTCAGAAGCTGTCATGGGCTGGGGACAGGCTTCTGTTCTTTCTCCAATAGAATCATGGCCCCCTCCCCCTCTCTAAAGCATTCCACATTCCTCAAAGCCGGATTCAAATTCCACTTTATCTAAGAACCCTTCCTGAGCCCCACTCCCTGAGTCAGAGGCCAGGCTTCTCCTTCCTGTGAGCCAGTCTCTGCTGTCCTGACCCTGGCTGGGTTCTGCTTTCATTAGCACCACCGGGGCACAATGCCGGTCCAGGGGACAGTTGCAGGGTGGCTGCTAAATGAATCACAACCACCTTTCACTTCCTCAAACTTGAGGGGGGGAAGGTGTGGGGGGGAAGGTGGGGGGGTTGTTTTAGTTTGAGTGCTCACTCCATGCTCCGCCCACACTGACTCTTAGTTCCTCCCCTTACTCAGTCTCCCGTGGGAGAGGAGGACTCTGCGCATCAACACTATCATAGCTTGTTGTAGGGCAGCTTAGTACTAAATGGAGGTGAAGTCCTGGGGGTGAAGTGGATGGAGCAAGAGGCAGAGAAGGAAGCCTTTGTGAGGAGATGCCTCCTCCTCCTTCTCTTCTGGTAGCTCTGGCTGGCTAACTGTTCTATAACTCACCCTGTAGACCTGGCTCACTCTTAGACACTCACAGAGATCAACATGCTTCTGTCTTGTCTTCTGAGTGCTGGGATTAAAGGTGTGTGGCACCGTCAGGCAGGCCTCTTTCCTCTTCGGTTCAAATCCTGAATCTAATAACTTACTAGCTGTGAGGCCTTGAGCAAGTTACTTAACTCCCCATGCCAACACCTTGGGTACCACCTGGCACTCAGTGGCTGCATGCTGGGTCAATCTTAGACACTTACCATCTAGAGCTAGTCAGCACCCACATGGGGGTTGGAGGAGACTCCCTTTCTGGGTCAGGTGTTGGAGACAGGGGATAGTCAGAGCTCTCCAGATAGAAGCTAGAGAGGCCATAGCCCCCCAGCAGCATCCAGAGTTAGACATGTGATCCAGGTTGACCAATTAAATGTTCTCCCACCCTGCCCAGAGCTCATATTAGACAGTGATCTGGTGACAGTGGCTGTTAAGGGGCTGTGCCTGGGAAGCCCCACTCCCATGAGGGGAGAAGAATGAATGGTTTTGTCACTGTCCCCTACCCCTATCCTGGTGGACAGCTCACCAAAAACCTTGCCATCAACACCTTGCTTTACCACCAAGAGCCTGGTCCGGAGCAGGAAGGGCTGGAGGGACCCAGCAATTGGTGGATATGTATTTCTGAGCTTGTGCTGACAAGCAAGGCTCTGGGCCAAACACATGGTAGTCAAATGATGTGTAAGATACAGGCGGTCTACAGGAGAGACACAGCCAGATACATCCAACCTCTTGACATTGCAACGTGATGCATTCATCTACAACATTCCTGCTTAAGAACCACACAACTGAGTTGCAAAAAAAAAAAAAATCCCTTAGATCTCGTAATAGTTGTGTGTGCATATGTATGTCTGCTGGTGTGCGCATGTGTGTGGGTGTGGAGGTCAGAGGTCAACATCGGCTATATTTTGAGGTCATTTCTCCACCATTCAGACAGGCTTTCCCTTTGAACCTGGCACTGACTGATTGGCTAGGTTGGCTGACCCGTGAGCTCTAGAGATCTACCTGTCTCTACCTCCTAGTGCTGGGGTTACACACACCATGTTGGGTTTTCAGGGGGTGCAAGAGATTGGAACTTGGATCTTCATGCTCATGGCCAGCAGGCACTGAGCCATCTCCCCAGCCCCCAAATTCATGTTTTAGCTATGTTCACAATTGAATGGTGTTCATAGCTCTCCCTTGGCTTCATGTGGCCACCAGGCTGCAAATTGGACACACCCAATCATTGTGATGTTTACCAGCACGTGGCTGAAGTGACAGTGCCCATCGGATGGGGCCATGACAAGGGATCATATTAAAATGGAAACATCCAGATATCACTTAAGCTTGAATTGATGAGGTCGAGGTGACAGGAAACCCAGTTACCATCAGGCAGGACTGGTGAGAAGGTCCGTGAACTAACGCAGGAAACATTTAATCCAAGAGCATGCAGCTGAGTCCCAGGGGTTACATCCCTCTTCATCTAACAGGGACCCGGGTGTACACGTTAATCTAGACTGATCCTCCACAGGTGGGCTTTATCTATAGGTAGGCTGCAGAGCCCCAAGGAAGAAGGAAGGAAGCCATGCAGTAGAGAGGCTTCAGGATTCAGCAGGACAGCAGGGAATCCTCCCCTCTTCCTGGCCATGAGCTTTGTCTAGGGGACCTGGAGGTATGAGCAGTTGTGATTTGGATGATGTATTTAGATCTGATATATATGTGTATATGCATATATGTGTATATGCATACATGTGTCTATATTATATGCATGTATATGTATGTGCATATATGTATATGTGTATGTATGCATTGGCACATATATATACATATGCATATATATGTATATGTGTATATGTGCGTATATATCTCTGTATGTATGTAGAATATATTATATGGAATATATGAATATTTCATGTATTAATATGTGTGCATTCATCTATTCATGCATATATGGAATACATATATTCATTATATCAGTTGTGTTTCTCCAGAGAACCCTAACTAATACAGAAGAAGTGATTGTGTCACATCCTCCAACAACATGGAGCCCCAAAGCTCCAGAAGGCAGGCTGCTCTGCTGGAGATAGGAGCCCCAACGTGCAACTTATCCCAGCTGTCTCCAACACCCCTGTCCTGTCTTTCCTCTGCTATTGAATTCAAGTCTTTCCCAACTAAGCCCTGACTTCCTTATCCAGCTCTCAGAGCCTCTTCTGCAAGAGCCGCCTTTGGTTCACTTCTCCACAGTATGGCCATGACAGGAGAACATGGGAACATAAATGAGACTCTATCAAGGGCTTTGGGGGACCTTGGAATGGTGATGATCAAGTTATAAAGTTGGGAGGCATGTCCTTAAGTGGCTGGTTAGAAGAGATGTATACAGAGGAGAAAGCAACTCTGCCTTCCTTTCCACTGTCCCCTAAAAGGGTTCTTTCTTCCTACAGTGTTGCCAGGAACACACACACACACACACACACACACACACACTGGTTAATACAAAAGCAGCTATGGGAGGAGGAAGGGCATCAGCAAGCTGGACGGCGGCTGAGTGTGGAGCGCATGCGTCTAGTCTCAGCTCCATCTGCAAAAATATAGACAGTTTTCCCCAGCACTCAGGAAGCAGAAGTAGGTAGAGCTCTGTGAGTATGAGGCCAGCCTGGTCTACAGAGTGAGTTCTAGGATAGACACACTGCCTCAAACAAACAAACCAACACTCAAACTAACAAACACAATTACGGGTGGTTCCACCAGAACCTAGAACTGTCACTTAGTGGTTGGCTCTGCATCACAGAAAAGACGAAGAAATCCAAGGTGCAAACTATTCCCATTCTTCTCTGAAGCTGGCTTAGCAAAACATGAGATTTGCAAGCCCGAAGAGAGCAGCTCTTAGGCAGCCCAGGATTCTGAGGTGTAGACAGGAAGAAGGAAAGTAGGAAGTCTAAACTGATAAGAGCAAAGGAGAAGCTGAGAGACAGAGTCCAACACTCCCAGCAGCCCATGCTTCTGGAAAGTTCCTATGTTTTCCCCAACCCTCCAGTCCATTTTTAGCTTAGCCTCTGCTTCGATACCACTTTGAGCTTTGGGAGGTACCTGATCCCCTTGTCCCCAAGACCATGCCCTTCTTGTATGTATAAGGAAATACTCTATACACATTTGGTCTCTTCCTTGTTTTAAGACAGTAAATCATCAGATGCAAACCCTTTGGAAAGCAATTTGATCACAATACCAAGTGTCATAAAAATGTTCCCAACCTTTGGCCTTGTCATCTTCCTCCTGGGAATTAATCCCGAGGAAATAATTCACAAGGAAGACAGAACAATTTTGGTATCTACAGAGACATTTATTGGGGTGTTATTTATGATGGGGGGGAAAGCCAGAGATGCCTTCCCCTACCCATCAAGAGGGGGTTGGCCTATAAATTATGATGCACTCGTCCAAATGTAACCCTACCCAAAGGTAGATAGAAAATTGTGTCTCGATGACAAAGGGCGTTCAGAGCACTGGGGAATGTGGCTCAGTTTGTAGAGTGCTTGCCTAGCATGCACAAGGCCTGAGTTGGAAGCCCGGAACCATACAATCTTAGTGTAGTGGTGCATAGTTCCAATCCAGCATTTCGGAGGCGGGAGCGGGGAGAGTGGAAGTTCAAGGTCATGCTTAGCTCCACAGAGTCTGAGGTCCACCTAGGCTACAAGAGACTCTGTCTCAAAAGAAAAAGGAAAAAGGAAGGTGTTCTGAAAAAAAAAAAAATCAGATCTAGTCACAGAAGAGCAGAGAGGCTGTCAGAGCCAGTGGTCGGAGAGGACCAGAGCAATCAATGTCTTCTGGACATGACAGGACCACGACACACATGATCTCAGAGCAGGCATAGTTGCCTGCTGGAGACCAGGCACAAGATCAAGCCAGTCAATATTCTAGCCCTAAGTGGGAGGGGCTCATGAGTCCCTACCCCTCCCTGAGGAATTACCGGCAGCTGCCAGCTTCTGCAGGAGGAAGAGTCAGTTTTCTTTAAGGATGTCACTCCAGATAGGTTGACCACGATTCAGTGCATGATGGCCCCACATCCAGAAATATGTGGATGGTGCAAATTGGAATTGGTTGGTTATTAATTAAGAAAAAGAAGACGTGAAGTTTCGGGGGGGGTGTTGGGGAGATGGGGTTGGATCTGGGAGGGATTGAGGGGAAAGAGTTGGAATTAATATGATCAAAACACAATATGAAATTCTCAAAGAATTAATAAAAATATTAATTTATTTCAAATTTCAGGCCCAGAATTCTGTATGCCCTGTGATAGTTGCAATATTGACAAATGTATATAGGTATGCTTGTGTAAGTGTGCATGTACGCACGTGTGTGTATGTGTGTGTGAGTGTGTGTGCATGTATGTGTGTGTGTGTAAATGTATATGTATGCTTGTGTGGGGAAGAGATGCAAAAATGGATACACTGTCTTTCACATGTTCTAGGGTCCTAACAGTGAGACTTCACTCTGTAAAACTGTCACCTGTCCCCAGGGGATAATGACTTTCTTTGTTGCTTCCATGAAGGTGGCCTCCCTGATCCCGCCTTGCTTCGTCCCCACCCCGACCCCAGAGGAGCCTCTCGGGGACCCATGCCAGCTACTCCCACTCTCTCCAAGCCTTTGGTGGCAGACAGAGCCCGAGGCACGTTTTCATGCTCATAATTCAAATTGCCTGTTGAAGTCGGTCAAATGAAAAAATAGCCGCGCCGGGCGGTCGCGGCCGGGCGCCGGGCAGGGGAGCCGGAGCCCAGCGCTGGCCGCGGCCGGGGCCTGAGCTCATTTCCTGGGCCGCGCGCCGGGCTATTTCAGCCTGGCGCTGTGCAAACAATTGACTGCGGCCCACAGGGGCCCAAATTACAATCGGATCCCACACAAATAGCAGCCAGGCTTGGCCTGCGGGGGCCGAGGAGGAGCTGGATGCCACACGGGGTAGAGTTGGGGGGGTGGGGGGGGGGCCTGGGAGGGAGGTCGCGCGGGTCCTCCTGGCTTGTTAGGGACCCAGGCTCAGTCCCGTGCCCTGCAGTGTGACCCTCCTGGCACCCTATGGGAACTGCTTGGATTCCTCCTACCCACACCCCTGGTGCCAGGCTGGAAACCTTACCTGTGGATTTTCCCTGATTAACCCCTGGCGGTGCCTGTTGATTGGCATTTCGGAAGAAACAGCCTCCATTCCACCTCCCCTACTTTAAGTCAGGTCTGACTCTTCAGAATCTTCCCGTTTCTCTTTGAGAGTTGTCAGAATCGTTAGCTTGTCGGACACAGCCAGCAGGATCCCAGCCTAGCTCGTCCCGGACACACCCCCAGCTCAGACACCCCCAGCTACCCTGCCATCTCCACAGATGGCCCTTCTTTTCTCCACCTAGTGAACTCCTTTCCCTTTTGCAAGAAGCTCCCTGTCACCTCCTCAGGAGACCATCCCTGACTTCTGACCCTCGCCCTTTTACTTCCTAGCCTTGATAAGGGGGTTTCTTTCGTGTCTCATTATCCACGGGCCTGTGTAAACTTCATTGTGCTAATGTTCGCAAACGGGACTGCTCCTTTCTCTAGAAGAGTATTACTTCTCTTACCCACTGACTTACTTAGCCAGTGAGAGTCTGCAACCTATGTGCCTCTCTCTTAGAAGCTCCAGTGCTAAGGATGGTTCATCCCATATTATCTTTTTTTTTCCTCTGCTCTAAACATGGAGGCTACCCAGTTACAAACATCCCACGAACCCCACACAGGAGTGAAGGGTATAGAGCCAGGCAGGAGCCAACAGTTACACAGTAAACTTGACTTTAATTCTTGGGCCTCTGAGACCTGGACTCACTGGACCAACCATGCAGCATAAACCAGCCAATCGTGGCTTTTCCAACCTCTGCCTCTCTTTCTTGGCACTGTCTCTCCAGGCCCAAGAGCGTCCCTTGAGAGTTGAAGTGTATCACATTAACTGGGAGAGTTTATGGAGTGCCAACTGTGTCTTGACACTGTCCATTTTATGTGGTGCTGGGGGTGGTGCTACCCTCCCATAGAGTTCATAGAGGAAAGGGGTTCAGGTGATTTTGTGGGGCCTGCCTGAGATCAAAGTTGTAAGAGTGGATTCCCACCGGTGTGGCTAAACAGCCTTCCCAAAATCTGTGGGCGTGGAGTCTGAGCCAGAGGGGCATGGTGTGGGGCTGCCAGGCCAGGGATTGATAGGCAGGATTTTAATTCGCTCATGTGCAGTGCTTCGAGCCGGCTTTCCTGGCCTCTCAGCACCTCACCTCCAACCCCTCCTGGTTTGTTAATGGCAAATGACAAGCAATGGACATTTATTAATTAAACTGCCCACAGAGGCCAGTGGTAAAACCGAAGGCCACATGCAGTGGAGGGGTTCAAAGCATTCTTACTGTTCATGCCTGGGGCCCAGCCCAGAGAGCCACCAGGGCAGCCTCGGCCTAGCACAAGGGTCTTCCCAGGACCTGTCTACTACTCTGAATTCTGACAAGTGAGAACCACCTCTACAGCCATGGGATAATTAAACTTCCTGCATTTCTTTAGGGAAAAAAAAAAAAATCAAAGATCCTTTCTCTAGGGACAAGCTGCAGAAGGACCGGCTGGGATCTTTGAGCTCTCAGCTAGGACTGAGGGATTTTGAAGTTGGCCTTAACTGGAGATCTGAGGGGGAGGAGAGCTTGGGTGGGTGAGTAGGAAATGCCTTGTAATTAAATTTATCACAGGTCTGCTCAGCTTGAAGCATGGACACCTGTTTCCTCGGGACTGATGTGAGCAGACACAAAAACCGATCTTCAAGGCCCATTTGTTATGCTTAAGTTGCCTGTTCATGCCGGGCAGTGGTGGCGCACGCCTTTAATCCCAGCACTTGGGAGGCAGAGGCAGGCGGATTTCTGAGTTCAAGGCCAGCCAAGGTCTACAGAGTGAGTTCCAGGACAGCCAGGGCTATACAGAGAAACCCTGTCTCGAAACACCCCCCCCCCCCAAAAAAAAAAGTTGTCTGTTCATTCACTGAACTATCCTAACTGCCTAAAATAGCCTGGCACACAGTAGGTGTTGGATACACACATTAGGTGTTCTATACACAGAGCAGTTGTTCAAAACACATAGTAGTTATTTAATACACAGCAGAGGTTCAATATAGATAATAAATGGTCAATAAATACTTACTGACTGATTAGCCAGAGATGCACTTGATGTCTTTGTTTTTGTCTATTTGCTTGCTTTTTAAAGGCAAGGTCAGGCTGGCCTTGAACTTAACAAGGCCATCTGTTGAGTTCTCCCTCCATCTGTGTCCCAAGTGCTGGGATTATAGGCATGTGCCCCCATATCATGTTTATGCCACTCTGAGGATTGAACTCGGGCCTCATGAATACTAAGCAAGCACTCAGCCAACTCAGCCAGACCCCAAGTCCTTAATTCCTAGTGGAAGCCTGGGTGTCTGTTGTTTCTAACTGTTGTAACTACAAGATTGTAAATCAGTTGCTGAAGTCGCCAGGATCTACTCCACTGAAGTCTCCAGGACAATCTATCCAGCCCCTAGGCTGTCTGCAGTGGTTTCTTTCTTTCTTTCTTTCTTTCTTTCTTTCTTTCTTTCTTTCTTTCTTTCTTTCTTTTTATTTTCTATCAAATTGTCTTCTGAAGGACTTGAGGCAAATCTCACTTCAGGGCCATGCCCTACTGGGGTACGTTCTGCATGTCCTTCCTTGCATGCACTCTGGCTATACCTTGAACTTCAGTAGTGGTGGCTGCTGTAAAATCATGAAGCCCGAGGGATCACAACCAGAAAGGCTGTACATCTCAGTCAGCTAGTGACAGAACAGAAAGAAGAAATAAATGATCTGCAATCTCTGTCTCGGTCTGTGTCTCTGCCCGTGTCTCTGTCTCTCTCTGTGTCTCTGTCTCTGTCTCTGTCTGTCTCTGTCTGTCTCTGTCTCTCTGTCTCTCTGTCTCTCTGTCTCTCTCTGTCTCTCCCTCTCTCTCTGTCTCTCTCTGTCTCTCTGTCTCTCTCTGTCTCTCTCTCTCTCTCTGTCTCTCTCTCTCTGTCTCTCTCTCTCTCTCTCTCTCTCTCTCTCTCTCTCTCTGTGTGTGTGTGTGTGTGTGTAGGAAATACACATTCTCTTCCTGGGGTCTTTCTGAGACCCTGTTTTGCCCAGCTGCAGCAATCGCAACCGAACTCAGTAATTACAGATGTGAAAACGAGCCCTTCTTGATTTTTTCATCTTTCCTCTCAGAGCAGCTCTGTAGCTCCAGGTTCTTCTGGGCACAGGGGAAGGAGTAGAAAGCTGAGGTGAGCCAGTCATAGTCACAGTGATCTGTCTTCCTTAGCCTCTTGGGAGCAGTCCTGTCCCCCCACCCTCACGCCACCTGCACCTTGTGCATGTTGGATGAATACAGCCTTTCCCCGATGGTCCTTCTGACTGCACACAGTGCCCCCTCAGCCACTGGGTCTTACCTGGCATTGTCTACTGGAGGCCCTGGGAAAAGAGCTGACCTCTTGGATCCCTCATTACTTCAGGGCCCTGGTGGCTTCTTTGACCTTGGATCCCAGGATGGAGCAGGGATACTGCCCTTTGGGGTTTTAGGTAAACAGCGGACCCTGTCTAGTTGGGAGACTTCTGGGGTTGCCACTCTGATTTAGTCTCATCATGAGCCATGGATGCAGGCATATGAGGGAGCTGCTGGGCATGGTGACACACATGTATAAGCCTGGAATTTGGGAGGCTAAGGCAGGAGAGTCACTGTGAATACCAGGGGATCTCAAGCTACACAGCAGACCTTGTCTCAACCAAACCGAACCAAACCAAACCAAACCAAACCAAACCAAACCAAACCAAACCAAAGTAAAACAAAACAGAATAGAGTCTAGTTGTTCGTGCCTGTAATACCACCACTCAAAAAGCCAAGCGAGAAGGATCACTTGTTCAAGGCCAGCTGGGCCCACACAGTAAGATCCTGTCTTAAGGCAAAGCAAAGCAAAACAAACTGACAAAAAAACCAACCACATACGTAAAGGAAAACATATACTTATCTAAGATGCCATTTTATTTTACTGTTCTACTTTATTTAGATAGGGTATCATGTAACAAAGATGCTAACCTTGAACTTGCTCCACAGCCAAGGATGACCTTGAACCGTTGCTCTGCCTCAGCTTCCCAAATGGAATTACAGAGATGTACTATCAGACTTGATTCCTGAACTAAGCCTTTCTAAAAGTCCTCAGAGTATCTAAAAGGCCCTAATTATGACCTCTAACACCGTTAAAGAGAACTTAAAAAAAAAATAGGGCTGGGAAGATAACACAATAGCCAAAATGCTTGCCACACCAACAGGAGGACCTGGCTTCAGTCCCCATCACATTAAAAGCCCAATGGGGCAGCACACAGGTGTGATCCCAGCTCTGGGGACAGGTAGAGGAGGTGAGTCCCTGGGGCTGTCCAGCCAGCCTCACCTATTCTAAAAGGCCCACAGTCCATTAAAGAGACTGTCTCAAAACCAAATGGGGCTGCCCCTGAGGAAGGACATTCGGTGTTGAGAGATTTGGCTTCCACATGATGGCACACACACACACACACACACACACACACACACACACACCAATATATACACACATAAGAAAGTAAATACTAGACAAATAATCCATTAGATGAGTTGGCTTCAGGTTGATAGTTATGTTTCTCCGTGGCACTAGACACATGTCCTGTCCATCCCAAATATCACAAATATCCATTCCCACCTGGAAGCTCTATCTCAGGGTCTGTGGTGTGATGTTGTCTGAGCACGTGAGCTGTGGCCAGTTGGATGGTCAGCACTCAGCCTGCATTGAGCTCCTCTCCTGAGCCTTCAGATCACACGGAGGCCTTCCTCAGTTTGCTGTGGGCTGTGAGCACCTTGTGGGTCCCAGAGAGATTTCCCACTGGAAGCAGGCATGCTCCAAATTGATGCCTGACTGGACGATTTCTGGTGTAAACTATATGTCCATTCTAACTTTAGCCCAAGGGGTCATTCTTGTTTGTCCCATGAAAGCTATAATACAGGACGAGACAACTCGCCTCATACATTCCGATTTCTAAATACACAATTTACAATTTTCTGGGATATTATTTAAGTTTATTTTTGTGACGGAGTCTCGCCATGCCCACCGAACGCTTATTTAAGTTCTGGGTGGCCACTGGAAAAGCCTAGGATGCTTCGAGTGGAAAGAAGGAAGGAAGGAAGGAAGATCTTCCTATTCATTAGTCAGAAGCCTAAAGTCTTACAAGTCCTGGGATATCCACTGTGAGGCCCAGGATGGAGGCTGGGCGCATACTGACTTGCTTTTCCACAGCCCGCAGCTCTGCAGGTGGCCTTCTGGTGTGGGATGACTGTGGCCTAGAAAAAAACCCTGCTGGGCTGTGGTCTGGCTGGGGTTCTAGCTCCAAAGCTTTCTCTTGTTGGGCATTTCTCTGTTTCAGGAAAGACCATTTGGACCCTGCAGGAATCTGTGTTCAAAACCTTCTGTGTTTCCCAGCTAGCTTTTTGCCAGCACCAGCTAACCCTGAGAAAATGGTATTTAGCCTTCCTTGTAATTTCCTTTAAATTTTTGTTTGTTTTCCTGTGTGTGTGTGTGTGTGTGTGTGTGTGTGTGTGTGTGTGTGTGTGTGCACCTGGATCCTCTGGAAAACCAGCCAATGCTATTAACTGCTGAGTCATCTCTCCATCCCAGATAAATGTAATTATATTAAATTAGGTTTTTAAAAAGAGAGGGAAAGCAATTGTATAATCTAGAGATAATTAGAACAGCAAAACGTCTTGGTAGATTCTGGTCTAGAGTAGCAAGAGGAACATTGCCGTGGAGCTTTTTGGAAATGCACCATCAGGCTGGAGGCGTTCTGAGGGAGAGAGGGAGAGGACATGCTCCAAGACTTGTAGTTCAAGGCCCTGCACAATAAAGGAGGAGGCAGAATTGGGGTTGGGGAGACTGCAGGAAACTCTACATTAGACATGCTGCTGAGAACGCCAGCCAGAATATGTCAGATACTGTGGGTTCGGTGTCTTGTCTATTTTTTTTTTCCTTTCTTTTCGATGGTGCAGATAATATGGGGCATAGAGATAGGAACAGACTAGTCTTGAACTCTGTATGTAGCCAAGGATGATGGTGAACTGCCCATCCTCCAGCCTCTGCTTCCCTATTGCTGGGATTACAGGCGCATGTCACTCTGCTCTGCTCACTGTTCATTTTCTTATTTGATAGAATTCACATGCTGTGAGTCCACTGTCCTTTACTGTGTTCCGGGAAAACTCCTTATTGACTATAGGACATGATACATCATACTTATCTAAGAACATTGTACTCATCACTGGATTTTCCTAATTTTTTTTTTTTTACAGTAACATACTTAGCAATGCGTCTCATACAGAAGGTGTATGATTTGGGGGTTTTAGTGTCTTTACAAGTGTGGTCATTTGAATGGAGACCATAGGGGCTTGAATCCTTTGTCCCCAATTGGTGGAACTGTTTGGGAAGGATTAGGGGGTGTGGCCTTGTTGGAAGAGGTGTGCCCCTGGGACAGGCTTTGAGGTTTCAGAAGACTTATGCCATTCCAAGTGTTCTCTGCTCACCTCCTACTTGTGGATCAAGCTGTGAGCTCTCAGCTGTTGCCTGGGCCTTTTGATCATGGCCTCTAACCAAACTGTAAACCCAATCGAATGCTTTCTTTTATAAGTTGCCTTAGTCACATGGTTTCGTCACAGCAACAGAAACCCTGACTAATACATGATTGTGCAACCATCACTACTACCTGTTGGCATTTACTCTAGGCTCTGCCCCATAGTTACCTAGCAACAGCCAGGTGTGCCTGACTCACTATAAAAGGGGCTGCTTGCCCCCTCCTCTCTCTCTCTCTCTCTTGCTCTCTTCTCTTCTCCTGCTCCTTATCCTCTCTCCCCATCCCCTTCCTCCTTCTCTCTCCACGCTCATAGCCAGACTCTACTCCTCTTCTCTCCTCTCTTTCTCTCTGCCCTTCTCTCAACTCCCCTTCCCATGCCCTGAATAAACTCTAGTCTATACTATACCCATGTGGCTGGTCTCTCAGGGGAAAGGGATGCCTCAGCATGGGCCCACAGAGGCACCCCTTCCCCCACACCTTACCATACTTCCACCAAACATACCCATTCCTCTCTCTTTTTATAAAACACAACACTACCTAAATCCAAAACATCATCGAGGCGCACAAAGAAAGGGCGTACTCATCCATAGTGGGTCTCTCATCCCCTTGACTTATGCCCCGGGAAACGACCAGCCTAGCTCTGCCTCTTTGGATCCAACCGTGAGACAAAAAGCTTCTTTTGCTTAGTATGTTTTCAAGGTTCACCTGTGCAGTGGGGTACACCAGTACTTGACTTCATCTTCTGGTTGCATAATTTCCCACTGTGTAGACACTCCACATCGAGGACATATATTCATCGATTATTAATTCTAGGTTGTTTTCAAATGTATGAATGATGCTGCCAGCAATGTTGGGGTAGAAGGTTTTGTATGGACTTATGTTTTCAAAACCTTGGGAATATACCTGGAGTGGAATAGGTCCTTCAATAAATTTGTATATTTACCTTTAAGTTAGAATCTCTAGAGCTGGGCCCCAAGTCTGTCTGTCTGTCTGTCTGTCTGTCTGTCTGTCTGTCTGTCTGTCTGTGTCAGTCTGCCTGTCAGTCAGTCACTCAGTCTGTCTGTCTGTCTGTGTCAGTCTGTCTGCCAGTCTGTCAGTCTCTCTCTCTCTCTCTCTCTCTCTCTCTCTCTCTCTCTCTCTCTCTCTCTCTCTCTCTCTCTCTCTCTCTCTCTCTCTTCTAACTAATACTCCTTTGAGAATTTTGCATTTTGAACAATATTTTTTGCTCACCTCCCCTAACTCTTCCCAGACCCATTTTTTTCCTACCCACCCAGCACCTATCAAGTCTAATCTGTACTGCCCAAATATTCTTGCATGTGTGGCCTTTTGCTGGAGAGTGGAAGACTTAGTGGGGGCCATACACCTAAAGAAAACCGATTCTCCTGGAAGCTACCCAGTGCCAATAGCTGCTAGGCTGGAGTGAGGCTTCATGCCACCCTCCCCTCTCCATCCTGCGACTTGGTCTGACTGGAACCTGCACGGGTCCTGTGCATGATGTCACAGCTGCTGTGAGCTCTTATATGCAGCTGCCCACTAATAGGTTTTCTACCAAAGCAATATAGGCCAGATTAGATCAGATTAAAAGCAGATAAAGGCAGGTTTATTAGTTCTGCTCCCAGGTGAGTTGATTGGCCCCAAGGAATAGGGCCAGGGAAATTGTGCACCCCAGCTAAGACAAGAGGGTCTTATAGGCCTTAGATGAGGAGTGGTGATGTGTCAACTAGGAGCCTGGATTGTGCCCATATATGGTCAAAAGCTGAGCCCCTAGTTGCACCCTTGGGCGGGTTGCTGGTACTTCAGAGGCAAGAGACAATGATGTGTTGGCTTGGAGTTTTCTCTGTGAAGGCAGGGTGGAGGAAAGGAGAGCAGACAGGGTAGGGGTGGGGTGGAGGGGAGATGGAGGGTTGTGGGAGTCAGGGAGGGTTCTCAGCTTGTGGTGGAGGGATGAGCAGGAGTTCCAACCAAATACTCACTGCTTCTCTGAAGTCATCTATTTCCTCTGATGTTTTACACTCTTTCTACCCATCTTCCACAAGATCCCTGAACCTTGGGAGAAGGTGTGCTCTCTCTTTCTTTTAATTAATTGATTAATTAACATGTCAATTTTAAAACTTCAATTTTTTTTTTTGTTTTTTTTTTTTTTTTGAGACAGGGTTTCTCTGTGTAGCCCTGGCTGTCCTGGAACTCACTCTGTAGATCAGAAGTCCCCTGCCTCTGCCTCCCAAGTGCTGAGATTAAAGGAGTGTGCCACCATCATATCTTATTTTTAATGATGGTTCTTAAATGCTTTAAAAATGAGACTCTTAATCTCAGGGTTGTGGGTTCAGGCTCCACATTGGGTGCCACCTGTAACTTCACATGTACATGAATATGTGTGCATGCCTGAGTGTACGTGTGTGTATTGTGTGCATGTATGTGCCTAGGGAGCAAGAAAGCCAGAAAGAGGACTCAGATCCCCCGAAGCTGGAGTTACAGACGGTTGTAAGCTTTGTTCAGGTGCTGAGAAGCAAATTTCAGTCTTCTATAAGAACCACTGAATGACTTTTCCAGTCTCTCTCTCTCTCTCTCTCTCTCTCTCTCTCTCTCTCTCTCTCTCTCTCTCTCTCTCTCTCTCTCTCTGTCTTTCTCTGCCCTACAGATGATTCTATACCGAAGTCTGAGTATGGAGCAGTGAACTCCCATTGTAAAGAGCCAGCTAGTGGGTGGTTGTCCACATCAGCAACTTCAGCCTTCATGAGGCTGGAGTAGGAAGACTACTGCAAACTCAGGCCCATCTGGGCTCCAGAGTAGAGGCTGGGGGATGATGGCAAGGGGTAGCTAGTAAAGATGTTGGGTTTGCAGGTTAAGAGACAAACTGAGAATTAGTGACTTGTCTTTTATTGCTGTGACAAAATGCTGGACACACGTCATGTAAGGAGGTTTTCTATAAGGGAACAGTCGACCCTGGCATGGAAGTCACGGTGGCATGGAAGTCACGGTGGCAGGAATATGAAGCGGTCAGTCAACATGGCATCCTTGGCCCAGAAGTGGAAAGCATGGTTCTCTCTTCCTTCTTGACTCCAGCCATTAGACAGTGCTACCTGACAGCTGGATTGAGTCCTCCCAGTTAACCCAGCAGAGACAACTCCTCACAGACAAGCCCAGAGATTTGTCTCTTAGATGAATCTAGATCTTGTCAAATTGGCAATGAATGCCAACCATCACTTACTTATATACCAGAATAGTTTAAAAAAAAATCCATGAAAATTGTTACTGACAAAAATTTAAGTGTAACCATAATGATTTGGAGACTAATTTTTTTATAGTTCAAGTTTACTATGAGAAGAATGGTATTTTTGTGGTATATCATCTTATAGGAATTCTAAATTCAGATTCTCTACTATCAACTAGACTTCTTTCATCCACCTGTAAAAGCTGTGTTCAGCTCACAGCTTTTAAAGGGCCAACCAGTGGGCCAGCCTTGGTGAGCTGCCACACTTGCTAGGCAACCTTAATGCCTCACAATCCCGGAAGTTTAAATGCAGCCAGGCCAGTGCTAAGCAACTGCCTTTACTCACAACAGTTTTTCTTTGAGCAAACAACCTCTCTTCTGTTCCTTGTAGTTCTGATAGAGCCACTGGCTGTGGGGTCCTGGGTCCCCACCTACCTCATATCCCTAGGAAGCTGAATGTGGAGAAAACTGTCAGTTACAGGAACCCAAGTGCTTTTCTGCTTTGAGGCTTGCAATCCATGTCTAGGTCCTGGCAGCTCAGCGATATCTACTGAAGACCCTTGAGTCCCATGTAAGTGTTTTTGAAATGGGCTGCAGAGATTAAGAGATGCATGCTCTCGCTGTAAGGTAAAAGCATTGCTGTTCTTCAGCCTGCCGGCCTGGAAGAGTGGCCATCCATCCTGCTACTATACATTCACACATCCCAATGTGTTCTGGAGAATGTGGTCCTCACTTGGTCTGCTTGGGTTGTGGGACTGGAAAGTTGTATTTGTCTTCTAGCAAACAATCGTGTGTTGGGAGCCTCAGATATGTTTCCATCCTGAGAGAGTAAATAAACCCAAGAACAGAGAGATCTAGGTAAGATTTTCATGGCTGTGTCCTACCCATGAATGTCCCTAGATGGATGCTCACAGAGGCTGTACCAGCAAGGGCCATCTCTAATTACAGGGATGCAGAAGAGTCATTTCTCCTGTTGGTCCACAATGCACAGCAACCTGTTCCCTTGGTCTCTCTTTCCTTTGTCTGACTTTCTTCTCCTAAAAACCCAGCTTTGTCCCATTTGGTTAGGAGCCAGCTGGGTCCAGGATGGACACAGCCACACACCCCACATCTTCCAGTCTTCTAGGCAGAGAACACTAAAGTCAATGAGCCAGGTTTCAGACTGGATTCTCACTGGATTACTTCAGTAGCTTTTGACCCAAAAATTGTTCCAACAGGGATGAGCATAGAGTAGAGAAGGGGCTGGAGATATAGGTTAGTTGGGAGAGTGCGTGAAACATGCGTGAAGCACACATGAAGCATGCATGTCTGATCTTCAACACTGCATAAGCAGTGCATGGTGGTGTACACCTGCAGTCCCATCATGGGAAGTGGAAGCAGGAAGATTTCAAATTCAAGGTTATCCTTGACTATATAGTGAGTTCAAAGATAGCCTTGGTTAGAGAACCTGTTTCAAAAAAAAAATTAAAGAAAGTGTCAGGGGCATCCCTGCTTATACACTGAAGGCCTAAAATCAGCCATAGGCTTGACATATATGCCTGCTAACACAAAGTCTTGGGTATCTGTGGAAAAACACTGAAACAGATAGCTATAAGATATTGTAAACAGGCAGCTTTGGTGGAAATTTATCAGCTTGGATGAGAACAAGTAGTCATAGGTCTTGCGGATAATCATAGATCTTGGGTAGCCTTGGTGGATAGTACCAACTTAGATTAGGACAAGTGAATCATAGGCGGAGTCATAGTGACCTGTCCCCTGAACCTTCACCCAGCTGATACTCTATTCTGGAAGATATCTGTACTCCCCCTGAACACTTATGCTCCTGCATCATCCCCTTCCCCACATCCTGCCTCTATGTGCATATAACCCCTGTGTGAAAAAAGGGAAAATCAGTGGTTTGATCAGCCTATAGACAAGCTGCTGTTCTTTGCGTTCGCCTGTCCGCCCCCCACCCCCGCCCCATCTTCTCTTTCAGGTGATCTCCCTGGGCCCCTGTTCAATGCCCTGCTTGCTGGGGCAAGAAAGGGCTGCCAACAAATAGAATTATTTTATATTTACCGTGGTGAAAGACCAAAAGCCATCCGATACTCCAAACACCCTTTTGGACCATTGTAGGAGCTGACTCTGGGTAGAATCTGACTGGGGATGGGTCTTAAAGTAGCAGAACCTGTTGGGCCCCATTTCGGCCCTGGTTTGGGACTTGTGTACAAACCCAAGCCTGGCTCAAGTTTCTGCAGCCTTGTGGGAGAGTCTAAGCCTGGCTCTAGTTTTGAGGCCTGTCTCATCACTTCTGTCACTTTCACTTCTGTATCCACTTTCACTTCCATATTGGGATGACTCAGAAAGACCCATTTGGCCCAGCCTCTGCCCGGCTGTTGCTAATGTAAAGCTTTGCCATTTGGCCCTGTCAGTCACTCCATACCTTCCCGCCCCCTATGTCATCTCACCCCACCAAAACTCCTTCTCCCTATGCTCCAAGTTTATATAAACAAGAGGTTGTTACATTAAAGTTGAGTTCCTGCTTCTGTAAGACTCCCGGCTGGGTGTGTTTCTTTTGGGCCACAGATACTCACCATCCCGCCCAGCCTCAGAGGACCGGGATCTCTCTCCTCTAGTCTGGACCTGCCGGCAAGGGGCCGACAAGAGCCAAACAGCTCTGAAATGGATATGTACTTGGCCTAAGAAGGTAGGCCAAGGGCCATTCTATTGAATCTTGCTTCATAAAGGTTTCATTTTAAAATGAATTTTTTATTTTTAATGATATGAGTAGACAGTTATGTGCACATGATTACCTGTGCCCTCAGAGGCTGAGGCACTGGGAGCTGGCGTTCCAGGCAGTCCTGAACTGTCTGATATGGGTGGGAACTGAACTTGGATCCTCTGCAAAAACAATACACTCTCTTTCCTGTCTTGCCAGCTCTCCCTCCAACCCCCTCATTTTGTATTGAATTGTGTGTGGCAGTATTGAAGACCCCCAAACTTTGGAGACCCTTACTCAAGTCTCGGGAAGTCTCGACCACCCACAAACTCCAAGACACCATACCTGGATGCAATCAGCAGAGGTTTATTAGGGAAGAAAGCTGGCAGCCAGCGGTCAAACTGCACACTCGCGCAGGAGGAGAGTTTGACAAAGCCAGTCAGTCTGAGGAGGGTTTTTAAAGGGAAAAACCACAAACCAGGGGAGTGGGAAGGGGTTGGGGGTGAGGGGTTGTCAAGGATACATAACAAAAAAATAGTGGAACATTCCAGAGGAACCCACCATAAATGATTTAGAGTCATGTGAAAATCACTCTGTATACTCATTCTTCTCAAGAATGTAGTTTTACCACGTCGCTGTGCCCTACCCTGTCATTTACCAACTATTTCAGATTAACTATTTTTCTTCCCTGAGGCTTGAGGAATGTTAATCCAGCAAGCGTCCTCTGATTCAGGGATAATGTCCTCCACCCGGAATGTATCCTGGGGCAGTGAAGGCCTGAAATCTTACATCCAGTTCCGCTTTCTGGAACTTGCATTCTTTTGCTCAGGTCTAGGGTAAAGAAAAAGCCTGTATATATTTCACAATATGGTCTTTATAATTTTTCACTCTACAGTATGGCCAGTCTGGACAGCCTCTACCTCAGGTTTAATCTCCATAGGTTTCAAATCTAAATTTCTGACACCTTTTTTTTTCAATGTAATTGCAGACTGAGTCTCAACAACTCTTAACAATGTCAAGAGCACACATGTCATTTGGCCTTGATCATGTCTTCTGTCTCTGAATTGGCACCACTATGGGGCTTTGTGACTTGACATGTTTCATAAGAATGTTAGAGTGAGGTGACCTGGACAAGCATAGGGGGAAGGAAAGGACTACCCAGAGGCTTTTGAAGTCCCCGAATGGAAGATCAGAACGTCATGTGACTGCTCAAACAGTAAAGCAGCAAAGCCACCCAAAACTGGTGGTCACCAACATGGCTGACCCAGACCATCACCAACAACATGGCTGACACAGACCACCACCAACATGGCTTGTGGGGAGCCAACAGAAGGCGGCTATCATCCTTGCAGCCATCTTGAGCCATATACCCTGACAACAGACTTGATTACAATAGCCTACAACAGCTGAGCACACTCTGATAACATCTTGTTTTAGATACCCAGGATTTTCCCTTGGGTGTGTGAGACTTAAAGGTGTGTGACTTAAGGGCGTGACTTAGAGATCAGATTTAGAGACAAGATCTAAGGGCATGACTTAAAGGCGTGGCTTAGAAGTGAGATATATAAAAGGCAAGAGGCAGACAGAAGAAATTATTATTAAGTATTAGGCACAAGGAGTAGGCACTTGAGACTCAAAACAGGCAACTAGGAATTAGACATTAGACACTTATACTTGGGAGTAGGCACTTGGACAAGTAGGAATTAGACACTTGTACTTGGAAGAGAATTAAGCACTTAGCACCTGGAGAAAGAACTTGGAACTGGGAAAGAGACTAGCAACTGGAACTAGGGTCAGGACCTGAGACTTGGTACTAGGAACTAGGGACTTGGAGAGAAGAAGAGAGACTGAAGAATAAACGGGTTTGAATCACACTCTGTCTGGTCTCCATTCTTTGAGTCCGTCTTAGAGTCCGTCCTCACTCTCTCTCTTGCTGAATCCTTGGACTGGAGCAGCTTGGGGCAGTGTGAGCTCTAACAATTTAGCCCCCAAGGCTTTTGGCAGTGTGGGTTCAAACATTGATAGAGCGGTCCGAGACATTTTGGCCCCCAAACATGGTGTAGAGCAGTCCCCAACATTTTTGGCGCCTAACGTGGGGCAGCTCGGGCCGCAACAATGGCTGACACAGACCATCACCAACATGGCTGACACAATTATTCTTTTTGTTTGTTTGTTTGTTTTTTGTTTTTTCGAGACAGGGTTTCTCTGTATAGCCCTGGCTGTCCTGGAACTCACTTTGTAGACCAGGCTGGCCTTGAACTCAGAAATCCACCTGCCTCTGCCTCCCAAGTGCTGGGATTAAAGGCATGCGCCACCACCGCCCGGCAGACACAAGTATTCTTGAAAATTCCCAATCCGTTCTACAATTCTTCACCTTTTCCTGCCACCTTGACTGGTGATTAATCCTCCTCTTTGTGAAGGCTTGCCCATAACATAAACCACCTGAAATTCTGGGGAGGTATCCCATCTTGGGCATGTACTTACTTCGTTTTCCCTTTCTAATTCTCTCTCTCTCTCTCTCTCTCTCTCTCTCTCTCTCTCTCTCCCCTTCCTGATTCCTTAATTTTTCTCCTCTCTGAATTCTTTTTCTGATGTGCCAAACTAGGGAACTAATCTGCATACTGCATCCAAAAGAATAACTCTCAACAATGCCGAAAGAACACATGACATTTGGCCTGTTACTTGCAAACTGGAAAAACTAGGGGTGGGGGGAGACCTCACTGTCCCCAGCCCTGGGACCTCCCGACTCCTTTTCATTACAAGCCCCTCACTGCTATCTGTCTGAGAAGCAGGCTGGGGAACCCCACTTCTTGCTCTGTTCAATGTAAACATTAGATAGCAGGCAATCTTGAGTATTCAGTACTTCACTGTAGTATTCTGGGAAATTAAAAAATGAATGACAGGGCTGGGGAGACGGCTGCCTATGTATGAGAGTCAGAATTTGATCCCCAGTACCAAGAGGAAAAGCCAGGCACTGTGGCACATAGCTGTAACCTCAGTGCTGGGTGGGGGAGCTTCAGGCTCAGTTAGAGCCCCTGCCTCAAAATGAAGCAAAAGTAAAGTGAAAAGCAATGGAAGAAAACACCCAGTATCAACTTCTGTCCTTCAGTGCACGCGCACACATATGTAAGTGCAACCATGCACACGAACATGTATACACATACATGCAGAGTAGGTGGTAACTCAGGAGTTTCCATGCTTGAAGGAAATATTATCTCAGTTGTTTTACAGGGGTGACTTAGGGAGAGTGGCAGACGTGGGTAAAGAAAATAATAAGTGTGGAACACAAAGAAGAGTGGAAGAACAGGCCAGGGAGCCAGGGTGAGCTAAACGAGCTGACCTGGGCTTGAGCAGGGTTTGAGTCAGGCCCCCTGGGGTAAGTGATTGTGACAGGTAGGTCAGAAGACAGTAGCCAATCCTTAATGGACATGTGTGTGACCACCATTAAAAATGGGTGTATGAAGATGCTGCGATGTGAAAAATGGTTGTGTCACTTTTCAGATATATGAAACAGATGTACACACACACACACGCCCACACCAAGCAAGACTGGTAAGAATTACACCAAAATGGAAGCAGTCCTTGTACTGTGGGTGGGTCTGCAGCTCTGTTTTTAAATAAAACAGCACTTGCTATTACACAAGCACAGGCTTCTGGGGCGCTGGCCAGCATGGGCATAATCCTTGTTACTAAAATAGTTGCAGCTCAGGAGATAACTGGGCATCCTATCCAGCAGCCTTCCACTATGGACAGGAGCCTGCTGCATGCTCACCTGATGGTCCAGAAGAGCTGGCATGGCCAATAGGCTACTCTTCCTCTTTTGGGGTGCAGAACCATAGAACTTGAGCTGGTGCCAGGCAGGGGTTGGGGGTGTGGAAGCTGGCAAGCCCAGGGCTGTGGGAGTCAGTGTGATGGCCTGTGTTTTAGTTCCAGCTCATCAACAATTGTTGAGAAACAGCCTTGGGGTTGCTTGTCCCCACCCCACAAATTCCCACCTCCCTAAACAATGGTACCCAAGGTGACTCCAGGACATCTCCTCTCATGTGGCTCCCCCTGAAGCACCTGGAGCCCCTCAGTGAAGGGCTACACCTGTGCTTCAAGCCCCTCAATGGACCTGATCCTGATTTCTTCCCCTTAGCAGTCTCTGGTATCTCATCAGGGCTGCCAGTGTTCCCTGTGAGGCAAGGTGTTTGTCTTGGGCCCTCTCTGGATGCTTCTGTCCAGACCCTTGGCAGGACTCCACACTCAAACTCCATACTTGTGCCATGATCTTCTATCTGGGTCCACTCTTTACCTTTTAAGGACTGTGCAATTTTTTTTTTTTAAATCCATAATCTGGACTTTAGAATCTCCAACAAAAGCAATACCATGTATAAGGGTGTATAAGTGGAATTACTTTTGACAATAACTATTGCCAATAAACGGCACAAAAGTCAGCCATCTTTCTGCCTAGATGAGGCAGATTTTTACTTTGTACAAACACTAGAGAAACTTTGTAAAAACAGAAAACATACATATCCGCAGCCACCACCTAGATGCAGCTCAGTCAGGGCCAGCTAATGTGGTAGGGCTGCCTCAGAACCCAGCTGGTGTGTGATTTCAAATTCAGTTTCCTGGACTCAGCTTCAGAGCTGCCTGTCAGAATCCTGGGAGCAAAGCAAAGGCCTGGACATGTGAATGCACCCCCAGCTCCCCTGCTGTCTCTGAGGTGCCCCAAACTGCTAACTCCATGGTTTCCTAGTAATCATTTGACCAAGACATTAGATGTCAGGAGAAGGGAGAAAGTGATAGATTCAGGAGGGAAACTGAAGAGAAAAAAAGATTTCTAAGAGACTGGTGGTTGTACAGATGCCAGACCTGAGCCTGTGCTGTTTGGAGAACTGGAGGCTCGGCTGGAGGTATGCAGGGCTGGGTAGCATGGAGGAGCCATGGTGAAGTCAAGGTCAGGGTCTAGCCTAGAGCACCAGAGAGGCTGGAATACTTAGCTGGCATATGAGCAGAAGCAGTGGGGGACGGGTGAATAAACTGGTCGAAGGTGGCTTTGTAGTGTGTGCCTTTGTCTCCCTAGAGAGAAAGAGAAGGGCAGGGAAAAAAAAATTAGAAGGATTTTATGAATGGTGGAGCTTCAAGAAAAAAAACCTTCGCTGGAAGAAGCTTAGTAAGCTCAGAGGAGTCAAGATCAAGAAATAGAAGAATTCAAAGCCTGCGTGCGTGTGGAGGCCAGAGGTCAACCTTCGTTGGTCCTCAGGAGCTACCCATCTTTGTTTCTTGAGACAGGGTCTCTCTCGCTGATGACTCCTTAGGCTGGGCTGTCGGGCCAGGAGTTCTAGGATCTTTTGTCCCTGCCTTCCTGGTGCTGGAATTACACCCAGCTTTTACCACGGATGCTAGGAATTGAACTCGGGTTCTCACGATTTTGCAGCAAGCATCTTACCAACCGAGCCATCCTGCTAGATTCTGTGTGCTCATATTTAAATGACACCTTGGTGGCCATGGTAACAGTGGTAGCGGAGTGACCAATGAATGGCCTACCTGCCAAGACTACGGTACTGCTTTCTAGGAACTAAAAGGGCAGGGTGGATGAGGGTGGGAAACAGATGGGGGAGGATTAGCGGACAGAGACAGCGGACAGGAGACCAGGGGGAAGCTAACTGGACCGGAAGTGGAATCTTTTCCTGAAGGGAGGGCCAGATGACTCCTGAAGAGCCTCCGTTATCCCAGGTGTGGATGACATTTTGAAGAGCCACCCTGACACCACCATCAAACGTTGGCAGCTTCGTTTCACCTCTGGGTCTCCTTTCGGAAGAAAAGCACCCAGGCTGGCAGGGAGCGTGTGACCTAGACCATCATCCCTGGTTGAGTGTTGGCAAACGGTCTAGCCACATTTTTAGAAAAATGTTCCCTTTTAGATTTGACTTGTCTTACTTAGCCAGATTGACAGGGCGGGGGCGGAGAAGTCCCTATGAATAGTGAGTACTCGTGAATGAGAAGACTCATTATCTCAAATCGAGACTGGTTTCTAAGAAAAAGAAAAGGGGCGAAAAAGTCACTGGGCCGACAGCGTCCCCCGCCCCCAGCCCGAAGAGGACCACTCTCCTCCCTGTGAGTACTGGCTCCACTGGGCCCCAGCAAGAGGAAGGAAACAGACAGAGGGAGGAAATCAAGAGATTAGAGAAGCTGACAGACGGAAATAGCTTCTCAGGAGCCTTGCTGTCCCAGCCTTGTTCCCCAGGGAGCCTTTTGTACCACGGAATCTAGTTGCCTGAATGAAAAATGATATCATTTATTTCTTTTGTCCGAGTTGCACTGTTTTCTGCAGACACAGAAATAACCTAACACCGCAATGCCTGACTGTTGGCTAAGTGATAGAGTTATCTGTCATCTTGGTCCTTGATAATGTCCTGAATAAACAACCACAGGCTTAGTGTTCTAAGGCCGGGACTTGCACCTCCCATCCCCCCCATCCCCATGATGATGTAGCAAAGGGGCTTGAATGAGAAGCTGGCCAGAGCTAGCAGCTGCCAGCTTGAGAAGGAGGGTGACTTTGTAGATCACCAGCAACACGTGTATTCAATCAGCAAACACTTGCAAACTCTGACTCTGGCCAAACTCAGTGCAAAAGGCCTGAGGCAACAGATGTGCAGAGATGGGGGCTGCCATTGTTCGTGTGTGTGTGTGTGTGTGTGTGTGTGTGTGTGTGTGTGTGTTGGCCAGAAGTCAGTATCAGATATCTTCCTCAGTCACTTACCATATTGTCTTTTGAGACAGAGTTGTTTCTCACAAAACCTGGAATTCAACCTCCAAGGATCCACCTGTTTCCACCCCGACCCCCAGCATTAAGAGTTACTGAAGTGTGTGCCAATGTGCCTGTTTTTTTACATAAATGCTGGCAACCTAAACTCTAGGCTTGGAGTTTATCATTTAGATAATAGAAAGCTGTGTTTGAATTTGAAGAGTCAAGTGATTTTTGTATTTGAAGTGTCTCAGTCCATTTTCTGTTGTTATAATAAAATACCCGAGGCTAGTTAACTTATGAAGACTCTACGTCTATAGTCCAGAAGTCTATGGAAGAAGATTTGTGTGACATCTGCAGAGGACCTTCATGCTGGATAACGTCACGGTGGAGGTCATGACGTGGTAAGCATGTGTAATGACAAAGCCACTTTCCTAATAGTTCATTAATCCATTCATGAAGCTTCTGTTCCCGGGATGCAATTGTCTCTTTCCAGATGTCACCATGGAGATGGGATTTCAGCATAAGTTCTATCAGGGGCATCAGGACCATAGGAAACATCCCTTGAAGTCACAAAGGAACTGTACCTTAGGTAATTTTAAAAACCATTTTTATTTCTTGGGAGTTGCACACATGCCATGTCGCCTGCGTGGGAAGCTCAAGGACAACTCGTGGGAATCTCTTCTCTCCTCCATGTGGGTCCCAGGACGGAACTTAAGCTGTCAGATCTTGTGGCAAGTGCCTTTACCCATGGAGCCATCTCAGTAGCCCCCCCCCCCACCCTCCCTTCACTCAGGAGACAAATGCAGGTAACTTTCTTATAAATTGTGCTGTCGAGAACATCAGAAAAGAATCAAAATACCCACTCGTGGCAAATGGATGACTGGGCAGTGGTGTCTTCATAAAATGGAACACGTCCAGTAGTTTTAAATGATCTGACATGAGCCTGGAGAGATGGCTCAACAGTTAAGAGCACTTGGTGCTCTTACAGAGGATGTTTTGTCTGTGGAGGCCAGAAGAGGGTGTTGGATCCCATGGAAGCATAGTTACAGTTGAGAGCCATCATGCAGGTGCTGGGAATCAAAGCAAGATCTGATGCAAGGGCACCCAGAACTCTTTTTTGGTTTTTGTTTGTTTGTTTGTTTGTTTGTTTGTTTGTTTGTTTTTGTTTGTTTGTTTGTTTTTTTTTTTTTTTGAGACAGGGTTTCTCTGTGTAGCCCTGGCTGTCCTGGAACTCACTCCATAGACCAGGCTGGCCTCGAACTCAGAAATACACCTGCCTCTGCCTCCCAAGTGCTGGGATAAAAGGCGTGCGCCACCACCGCCCAGCCTGGCACCCAGAACTCTTAACCACTGAGCCAGTTCCCCAGCTCAGGTTTTATTATTATTATTATTATTATTATTATTATTATTATTATTATTTACTTTTTCTTTGGTAACTGTATTTGATCATTTCCACCCTGATTCCTCTCTTCCAGAGAAAAAATATTGTCAGGCAAGAAGGGGGCTGTGGGAGAAACTCAGGTTCTCCACTTCTCCCAGGCTTGTCTAGATGCAGGAGGCCCAAGGCAGACCTTATGGAATCTCTGAGAGGCATGCATACAGGAAACACACTCATTTCTTAGGCTGAGAGGCAAGGTCCCAGTCCCCTGCCTGGTGTCCCTGGAAGATGTGGGACTCTCTCTTGTAGAGGCTGGCACCTCTGACCTGCTGTGATTTCTAGACCTCTGCCTTGTTCAGTCTCCAGTATGCCAATACCAGTCTTGGAACCTGACCACCGAAAGGCAGAAGTGATGTTTTAGAGTATCTGGGAAAGTTTTTAGCAGGGCATAGTCAAATAAAGATGGTGTGCATGCTTGCTTTTGTGAGAGCATGACTGTGTATACGTATGTGTGTGTGTGTATGTGTGTGTGTGTGTGTGTACATGGATACTTGTATAAGTTTCATGAGCCAAGTAGAGGTGAATGCTCCCTAAGAGGGTTTGCAACGGCTTCGGTGACTTGAGCATGCTCACTGATGAGCATGTCCAGTTCAGGGAAATAGGAAGGACTCCTCTCAAAGAATGCACATCTAGAGACTGGAGAGATGGTTCAGGGGTCACAGGCACCTGCTTCCTTTACAAAGAACAGGAGTTTAACTTCCAGCACACACATGATGGTGGGTTGGGGAGTGTCACAATTGTCTGTGACTCTAGTTCCAGGGGATCCATGCCTGGCCTCCTTCAGTAACAGACACATACATGGCATACATGGCAAATACTTACACATACTTTTAAAAAGAATGTGTTTTTAGACATTTAAATCACACACACACACACACACACACACACACACACACACACGTCAGAGTCTCACCAAATAGTCCTGGCTGGCCTTGAACTTGCTATGTGGGTCAGACAGGCCTCAAAGTCAAAGAGATTCACCTTTCTCTGCCTCCTAAGTGCTTGGATTGAAGGTGTGCACCACCATGTGGCTCTTCTAGGCTCCTTAACCCATGGTCTCCTTCTGACCACTAAACCCATCTTCTTTCTTTCCTTCCACCCCCCCCCCCCCTTTGAGAAAGGTTTTCACAACATTGCCCTGGATATCCTGGAACCTGCTGTGTAGATCAGGGTGGCTTTGACGTCCCAGAACTTCACCTATCTCTGCCTCCTGAGTGCCACCACTCTCAGCTCTGTAGAGAGAATATCCTATAGCTTCACCTGAGAGACTCTGAGGAAGAAGTGAAGGAAGAAGTGGCCCAGGACTGAAGGAGAGGTAACTAACCATGTGGAAGACACAGAGTAGTTTAAATAAGTTACGAGCTAGTTGGCAAATGAGACAAAGCTTATGGCCAAGGTACTTCTTAGTAAGTGAGTTCTCTCAGAGTTGTTACTGTTGGGAACTGAGTGGACAGGAGGGGAAAACGGATGTGTTTGTTATACAGCACGCATCTATTTTATGTCCAGGTTGGAGCCACAGAGGGAAAGAAAAGCCAACATGTTACATTGTCCCAGAGCTAAGCTTTGCTTCCACCCCAGCCTAGAGTTTGCAGCCATGTGTCAGAGGTAGAGTACGGGCTGTCCTGGAGCCACAGATGACTTTCTGAAGAGACATGCACCCTAGAAGGAGTTCAGGGTTGAGCATGTATAGTCTGTTGCAATAGTCTGCCTGATGCTAACACCAAACCAGACAGATGCTTTAAGAAGAACATGTGCAGTAGCAGTACAGCCAACAGTGTGTTTGTTATGCCTCTCTGCGGCCGTTTGGTTTTCAACTCGTAGAGCAAAAGGAACGTGTGACAACAGAGCCACACACATGTCACACACATACACACACAATTTGACTTTTTTGCTCCCGGATTTTTCTTCCCTTTTCTTTCTTTTCTTTTTGGTGTGTGTGTGTGTGTGTGTGTGTGTGTGTGTGTGTGTGTAGGGGCACTGGATTGGAGATGTGGGTATAGACACCCAAAACAATCTGTAGTGTCCTTCTCCAGGCTAGACATGCCTTCAGAGCTTTTCATTCACAGGTCCCCTTGGCACATGCACCCCAGACCCTCCTATGGCCCATTCCAGAAACATTTACACCTTACACGCCACCTCCTCTGGGAGGACAAAGCCATCCCCCTCCAGGGACCTCCATCTGTGTGCCAGCTAATTTGCTTTTTCTCTATAGAACTTTTCATTTCTAGACATTATGCAATGTACATGTTCTCCGTCTAGGCAAGTCTGTTTTCCACTGACAGTGACACAATGCAGACCGGCTGTGTTTTGACGACAATAACGAGAAAGTTTAATTTGGCTCTGAGTTCTGGGGGTGCAAGGTGGCAGGTGATCTAGGGATGGCCTTCTTGCTAGATCATCCCAAGGAGCGGGTCAGGTGACATGAGGCAGCAAAAGGTGTATGTCTGTCTTCCAGGCCCTTTCTCTCCTTATGTAGCTAGCCATCAGGAGCTCTGCCAAAGACATCTCAAGTCCCAAAGGCTCTGCTCCAAATGCATCACCAGGTCAAGTTTTCATCTTCCCATTTCTTTTTTTTTGTTTTTGTTTTTTTGTTTGTTTGTTGTTTTTTGTTTTTTGTTTTTCGAGACAGGGTTTCTCTGTATAGCCCTGGCTGTCCTGGAACTCACTCTGTAGACCAGGATGGCCTTGAACTCAGAAATCCGCCTGCCTCTGCCTCCCAAGTGCTGGGATTAAAGGCGTGCGCCACCACCGCCCGGCGACCATCTTCCCATTTCTTAACAGTAAGACTTCAGTCTCGTGCCCGAACCTTTGGAGGCCTTGACCATCACTATTTCTTGTAGATTTGACACAGTCTAGAATCACTTGGGAAGGAAGTCTCCATGACAGATTGCTTAGGTCCGGTTAGTTTGTGGCATGTCTGTGGGAGAAATTACCTTGAATAGAAGACTCCAATCCTACAGTGATGAAATATAACCTAGAATAGTAATCCTTATATACATTCTCTCTCTCTCTCTCTCTCTCTCTCTCTCTCTCTCTCTCTCAAAGTAGATCTGGTCAGGGTGCTTTAGCACAGCAACTGGAAGGAAACTAGGACTGAACCGCATTCAGACCACACCCAAACCATGCATCATTCAGCACCTATTTCTGCCAGCACTGAGCTAGGAGTCCCAAGAGGTGCCATGATCATCCGAGCCATGGCATTGGCTGTCTGGCATGCAGCTGGCACTCAGTTAGTAGCTGTAGAACACAGGTGTTTCCCTCTTTTGGTCTCTGCCTCAAGCTCTCCTTTCTCTGACTCCTCCCCTGACGGTTCTCTCTTGCCTCTGTCTCCCATCTGTAGGAGAGACTGGTCCTACAGCTTAGTCAGGCAGCAGAGGTCGGTGGTCCTCTGGGTCTCTCATCTTCCTCCCTCTTTTCGGATCTTTCTTACAGGCATCTATTGCTGCAGCCTTTCACTGTCTGCTCCAGCTTCTTGGACAAGAACCAAGCTCAGGATCCCCAGATGACTGTAAGGAAAGGAGGAATCCCATGAGCACACGAGTCAAGTCTCAGTCTCTAAAACTGTCCTCCCAGGCACCCAGAGAATGTGACGTCATTCAAGGCTCCCTTCAGTGCCCACAGCCTGAAAGCTTCTTGCCTTTCCCCAGCGAGCTGATATCCTAATTGTGGCACTTCATTAATTGCTTCCATTTCTCCAGCCATGACTGACAGTATCTGACTCCAATACCACCTATTCTTCTTGGCTTCTGTTTCCTTGTGTGGTGAGCCTGCTGAGGAGCCTGTTGCATGCCAAACCCCATGCAGGTGACTGTTGTACGCCAGGTTCCATGTATGCAGGGCCCCACCTCTCCTCCTCTGTTCATCTGATTCGTTTCCTTCCCTCTCCCTGTTTCTCCATATCCCCAGCTTTGAATCCAGTTTTCATTTCTTGCCCTCTATCTCCCTGATGGGGTCATCCTATCCGCCAGCATTGCGGCTTCCTCTCACTGCCCACTTGACTCTCAGCAGGCCCAGGAACTGCTGCGTCCACGGGCTAGGACTCATCCTCGGAGGCTGGCTCAGTAGAAATACTTTAATAGAAGATAGAGTCCCAAGAACTAGGGAGATGAAGCAGTCACTAAACCGCTTGCCTGGGTTCAAAGCCCAGAACCCACATTAAAAAGCCAGGCACGCTCATGTACATCTGTAATCCCAGAACTAGGGAGGCAGAGATATGCAGATTTACAAGCTAGCAATCCCAGCCCAGTGGGCAAGCTCCAGGCCAATGAGAGATCCCCATGTTAAAAGGGGGGTGTCTGTGGAAACACTACCCTAAGGTTGTCCCTTGGCTTCTGCTTGCATGTGCCCATAGCTGCACATCGATACACATAGTGTTGTTCTGTGCAAGCATCCTCTTTAGCCACAAGTCACATATTCCTTGCTCCCTCATCGTCATAACCACGCTCATTGCATCCAACCAATCCACCCAGCAAATGTGCAACTGCAGCATCTTCCATACATCTGGTTCTGGGCGTGTCTAAATGAGCAACAGAGAGAGACCTGCTCTCCTGAGTCTTGTAGTCTAGAATGGCAAAGGGACAAAAGTTAAAATATGATTAATAAACTACAGAGACAAACACTCTGAGATAGGGGTGGTTTTTTGTTTTTGTCAAGACCAGGTTTCTCTGGGTAGCCCTGGATATCCTGGCACTCACTCCGTAGACCAGGCTGGCTGTGAACTCACAGAGATCCGACTGCCTCTGCCTCCTTAGTGCTGGGATTAAAGGTGTGTGCTACCACCACCCAACAAAGAGGGGTGTTCCTTATGAAAGATAAATTGAAGGGCTTTGGACTGGTCTGACTGCTCAGGGAAAGTGATCTTGTCTAAGGCTGAGGAATGGATATATTTACGGGCAAGCAGGGAGCTTCCCCAACTCCAGACAGAGAAACAAGCACTTGGAAGTGGGTACTTGGACCTCAACCACTTCAAAGCAGGGAACACATATCTACTGCCCCACACTGGGACTTCTTAAGGAGAGCTGTTAATAATTACACTGGGCCATTGAGTGTCACTCTGGATGACCCTGCCCTAGTCTCACATGGTCCTATTGACTTAAAGAAACTCTCCTGTCTCTTGTCATAGAAAGACCCTCAACGGTGAGATGGAGAAATGGCTTAGTGATTAAGAGCACTGGCTGTTTGCTCTTCCAGAGGACCCAGGTTCTATTCCTAGCAACCACACAGTAGCTCACAACTGTCTGTAACTCTAGTTTCAGGGGGTCCAATGCCGTCTATTGATCTCCTCAGGCACCAGGCATGTGAATGCTGCATGGACACATATTTAAGCAAAAGCACTCATACATCCAAAATAAACTACAAAGAAAACAAGAACACCTTTGATACCCGCAGAACTTTCCCAAGACCTGAGACCTCATGTGCCCTCACATGGGGCGACCAGGGTGCACTCCAAGAATGGAGCCGGCCCAAGTGCTGTCATCCTCAGTGGTCAGGAGACAGGGTTGGGGAATTTGGGCTCATGCCAAGGAATCTGTGGAAGAGAGTTTATATAGGTTCCAGCACCAGATTTCAGTGTCTGTGGCTCTGGGTCACCAGGAGGCCTCTGCAGGCCCTCTGTCTTCCCTGATACAAGTCATTTCAAGGAAAGTGAGGAACATGAAGACCCTGTGGCTCTTTTGGGTTTCTGTGACTTTGTCTTCTTTATGAGGATGAATGGTTTGTACTTAGAACAAAAGTAAGGCCTCCTCGAGTGAGAAATAAGTGGTGTGTGTATGTGTGCATGTGTGTGTGTATGTGTTTCCTTCTGTCTCTCTGTCTGTTTGACTCTCAGACTATTAATACAAGCCTCATGTCTGGCTGCACCCCAAGCACACGTGCTCCCTGCTGTAGAGTGCCACCCCTCCCAGCTCAGCCCGTTGTTTGTTCTTTCTGATGGGCGCCAGCCTCATAGACCCCATGGAGGTAGAATATAACTTTCCATAAATAAACTCTAACCTGACCTACAATTTAGATCTTGGTGTTTTTTTTTTTTTTTTTTTTTTTTTTTCCCTCTTCGTGGTAATGGGATCACAGCCCAAGCTAGTCTCTCCTGCATCTGTCTGTCCCAGAAAGCAAGCCCTAGGTGCGCTCGGGTTTGGGCATCACTTGGACTCTGTGATCCCCCACATCCCTGGCATGTGGTGGGAATACAAGGGCATGCTAAAGGATGATGGATGAGCTCCCTGCATCCATGGGTGGCTATGCTCAGCCTCAGTGTCATCGTGTGAGTGGTGTCTTTGCTTAGAGGGTCTAGGACCCCCTACCTTCAGGCAACCTCTAGCTGCAGTCTCTCCTGTGCTCCTTCTGGAACCACTGTCCCCTGGGGACACCATGACACTAATTGTCCCTGCCTGGTTCTGAAGCACAGTTAAAACTCAACAGTACAACCATTGTCTTCACCTATGCCCATTGGGCTCTGAGCGGCTAGGTAGGTGCAAGTACCAGGAACTGAGCTTGGAATGGATTTAGGGGAAGCATTTTAATCCTGGGTACCCCACCCCCACCCCATCTCCTCAGCTTCAGTTGCAAGCCTGCCTCTAGAGTCTCCACCCTCACGCTCTGCACCACACTGAAGAGTCCTTCAGGGAATCTGGAACCACAGGGAGACTGGCAGCACTCAATGATATTTTTCAAAGACATGGTGGTGATAATTCATTTGGGGGGCTTCGTTGGGAGTTAAAACAAAAAGCCAGTCAGGGCTGGGGATGGAGTGGTAGAGAGCTTGCCTAGCAGGCACAAAGGCCCAGGTTCAATCCCTGACATGCACACATATAAATTGAGGATGGAAGGAGAGGTTGAGACAGGGCCTCCTATAGCCCAGGTTGGCCTTGAACTCCCAATTATCTTGCTTTCACCATCCAAGTGTTAGGCTTATAGTATACACTACCCCACCAGACCCAAAAGGCAGGAGCCCTGATGTTGAAAGAAGAGCAAGGCATTGTCTCTGCTTTGAAAGGCTTTTACAGGGGGGGGTGTAAAATTCACATTTTGCAAAAGCTTGGCCCAATGATGAACTGGTCCTCGACTGTACTTGGCCTTGCGTTCAACCCAGTACCAAGCAGGGCTTAGCCAGAGTAGATACTATCCCATGACCGAATAAAACAAGGGAAGACCTAGAATTAGGAACCAAAGAGTGAGGTGGGACATCACAAGAGAGAAGACACATGAGACACTGGGACAGTCCTGGAAGGTTCAGGGGCAGGCAAAAGTTTCCATGAACCCTAAAGAGAGGGGAGGAATTCAGGTGGTGTCTGCAAGTGGCGTCAGCTAACGGAAGAGACAGGGATATTCGCAAGGCCATTGGGAGTCGGTAGGAAGGCTTGAGGAAATGGGCGATGAGAAGCAGGAGCACCTTAGTGGGAGAAGAGTCTGGGGCAAGGAGGAGCAATGGGATGACCTGGAGTAGGAGAGTAGCTCAGTGAAACTTTTGGAAGACAGTGTGGAGAGTGGTCTGCTAAAGGGAGGCTGGGATGAGGGTATGACAATGACCCAAGCAGGGGAATGAGAGCCAGTTTTGCAAAGGAAAGGATGAAGGTGACTTTTCAAAGGAAACCCATAATTGCTACCAGACAGCAGTTAGAGGTGTAGTCAAGGTTTGGGTCTTGTGACCAAGGGAAGGGAGTGAGATGACAGTCGAGAGACATTGTGTGTGGTTGACAAAACAAAACCACATCCTCCTGCTCGAGATTCATTGTCTTTATTAACAATGCCTCTGGTGGCCAAAAAAACACACGTGCTTCACAAAGCGGTATTAACACTGCCTTTCTCTACAAGAAAAATGTTGGCATAAATAACTTAAATGAGAAAATAAATATGTCACTGAACTCTTAAAAAAACAAAAAGAAACACGGCTTTCAGTCTTGTGGATGAGTCCCACATGGAAAGTTCGCCAAACCCACCAGCCCATCCCCAAGGGCTATCCCGCCAACCCCCCGGCCCCGCACCGCTCCATGTGCTTCTGCTACATTCTCCTCCCTCCCCTTTTAACAAATAAAATCTACACAGAAAGTAAGAGGTGTCTGGAAATAATTTACAAAAAGACTGTGGGTGGCGCTGTGGCGCCTGACAGCTTCTCAGCATATGTACACTTGCGCCCCCCACCCCCGTATTATTCTTTTTAATGTAAGAAATGCCATCTCGGAGGACAGCATGAAGAACCTCTGTTTCTAGACAGAAATGTGTCCGTGGGTGGCAGGCGGGAGGAGGTGTCCTGCCAAGGGACAGGGATGGGAGGTGACTGGCAAGCCCAGTTTCCTCCAACGACCTTAAACTGTTGTGTAGAAAATCTCTTTAAAATATGGCAAGGCAGCTGGGGGTCAGATCTGATCTTCCGGGCCCAGGACCGTGATTTCTGTCCCTTCCACCATCTCTCGGACCCTGGCCTTCCCTATCCCAAATATGGATTTGAAGGCAGATTTGAGACGAAGGAGTGGAGGAAGCCAAACTGAGAACCAACAGCTTCTTCTAGGCGGTTGCCCACCACAATTTCTCCCCCACCCCGCCCTCTCTCCTTCTCTCTCTCACCTGCCTACCTTGGGACACCCCAATATGTTGGAATCTCAGCAGAGTCCTGGAGAGTCTGATCTCATCCCGGTCCCTATTTTACAAAGGAGATGGTACCAAAAGAGAACCTCGTGGCCCAACCTCATACTCAGTGGCTAAGTCAGGGTCAGAAACCCTATCTAGTGCTGTGTGTGCTCGTGTTCTTGCCCGCGCAGGCTTTACATTGGGGTGGAGGGAGTAGATCTTACTGTACTTCCATAACCAGTCCCAGGTCTTTCGTTCCACACTCCCTTCCCTTTAAGGTGGCAACACTGCCTTGTCCTGTAGGGGTCTGGCGAGGGCAGAAGGACCACCCTCTCCCACCCCGGGCTAGGCAGAGTGGCTCAGTCTGGGACTCAAGCTTTCTCTCCTGGCCTACGGGAACCGTCCCCCGACCCCCAACCCCGCTCGCAGCGGTCTCTACGGGCTGGGGACTCCGCAGGTCTGGAAAGTTTGGCACCCCTGGCCTGGGCTTCAGGTTTTACACTGAAAACGAATCGGATCGCGCGGGGGGCTGCGTAGGCGCGGGCGCACTCTAGTAGGCGTTCTCCAGCTCCGCCTGGTTGGCTTTGGCTCCCCGGGCGCGCGGCCGCGGCTTGCGACCCTTTTGCGGCCGCGCGGTCTCGGGCCCGAAGTCCTTGAGCTCGGACTGGTTGTGGAAGCGGGTGAGGCGCTTGCACTTGCACGAGGCCACCAGACGCACCTTGCGCGCGCGCGGCGCCGCGCCCCCGGGGCACAGCAGCTGCACCCGCTGCGCGCGGTAGCGATCCGGGATGCAGCGGAAATCCGGTCCGTTCGGGCGCCACCACTTCACGCGCCCGATGGCGTTGGGTAGCAGCCGCGCGGGGCCGCACTGGCCGGAGCACACCAACTCGGTAACCGGCTTGGCGCTGCGGCACGGGCCGTCGGTCACGAAGCGGGTGAAGTGCAGCTCGCGGCAGCTGTACTCGGACACGTCTGCGGGGAGAGGGATGCGTGAGGGGCTGCAGCCTAGGCTAGCCTGCCCTGCTCCTTCCACCCCTCTCTCTTTTTCCAAACCTGCCTTGTGCTTTCGAATCTGCGTGGATTATAGGAAGGACGCACCGGGTACTTTTGGAGCTTGCGGGGAGCAGGGAGAACCCGCCCCGGCTGCTCTCTGTCCTTGGAACCCAGGGATGAAACACTGACGCTCTGTCATTTACTTTCTGTGTGATCTGTGGGCAGGGTACTTAACGTCGCCCTTGCCAACTGTAAAATAGGTTGCCTCAGGATTCAACGACTTCATCCACTATTACACCGGTCACTATGTGGCACAGAGTCAGATCTGGCAGTTTTTGAGATTGGGTCTTTATGTAGCCCAGGCTGGCCTCAAACTGGCTGTGTAGACGAGGATGGTCTTGAATTTCTAAGCGCCTAGCTCCACCTCTCCGGTACTAGGGACCCCACCCAAGGCTTCGTTTATACTAAGCACTCTTCCAATTTAGCTCCTCATTCCCAGCCGGTCCTGGTAGCCTCTAGTCACACCTGGCTCTGGTCCCTCCTAAACTCCCTTACCAGCCACTGGGGCAGGGGCGGGGTCCCAGGAGATGGAGAACGGAGTGGAGGTTAATTGAAGGTAATAAATCAGGACAGCTGCTGTGGAGCAGCGGGTGGAAGGGCAGGTGGTGGGGATAAGAATTCATTAGATTTGAAAGAGACCAAAGGCAGCGTGTCCAACCCCCTCATTATCACAGGTCCAGGCGGAGAAAAGAACGTGCCCCAAAGGCAGGGCTGGACTGCCTGACTCCCCTACCTAGGATGCCAGCACTTTCTGGCTCCCGCAAGGGTGAAAGTGATTTGTTATAGGACCCCAGGTTGGGGATGGGTGAGGGTGGAGTGGTGGGGGAAGCGGGCCTATCTCTCTTTACTAGCTACTTGCTTAAGCAGCAGGTCGGAGTTCTGCCCCAAACAGAACTCCTTACAGCTTCTGCTACCATCAGCGTTTGTTCAGCACCTTCTATATATATCTCTTGTTCTGTGTACCTTGACTTGGTAACTTAATGGTGACTGGATCTGACTTGGAGTCTGTTCTCTGAGGAAGGAGATTGGATTGGAAGCCCAACCATAACTTCTGGGTCTGATGCCTGGCCTCATCTCCGATACATGCCCAGGCTATATCTCCTACAGTGAGCTTAGATGGATGGGAGGCTTTACATTAACTAATCCATATGTGGATCCTGTCCACCTCCAAAGGTTTCATGATGTCAGAATCAGTATGACATAAAATAATTTAAAAAAAAAAAAAAGTCCCAGGACCCAAACCAGAGGGACAGAGGCCAGGACCCACCTTCACCCCCCCCCCCAGGCACAGCAGGGGAGGTGCAGCCCTTGCCACCCTCCCGTGGCTGGCTTAATTTACTCACCCCTGCAGAGGTGGTCTGTGGGGGCGGCCTGTTTGCCCAGGGAAGGACTAGTTTTTGGGCTTTCCAAGAATAGTGCCCTTAGGTCAAGCACTTCCTCTGCAAAAAGGTGACTGCATTGCATGCTCCTTTCGGGTGGCCCTTTCCCCCACATTCCCTTACTGGCTAGGAGACAGGAGGGGCAGAGTGTGGTGGCCACCTGGAAAATGAACTTTCCCACTCACACAAATGGTGACCAGCAAGGTCCTCACTCTGGAGTGTCCCTCCAGCTGCCACCCCACCCCATTCATTCCTGCCAGCTCCATGCTTGATTCCCCCAGGCATCTCTCTGGGCAGGCCTGCCTCTGCAGGCTCTGCTGTCCTCAGGAATGAGGAAAGCTGGGGTCAGGGTGCAAGCACAGGGCAGATGGTGCCACCTGTGCCCATACAGGGGACGCTTCACTCAGCTGTCCCTCATGTCACATGCTAAAACTGTACCTACAAACCCTGTTCTTTTAATGCTAGTCCACCAGGCTCACTGGGCAGACCATGGGCAAGGGGAACTAACAGGATTCTTTCTGGCTTCAGGTTCCCACCCAAACCCAATCTAGGATTGTCTTGCATCTGGACCAAACCAGCTTCTAGTCTCAGCTCTTCTTACTCCCAGGTGACTTTATCTCAGGAGCCTTGGTTTCTCCTCCTTCAAGCTAGGGCCTTCTTTACCTCCTAGGGTGGTCATGTGGGATATAATACAGCCGTGGCATCTGGTATCCAGCAGGTGCTACCAGCCTCACCTTGTCACCTCCCTGCTGGTTGGCAGCTAGCTCTGACCCGTGTCCTCATCCTCAGGAGGAGAGTCTCTGAACCATTGCCTGTGTTAATGCCAGCTTCGGCTGACCTCAGCCTCCACCCTGCCTTCGGTGCTCACTGCCAGCCCCCCAACCCTGTCCTCCAGATTCTTACACTGTGCTAGTATTCTTCCAGGCAAGTCTGTCCCTCCCCTGATGTGGCAGAGGCTAACCACCCACACAAACCTCCAAAGAAGATTCTAAAGACACCCCAGTCACCTCCCAGGACCCCTATGCTAACATGATTCTCCATTCCATACCTTTGGTGTCGTAGGGATGGTGAGGAGGTCTGCCTCCATTCTCAGCCCGGTTCATGGTCTGGTTGTTCTCCAGTTCCTGAGGAGGCTCGGGGTACTCTCCGAGCCCGGGGATGATTTCCGTGGCATCATTCTTGAAGGCTTGCCATCCCTGGCCCTCCACAGCACAGAAGGCAGAATGGACAAGCAGGCATACGAGGCATGGGGCTAGTGAGAGCTGCATGGTGCCAGATAGAGGGGGCACTCAGTAGCACAGGCTCTGGTCCCCAGCCTAGATACGGTCTCCTTTTTAAAGCCCCCTCTGCCTCATGCCAGCCAATAAGGATGGGCTGGAACAGGGCTGGTCCCATGTTTCCTCACCCTCCTCCCCGTGGGGGAAAGGGGTGTGCTTAGTGTTAGCCCTCCCCAAGACTTCTCAAGCTCAGCAAACTTCCAAATTGCCGTTGGCACTCCCAGGTGACCCGAGGAGTGGGGGTGGGGTTGGTGAGGCAGGGACAGAGTCCGTTCTCCCAGCACCTCCCACGGGCAGACGGCTGTGGTTTTTCAGATATCAAAATGAGTTTGGCTTTTAATTGTCTGGCTCCCTGGGCCCCTCAGGCATTCTCAAAACAAACTGTGGGCCAGCTTAACAAAGGAAACAAGTGGGGCTTCTGCAGAAGGCAGAATCCAGCGGACCGAATTCCTCTAGCCAAGTTCATTTGTTACCTCAGCAGCTAATGGTCTCAACGGTGTCTGCTCTCCCTCCTCACACAGAGGCAGAGGATGCCTTTTTTTGTTTTGGAGGGTTTCTGGGAAATTTAACCTAGGGTTTCATGCTTGCTGTGTAAGGACTCTACCACTGAACTCTGCCCCAGCCCTGGGAAGGCTGCTTTTAAAGGAATCCCGTTGGCTCCAACTCCCGCATATTGCTCAGCACCAACTATTCTGACCAAGGAAGCCTCTATTGGATTTCTCTTCAAAACCAGTGGAAGAGGTGGAGGGTCTACGGCCACCAGGCAAGAAGGACCTGGCATCTGTCACATGTGATTCTTAGCCAGGGAACTCATGGTGACTTATAGGCTGGTGTGCCAAAGGCAGTTCCTTCTCTGGCCAACACAGAATTTCATTTCTTAGCAAAAATCATTTCCCTATCATTTCTCAGCTTATTACATTTTCCGTGTGTGTGTGTGTGTGTGTGTGTGTGTGTGAAACATGTCTTGTGTGGGTGCATGGGAGACCTGAGGAGGTGTCTTCCTCAGTCATTCTCTCAAGTTATTCCCTGAGACAGGATCTCTGACTGAGACATTTAGGTTAGGCTGGCTAGCTCCCAGTGAACTCCCAGGATCCACCGGCCTTTTCCCCAAACCCTGGGGTTATAAGGTTACTTTTCCACGTGGGCACTGGGGATTCGAACTCAGGTCTTCATGCTTGTACAGCATGCACTCTTACCATGTCATCTCCCCAGCCTCTCATTATATTATCATAAACAGCTCTGGGTCCTAGATGAAAGGTCTAAGGGAGATACACACATGCGCTTGCGCGCGCACACAAACACACACACACACACACACACACACACACACACACACACACACACCGGGTGAGTTTCAGAAAGCCTTCTCAGGTCCATCTAAGCACAAAGAAATCCAATGCTCAGCCTGCAATATCAGGAGAGCCATGCCACAGGGAGGAGGGAAGGTTCACACCTGAGGTGCAAAAAAAGGAGGGGCTGGCGGAAGCTTCACTGAGTCAGAATCTTGTAGGCCGCCCCAGCCCTGGAGGAAGACTGGGAAGAAGGCTTCGGTCCACCTTGCCTTGGTATGCTAACTGGGCAATGAATCAGTGCCGCCACCTGCAGAGCTTCTGCAAGCCTCTGTCACCTGCCTCGACTTGTAAGTGGCCTGTCCATCTGTGGCGATCTGCCTGAGTCCTCCTTTTCATCTTCTGTCACCCACACATCAATGCAGCTGCTCTGACAGCTTTACAAGGCAGACAGAAGTCCCCTCAGGAAGGGGGCTCTGATACCTGCTTCCTAAGTCAGTTTCCTTCGGGGCAGACAAAAACAGCTGTGGCCATTGTTGGGGTGATCTATCTCTCCTACCAGAGCTGTGGCGTTGTTAGAAGCTGGCCCTTTTGTCTGTGACCTCCAGTCTCTTTTTCCCCTGCTCTGGAATGTGGACTGTTAACCCTGTCGGGGCCAGAAAGCTGTCCTGTTGCTCCAGACTTGGGAGAGGGCAGCTCCTGGCCTGGGATTCTGTGAGCAGGCAGAATGGTTCCTCACAGCACCATCTGCTGATGGGAGATGATGCTCGACACCTTAATCAGAGATTCGACCTGTCCTTGGAACACATCTGCCACCTGCTGGACACAGAGGGGAAAATCAATCAACCAGAGAGTGGTCAGGCTCCAGATTTTATTTATTCGTTATTTTACCTGTAATTGAAGTAGTGTCAACAGGAAAAAAGAGTAGACAGAGGAACCGAGCCTAACGGCCTGTCTCCTCGGCCAGTGGGTAGCCCTGCCCGTTCACAGGATGGCTCTGGGAGCCTGCTGTGCTGCCTGCCTTCTGTTTTGGGGTTTTGTTTGGTTTGGCTTTTGTTGTTTTCTTTTTTTCTTTTTCTTCATCTGAGGTTAAGTCAGTGATCGGTGCATTCACTTAACACAAAAACCTTATGGTCTCCCAAGGTTAAGCTGGAGTCAAGCCCCAGGCTCAGTGGAGCCCTGTTGAGTTCAGTTTAGAGTATTTCTGGCCTGTTGCTCTCAGCCAGTCTGCTATAAACACTCTTGTGTGACGGAATGGGTTTGTTGTTTGGTTTAGTTTTTGGGACAGTCTTGCTGCACAACCCCAGCTGCCTCCAAACTCACCATCCTCCTGCTTCAGCTTCCAAGCACTGTAGTTATAGGTGCACGCCACCAAAACAGGATAGATTTTTTAAAATTACTTTTTTTTTGAGATAATTGTAAGTTGACAGGTACTTGAAATAACTCAGAAGGATTTTATATACTCCCTACCCATTTTCCCTCCACGATACCAGCTCACCAAAGATACAGCACCACAGCCAGAACATGCAGTGCACCAACAAACTCACATCCCGGACCCTTTTACTTACCTAGTGCTCACTCACATGTGTGCCTATGCCTACCTATGGCACGTGCTCACGAATTTGCTTCTACACAATTTTGAGATTTGCCTATCCACCACCACAGTTAAGATGAAGAACACCTCTCTGGCCCCAAGGATCTGCCCTGATGTCTTTTTCACTATTTCTTTATTAAAGTTTGTGAAACAGGGTCTCATGCACCACAGGCTAGCTGAGGCTAACCCTGACCTCCAGATCACCTCCCAGGTGTGGAGATTATAGGCACACACACATGGCACCACAGTCCGTTCTGTTGCTCTTTGATGGAGATGTCCACATGCCTCACTCACCCCGTCTCTTAGCTCACAGCAACCACTGATCTAACCTCAATTTGCATAATTTTTAACTTAAAAAATGTTACACAGATGCAACCAATGCCTGGGGTCGTCTCTTTTCACCCAGCATAACTCCCTGGAGTTGTCCAGTGCCTGTGCACAATGACTGGTATGTATTAGTGTCCTGCAAAGAATTTTCACTGCCCAAGTTCCCTGTTCTCCCCTCTACCCATCCCTCTCCTACCATCCCAATTCCCAGCACACACTGAGTTCTTTTCTGTCTCTATACATCTTACCTTAGCCAGAACATCACAAGAGGGACTTACACAGTACACCAGATTTCCAGAGTGGTACCTCCAAGGGCTAGGTTATAGGTGGTTTTTTAAAAACTTCATTTTATTTTTAATTATGTGTGTAACTGTATGTGTTTTTTTTTTTTTTTTTTTTTTTTTTTTTTTTTTTTTTTTTGCTTAAGTGCAGATGTTCGTGGAGGCCAGAGGTCCCAGATCCTCAGGACCTGGAGCCACCCAGCAGAGGTGCTGGGGACCAAACTCAGGTTCTACACAAGAGCAGTATGCACTATAACCTGGAACCATCTCTCCAGCCACCCAGGCGATTATTTTTAAATGTTAGAAAAAGGCCGTACTGGGGTGGTGGCATATGCCTTTAATCCTAGAGGCAGAGGCAGAGGCAGAGAGAGGCAGAGAGAGGCAGAGAGAGGCAGAGAGAGGCAGAAAGAGGCAGAGAGAGGCAGAGAGAGGCAGAGAGAGGCAGAGAGAGGCAGAAAGAGGCAGAGAGGGGCAGAGAGGCAGAGAGAGGCAGAGAGGCAGAGAGGCAGAGAGGCAGAGAGGCAGAGAGGCAGAGAGGCAGAGAGGCAGAGAGGCAGAGAGGCAGAGAGGCAGAGAGGCAGAGAGGCAGAGAGGCAGAGAGGCAGAGAGGCAGAGAGGCAGAGAGGCAGAGAGGCAGAGAGGCAGAGGCAGAGGCAGAGAGAGGCAGACAGGCAGACAGGCAGAGGCCTGTAGTTCAAGGCCAACCTTGGCTACACTTGGAATTTGAGACCAGCCTGGGCTACCTGAGATCCTACCTCAAAACTAACAACAGCACCACCACAGCAGTTAGAAAAAGCACACATAAAAAGTCCAGACATACAGAAGGAAACACAAAGCAAACTTCTTTGTAAGTTAAGACATTTATTTTGGTTACAATTTTATAGTGCATTAACACTGGTGAGACAATAGATGTTAAACATTTCTTTTCCTCCCCAGTGGCAGGAATTGAACTCAGGGCTCCCCATGCTAGGCAGGTGACAGTGTTCTGCATCACTCCACCATCCCCTTCCCCCTGAACCTCTTCTGTCCACAGTCACTTTCTACAAGTTATTCTAACAGCTGGCAGAGGAAAGAGAAACACAAGTTAAATATCCAATCATCCTTCTCTCTACGATCAGGATAAAGTCTGTTAAAGAATTATGAAAAAGAAAATTTCCTGTGAGAAAATCTCTTATCTTCATAGTTAAGATCAGTGCTTATTTTGATTAAAACATTTAGCATCTTAAATACTATGAGAAACTTCATGTGAACCTGTGGCTAAAAAGGCACCAACCTCAACAGTGCCCCCTGCTGGCCATGGCATTATCCACGCCCACTTCCCTGGGGGTGCTAAAGGCCAAGTGAGGATTATTAAAACAACTTAGAGTGCTGGAGCCCAAAAGAGCCTTAGTGTGGGCCAAAAGAGTTCCCTCATTTGGTAAGTGTTAGTCTGTGCTCTCAAGACAATGGAACGGCAAGGACACAGACCTACCTCTGGAAAGGGCAGACAGACTTTAAGATTGAGAAGAGAAACCATTTTTATATGGTCATTTTTACCTGGGTTTTTATGAGTCACAGAAAGTGACCAGGTCTGAGGAAGAGGAAGGGACACCTTGAATTCCTATTCCATCACTTTCCAGGGATAGAACACTATCCAGGATTCCCTACCCCACCCCCCTACTCACGGGCAGGCATGCGGTTGACTTTACCACAACATGGGTATTTTACCTGAAGAATAGTAGCTAATCTTATAAACACAAGGTAAAGCCAACCAAGAAACGCTGAACTTTCAGCAAACAGCCCAAAAGGAAAGCCAGGAATCTCCCAAAGGCTCTTTTCTTCATGTTCCCACAAAGAGGCCTCTGAGAGGTGCTAGTGACTGTCCTACGGCTGTCCTATGGGGTAGTCACCCAGATGAGGCAGGGGGAGGGGAGTCCAGCCTCAGAGTGGAGAGTTCAACACCACATGTCATCATGCGTTACCCGGACAAAGAGGCTGTGTCTTAACTGACTGAGGACCCATAATTTTCACTTCCTTCTCTGGAGATGGCTCAAAGTTATGTGCAGGGCACTCGGACATTGCTGGGGACTGGTTTCAGGTCCAAGACAACAGCCCAGCTTCCTCAAGCTGAAACTATTTCTGCTTACTTAGCTTCAAAGAGCTGGCAACTCTTAATTATCTTGAATAATTTTTTGTTTTTTAAAAATAGGATCTTAGCTGGGCAGTGATGGCACACACCTTTAGTCCCAGCCCTCAGAGGCAGAGGCAGGCAGATCTCTAAGTCTGAGGCCAGCCTGGTCTACAGAACGAGTTCTAGGGCAGCCAAGGCTACACAGAAAGACCCTATCTCAAAAACCATAAACCAAAAACCAAAACCCAAGATCTTGGGATGGTAGCCCTGGCTGGAGCCTCAATATGTAGACCATGCTATCCTGACCTTTGAGTGGTCTTCCTGTCTCTGCCTCCCTTAAACTGGGCCTATAGACAGAGTGCAACCATGCCCGGCTAGCCAGATGTTTTGTTTTGTTTTGCCTTTTCCTCTCTCTTTCCGTCTCATAACACATGAGTAAGTTCTGTCAACCTAACAGGGTTATTTTGAAATGTAAGCTGTATTAAGCAAGAAAGCCACTTGAAAACTACAGACTGGGGTACACAATTTGGCTACTGCCATTACATTCTGAGGGAAAAAAAAAAGATGACCTGCCCCACGTGTCCAGGGCTGCTGTGGTCACACAGAATAGGGGACAATGACCATCCAGGCTGCACAGCTTTGTTCCTGCTGTGATCAGAGGTCTGTACCCTGGGAGTGACACCCTAGGACAGGTCTGCTTCTCCTGGCTCTTGCCAGATGCTCCTCAGGAGCTCTGAAGAAGGCACATCCCTCACCTTAACCACGAACACTGCCGAGTCTTACACTAAAAGCTGAATTTCAAACATTCAACAAAAATCCCTGATATTTCTTTCCCTCCAAGGAAGATTTCTCTGCAAACTCCTCTAAGAGTTTACAGGACAGGCAGGCAACCAGGCTGCTGGGATCCGGGTGCCCCAGGACGATGACTGCCTACATACACGGGGTACTCAAACAGCTCCGGTTCTCATAAAACAAGCTTTTATGAGACGACGATGTGCCAGGTGCTGGGGTGGCGGCTGACAGCCACCTCCCTGCTCTGTGTGACCCTGGAGACATACAAATAATGAGAACACGAAGTCCCAAGAAGATTGTGTTCAATCTCTGGCAAATGTGCACACACACGAGGTCTAGCGCGTTTCAAAAACCATCCTTAGAAAACGTTCTTTAAAAGGCTGTTTCCTTCTTTTCTCTCCCTCTCCAATAAAAGGGGGATCCGTTTCGATGGTGCCATCAAGTCTTGCTTCTGTCCAGCGAGTTAGTTCCAGGGATCCTGCACAAACACCGTGGAACCTTCAGAGTCTCCCATAAATGGACAGGGTGAGCAGAGGGGCCTTTTATTTTCCTTCTGTCCCCAAGGGGACAGGCACCCCCCAACATACGCACCCATGCACACGCCCATGGACACGAGCTGTAATTGGCAACTTCCCCCTCCTAATTACTCTTAGAATAGCAACCAGGATGACAAGCACTTGGCATGATGATCTGAGCTCACCAACACTATAATTTAGGATGAAACCCTTGGAATTCTCCAAATGGAGGTTTTGTTTGCTTGTTTGTTTGTTTGTTTGTTTGTTGTTTTTAATAGGCTGGACCTTGCACCCTGTATTCAAAAAAGAGAAAACCCTGCCCAAGGCATCGCTCTTCTAACAAGCAAAAGAACAGAGCCACCCACAGGAAGGCGGCAGATACAGAACATCAGCTCTCCAACGAGGCACACTTTAAACATTCCAAAGAATCAAGAGAGCCTTCTGGGAAAACAGATTTGCTTACCCAAGGGCCCCTATGTAGTATCTTTAATCCTAAGAAAATAATTAAAATGCAGCTTTTTTTTCTCTTTCTTTCCTTTCTTTCTTTCTTTCTTTCTTCCTCTCTCTCCTTCTTTCTTTCTTTCTTTCTTTCTTCCTTTCTTTCTTTCCTTTCTTTCTTTCTTTCTTTCTTTCTTTCTTTCTTTCTTTCTTTCTTTCTTTTCTTTCTTTCTTTCTTTTGTGGAAATCCAGTTACTAATCTATCTCCACTCTGCTCAGAACTCATACCATGAGTCTGCCTAAGCAGGGTGTGTCAGGCCGTGAGGACCAGCGACAGACTGGGAAGAGCAGGGCCTGTGTTTGCATAGTTCCTTTACCAGGTTCACGGTTCTGGACCACTCAGGAAAAACCCAGGTGGGGGAGGGGGCCATGAAGAGTGCCTGTGTCTTGGGCCTCACAGGCCTCCCGCCCTGGTTCACTGAGATGTATCTATGCCACAGGTTTCCTCCCTGAGCCCCACCTCAGGGAGAGACATAAATTACAGGATAGGACAGCCAAGGAGCAGAATGGCTTCCTCAGAAAGCTTCTTCTTGTGCTCCCTAAGGGTGGAGTGGCCACAAGACTAGAGTGGGACAGGCATGGGCAAGTGCCTGGTGGTGCAGGGAGCAGGGTACACTGTTTCCTAAGCATGGCAGCCAGGGCCCTCCCAGTCAGACCTCTGCAAAAGAGGCTGTGGGCACCCTAGAGTTTCACCTTGCCCTCCTTGGCTAGTCTGTCATTGAGCTGGCAGAGTTGGGCCAGGAAACCATCATTGGGGCCAATCTCACGATTCTGCCTCACAGTACTCAGCGCAGACTTGACATCCATCTTCTGCCGCATCATGAGGTAGGCGATGACTAGCGTTGGGGAGCGGCTGTAGCCCTCACGGCAATGGACAAGCACCCGGCCTGCAAGAAACAGGAGAGACGTGTGTATAAGTGCCATGCACCCACCCAGAATGACCAAACTGTGTCACCAGGGACGGCAGGATGTGAAGAGGTCCTCCACCACGGGGCAACTGGCAACATCTACTCAAGTCGAACACCTGCGCCCCCTACTGTGCAGCGATGGCATACCAACCCATACACCTTCGCTGAGAGACAAGGACTTGTCCTCGGTGTTCTTAAGCAGTACTGCTCACAGGTGGAAATGCCCGAGACTATCAACAGTAAAATGGGGGAAATAATAAGTCTTTCTAAGAAAGAATTACTGATCTAGGTGGGGAGTAATGAGAAGGCTCAGTGGGCACAGGAGCTGACGTCAAGCTGAAGAGTTGAACTCCAACCCCAATCCACATGATACAGAGAACTTTCTGTAAGTGGTTTTCTGGCAAGCCGGAATAGCTCAGTTGGGAGAGCATTAGACTGAAGTTGTTCACTGGCTTCCACATACGTGCCTAGTTCAGTCATCCCGTCACCTCGAAGTGTGTGTACGAGTGCACACACACACTATCAAAGAACTGATGATCTAGTCAGGTGTGGTACACATCTGTAATTCCAACACTCTAAGAGGCTCAGACAGGAGTCATTTTGAACTGCAAGTTCAAGGCCAGTTTGGGCTACAAGCCCCTGCCTCAGAAAGAGAAAGAAGATGGAGATGGCTCAGCAGTTAAAAGTGCTTGCTTTAGATCCAAGTCTGGTTCCCAGCACCCACATCAGGCAGCTCACAGATGCCTGCAACTCCAGCTCCAGGGATGCCCATGCTCCCTTCTGGCCTCCATAGTACCTACACGCATGTGGCATACACACACACGCACACACACACACACACACACACACACACACAAATAAATAAAAATGTTTTTAAAAATGAATGTACTACAGTGGTGTGTGATAGCAGAGACGGAACCCAAATACTCAAGAGTGAAAGGGACTAGGAAGAGGTGCAGGCTGTGTGACTCTGTTGACATAAAAGTATGCAAAATACACACTGCTCTCCAGTGACAGAAAGCAGAGCAGGAGGTACTTGAGAATGGACAGTGAAGAAGATAGGGGACATGAAAAATGTCACGATGGTCACATTCACTGTCGCAGTTGTGATGGCTTTTCAGATGCTGCTTGTGCCAGAACTTAATGACCGCCACATTAAATCCATACGTACACTTTCCTGAATCCAATTATATCTCTGCAAAGCGTATTTTAAAAGAATGGATTTCAGGGCTGGAGAGATGGCTCAGCAGTTAACAGCACTTCCTGCTCTTGCAGAGGACCTGGGTTCAGTTCCCAGCAACTATGTCAGGTGGTTCACAACCTCCTACAACTCCAGTTCCAGGGGATCATATGGCCCCTTGTGGCCTCCAAGGGCTCCTGCACACATGAGGCACACATAAACTCATGCACACACACACACACACACACATGTGCACATAAATATAAATACGTAGATAAGTATTTTTAAAAGAATGTATTTCCGTCAGGCAGTGGTGGCTCACGCCTTTAATCCCAGCATTTGGGAGGCAGAGGCAGGCAGATTTCTGAGTTCGAGGCCAGCCTGGTCTACAGAGTGCGTTCCAGGACAGCCAGGGCTATACAGAAAAAAAGCCAAAAAAAAAAAAAAAAAAAAAAAAAAAAAAAAGAAAGAAAGAAAGAAAAAGAAAGAAAGAAAAAAAGAATGTATTTCCAATGCAAATACAAACCACACACACACACACACACACACACACACACACACACAATGACAATGCCCTCTTGTAGCTCCTCTGCTCTCTCCCTGCATCCCATGCTGCCCTCAGCCTGCAGCAATCCTTTGCAGACTATGAGCCGTTCCCTGCTGACACACACACACACACACACACACACACACACACACACACACACACACACGGCTTCTGTTTCTGTCTGTTTCATTGTTCTGTCTACATCACCAGTGAAATGGGCAAGGAACACAATGATGGGAAGAAAGGGAAGGGAGAAAGAAAGGAAAGAAGGGAAGGGGAGGAAGGGAGAGGCCAAAGGCCACTGTCAGGAAAATCTCATCACACTGCAGGGAGTCCCCCCACCCCCGCCCCTCGCAGAGGCGAAAGCCCAGCTTCTCTCTTCATCCACCTACTCCCCATAGAGAATGCTTGTTTGCCATCTCTTGTTTGCACTTCTCCACGCTCTCCTCCTACAAACGGAGCTTGCCCTCTAATCTTGCCGCTAGCTGCCATTCCACACTCCACCTGGAAGCTGGAAAATCTTTCCAGAACACCTGTCATCATTTGTGAGGTGGAGTCTAGTCTTTGAAGTGTGTCTTACAAGGCCTACTGCCCACCCCTCTCTCCTCAGCCTGGGCTATGCAGTGAGATTCCAAGACTGCCCTGAATACATAGCAAGAGTCTGTCTCAAAAACAAAACAAAACAGAGACAGAGACAAAGCCCCAGGCTAGTGCCTGGCACACAAGAGCACTCACTAAATATCACTCAGTACTGGAAGTCCCCCAGGGGCCCTGAGTACCTGTGACCCTTGCTGGCTACACACAGATCCACTCTCTTTCTGTAGGATGTAGTTCATCCAGAGCCAGCATTGATGCTCTGCCATTTCCAGCATCCACTGGGCGTCATCCCTCTGCTGAGTGAATGAATAACCACCACCTACACCTCCTCACAGGCATTTGGAAAGAAACTGCTGACCCAGAATCAACAGCATCCCCTCTGCAACTCTTCATCCTACTCCAAACGCATCTCTATTTCCCTAGATTCTCCTACATCAGGAGATAGAAGTCCCCCCACTTTCCTACCTTTGTCTGTCTGGGTATTACCTAAAGTCCTCAGTGGGGGGCTTTTCTTGATCCCACTGGACAGTGGGACCCTCTGCAGGGCGGCCACCCTCCTTCTTCCCACTGTGAGCATGCTCAGTTACAACCAGGGCATAGAGCCTAGCATGCAACAGGCCCAGCCCACACAACACCTCCTTCACACAACCTTAGATCCTCTCAGAAGCACATGATGGCTCCCTCCCTCTTATACACAAACCCAGGCTCCTTTCCCACTCCCTGGCACACATGCCTGTGTGCATGTGCATATGTGTGCCCAGTCACACCTTCCTGTGAGCTCTAATGTGCACTCTCCTTCCTCTCTCTCTCTTTCAAATTATGTGTGTGATAACCTGAGTGTGCATGCCTGTTTGCATGAGTGCATGGGTGTATTCTAGTGCACACATGTGCATGTGCATGTGGAGGCTCAAGGTTGACATCTGTTGTCTTCTCCAATTTTGTATTCTCTCTCTTATAAGTTAAGGCAGAATCTCTCACAGAACCCAGAGCTCAGTGTTGTGTTATTCTGGTTAGCCAGCTCGCTCTCATGATCCCCTGTCTCTGCCTCCCAAGTGCTAGAATTACAGGCAGGCCACTCTGCCCACCCAGATTTTAAGAGTATTCTGGAGATCCAAATTCTGGTATTCATGGTTAGTTACCAAGCACTTTAGCTGCTAAACTACCTCCCCAGCCCTCAACCCCTGGTTTTCTTAGTAACGGATTCCTGTTCCCTAAAGTCCTGCAAGTGGATGGAGGCCAGTATCTATGCTATCTTAGCAATGTGCCCACAAGGCACCGGAGTTCTGGGGATGCATCCTGATTGTTCAGCAACCACCTGCAGTGAACACTGTATTCTACACCAGCGGCTGGAGAGAAACGGGACACTATGCCTAGTGGTAAGATATAGGTAGGGTTTGCCAAAGGATGGGGAGAAACTAGCAGGGAACATTCCACACCAAAGATCCAGTCTCCCCATATACCAAGACAAGAGGTCAAAAACAAGTCAGCATACACTCCCCATGGTCTAGAAAGAGGAAATGAAGGCAGAACCCTCCAGAGTTCCCTGAATGGGGGTGACAGGGATGACCAACCACTGCCAGTGAGAGGGTAAAGCCTCACTCCCTTAACTAGCAGGGCCGTGTTCTCCCTCTCTCCAGCCGAGAAGTGCAGAACAACTGGAGGGGAAGGGCTCGGCTTGGGTGTGGCAGGGATCAAGGACCATAAGGCCCTGGCCGTAAAGTCCACAGCTTTTCTAGTCTGTTACACCTTCAGCAAGATTCATCCTCGGGATGCTGAAATGACCTCTGTTTCAGCCCCCTACCTCCTGAAGCTGCTTCCAGAGAATTGCTTCCAAAACAGAATTGCTTGCCCAAAGCTGTACATTCTGTAACATATGAAGCTCACAACCAAAATCTTAGCACTATTAAGATACTTATACGGATTGTGCACCGTGCACAGAGAAGTTAAGGATGCATTTTGTTCCTTCTTTGAGCAGACGAAAGACAACTGTCTCTTCTGAGTTAATTTGCTCATTAGCCAATTGTAATAAACCTTCATTCATGCCATATGAAGAAGGGCATTCAAAATCTTTAAGATTTCATGACCAACAAGATTTATTGTCTAAATCTAGCTGAAGTTTTGGCTAGAGACATTTTTATGTCTAAGCCAGTTACTGGGCTGTTCCCGTGGCTTGGAGGCAGGGGGGTCAGATTTAAGAGCTACAGGAGAGAAGCCATCCAGCAATGTATGTGGAAAGGGAAGCAGCCCTACAGGGGAGGTGCCCAGAAGGTAACAGGGCAGCAAAGACAAAATATAGATTTAGAAGGCGTTAAGCCAGGAACAACGGAGGGAAATGTGTGCTAACTGCGGGGAGGTTTAGAAGTGCCCAACCATTGAGCTAGTCAAGGTATATCAAAATTAGCGTGTGTGTGTGTGTGTGTGTGTGTGTGTGTGTGTGTGTTTCATTACCCAGAGAGTTCCTGGGTGGATGCAGCCCACATGCAACCTGCGACCTACCCGGAGCCAAAGTGGTTTAATGAATTCACTGCTACACCAGTCAATAGAACTTCTATAAGTCCAGTGGGTAGGGAGTTCTCTTTGGGAATCTCTCAGACAGGGAAGCTGTTGCATATCCAGGAAGCCTCTATGGGGCATAAATAAGACCAATTACACCTGCAGTTGGCCACCCCTCCCCCACAGAGGGAGGAAGATGGGATGGGAAGAGCCCAGAGAGCCCGTCTGCTCTGCTGATATCTGCCCTGTGGCCCTCTCATCCTTCTGTTCTGTCTGACCAGTAGCCAGCCTTCCTTCAGCCCCATTTTCCGTCTGCAGCTGCAGGGAGTGAGCGGCAGGAAGATTTAACCCGGGATCTCGAGGCTACTGACCCTGAGCTGTCATGGCCACTCATTCCCCTAGTGAGGTGGTCACTCATGAATACCTACCCAATAAAAGGGGAGGAAAGCCCCACTGGGGGAATTCTGGGGAATGGTTCACTTGCTCAAACAGGCTGGGGATGTGGCAGAGTGTAGTGGGAGATATTTAAATCTCCAACCCAAATATGACCGGTCAATGAAGGCACAACTCAGTAATTATGAATATATTCTGTAAGCCTAGATTGGGCAGATACCCCTACACTACTCTGTTCCCAGCTATGAGATCCTTATAACTTAAGGATTTTCCAGACCCTGCATCTGTCCTTCTACCTCCTGCTTTCCAGTCATCCTCCTCGTCTTCTCTCTCCTCTCTTCTCCCTAGTGGTCTCCATCATCTTCCTCCTTCCATTGTCTTCCTCCAGTCCTCTCCTTTACTCCTCCCACCTCAGCTCCTCCTACAGCAGAGTCTTTATGCTGTTCAGGTCTAGGTGCCTAAGTTCAGATCCCCAGCACCCAAATAAAAGCTTGGCATAGCAGCATGCCCCTGCAGTCCCAGGGCTAGGGAGGTAGAGAAAAGGGGATCTCTGGAGCTCACTGGCCAGCAGCCTAGATAAATCAATGAGCTCCAGGATCAGGGAGAGACCCTGCCTCAAAAACTAAGTGGGGTGGGAAGTGACTGAAGACGGTGTTCAGTATCAACCTATGGCATGTGCACACACACACACACACATACACACACACACATGCGTTCACATATACCTATATACACATACACGAATATACAAATGAGCACACTAAATTAAAGGGAAAGAAGTGTAGCTACCTAACTGCTGCACTCTGTATGTCCAAAATATTATTATCCATTGTCTATGGCATAGACTCTATATAACAGCCCCCAGAGGCTCACACGTAGGACACTTAACTCCTAGTTGGTAGCATCTTTTGGAATGTTTCTAGAACCTTTTTCAAGTGGGGCTTCTTTGGAGGAAGCAGGTCCCAGAGGGCTTTCTTCCCATGGGCACTGGAATGTAGGTTCCTTACCATTGCTATGGGCCAGGGCCTGGTCAATGAAGTCTGCGGCCCTTTCAAAGTAAGCACTAAGGTTGAACTCCTGTGTATCATTGGCCTTGATGCCCAAGTAGGTGATGCCAGAATCCTTGTAGAAGCTAGCACTGGTGTTGACGTGCATGAAGGACCTGCCCTCGGCGGCATTCAAGACATGGGTGATGCCCAATTTCTGCAGCTGGACGATGTCCTGGGCCACAGACCTGGATGGGAGGTAGTAGCAGAAAAATGAGGACACGGCCTCAGAAGGAGGAAGAGGAGGAAGATCTGAGTCTCTTGGCAAAGCAAGGAGCCTGGATCTGCTGTCTCCTGTGGCTCCTCCTGCTTCAGCTCATGACCTTTCCCCTCACCCCAGCCATATACAGTTACCGGCAGCTTCCCCAAATAGACCTGTGGTCCCACGCCCATGTGTTCTCTCTGCTTCCCTTCCCCACCTTCTGCGTAGGCATCTGCCTCTCATCCTGCAGAGCTCTCTGCAGGATTTCCCCAGCTCCTTTTGGTATGTGTGTGGCCATTACAGTTCCTATGCTGTGAGGATAGTATAGACAAGCTATAGAGAGTCAGGCATGGTAGCACACACCTGGAATCCTAGCACTCAGAAGCCATGGGAGAAGGATATGAATTTGAGGCCAGCCTGAGTTTATCCAGTAAGACCCAGATTCAAACAAGGAAACAAAAGAAAAATAGACCCTAGAGTCGGAACGTCTGGGCCTGAATCCAGCCCTGCCATTTACCATGCAGGCAACCTTAAGCAAGCCACTTAAAACGTTCTGTGCCTCAGTTTTTCCCCTCCGTAAAATGCGGATAGCAGTGTCAACACTTGGGGGATGTTCTGTTAAAAGCCTGATACTTTGATGTTTATATCCCAAGGCTTCAGCCTGTCAGTTCTTTGAGGGGTCTGTCCCTCAGTATCTGCTATGGTGCCTGTCACAGCGTAGGTACTGACTAAATGTCTGGTGAAGGGGTGAAGAGTGGAATTGTCATGTGTCAGGCTCCCTGAAGGATCAATCCTGCCACACTGTTATTAGCTACAGTTCTGAAGCCCTCTGCCATGTCTCAGCACTCTTTATGGAAGGGAATTAGAAGGTACTTTGACTTTCCCCTCACAACATCCAAATTTAAACAGCAGTACCGTACAAAGCAGTGTCTCCTGCGTGGTCCTGTCTACCTGTCATGCAGCCCCTAAGGGAGGACAGGACTGTCCCCAGTGAACAGAGCCTAAATTCTGCAGGACGGAAAGGGGGCGGGGGATGCACATGTGCCTCACGTGGGCTGCTGAGCCAGAGCTAGGACAAAGGCAGAGTCCAGACGCTCAGCCACGATCTGCCTCCCACCTCCCTCTGCCTCTCACACCCTGAGATTGGAAAATGCAGCTCACACAGACTCCCTCACACTGGCCTGAGAGGATGTGCTGGAAGCCCTTTTGTCCAGGAGTTTCGGGTCAGTGAGGAAGGACAATTCTTGGCATTAGGTGCGAAGTTGATCCTCCCAGCTGAGCACCCCGCAATGTCAAGGTCAGATTTGCATAGAGGGCAAAGGATGTGTTCTCATGGCAGCCATCATTCCTGACACTCTGTCTAGGGAAGCTACTACAGACAAACCCAACAACCTGTCCTCCAGCAAGCAGGCTCCTGAGGCTGTCAAGACCCCTGGCTTCCCGGGTAGCTGGGGTAGGGATGATTGAGAGAGGTTCCTTAGGATTATGCGGTGACAGAGCTGGAGGCTGACCCTGTGAGTCTGTTTAGGCACTTGTTCGGGAGCAAGAATGCACAGCCATGTTGACAGAATGCTGAAGACTGCGCTCACACGTCTCAGTTCTCTACCACTAATCCAACAGTCAGCAAATGCAGTATTATTACCACCACCATTCCGAAGAGTGAACGCCATATGGTGTTTGGCACATAGTAGGTGCTCCATATGGAAATGGGGAGTGCAGTGCATGCTAACCTGTCCCCGAGTGTCTGGGACCAGCCCTGTGAACCCCCTCTGGCTCTGCTGCAGGCTAAGCAGCAGGTCCTAGGTGCAGGACAGGAAACACACATGTAAGACATTGAAAGATCCTTACAACCCCTGAACCACCCCGGGGCCATAGATTCCTAGTGTGCAAAAACAGACTTTGATAAATGGGGTCTTCACACTCTTGAAAACCCAACGTGGACCGTCCTGCAATACGGGTCATGCCAGATTTTCTCTCGGTGTTAATACTGGTTCTCTCCCACTGCTGAGAAATTCTTATTAATGGCATGACTAAAGTTTTGTTTTGTTTTGTTTTGTTTTTAAATAAGAACGCACACGAGATCGATAGTATACACATTTCCTAGTGGTGAGATTAGGAGGAATTTTCAGGTGGCTCAGGTCTTTATCATTTTGATTTGTCCCATCTAAGTCAAACTCTTATCTGGAGAAGCCAGGAAAGCCTTGGCTCAGCTACTTCCTCTTCTATGGTATTTTAAGGTATTTGGATTTCCTGACACGGATAGGAAAAGCTCCACACCCGGATTGTAACGTCATCCCGTTGCCATGGCAACGAAGGCAGCCATTCCACGGTGACCTCACTGCAGAACTAGGCAGCTGTCACATGACGCGCGGCCAAGAGACAGCCCTGCCACCTGTTAAGAGAATGTGGTAGCCTTGACCCCGCCCAAGTCCAAGCCAGAGCTGGTAGAGGCGGAGGTCAGGGCCGGGCACTTTAAGGGGTTGGGGGCATCTCAGGGCATGCGGAGTCCGGCTCCTCCGCTTCATGCTCGGGGAGTGGGCATCGACTCCAGGCTGGTCCCCAGCACCAGCTCTTGCTCTCAGGTCGGCGACCGCGCCCAGGATCCACCCCGCCCCCTCCATGGACCCCACTCCAGCCCCCGAGTAGTCGGGGCGCCGGGGAGCGGCTGTGGAGTTAGCCTTCCCGGAGACTCACGCGTTGCCCACGTAGACCCTCGGGATGACCTCGTTGCAGGGCTGGCTCGGGAGGCTGTAGCAGCCGCTGCCGTCCGAGAGCAGGTCGTTGAGATCTTGCACCGAGAGCTCGAACGGGCCGGACATGGCGGCGGCAGGGCCCTGCACGCCGGGGCAGGAGCGAGCGAGGGGGAGAAGCCGGGTCAGCGGGGAGGGGCTGCCCAACCGGGAGCCGCCCCGTCCCGCCCCGGAGGCGGGCCCACTGGGTGCGGGAAGCTGCGGACGCTCAACGCTGCGTAGAGGACACGGGCGACCGACCCACGCGCCACAGGAGCCCGGGGCGCGTCCCTGGCCGAGTTGTCGTCACTCCCGTGTCACCGGTACTCACTCACCCTGGCTAAGGCTGTGGAGCGCAGACACTTCATTTACTGAACCCAGTGTGGGATGCCTGGGGTACACCTGGCAGTCACTCTTTCAGGATAATGAGTACTCCTGGGGTTTGCTCTGAACCCTTCTCGCTGTACGCCAGCAGCTGGGCATTCATTCCCTCACCCCAAACACACGTGTCAGAACATCTTCCCAGCCCATGCCTGCTGAACAACCTGCCCACCCCAGAAAGATGGATCCTTACCCAAGGTCACAGGAAAGAGCTCTACTTGGGACATTTCTTTTAATGTTTGATGTGAATCAGCATTGAACTTTTTTAAGGATGAAAGTATAGGTCGCCAGGTTTGGCATCTGACCCCGGGGGATTACTTAATGCTGGCGACTAAAAGGGAAGAGAGGGCTACATGTCACGATAGCAGTTTGAGCAGCTATAATTTTGGAGATCCGAAGTGTTTACAAACCTGTAACTTTTGAGTGTAAACACAATGTAAGTGAATTCTCACACCTGACCTGTGACAGATGACAGTCAAAACACAGGTGCGCTAAAAATTACTGCACAAAAAAAACTATAGTTAGGATATATTTATATGCGAAGCATTAATGGATTTCGTGTTTAGACTTGGACCCACTCCCTAAATATCTCACTATATGTATTAAATATTGTAAAATCCCAAACATTTTTGTCCCAAGCATTGCAGTCAAGAATATGCAACATCTAACTCCTGAGAATTGCTGGAAAGATTCCAGAAACATTCAAAGGGCTGAGGAGGTTCCTGGGCTGGTGCTTAGTTTGCACAAAAGCCTTAGCTCAGCTCCCAGCGCGGAGTAAACAGATGTAGCGTTCCAGAAGCACTTGGGCAGCTGTCGAGCACTCACTGGGCCTGCGCCCTGGGCTATGGGTTATGGGCTAGTTTGGGAGTTAAATCCTCCTCCAGCCTCTCCTTTACAGCGCTTCCTGGAGCAGCTGCCATCCCACTGTGAGCCACGTGGTGTCAGTAACTGATCCTCTCCCCAGTTTCCACTGAGAGCAAAGGGCACAGTATCTCAGTTTACTCAAAGCGTGTCTCCAGTTGCCAGGGAAAATGGCCCAGTTCCTAACTCCAAAGGGTCAAATAAAGTCTCTGGAGTGCAGGACTCCACATTCTGTCTCCTGTTAAGGTTTGTTTTCTTTGTGGTTTGTTTTATTTCATACTTTCGTTTTTTGAGGTCGGGTCTCACGTAGCCTAGGCTGGCTTTGAACGTTCTATATAACCAAGGATAACTTCGAACTCCATCCTCCTGTTTCCGTTTCCCAAGTTCTGGTATTACGAGCATGTGGCACCGCTCTGGGTTACACTAACTCGGCTTTTGAGTGTTTCACTTCCCCAAGAAAAGCTTATGGTCTCAGAGCTTCAGGGAAACCTGGCAGGGAATTGTGACTTCTTAGCTCATAGCTCAAAGAGCAGAATGTGGGCTAGATCCCGTCCCGCCTCTTGAGCCTCTGCCTGTGCTTCCACATCATGCCTTTCCTATCTCCTTCAGCCCTGGAAACATCTACTTTCCAGGCACGTGGGGAACCTCAAAGCCCCCCTTTTCTGCCTCCTGAGGTGGACCTGACTTAGCACAGAGCTGTTAATGCTTTAGGGGAGAAGAGAAGTGCCACTTACCTTGATCGAATCATAACACAAGGCATATAAATACCGGATTGTTCCACACCCCATCACCATATATAAATTTTACCTCGACTTAAAATGAAAACTTTTAGAAGGTGCCCAGAAACAGCTAGGCATGCTCTTCTCCTCTTCCTCCACTGAGACTTGTCCCTGATGTCATAACTGGGCAACTATGACACCTTGTCATGGGGAGAGCTAAGTCCCTCACAGCAGAGCCCAGGTGTCTCATTTTTGAAGTTAGACTAGGAGGAGAAGATGAACAATTCCCTGGATTATCTGGCCTATCCTGTAATCGTCTCTAATCACAGGCAAAGCACAACATTCAGGAAGAAACTGGACTTCGGCCACTACATATTGCACAAAAATAGAGTACAAATAGGTAAGTGGGCAGCTGGCGCTGGCCATCGTCACCATTTGGAGTTCTAAAAGGCTTCACTGAAGAGGGTAGTGACAGGAAACTACACCAGCCATAGCTTTGGGGTAATGTGGGACACAGGTGTCAGTGGCAAGCTTCTGCCTGAGCATTCGTGTGCTAGAAAGAATCCCAATTTTTAAACTCTTTAGAGCAAAGTTAGAAAATATGAGCTCAGTGCACCAATAGACTCCTTAGGAATGTTAGGAAGTGGATGGGGAAAAGATGTCATGTCACTGGATTGAAAGGAAGTTTGTCTTTATGGATTTTGAGAGAGGGGCTCACATAGCCCAGGGGGGCCAGGAGCTGGCTGAGGATCAAGGGTGACCAGTTCACCTGGTATCTTCTATGGAGTGCTGAATTACAGGCCTATACATCACCACTTGGTTTAGGTAGTGCTGGGGACCAAACCCAGGCTCGCTGGTGTGCTGGGCTGGTCACTCTACTGACTAAATCCCCCATCTATTTTTATTAGGCCTCACTCCTCTCTCATCTCTGTCTGAGTTCTCCAGAGATGTCAGGAGGGAAAGTTAAACCTAACTGAAGTTGCTAGACTGGATCTCTCAAAATTCAAAAGCGGGTGTTTAGTGGTTGGGGTCGGGTGGTCTGGTGGGTTTCCAAAGCTGCGAGGATCCTACTGTGTAACAATGCTTTTTGTCCTCTAGTGAAGCCTGCCGTCGATACCAAACCTCCAATGGCGCACACACATTACATTTTAAAATTGAGCAAACTCCAGGTATTCTTGCTACCCATGGCTGTATTTTATTGATTCTCATCTTTGTCCTTAAGAGACCCATTTCCCCAGAGCCTTCTGAATGCCCACCAACCTAAAGATTCATTAACATTCCTCACCCACAGTCACTCTGTTTCCTTAAGCTCTGCCTGGGCTCTGCCAGGCCTCTTAACGTGCCCCCTTTTCCTCAAAGTCCCAGAGGAAGGTGTTGCATGCCACTCTGTGGAGGCAGCACGGGAGTGATGTCACTGCGGTGGGGTTTCTTGCCAGGGTGAACAAAAGAGAATCGACAAAATTGAATACGAAAATAGACAGTTATGTCAGAAAATTGCGAATGCCCATCGAGGCCCTGCAAAGGTGGACTGCTGGAACGAGTATCTTTCAAGAAGGTAGTGTCCTCAATCGCTCTCCCCCGCCTTCTTGCCCTCCCCTTTTCTCTCCCCCTCCCCTTGCCCCTCATCTCTGTACTTTATTCTCAGAGAACTCAACCTTCCCTTTGGGTTTGATTGAGAGAGGACTACTCAAAGGATGTTACTTTGGAGAGAAGCAAGAGACCTCGTTATGAAGCTTGACACCTTCCCAAGCAGGAACCTTTCTCAGCTTTAAATCCCCACCTTTGCTGTCCTTTACAAGACTCCCCAGCTCCCTCAGAGCTTGTCCCAAGCACACACTTGCACACCTTGACAAAATGCACACTAGTAGTATTGGTTCAGGCGCAAAGCAATGAGCAGCGGTTTCTCAGCTCTGGGGCTGGGGAGGATTTGGGTCTGGCCTTGGTATGGGGGCTGCTTGCTTTCTGCAGACAGCCCTCTTTGCACTGGAAGCTCATGGCAGAAGAGGCACCTAATTCACTGGGAGCCATCTCTGCTTCTGTAAACCAAGTTTCCAATCCTAGCTCACATTATAACTCTTGGAATGTTTACAACACACCGAAGTCATGAGCATTTTGTCAGAAACAGACAGATGAACATGTTTGTGTCTTTCCACAGTGTTGGGACTTACCAAATAATACTAAACTCACAGTCTTCAGCTTTTGTTGGCAGCAATTTGCCAAATACTTACACTTTGGTTTTTTGTTATTGTTATGGTTGTTTGTTTGTTTGTTTGTTTGTTTGGGTTCACCCTGGAGGAGATAAACCAGGGGTTCTTTTAGTCTTATCTTAAGTTATTATATTAACCCTTAGATTACACATTACAAGCTACACAGGAACTATGTCTCTGTGCATGTATATATGTAGGTTACAGAATGATTACAGGAGTTTGAAGAAGAAAGTCATTCACAAAACTGGGGAATGACAGACAAGAGTCTCTGTCTTCATAAGAGAACCCAGAAGAAGACCTTGCTGGAAAGGCTGCGAGGGCTGTGGGCAGAAGAACCAGGTAGCATCAGCCTGAGCTTTACAGTCAAGTCCAGCTTCAGAAGCAAAAGGGCCTAGCCTGGTCTAGATGAACAAATGGAGGGGCTGGGGGGATTTCACATCTGGATGAATGAACAGGACAAGGCAGATGGCAATTCAAGAATCAACAGAGGGGACTGAACTGTCCTAAAGGCCCTGGGACAGTCAGGAATCTTTCTTGGTCTGTCCCTTGACCCACATATCTGGTTAGATGACAGATAATTGGGACCACCAGCTTTCCAATAGAAGATGCACACTTCTTTATGGGGTCCAGGAGAGAGAGTTACACTTTTTCCTCAGTCTGGTTTGTGGTTGTTGTTGTTTTAGTTTAGTTTGGTTTGGTTTTTCTGTGTGTTTTGTGTTTGGTTTTTTGGTTTGTTTTGTAACCATGTAGTTCTGGTTATCCAGGAACTCACTCTGTAGACCAGGCTGGCCTCAAACTCACAGAGATTTGCCTGCCTCTCTCTGCCTCCAGAGTGCTGGGATTAAAGAGGTGTGTGCCCAGCTCTTGAGCCTAGTTTTTTCTCATTTAAAAAAAAAAAAAGAGTTATTTAATTATGTATACAGTGTTCTGCCTGTATGTATGCCTGCAAGCCAGAAGAGGACACCACATTACATTATAGAGGCCACAATGTGGTTGCTGGGAATTGAACTAAGGACCTCTGAAAGAGCATCCAGTGCTGTTAACCTCTGAGCCATCTCTCCAGCCCTCTCATATGGTTTTAATGTGTCCGTGTGCCCCAACAATTCCAATTCACCTTTACAAATGTACAGGACAGGAGCCTCTCTGCTCCACAGAATAAATAGTCTGTGACATGTGGGTGGCACTGGACAGATGGTGCGGTGAGCATATCCACCCAGGTGCAGACTCATCCTCTATCCTCAAAATAGAGTCAAATACTGTTTGTGAAGTGGCGTCTCTCAGGGCAAGGCACAGGGTGAAAACCGTCTTCTGCAACATGGAGTCATTTCAAGTTGGAGTGTAGTCTGAGCTCAACACTAAGACCTAAGCTCTATCCCATATCAAGGAAGTAGACTTCTAGCAGGCAGTAGGGCTGAGGGCTACTGATGAAAGCCTGCATTTCCCAGAATGCACTGTCCCAAAATTTCATCCCATCCAGGAGACACGTTCTTCACCATGCGCCTCTCCCCGCCCTGGTTTTGTGTTTTTCAGCTTAAACAGGGAATCAAGGAATCGCGAGCTAGTAAGAATCACCATGGAAAACCAGGGCATCCTAAGGAGGTTGAGTGATCGCAAACCCCACTATGACCGCAGGGCATCGGAGATGGACTGGCAGGCATGTGGACACCCTTGTCATAGTCCCAGGTGTTCCTGAAGTTAGTCTGTGCTCAGCATAGAGGCTCCTTAAGCAAAAAGGTCATGTGAAATGCCACAGTCACTCAGAGAAAAAAAAAAAAAAAAAAAAAAAAAACAAACCCCACAGCAAGCATAGCTCACAGATGCAAACAGTGGAACGGCCAAAGGCATCTTGATGCTAAAGCTACTGAATTCAGTTTCAGAAAACCTGAGCAGCAGCCCTGACCCAAATTTGAGGGAGGGCAATGTGACCCTGTATGTGGTTGATCGGCCCCATTTAGAAACAGTTCTTCAAATGTCAAAAAGGAAGAACGTTGGTGCAGAGGCTGAGACAGGAGCATGACTCATTTGAGGACAGCCAAGACTAGTATTGAGACCTTGCCTCAACACACAAGTCAGGACAGCTCCAAGGAGCTGTGAGCAGTGTTTTAAAGGTCTCCTCTCCCTACCTTTTCTAAGTCATTCTAAAGATTTAGAATTCCAGCTCTCAGACCAGTGTGCCACATTGACATGCCTTTCTGATTTTTTTTCTTTCAAGAATTCAAGGCGATATATCAGAAACACAACAAGATATCTTCTCTTCCAAGAAGAATAGGTATGTCTTTTTATTATAGCATATTGCTATCCCAATTACTACCAAAGCCCCCTCCATTCCATTTATGGCCAAGAAGGACCTAGCTCAGGGGAAGAGATGAAGATTCATCCAGGGAGCCAAGAGCTCTTTAATTCTTCTGGAAATGGTGTTTCTTGTCACCAGCTTTGAGGTTTTGTGGGAGTCAAAGGGGAAGTGATCTTTGCCAATAAGACAGTGACAGGGGAGGCCCAAATGGTTCTGCAGGTAGAGGTGGGACCCTGATGGTCTGATCTTCAGAGCCCGTGTAAAGGTGGAGGGAGAGAACCCACTCTGACCTTCACGTGTGTGCCATGTCACATGAGCCCCACCCTGTAATAAGAACTTTTAAAGTGTTTTAAATTAAAAAAAAAAAAAAAAACATAAACAAGAAGCCTAGGCTTCACAGCTAAGTTCCTGGTAAAAAGGCATGGCCATTTGAGCATCTTATGTCATTAGGTATGATTAGTAATGTGGTGCTGGGCCTTCAAGGGAGGAAGGATAAATGCATACCCAAGCTCTCCAAAGAACAGTGCTACTGTTGATATTTCCCTCTTCCTCCTCCTCCCCCTCCCATCCTCCTCTCCCCATTTCCTCCTCCTCTTCTTCCTCCCTTCCTCTGAACACAAGGTTACTCACCGTGGAAAAGACACCGAGAAGACCCTAAGATCTCTTGGCTGCTCAGGATCTTAAGATGCTGCAGAAGGACTGCATTCTCTGTCTTAGGGTGTTACAATAAAGCTTGGCACGAAAAACAGGGCAAGTTAATGGAAGGACATGATGAACCTTTTATTTTTAATTCTATGCATGCACCTGTGCATTTCTGAGAGGCTATGCACTTGTGTGTGTGCACGTGCGTGTGTACACTTGTACATGTGTACACGTGTGTGCACCTGTGTGTGCACTTGTATGTATGGCACATGTGTGTGTGCACTCGTATGAGTGTGCGTGTGTGTGTGTGTGTGTGTGTGTGTGTGCATGCACATGTGTGTGGAGGCCCCAGTCTGACACTCAGTGTCTTCTTTAACCATTTGCTTTTGAGACAGGGCCCCTCACTGAACCCAGAGCTCCCTGATAGAGCTAGGCTGCTGGCTGATGAGCTCCAGGGATCGGCCTGTCTCTGTGCCACCCCCACACCTGGGTTTTATGTGGGCGCTTAACGATCCAAACTTGGGTCCTCAGCTTGTGCTGTAAGAACTTTACTGAGTCATCTCAGCTCCTAATTTGTATTTATATACGGCCTTGAACTTGCTAACTAGCTGAGGGGAATCTTACATTCAATGATCCCCTCTTTTCACCTACCTGTCACCATGTCGGATTTATTGTACTGGGTATCAAACCCAGGGCTTCCTGGCCACTAGGCAAGCGCTCTACCAACTTCATTATATCCCCATAATGGGTCCCTCTCCCATTAAATTTTATGCTTATCCCCTCTGGGTGGAAAAACCTATGATTCTTTCTCTTCGCTTGAGTGCCTATTTATTTTCAACACTTTAGAGAGCCCATCCCCCCACCGAGACTCCCATGGCCTGCCTGAGTTGTATCCAGCACAATTTCAAACGTTTGAAAGTTCTCCTTTTGCTTTGCTGTTAACTGATCTTTAGTTTGGATGCACTAAACCCAGAGAACGTACCCTATGACTTCAATTCTTTTAAGCTTCTTAAGGTCACCTTCTGATCCGGGATATGGTTATCAAGGCAAGAGTATTGAACTTAGAACTATCGATCACTTAAAGTGGGGTGTCAAATTGCCCAGTGATTGTGGATTTGTCAATTTTTCTACTCACATCTATCAATGTAAAGGTTTTATTCACGCGCGCACACATGAGCGTGCATACATGTGTAAACATGTGTACATGTGCAGGTGCCCACAGAGACCAAGAGTGTCATAGCTCCCAGATCTGGATTTATAGGTTTTGTGAGCCACCTTGGGTGGGTTGCTGGAAAATGAATTCCCATCACTCTGAAAGAGCAGCCAATGCTCTCAACTGCCTGTAGCTCTCTTAAGTTTTGCTTCATTGTCTCAGATGTTGAAGCTCTGTCCTTGGGTGCATACTCCTTTAAGCTCACGGTATCTTCTTGGTATATTGATTCATCCTTTATTATAATGGCCCCTATTTGTCTCTAGTAATTTTCTTGCTCTGAAGTCTGCCTTATTTGATGTTATCATAGCCACTACTGTTTAAAAATCCATGTTCTGCCAACATCTTTTACTCTCTCTACTTTTTAAATGATGTGTGTAGGTCAGAGGACAACCCCAGGTGTCACATTCACTTTCTACCTTGTTTGAGGCATGGTCTCTGTGTTGTTAGCTCTTGTGTGCCCCAGACTACCTGACCCTTGAGAGTCTGGGGATTCTCCCGTCTCTGCCCACCAGCGGGCTGGAATGACAGACACAAGCAACCGTGCCAACTTTATTTGGGCTCTGGGGATTCGAACTCAGGTCTCCAAGTTTGCATGGCAAGTGCTCCATCTCCTTAGCTCCTCCTCCCTCCTTTTAAAATACAGAAGTGGCACAAGATGTCGTGGTTATCATTGTTTGGCCCATCTGGTGCAGGTGAGGAAGCCGAAGAGTTGAGAGTCAGTCCTGGTTCCTTCTGTATTGTTGTCTCTCTGAGAAGTCCCACTCTGGTTCATTTCCTTGTTTAGAGCTGCCCTGGGGCAGGTCTCCGCAATTCTATTTCCCTCCTCTGAGAACGCCATCCATCCCCCTCACTCCTAAGATAGTCTCACAGAACGCAGCCTTCAGCATTAATAGTCCTTTGTCCTCGATGTTTGACATGCTTACCACCTCTTCCCGAGGCAAAAATAGAACTCGAGTTATTTTCCTTCCTGGCTATTTTTTTTTTTTTTTTTCTGTTTTTAAGGTTGGTATTTTTCCCCTTATTCTTCAGTTTCTAAGAGATTAAAGAGGGGTGTGTGTAAGGGTTTCCTATTTTATTTGAAATTTGATCCATTTCTTGAACAATAGGCTGTCTTTCTTCAGATTGGGGTGGTGGTGGGGGCATTATTTCTCTCGATATTATCGTCTTGACCTTTGTCCTCTCCTGCCAGGCCTCTGATGCTATAAATGCTAGCATTCTTCTCCCTCCTTTCCTCTCCACATCTTCTTCCTTTCAGAATCCCATGCAAGCCAGGCTGACCTTGAATTTGCTATAGTTGATTTCCTTCTCCTCCTGTTTCCACCTTACAAGTTCTGGGATTACAGGTTGAGTCACCATGTGGTTTATATGATGACGTAGATCAAACCCAGACTTCACGCATGCTGGGCAAACACCCTACCAACTGAGCTACATGCCCAGCCTGGATATGACCTTGTATCCTCCCCATGATACTTTTAAACTCATCCATGTTTTAAGTTTCGCTTTGGTTTTTTTTTTTTTTTCTTCTATAACTTAAAGAAAAATTATACTTAGTGTGTGCTTATCTGTGTATCTGCGTGTCTGTGGACAGTTGGGGGCATGCACCATGGCATCAGTGTGGTGATCAGAGGACATCTTTGCGGAGGGAGCTCCTCCCCTAACATCTTTACCTGGGTTCCAAGGATCAGACTGAGGGTACTGGGCTCTGGAGCAAGTGTTTTTACCCACTGAGCCATCTCACGTCCCCGCTCCCGTAACTTCCATTTGGATCTCTTTTAGGTCTGTGTCATTGCTCAGATTTTCTATTTTTTTCCTTTTGTTTCAGGGGAACTAATTATTGATGCCTATGTGTGTGTGTTGTGTTGTGCATAACTGCATGCTGATTGTTTTTCCTCGTTTAGGATGTGGTTTTCCTGGTTTAGGGTGTGACTGTCTCATGCGACCGCGTTTTGAACATCAGGACCGTTGTGTTGGGTAATTCAGGATCCAATACCAACCTTCTGTCTTGGTAATAGTCCTGCTGAGGCACAGTGACAAGGGTCTTGCCTTCTCTTGCTGCCTTATGTTCCAAGGCAACAGCAGTGCTGTTCTCTGGGGGCTCTTGCTCTGTCTCCGAAGATGTCTTCCAGTGGGTTGGGAAGGGCTTCTATGGACTGCCTTAGTGCAACTAGGCTGCCTCTGCTGAGGAACAGACATGGCTTGGCTTGGGTCTCTGAGTCACTGGGTGGAAGGCAGTGAGGAACAGGCTGCTGTCACTGCTGTTACAGAACTGGAAGGACTCCTTGTTCCTGTGTGAAGAACTTGGAACTTCTAATCGGGTTCTTTTTCTTTACCTGAGGAAGCAAACACTTCTTCCTTTCTTATTTGTTCATTTATTGTCTTTGCCTGAGGTTGGTTCCCTGTGAGGTGTCTCCTAAGCCCAGCTCTAGGCGATGTGGGAGACAGAGGGAAGTGCCGGGAGGGAGGACCCTGCCATATTGCCAGAGACCCCAGTCTGTTCCTAGTTAGCTTCTGCAGCTCTCCCTTTATGCAAAGTGTTTAATTGCATTTAGAGAAGAAAGCAAAACTAAAAATGACTCCTACCACCTTGTTCTAAAACCACTGGCCTGACCCTGAAGGCATCAACGTTAGAGGATAGATTCAAAGGACCCGGAAATGGAGTAAGAAATGGATCAGTCTACCAAATGGATGCACTCCAAATGTCTGATCTCCAAATGGGCTTTATATGTATGCTGAAGTTTGTAACTATTAAATCTACCAAGAGCTATCACTGTGATGCCTGTGATCCCGGTATTTGGGAACAGAGGCAGGAGGATCATGAATTCAAGGCCAGTTTGGGTGAGGCCAGCCTAGGTTATGTAGTGAGATCTGTCTCAAAAAAGCAAAGCAGGAGCTGGAGGGAATTCAATAGTTGAGGGCACCGGCTGCTCTTCCAGAGAGTCAGATTCAATGCACCCACACGCTGCGGGGACACATGTGCAAGCAAAGCACCCACACAAAATTTTTAAAAATCTATTATTATTGTTGTTATTTTACATCCTGGACTGTGGTTTCCCCTCCCTCCTCTCCTCCCAGGCCCTGCCTTCCACCTTCCTTCTGTCCACCCCTCATCCCCTCTTCCTTCATTTCTATTTAGAAAAGGGTAGGGCTCTCTGATATCAACCAAATTATGGTATATCAAGTTTTAGTAAAACTAGGCTTCCCCCCCCCCATATTAAGGTTGATGGGGCAACCCAATATGAGGAAAAGGGTCCCAAAAGCCTGCAGAGGAGTCAGAGGCAGCCCTGCCCCCACTGTTAGGAGTACCACAAGACCAAGCTACACAACTGTGGAAAATAATCCCCCCCCCCAAAGAAAAAAACCAATTCTGTCATTGCTTGGATGCCTGATCGTGTGACTGGTGGCACAGACAGCCGGTGCAATACTTGATTACACGAACAGTTTAACTGCTCACATGCTGTAAAGCACTGGGGATATACATATAATAGAAGCACGGTAGGCTGAGATTAAACCCATCTGAGCTCTGATTGGCAGGCGGTTATAACCTCAGATCTCTCTTCTGCAAGGAGAGGGCTGGGGAGCAGGGCAAGTTGTGGATCACGGAATCAAGGACAGCATACACCGATACTAGAAAGTGTGGTGGAAAGCCAAAGGCAGAAGGGTTCAGTGATCCGTGCACGCACAGGGACAGGATGGGCAGTGGCAACGCATGCATGATCCAGTTAACATTCTTGACCTTAGAACGTCCTTTAGAGCCTGTTCTCTCTGTTGTAGACACAGACCAAGGACTTAATTGTGTTTAAAGACCCAAGGAATAAAATGATGTTTCCTGAGAGGTGTAGAGCTGTATGGGCGTGCAGGTCCAGTGTGATGAACTATTGCCAAGCTCACTGCTGGGGGGCTCAGAACACACACTGCCTGTTGGACTTAAATATGCATTTACAGGCACTCTGCTAATATATATTTGCAGAGAGATACATCGTGTAGCAACATTCCCTGCTTCATATAAACAGCAAAACCACACCTTCCAGACGACACCTGCCCTGGGGGCCCCATCCTCTCTATTCCCACAGATCTAACAACTGTGAACATATCTTGTCCTGGGAGAAGGGAAGGTACTTCAATTGCAAATAAACTTAGTTCGTTTTCATACCTATAATCCACACCCTGTTACCACCTCCTCATCTGGTAATTGGCTAAAAAATGTGGAGTAAACAGGAAATGACTCTTCAGTGTGATGTGCATTTAAAAAAAAAAAAAAAAAAAAAGTCACTGGTACCCAACACTGGAGGACAAATCACCTACATCAGACTTCCTACAATTGGGTAAAGTCTCCACCATGCTGTGAGAGGGCCAAGAATGAGCTCCTCCTCCCTAAACTCTCATCTACCTGGAGGCGGATGTGAGCTTCTGGTTCTCCATTCACCCTTCATGAGGCAGCTGCCTCCTGCACCTGGATTGCTGAGAAATAGTTTCACGTGATTAAAAAAAAAAAAAAAAAAATCCAGTAAGGACCCGCCCTTTTGCCGGAAAGTCCTAACAAATGAGATCCCAGTTGGGTTACGAGGGTGATGCTGAGCCAAAGAGTTGTAAGATTCTTGTGCAAGAAATCTAGCTGGAATTCTGTAGATGGACAGCAAATGGCCCGCCTGGTGCTTCATGGCCCGCCTGGCTTCTTTCAGGGATAAGGTATCTTGCACATGTATAAAGTGCATCTTTTTGGTCCCAGAAGTTGTAACCACACTGTACACTGAATGTACTTCCTCACAAGTTGGTTGTTTCATTAGGGAGAACCCTATTTCAGAACCACAAAAGCATGAGGCAGGATAGTGTAGTAGTTAGGGATGACTCATGTGAGAAAGATCTCATGGGAGGCTCAAATTTATACAGGCGTACCATTGCACTGCGCGTGCAGGTATGTAAGTGCACAATGCACGTGTACACACATGTAAGCATAGACTAGGCAGTGGAAAAGTTTCTAGGGACTCTCCTGTCTTTCCATCTCTGGATTGAAGTACTGGGATTATGAACATACTACAAATGAGGCTTTTATGTGGGTTCCGGGGATTCGAACTCATGTCCTCAGGCTTGCGTGTCAGGCACTTTTACCTACAGACAGACCTCACAGCCTTGTGCTATTTTTTCAGCTGTTTATAAACTTGGACACATGCTTTAAAGTTTCTGGGTCTCATTTTTTTCTGCAATTGTAAAACGGGAATAAGATCGCTTAGGTCACTGGCTTGGTGCATTTAGGAAGATAATGTACAAAACTGACTCCACATCACAAGCAGCACAGAAAACAAAATTACATACACCGGGGACTCATCAGAGGCAAAATTCTCTGAACAGCTATGGCCTGTCACAATCCCCCGGCAAACTGCTTCTGGTCAGAGACAATGGGACAACCCACGCTTTGAGTCTATATACTTTTGACAAGACTGATTTATTGTGGCTTAGACAGAGCTTTGACAGATGGGAGTCATCTGATTCCCCACAATCCAGTACAACAGGAGCCCCAATCTGAAAATAGAGACAACCTGGAACAGGCAGTAAGGACACAGCTGCAAGTAAAGGACAAACCAGTCACATCAAGGACTCACTTTCAGGAGCATGGGGGTTTTCAGAAAGGGGACAGGCAGCCTGACATTCCTCAAGAGTCCCCGAAGGCACTGCTGCATCATAAACTGGTCTGGTGAGCCATGTGGACCGGTAAAGTGTGCCTCTGTCTTGCAGGAAAACAACATGTATGCACACCAAGTGAAAAGGCAGGGAACTAATTCCTCTACCACCCGGCAAGCACTACCCGCTACCCCCCAAAACAAAACAAAACAAAACAAAACAAAAAAACAAAAACAACCCAAACATTTCAGTGCTGCAAGCCAGAAGAAGGTCTTCAGTTGCAGGGAAGATCCTCTTGTATAAAACAATTTCCAAAGAGCTGGGCCAGGGAAGTGTCATATTTATAAAGCTGAAACATCACGGTAAATCACTATACAAATTCACCACCACCACCCCCAAAAGACAGTGGCTACGTAGCTTTGGTACCAAGAATCGAGGCCAACTTGCCTGCGAGACTTTAATGAATGACACGCTATTCTGTGGACCGCCCCTTTCAGCTCCACTCATGAAGGGCTGCAGTGCAAATGGCAGACAAAAATCCAACACCAAGCGAGGCTTCCCACTAATACTCAGTGGTGATGGTTTGTGGGAAATCCTGTTCCTCTCTGCACTTGAGGTTCCTTGATGGTACAAGAGGGAGGCTGGACTCTATAGTCTTCAAGGTCCCTCCAGACTGGATGCTATGGGGTGAAGTTACCTCACCCAGCTGATGGGTACCCAGAAAGTGTCCTTGCTCAGCGTCTCTATGACAGCTCTGAGCTGGCTGCAGACACTCTGCAGGTCCTGCCTCACAAGCACAATGTCTATCAAGTGCCCATAGTGCTGATCAATGAAGGCGGCAGAGGCGGCCATCTCCTGCTGCTGTTCGTCCTGCAATGAGAGAGACAGTATGTGGTCTGGGGGATGCTCCCCTGTCAGAACCTACCATGATTTAATGGCAGATGCCTGTGTCCTGTGGATGACCTTAACTGTAAACACGAGAGTAAAGTGTAGCAGCAGCATAGCACACGGAAGGAAATCAACCATTAGCAGCACATGCAATCATTAACTCACAAGATAGCCAACTGCAGATGTATGAACAGAGAGCCATGGTTCCAGGATGCTTGCTTATATCTGTGTGTCTATGCCAGCATTATATTCCTGGCCCAAAATATTTCCAAAGAGATATAAGCTGGATGTGGTGGTACATACCAGTAACCCCAGCACCTGGAAGGCTAAGGAACATGAGTTCCAGGACAGCCTGGGGTACAAAGCAAATCCAGCCTAGGTTATGAAGCAAAAAAAAAAAGGGGGGGCGCTGGGGAGATGCATTGATTACTGGTGAGGCCTGGGGATCAATTCTTAGCATCACACAAAGAGAGGCTAAAAAGATAGTTCATTAGGTTAAAGTGTCTGCCGTGCAAGGATGAGGATCCAAGGTCAGATCCCCAGCAGCCACGTTTGTAAGCTAGGTGGGTGTGCATTACAGCTCCAGCAGGGGGCAGAGTAGTGTAGGGCAGAGATAGGTAAATCCCAGGGGCTTGCTGGCCAGTCAGTCTAACCAAAATGACAAGCCTGAGTTTCAGTGAGAGACCCTGCCTCAAAAATAAGGTGGGGAATTGATAGAGGAAAACACCTGACAGCAACCCCTGGCCTACACATCCATGCAAGCATGCACGTACCCGTGTGCATGTATCCATGCATGCATGCTCCTGGTAAAAGACACCCAGAGCTGACCTCTGACTACCGCCCTCACATATGTGTACATGCAAACACATACCCTGCATACACAGTCTACACACACACACACACACACACACACACACACACACACACAATGTGCAACACTTGGGTTTGACTCAGAAATTCAATAGCTGGGTGTGTTCTGTCCCCTCACATAGGGAGCCTCTGACAACCTTCAGTTCCCTTTTAGGAAGGATATTAAAATGAGGATGGGGGGGGCGGGGGTGCTGAGTCCAAGCAAAGCCACCCTGCCTGGATCAAAAGGCACGGTCCCATCCCTTGGAAAAGATGGCTGTGTGATCCTCTTTTCTAAGTCTTGTAAAAGAAAGGGAAAGTTGGCCTCATGCAGAAGCTATGGCCTCTGTCCCTCTTCCCTGAAGCCCCCATAGTCAGCTAAGTGCAGCTCCTTCAAAGGAGAAACAAGCAACTTTGAACTTACAAGTGAAGCTGCTGTGTCCTCAGAGTCTGGGGACACCGGTGGCGTCTTCCTTTTCTCCTGAATTGCAGGCTTCACAAATATAACATAGGGCTTAAACTCGGGGGTCCTCAGGTGTCTTAGTGCCTAAAAAAATGTTCCAGAAAATTATGTGCATTTTGCAAGCTGTTCATCACACACACACACACACACACATTCTAAAAGCTCAGTACCCCTGGGGACCAGCCCTCAATGACATCAGTCCCGACAGCATCAGTCCAGAGCTGACGGACGTTCACTAGGCAAAACTAATCGAATACTCGCATCCTTCACTTGGGCACTGAGCTCCTCTGGACCAGGCAGGCTACTTGACAAGAAAGGAAACGTCCAGAGCCTCAGGTCAGAGTCTCTCCTAGCTGGAACTCTCCAACTCAGTCAACCTCCTCCTAGGGCTCTTTTGTATCTACCTGCCCACAGCTAAGCCAAGGGCGCCTGGGCTCAGCGTGCTGTATTTCAGTCATCCTCCAACAGTGTGCCTACACTGTGTGTGACTGGGCTGCCCACAGGCTGCCTTCTGATATTCAAAAAAGTGAAGGTTTGCAAAGTAAAGGAAGCCAGGACCTGCGGGGTCCCTGGAAACTATGTTTTTCTCTTTCTCACATGCAAATCACACTGCTAACAGAACGTGCAGTGTAAAGGTCTCTACTTGTAAACACTGGTATCCAATTTCTATGCGCTTCTTGCAGACACACACAATCAATAAAATCACCTTTAAAAAAAAAAATCTTTGAGGGGATGGGTGTGGTAGCGAATGCCTTTAATCTCTGTCCTTGGGAGACAGAGCCAGATCTCTGAGTTCAAGGCCAATTTGGTCTACAAAGTAAGTTCAAGGCAGCCAGGCCTACACAGAGACACCCTGTCTGGGGTTGGGGGTGGGGGGCAAAAACAAACAAACAAACACCTCTGGGAGGGGCCGGAGAGAGAACTCAGGGTTTACAAGCATTGGCTGCTCTTCCACAGAACCCAATTTCAATTCCCCAGCTCCCACAATCTGGCTCACAACTGTCTGTAAGTCCATTTCCAGGGGTTCCAATGCCTTCTTCGGGCCTCCACAGGCCCTGTATACAAGTAGTGCATAAACTTATAGGCAGGCAAAACACTCATACATATAAAAGCAATAAAACAAGGTGTTGTTTTTTTTTTTTTAAATCTTTGAAATTTAGATTTTGATTGCTTTAAAAGATTTTATTTTGATGTGGATGAACGTTTTGCCTGTGCAAGACTTGCACCCTTAGAGGCCTGAGAGGGGGGTTGGATCCCCAAGAACTGGAGTTACAAATGGTTTGTGAGCCACCATGTAGCCCTGGCAAGTGAACCTAGGTTCTCTGTAAAAGCAAGTGCTTTCAAAAAAAAGCGATTTATTTTACTATTTGTGTGTGTGTGTGTGTGTGTGTGTGTGTGTGTGTGTGTCTCCACACACTTGAACTTGCACATAATTACAGGCACCTGAAGAGGCCAAAGCAAGGTGACGAATCCTCTGGATCTGGAATTAAAGGCAGCTTGTGAGCCACCCAGTGTGGAAGCAGGGGACTGAGCTCCGGCCTTCTGCAAGAGCAGCGTCTTAGCTGCTCAGCCATCTCTCCAGCCCCTAGGCTGTGACTTTCAACTACCAGCTCTCAGGGAGTCCAAATAAGAGAGGCCTTCGCTTCTAGGAAAAATGTGCTTTTGGGAATGTTTCCAGCCAATTCAGGTAAAAGAAAGCTCACAGTTTATACTCTAGTCTCAAAGCTCCGCTCATGTAGTAGGGGGAAAAATCCTGGTGTTGAGTTCAAAGCATGGGAATTTTTCTGAAAGACAAGGTTAAGGAATGTGACCAGACCCCTGAGGAGCCAACAGAAAGCCAGCCGTGGGGAACACGGGACTAGCTTTGAAGCTCTGTGCAGGCCAAGCTGCTCCCCAACTCTTCCCTGCAAAGCAATCTTAAGATGCTGGTCTGTGGTCTTCCTCTGGCCTCCCCCTCACTGCACATACTTGTTCCAGTTGTAGAGGCAGAGACAAGGAAGGAGAGCACCAGCAGCCTGGCCTGGGTATACACACTAATAGACTTTTTAAAAAATTGCACCTATGTGTGTGCTTGTGTGTGGATGTGCATATTTGAGTGCAGTGTCTACAGCATCCAGAAAAGGGCATCAGGTCCCCAGAACTGGAGTTGCAGGTTGTTGTGAGCCACTTGATGTGGGTTCTAGGAACTGAACTCAGATCCTCTGGAAGACCAGCAAGCACTCTGAACCACTAAGCCCTCTCCATAGCCTACCCCCACCCTTTTTTAGACATGTACTTACTTTGTAGCCTGGCTGACCTCAAACTCACAATCGGCTTGCCTCAGCCTCCCCAGTTCCGGGACTATATATGCCACCATGCCTGGGTGCTAGTCTATTCTTATGATTTGCCTCATGTAGGGGTTACTGTCCTAGATCTCAAAGGGTCCCTGGGCTCTCTCAAATTAATCCTGCACGTGAGATAAGCAGGGCATGTTTGCGGCTATAAAGATTTCACCCAATTTTCAAGGAGAAGACCAAGCATGCTAACATCAGTGCTCTGAGCTAAAACATCCTTAGAGCAATCTCATGTTCTACAGAATGGGTGCACCAACCCCAAGGTTCCATAGACTTGCATGCCCAGATGATCAAGGAACTCACTTCTGGTTCTACATCCACCAAACAAACTTTGTTTTTGGCCATAACAGCCTGAATGGCCTCCAGGCTGGTCCCATAGAAATTCTCCTTATATTCACCGTGTTCCAGGAACCTAAAATACCAGCAAAGAGGAAAAACCTCAGTTTCTGAGAAGCCCCAACTTCACAAAAATCAGGAAAGGGGAGACCCCAATATGACCTCTTGCCCACATCCTCCTTCCCCTGTTCTTCCCAGAAGCTCACCCATAACCCATGGGGTCAAGCATTGATACAATACTGATACAATATTAGTCACAGAGACACTCAGTTATCAGAAGGTTTGCTGGCTCATGAAGCAACCCACTTGTTGTGATGTACGTCAGCCTCAAACGCTTGCTTGGAGACAAAATGATACTCCACCCCTTCCCTCTCATGGCTCTTCCGGGGCCTGGTGGTGTCTTTTAAAGAAAGAAGAATTGTTGGGCCAAGAAGAACAGCAAGCCTGTGCCCTTGCCCGGAGCATCTATGCATGAATCAGAACTTCCATTCATCGGGTGTCCCTAAATGGTACAACTCTGATACCAGCAAGAGAAGCCCCCTCTACCCATTTTAAAGACAAGATCTCAAATAGTTCAGTCTGGCCTTGAACTTCTGCTTCTCCTGCCTCTACCTCCCAAGTGCCAGGGTTACAGGTGTGCCCCATCACACTCAGTTGCTGCGGTGTAGGGGACTGAACCCAGGGATTCAGGCCTGCTAGGCAAGCTCTCTACAAACCGAGCCTCAGTCCTAGACCCCAAAGAATATCATTTGGAATCTGGGGAACCCAAGGCCCAGATTAGCACCCAAACATGGTTAGCACCCAAAACCCCAGCCATTCAGAGCCAGGGACAATCTTGTGGTTCTGTGTCAGGCACAGGCTTCTTGCTGCTTCGCTGGGTTGCCTTCTTGATGCTGGGGCTTTGAAATAATCACTGAAAGGTCCCTAGTTTCCCGCTTTTAGTTTGGATTTTCCCATCTGACAGCAAAAGGGTACAAACACATTAGAGCCGACTTTAGTGTGTGTGTGTGTGTGTGTGTGTGTGTGTGTGTGTGTACACACACGCGTGTGTGCTTGCGCAAATGCAGAGGCATGCTTACATACTTGCATCTGTGGAGGACAGAGGTCAACCTTAAATGTCATTCCCCAGGTGCCTTCCAAGGGTCTCAGTTGGCCTGGAATTCACCAATTCTACCGGCCTTTGAGTATCGGAAGCACCCGTCTGTCTCCGCCTCCCCAGTACTAGAGCAAAGTTCATCTAACTTGCTCACTTTTTAAGTGAACGCTGGGAACCAGACTCAGATGCTTGTGCTTTCTCTGAAATTGCTCTCCCAGTTGAGTTACTCTCCCAGGCCTGGGCTGCCCATTGTTTGTGCAGTTAATTCTCTACTGAGAAGAGAAGCCATGCAGACAGGCAGCCCCCTTACTGCACAGATGGGTTTCAGCAATGCCAACCCTCGCACATTTCTAAAATGCAGTGTCCCCACTGATGTCCACAGTGGAACCCTGATACATGTCTGGGCCAATCAGGTTTTCACAGAATGAGAGGACATCTGAGAGCAGCATGGAGCTTTTTCTAAAAAGCACAGGAACTTTGAAGAGTCATCTAGCTGTCAGACTGCCCCTAGGACACCCTGTTTCCGTGCAGCATCGGGCCAATCCTCCAAAGACTTGCTAAGAGCCCTTTCTAATATCATTGGCTTCAGACTTTTATTTCTCTGATGGTTTGATATTAAATACCCTCGTGAGCCCACAAGAGCCTCCTGACCTGTCTAACCTAACCTCTACTATGGCTCTGCCTCCTGGCTCACTGTCCACACGAAGGTACCAGCACAGCCACCATGGGTCACACCTCCAGCCTTTGGCACATGTTGCTCCCTGTGTACAGCAAACACTTCCTTTCTTCTCTACCTGGAAGACTTCTATTTACACCTCGACATAAAAGTCACTGCCTCTGGGAAGCCTTCCCTGACTTCTTGCTGTGGGTCCTTGGAAACAGACAGGCTTGAATTCTGAGGATAGGCTTCTCACTCAGAGACAGAAATGTGTGTGAGCAATTCCTGACATCCTGCTTCATGTATCTGAGATCTAAAGGCTGGGACTCCCAAAGTCCTCAGAGCTGTGCTTCCAGAGTGTCCTCCACAGCCCCACCACCTCCCCCAGGTCTCTTCAGACTAGGCTCTAGAAGACGATTCTGATGGTCATGAGCCGTTGGCCTGGGGATCCAGGAAGAACAATGAGGTTTAAGAAAGGCTTTGTAGTTGCCCTTCCCCAGAACTTTCTGGAAAAGATCATTCCTGCCCCATAACATTCCCACTCTGTGGCCACCAGACATACACACTGTATCAATAAGGGCCTGAGGGCCAGAGAATGAAGAAAGGCACACAGTGAGAGACAGGACAGGGTTGGGTGTGTATAGGGGGTGAGCTGAGGAAGCGGCCATGTTGCCCTCAGCTAAGGAATGACCTGGGGAGTCAGCTGCCTAGGCTCCAAGCATAGCTCCACCCCCTTTCCCACTGTGTGATGCTAGGCTAGTTACTTACCTTCTCTGAGCCTTGAGGTCTCTCTCCTCAGTATGGGATGGTGTCAGTACCTCTTCTGTGGGGTACTAGTAGGGACAGCCAAGTTTCAACATATAAGAGCTTAGTACCTGGCCCTCATTCTCTCCTTCAGAGCCAGGTTCTTGGCATCCCATTGCCTTGGGGATGAGAACTCTAAGGAGTGTCCCAAGCCACCTAGCCAAGCTAGCATCCAGCTACAGCAATGCCTCCTGTCTCAGCAGAGTACCTGACAATACCTCCCGTCACTAGCTCTGTGGCTTCTGTGATCCGTGTGCTTTTATCCAGCCCCAGTGTGCTCTGAACTCATCTCCCTCCCCAGCCAGACACCAGGCAGGCAGTGACCTAGCCATCTCAGAGGGTCTTAGTGGGCCACTGAGAATGAGTCTCTTCCCATCATTCCTAGGTCCCATCATAGGCATATAGCAGGCTATGTCTGTTGTACTCTCACACCCAAAGTACCAAAAAGGTCATGGTGAGCGTGGAGATTCCAGTCCCTGGAATACACTCATGGGGCACAGGCATAGGCATGAACATTCGTGCAAGTGCTCTCTCTCTCTCTCTCTCTCTCTCTCTCTCTCTCTCTCTCTCTCTGTCTCTCTCTCTCGCCCTCTTACGTGGAACAGCAACACCAAAATGCTGGGGGTCCTCCGCCACCACCCTTTGCTTCAACTCGTGGAGGTGGGCTCCCAGAGACCCTGGAACAAAGGACAGGCTGACTCAGTCCCCACTGAACTCCTGAGGAAGCCAGACCACCTAGAAACTCAGGATGTCACCTACCAATGAGAACCACCAGGCGGGGCCGATCCCCGGGCTGGTGTTGGTACCTGGCCACTTCCTCATAGGTCAGCAGCACCTGAGACTCAGCTCCTGCAGGGACCTTTGCTTCCTGTGAGCCATCCAGCCTCTCTCTGCAGCCTAGCCGGAAGCTTCTCCGAAGGCCAGCTGGCAGGGGATTGGGGAGGGGGTAGGCGAAAAGACAAGATAGCATTGGTCCTGGGATTCCCCCAATAAAGACCTTCTCCAGTAAGCTGGGCATGAAGATAGGGCTGGGTGCCTGGCTGGCCAGCCTCCTGCCCTGGATGGCCAACTTGGGAAGCATGCTGACATAAAGAAAGAGCAGTCCCTACATCCAAAGACTGGGGTTCAAGGTCACTGTTTTCCTTGGCATTTGACTGACCTTGGGTTAAGTCTCTTCATCTCTCTGAGCCTCAATTTATTTATCTGTAAAATGGGAGCTCAATGTACAAGTAGATGGTTCCAGGCTGGAACCCAGACCAGGGGAAATGGCCCTGAAGGATGCTATTGGGACAACTGGTGACATTTTAATAACAACATATAAAACAATAGACTTGTATGCAAAGGAAATGTCCAGAATTTGATTGCTATCCTGAAGTCGTGTCACAGGATGTCCTTGTCCTTAGGAAATGTGTACTGAGGTATTTAGGGATAAAGGAACAGGATGTGTACATTAACTCCCATGTGACAGGCGGCAGAAAAGGAAATGAGAAAGCTTCGGCATTCCCAAGCATCCAGGAATTCTCTGATTCTGTGAGTTTGAAATCACATCTAAATAAACACTGGGAGACATGTGCCCGTCTTCTATGATGTTTAAGGGGGAAACAGAAATGCCATCACTGTGTGCTGGGGATGTTCACACTGAATAAACTCGGATTAAGATGATGAAGATAAAATTAGTATCAACACAGTGCTCTGTGTCTCTCTCCAGCTCTGCAGCTGGGCAGGGCCTGGGCCTGAGTTGGACGGAGCCTTCTACTGGCTGAAGGTTTGCAAGGAGAGGAGGCCCCTCCCCCAAAATGCAGCAGACCTTGATGGGTTCCGGGGACTTGGATCTCAGGTTCTGGAGTCTGGGTCTATGCATGGGCTGGGAGGGATGCCAGAGAGAGCCTGATACTCACCCACATAGTATCCTTTGAAAGTCCCATCACAGTCACAGGTCTCTGGAAACCAAAGAGAAAGAGGGGTGAGTCATGTTGGATACATCTCAAGCCCAAAGGGCCCCAGCCCACTAGGTAATCAGGCAAGCCCTCCGGGATGACGGTCTGGGGAAGCTCTAGGGAATTCAATCTCTTGACTGCCATGGGATCAGAACTTCTGTTTGCTCCATTCTCCAAGAATAGGGCCCATCAACTTTTCCAGCCCTTGGTGGGGATTCTGGACCAGGAAGCCCCCTCCCAGTCTCTCTGGGTTCCAGATGGGACACAGGAATAAGATGGAAGGCCTCAACCCTCAGCCCTGTCTTCCTGTTTCCTGACTCTTACCTAGCCCTGGGGTCCCAGCATCTTCCCTTAAAGCCAGACACACAGGGAGGAAGAAGCTCATTCCCATCTCACACATCTGGGCACAGACACCCAGGTGTGGGGAGGAAATCCAGCCCCCTCAGCCCCAGATGCACCACAGAAAAGGGGCATCGCTCATGTGCACGGGGGACAAACACCAGGCCTACCTTTGTCACAAGGCTGATCATCTGTAGTTTGCATAAAAGACAGATGGGACAGCGTTAGTGCAGGGAACCAGGAAGCCCTGCGGCCGAGAGGCAGCTACAGCCTCAGCAGCCTGAGGAGATCTCCATCTGTCCCTCTCCCCTGCTACAACAGGCCTATGATCTGAGCGGCTGTGCGTCATTAAACCCCCAGCCCTGTTCTAATTATTCTTCCTGTGTGCAGCTCATCAGCAGCCAGAGAGAGCTAGCGCAGTCAGTAGAAGTGGCCTCCTGGCTGCTTTACTCAGCAACCCTCCTCAGGTGAACAGCAAGCCTAGAAACATGGCCATTGGTGATAGCTGATGGAGTGGAGGGAACAGTCCCACACTGTTCCCCCTTTCCTAGAGTTTAAGACCTTCTTGGAAAATGCAGGTGCCTGAGCAGGCCCCTCACTCAGGTATGAGCCAGCAGCAACAGAAGGTAGAGTCTAGGAGAGCCCCTCTCTGTGAGGGACTCTCCTCTGAGACCTGCTCACACATGAGCCTCCATGTTCCCATGTGGGGAATGAGGATGCCAGCCTACTCACTTCACAGGGCTATGGTGACCCAAGGTCTCAGCATAGAGTACCTTGTGTGTATGAGGCCCCGGGACTGGTCCTGTTACCACCACACAACAATTTTTAAAAATTCAAATAGAAGGCAAGGCAGTAGGCACTGTTTTCAAGCCTGCTTTCAAGGCCAGGCACTCTACAGAGACGAATATCAGATAAACTCTGGCTACCCAGCTAACTCTGTTTCAGCAAATAATTTCTTAACATGCTTTTAATACTACACAGAATGCCCTAGAAAGCAGATTGTATGGATTTCAAATTCAAGTTTACTGAGTGTCCTCTCAGTTGGAACCTCTCAAAGATGTCAGAGAGGTGCGAGGACCAACCTTTTGGCTTCTCTGAACCACACTGGACAGAACTGTTGTGAACTATAGAGGATTGTCCAATCTGTGGCCGAAGGTTTGGGAGAGAATACACACACTGATTGGAGTGACATAGTGACAAACTATTATCTACAAAGTTCATATTTGAGAACCATACAATTGAGTTACAAAAAAAAAAAGTCACACACACAATCCTAAGGGTTTAAGGAGCTTTCCAATTTTGTGCTGGGGTACATCATAGCTATCTTAGGATGCATAAGGCCATGCATGGACACCCCTGATTCCCATTCCATGTCTGCAAATTTTAGTCTTCATGTTTAAAGCATTCCTCGGGAAGCTAACCGAGCTGAGCATCTTCCTCCAAACACAAACACCCGCAGAGGTTTGCAGACCAGGTGGGTGCAGCGTTACCATGCCCTCCACAGATCCCCATGTAGAAGTTTTTCTCTAGGACAGCTCCCCCCCTCCCCCAGCTTCTTCCCACCTTCTCCTCCTTCTGGAGGTCTACAGGCTCAGTCTGGGCATCTGGTGCCCACCAACTCAATGTAGGCATCTTCCTCCCCACCCCCCACCCCACCTGTCAGTCTACTCACAGGGGGGCTTTTTGAAGTTCTGGGGGCTTGGTATGGTGCCAGTGGTTCTCCGGTAGCTCAGCCGCCTGCAGGGATGCAAATGGACATCGTCATCTGGGGCGGAGAACTGGCTGAAGGGAGCCTTCTAGAAACCGGGGGAAATCAAGGCCCAAATCCCACATCTCAGCAATGCCAAGGACCTCCTGTTACACAGTGAGTTCTGGGTAGGGAAGGGGGACACTCTCACATGACCAGCTTATAAGGAAGAAAAACTGAGTCTCCTGCCCTGCAGCAGGCTTGTCCTTCCCAAGACAGCCACACAATGGAACGCTGGCTGCCCCAAGTCATCGTTGCCGGTTATGCTACCATACCTGAGGCAGGGAGGTTCTTCTCTACCCCAACCCTGCCTCCCCATCTCTGAGGGAAGTGGAAACTAGCAGGACTCTCGGGAATGGCTATTGGTCAGAAGTGACCATGATATAACATCTACCATGTACACTCATTGTAGGGTGTGGCTTCCCCAGCAGTATCCAATATGGTTGTCAATATGCCCTGGTCTCCTAGTTCAACCATCACCCCAGGGCTCCTGCAGCATCTAGATTCTGCACTTCAAATAGAGACAAGAGTCTGGGGAGATAGCTTGGCTGAAAAAGTGCACAGGTACACACGTGCACACAATAAATAAAAATAAAATATAGATAAGAGAGCACTCCCACCTCTTCTAAGACAGTGAGGCCTGCAAAGCCAAAATCACAGGTGGGACCCAGGGTCCCTGAGGAAACACCAGCAATCCTCAGACCTCAGACTCCCCTGGGACACCAACCTACAGTCCATAGCAAGAGGAACGAGGTGAACCACCCATTGCATTCTGCTACCATTGAGGTCTGCCAACCACCACTGTCTCCTGTACATTAAGGGATGTGCTGAGAGCCCATAACCCATAGCGGAGGTGGCACAGTCCTAGCTGAGCCCTGCTACAGCCCAGAATTTTCCCTTTAGGAAATCTTGCCTAAGAGAACATGAACTCTGAAGACCCTTCCATGTGCACAATCAGTTCTACACACAATCAGTACAGCAACCTGTAACAGAAAAAACCTGGAGCCCACCCAAGGGGGCGCCACAGGCAAGTGCTCAGGCACGACCCTGCCTCTATGAAGCCTTTGGGACACGCCTGGACAAGGGCATACACTTCTGGGAGGAGATCACAAAGAAAATGTCCCTCACATCAGCTACCTTTACAAACAGTGTGTGTTGGAAGAAGGCCTTCAGAGCACAGCAAGGGTTCACAGCAGGGCTAGGATGCCTAACACAAGTGCCAAGTATGCTGGCTTGCACCTGTGATCCCAGCACTCAAGATGCTGAGACAGAAGGATGGCCATGAGTTCAAGGTCAGCCTAGACTACAGAGCAACACCCGGCCTCAAAACAATAAATACTACTACTACTACCAACAACAGCAACAATAATAAATGAATAAAAATGGCATAGGGCTGGGGAGATGATGGCTCAGTAGTTAAGATCACTGGCTGCTCTTCCAGAGGACCCAGGTTTGCTTCCCAGCACCCACAGGGCAGCTCACAATAACCTGTATCTCCAGTTCTGGGAGATCCAACGCCCCTTCTGACATCCCCAGACACTGCATGCACTTGGTACACATAGCATACACACACACACACACACACACACACACACACACACACACACTAATTTTTGAAAGACATATAACACACGCCAAACTGATCCTAATAAGTATTGGTAGCTTATGATCAAGAGTACATGCTGAATGAAATGTTACACAAGCATTACGATTATAAATGAGGATTATGTGAACTTGGGAAATGCTAATGTCAAAGTCTCAAGTTAAGAAAGTTTCTTTGTAAGCAACACACACATACACAGAAAGCACAGGGGGCACATACATTGTGCTCTTTGGACACAGGCAAGACTTTGGGCAACAGTCCCTTCCTAGTCTCCATCTTCTGAATGCTTAACAACCTTTCTGTTATTTATATTGTAAGGTAGCATTGGTTCTGTGACCATGATCTCCACATCTGCAGATTGGCCAATTACAGCTTGAAAATATTAAAGGAAAAACAAACAATCGAACAACTTGTACCTACACCAAGTGTGTACTGACTCTCCTCTCTTTATTTCTACACAATACAGTGTGTCAACCTGTCACATGGCACTTACACTGAGTGGGTGTCTTAGTGACTTTTTTTTATCACTGTGGTAAGATGCTATGACCAAGGCCACTTATAGAAGAAAGAGTTTAATTTGGGGCTCACAGTTCCAGAGGGTTAGAGTCTATGCCCATCATGGTGAGGAACATGGCGGCAGGCAGGCAGGCAGGCAGGCAGGGTGCCGGAGCAGTGCTGAGGACTCCAATCTCAATCCACAAACACAAGGCAGAGAAAACTAACTTGGAATGGTGCTGGCTTCTGAAACCTCACAGCCCACCCCCGGTGACACACCTCCTCCAAAAAGTCTACATCTTCTAATCCTTTCCAGACAGTTCCACCAACTGAAGACCAAGCATTCAAATATATGAGCCTATAGGGACCATCGGCAACCGAACCGCCACAATAGAGCATCTTAAATCATCCAGAGAAGAGTCACGACGGCAAGAGGATGTGGAGGATGGAGGGGTTACGTGCAAATGCAGCAGCACCATGCTACGCAGGGTCCTTAAGCACCTACTGATTTTGGAATCTAGAAGGTTCTAGAAGCAATTCTAGAGTATACTAAGGGACAACTGTATACATTAATTTAGTTCAAAGTGCAGCTGGGCCTGATGGAAGCCCTGTAGGGAAGTTCAAGCAGAAGGACTACAGAATGAGTTCAAGGCCAGCCTAGGCAACTTAGTAAGACCCTGTCTCAAAAAATAAAAATGAAACAGAAGGCTGGGAGCTGGTAGCTGAGAGCTAGAGCGCCTGCCTAGCCAGGGTCTCGATTTAGATTCCCCAATAGTGGAAAAAAAAAAAAAAAAAAGTAAATGTCCATACATTTATTTAAGTGTCAACTGTCTATCTCACTGACCACAGAGCCAGAATCCACACACAGACACAGGAACAACTGTACTTACCTCAGTGGGCTCCCCATGACAGAGGTGGCGGAGACCCAAGGGGTTTCCATGTACCTGGACCACCAGCCACCCCATTACAGTAGTACCCCAATCCTACCTCTCCTGGAACTGCTTGGAGGGGATGAGGCCAGCTCGAAGGTTGGTGTCTCCCACTCTCTTGGCCTGCCACCAAGTGGGGTCATCTTGGCTCACCACCTCCAGGACCTGCCTCCGCTGGAATGGCAGGCCAGCCTCCTGGCAGGGGATGGCACGGTCCTCCCGAGGGTCATAGTGGAAGAGGGCACGCATGAATACCTGGATGGCAAGGGCTGCAGTGAGGGGACCCTTCTATATATAAGGGCATAGGCCACGCAATGACAGTGGCCATTCATAGTGAAAAAAACACATGAGGTCCCAAGAATAGAAAGCTAGTTAGAGACACCTTACATTTATTTCCTAGTGTTCTTCCTCCACGGTAGATGTTCGAGTCAGGAAATCCATGGGTAATGGGGCAATGAATGGGTGGGACATGGCTCTGGGGTACAGTGTGCTCATCCAGCATGTATGAGACCCTGGCTCCAGCCCCAACCCCAGCCACAGCCCCAACACCAAAACCAAACCAACAGTGGGCAAAGGCACTTTGGACGCAAACCTGACAACCTGAGTTCAGGCCCCCAGTTTCCTCCGTTGGAAAAAACTAATGCCTGCAACTAGCCCTCGCCTTTATGTGTGTACCGTGGCATGCACACATGGGCGTGCGAATGTGCACACATGCACACACACAATTAATTAAAATGGATGTGAAAAAAAGAAAATATACAGAAACCCCCCCACATCTGACTTTCTCTGTGCAACCGAAGTGTCTGTTGCTGGGAATGTGGAGATGACCTGATCTCCCTCCAACCCCCAGCTTTGGGGTATCCTCCCATCCCCAGAACTGTACCACTTTAATGCTGACTGACTGACTTCAATGGCTAGCACCTGCAGCCCTTTGCCTAAGGACCTACTTCCTGCGGCTGCTGAGTCTGCTGGGCTCTAATCTAGCAGCCAGGAACTACAAAAGAAAAAGCTCCCCAGGCCTGGTAGGAGTTGATACACATGTCTCCCCAGCTCTTAGCTGGGAAGAACAACACACATGTTTTGATGCCAAAAGCCGGTTCAGGATTAAGCACCAGGCACCCTCTGAGGGTGGTGACTTCTGGGGAGCAATGCTCTCTGTGGAGCTGCTTGCCCTTTCCCTCCACTCCCTACCCATGCAACCTGGGGTCACTTTTCCCCAAATAAATCATCTGCCTTCAAAACCTTCTGCCAGCCAGGGACACCCAAACTAGACAAGGACGGTGTTAACCACTTCACAGCTGAACCCACATTCCCAGCAACACCCCTCCTACCTGACCCTCAAGCCCTACTACACTCTCAGAGCACCCCAAACGTGCTTCCTTCCAAGGGCCTCCAAGCCCCTGTCTAACAGATGCTTTGATCTGACCTCTCTGAAGCTCCAACCTTACCTCCCTCCAACCCCCAGCACCCAATCCATTTGCCTTTGAGCTGGCTCTGGCCCTATAGACTCTTCCAGGATCACTTGTCCGACAGTCTCCCTTCCCACAGTCAGAACCCTGAGGTAGAAAACCCAGCACAGAAAGGTCACTACCAAAGGTAGGCACAGCAAACAGTCAAGCGAATAGCAGCTACTGCACTAGTCCAGAATTCAGGTCCTCAGGCACCTTCTCTTTTCTATGGCCCAGATTTTCTACTTCAATTACAGTAAGCTTGTTTTTTTGTTAGTATGCCATGGAAAATCCTGTTTCCAAACAGCAGGGTACAATGAGGCACTCAGGACTGTTGAAGTCCTTGGCTGGAGACAGGTGACTATGGCTAGATGCACAAGCTGGTCAGATGACTTTGCCCAAAGGCTGGCAAGGTTCAGAACGCCCACCCTGCCCCAGCAGAGAAGGCTCCAGAGAGACCGCCGCCCCATACCTTGCTCTCTTTGAAGCGGTCTTCCTCCTGTGTGGCGGGGATGATCTTGAGGGTGATGGAACCCTGGGATTGGGCCTGAAGGGAGAGGGAACAGAGGCTCATGGCTTTTCAGCCCAGTTCTGTGAGTTTCAGTCTTTCTTCCTTCTAGGCCTAATAATGGATGGGTGTTCAGAATGAAAGGCAGACAGGCAGCTTCCACTCCTCCGCCCTGGTGGAATTTGTTAGGAAGAAATCAAGTATTGAGGCTGGAGAGATGGCTCAGCGGTTAAGAGCACTGACTGCCCTTCCAAAGGACCTTGAAATTCCCAGCAACCACACAGTGGCTCTGTAAGTACAATTCCAGGGACCCAACACCTTCACACAGACATACATATAGGCAAAACACCAACGCACATAAATCATACACACACCTATGTAGACACACACACATAGACACATATGCATATACATAACAAGTATTGGCCTATGATAGTTAATACTGACTGCCAGGGGTGGAACAAGTAAGAAAATAAATACACTGCCTTTTCATGGGACAGAGCGGATGATGATTTCAGGCAGAATCAGACATGCATACATTAAATTCCAGCTCCCCACAGCTCCAGACCTCAGGGGTCCTACTTATTTTAATGTATACAAGCACACTGTAGCTGTCTTCAGACACACCAGAAGAGGGCCTCCTATCCCATTCCAGATGGTTGTGAGCCACCATGTGGGTACTGGGAATTGAACTCAGGACCTCTGGAAGAGCAGTTAGTGCTCTTAACCGCTGAGCCATCTCTCCAGCCCCCTTAAATTTTTTATTTATTTATTTTTATTAAATTATTTAATTTGTATGTATGTGAGAGTTTTGCCTGCATGTCTATCTATATTACCATGTGTATGCCTGGTGCCTGTGCAGGCCAGAAGAGGGCATCAGATCACCTGGGACTGAAGTTATAGACAGTTGTCAGCTGCCATGTGGTTGCTGGGAATTGAACCTGGGTCCTCTGGGAGAGAAGCCAATGCTCTTAATCACTGAGCCATCTCTCCTGCCCCTCTGGGGCTATTTTAATAACCCACTTCAGTCTACTTATCTTAGTCCTGCCTGGTTAGTACTTCCGCCTTGGTCCCACTTCTCTAGAGAGCTCTGATCTTAAGCCACTCCCAGATTTCTAGAAGGCTCCCTTCTCTTCAGAGCCCTACACCTCAGTATCAGAGCCCAGGCGGGAGAACAGGATTACTCTCCCAAGGACACAGAAGTTCACTTTAAACATGAGGGGTTTGGTGCCCACCACCAGGAGCCCAGGATGGCTCACAAAGGGCCAGCTGCACCTGTACCCCCCACCCCCATGCAGGTGCTGAAGGACAGCCTTGTATCTTCAGTGACAATCTTGTTTGCACCACCCTCACAACCATCAGAGTTTAGCAAAGTCAGTGGAAGATACCCAAGGATGAGCCTGTCACAGCTGCAGAGGCGCTCGCCACTATTTAAATGTTGCCTCATCTGCCCCAGAACAGACTATCATGTGTTTTTGTTTTTATCCCCCAATCTTCTCACTGTTACAAAGTGCTTTGTCCTTCTTCCACGATAACAACAACCAGGCACAAGGTGGAAAGCCCTTTCTCTCCCCAGATTGCCTAGAAGGAGACTGAAAGTCAGCTGGGCCAGGATAAACCCAAGACTTGAAACAGTTTCCAGGCAAAAGAGCTGAGATGAAGCAAGAGAAGAGCACACTGAGAAGAGCAGAGAGAGAGAGAGAGAGAGAGAGAGAGAGAGAGAGGCAGGCAGGTGAGCTGGAAACCACTTTGGCTGCCCCATCCTCACACAAACTGGGGAGTGGAGGCAGGTCTGCCCTGGCTCTGGGAAGCCCCTGCCCTGGGTCTCTGAAGACCTCTCTCCCTGCAGGCATGCTATACAGATGCTATACAGACCAGAATTTGGCTGATCTCATCTGGACGCTTGTGCAGGACGGTGATCCCATTCACCTCCCGCAGCTCGTCGCCAACATGGACCAGACCTAGGAGACACAGAGATGGAGGTCAGCTCAGCACTAGAATGGCCCTGACACTGGACTTCATGCCTCTGGGCACTGGGAAGTCACTGCAGGGTAGATTCAGGTCTAAAGATGGGGAAGGCTGACAGACAGTCAGCACTGAATTCAAACCATTGTCGGGGAGGTCCCCATGTACAAGGCACATCTGAGAGCCAGCGGCCTACAGCAGTCCTGCTGAAGCAGCCACACCGCAAAGAGTAACAGAGCCAGCAAGCACACATAGATGCCTCAGCATAGAAAGCTGCATCTCTTCTAGTACATCTCTGCTGGGTGTGTGTGTGTATCTATGTATGTATGCATCCATCCATCTATCTATGTATCTACCCATCAATGTTTCTATCTATATATCTACCTCGCTACCTATTATCTATGTGAGTGTATATGTATGTATGTATATATGCATCTATCTACCAATCTATCTATATATCTATATATCTGCATATCTGTCATCTGTGTTTCTATCTATCTATCTATCTATCTATCTATCTATCTATCTATCTATCTATCGGCTCAGGTTGCCTAGCTGACCTCAAACTCACTCTATAGCAGAGGATGACCTTGAAATTCTGATCCTCCTACATCCACCTACTGAGTGCTGGGATTACAGGTGTGCACGCGCCATCACGCCTGGTTTTCTGCAGTGCCGAAGATGGAACCCAGGGCTCCGTGCACTCTAGACAAGCCTCCTACCAAGCTGTGCACCCAAGCTAGCTTTATTCATTTAGTTTAACCGGCTTTTGCTATGTTACCCAGGCTGGTCTTAATCTCTTGTAGGCAAGGAATCATCCTTTCTGAACATCCCCTCTCCCAGGCAGCTGAGACTTGAGGCACAAGTGCCACCACATGCAGCACTTAGCCACTACTTTAATGACAAGTGTCCTGACATAATTTGGCCTTTCTTTGTTGCTCTGAGCGGGCACTGGGCCAGCAGCACCACCCTTCGGAATGCAAATTTCTGAATCAGTCTACCAGATGTTACTGACACGCTCATTAGTGTTTGGGAAGTAAGGTCTAGTTCCCCAGACCTGGAGGAGAACACCCCCCTCCACCGAGAGGCCCGCCTACCAGAGTTCCCATGTACTGATGACTACCAACTTGTTTTCCACCCAGACCAATCTGGGTCATGAACATACCCCTCTTCACAGCAGTTTCACAAGGTGATGAGGTTACTGGGGGTGACAAGGATCATCTCCATCCCAGCTAGGAGTCTCCAGCTAAGCCCTTCTCCAAGCTTAAGGGTTATAATCTTCTGCCAAATGTCTGAGCTCCTTCCTGATCACCCATGAGAACTGCAAGCCTATTAGGCTTCAGCTAGATTCCTATCGACCTTGGGACCTTGAGAATCACATCCACAAATCCCCAAAGCAAAGCAAATCCTAAACAGGTTACCCTAGACGTGGGGGTAGAGAGCTACGGTCCCAGCCAGGCCGGCATCCCATCATTCCACAGGCTCCACTCACCACTCCGATCTGCTGCACCCCCTCGCATGATCCTGGCCACCACGACAGCCCCCGAATGTTCATCTCTTCGGATAGTGGCACCCTGAACGAAAGACAAGAACAGACAGGCTCTAGCAAGGCAGCCTCTGCTTAACTTACAGTGTTTTTCATTCCTCCCTCTGATACAGCAGAAGGTGAATCCGTAGAGACCTTCCCAATGCTGAGAACACCATAAAACTGAGGGGGTGAGGGATAAGCAAAAATCCACATTTTACAGTTCACAAAGCACAATGCAATGATCCATTCTGCCCAAGGGACCAGGCCTCCCATGTTGGGTGTGGTGGCACATGCCTGCAACCCAGGCGTTCAGGAAACAGAGAATGGAGAATTAAGAGTTCAAAGTTATCCTCAGCTACATAATGAGTTTGAAGCTAGCCTGAGCTATTTGAGACTCCATCTCAAAAAAAGAATAACTATTAAATACAGCTAGTGAGATAGCTCAGCTGATAAAGGTATCTCCCACCAAGTCTAAGTTCAAATCCCCAGGACCCACTCTGCTGAAAGAGAATCAATTCCCATATATTGTCCTCTGATGCCCAACTTGTGCTGTGGCAACACACACACACACACACACACACACACACACACACACACATACACACACACACACATACACACACACACACATACACACACACATACACACACACACACATACACACACACACACACACATACACACACACATACACACACATACACACACACACAAAATAAATGCAATTAAAAATTTTATATAAATAAGTAATACGTGAAGGCCTGGGTGTCAGAGAAACTAAGTATCTTCAAAGGCATCCTCATGGAAATGGGAGGGAGGAGCTTTCAATGCTAAACCCAGTGTTTCCTGTCTCATCACAGCCCTTGTCACTTGCAAAGACATTTAATAATGAGGACACTCTGTGCTAGCAAATTCTCAACCTGCCTCGAGCCAATCCCAGAGTTCCTGGGCCTTCTGTTACTGCCAACAGGAACCAATTATGCCCCCACCAGAGCATCAGGACTGGGATTTGGCTCATGAAACACAAAGAGATGGTTTCATGGATTTAAAAAAAAAAAAAATCACTAATGAGCTCCCAACTTCCTGTACCAGGTATGTACCAAGCCCATGCCAGTACAGCTACAAAGGGGGAGGGGAGCCAAGTGCAGACCTCAAGATCGATACCCAACTCAGCCATTGACTAGAGATCGTGTGGCCTTAGCAAGAGACTCCCCTTGTGCCCTGAGCCTGCCTTCTCTAGGATAAGAAAGAGCATTTAACTTGAAAGGTTGTTACAAGGGTCCCATAAGGGAAATGCATGTGGCATGTAAACACTAAGTGTCCAATAAATGTTTGTCATTTGTTACTGATGACCCATGCAGACATTTCACACTTGTCATTAGAGAAGTCGTGTGGTCCTCAGCACAGAAGATACATTCTGCTGACTATAGAGGCTCACTTGCCCCCTGGCCTCCAAAGTCCCTATATCATTGTATGTCATATAGTCCTCTCTGGACCAACGCCACCCCTAACATTGTGAGTGCACAGGAGGGATCCCAGGCTGTATGCCACCTCCATGGCACAGGTGAGGACGCAGAGACAATAGAGACGTCATCATCTGTTGGGAGACACTGTTCACCCGTCACAAGGCAGCTGGAGGAAACTGGAACCAGAGACTGCCAGCTCTGAGGTCCTCCAAGGCAAGTACCAAATTCTCTGGACATCCTCCACTTCTTTCCATCCGATAAATAAACTCCCTCTCTGCCCAGTTCATCACCACTGAAAGCAACGCAAAACCAGCGTTTATCTGTTAGCCTCTAGGAGAGCAGCGGAGCCTGCACTGCCTCGGGATTCACAGCTAGGTCGGCAAACTTTGTCTATACAGGAGGCATACGCATCGCAGGCTTCGAGGTGGGGCCCAGGTCTCAGTTGTAATTACTCAGCTCTTCATGACAAAGGAATAACCATGACCTTGCTTTTAAAAACAACAGGGACTGGAGAGATGGCTCAGTGGTTAGGAGCACTGATTGCTCTTGCAGAGGTCCTGAGTTCAATTCCTAGCAACCACATGGTGGCTCACAACCATCTGTAATGGGATCCAATGCCTCTTCTGGTGTGTCTGAAGACAGCGACAGGGTACTCATATAAAATACATAAATAAATATTTTAAAAACAATAACATTAATCTGTAGGCTACATTTAGCCCTTGGATAGAGTCTATTAACTTTGATCATGGTCACCCTAAACAGACACTCAGGTTGTTTGCTGTACAAAATGGCTTAGCCATAACTTAGACATTGTTTCCACTCAGGAAAAGAGTGTTCTGGCACAGTGGCTGCCATTCACTGGGAATTCGGGTAGGGTGCCTTCCTGGTTTTCTGGGTTGGGGGTGAGGTGCAGAGGAATGTGTGGGGAGAGAAAGGCACAGACCAGGGGCTCCTTATTCTTCACCAAGCGAACGATCTTCACCGATTCCTCTTCAAAATCCTCATCAATATTGTCAGGCAGAGGGGGCAGAACAGGATCAAAATTCTTCTGTGCAACTGTGTCGTGTACCATGAGCACAGCCTGCCAGGAAAGCCAGAGAAAAGGGCTAGCTCTGTGTCCTCACAAAGTTAGAGGTCCTTGGCTGGGCAGGGGTAGAGAGGGGGCTTGTATCTCCTGCCTAAGGAACGCCTCCCCCTCCCCGGGGCATCTCTCAAGACCCTTCACACAGAAGCCTCTGCCTCTCCACCTCCAGCACTCTCTCCACCCCCGTCCCAGGAGACACAGCTGCGTGGGTGCGCAGGGACTGTGGCATGACTACCCTGAGGTGGGGGGTGGACAGCAGCTGCAGCAGCTCCCGCTCATCACTGTGCACGGAGGCAGCCTGCAGCTCCTCCATCACCTGTAAGAGAAGGAGACAGAAGCCTGCTGGAATCCCTGGGAGGAAAGCCCTCGTCCCGGGCCTCAGACACAGGATCCTCTCAGCAGCACCCAGAAACACGTCACACTGGTCACTCCAAGACTCGGGGGAGGGGGGGGGGGCCTCTGGGGAAATCAAACCAGAGCCACATATGTGCAGAGGGTATACCTACTGTGCACTGTGGCTTTATATGGGTCTTCTCAACAAACCGGATGCCATGAGCACTTAATTTTGCTATTTAAGGATGAGGCCCAGAGACATTACTAATCTTACCCAGGATCACAAAGCTCACAGCATGAATTTAAACCCAGCCTTGTCTGGCTGTACAGTCTGTGCCTCTGTCTGACTCTAGGCTATTCCACGGCTGAGGAAATTAGGGCTGAGAGGTTGGGTGGACTTCTTTAAGGCCACATAGCTACAGGCAAACTTGGCAGTGCAGAGCCTGGGTGATGTAACCCTCTCCAAATGATCACACTGTAGAGGAAGCAGCAAGGTACAGGGTCTGCCACAGACTATACCCCCCCCCCCAGGGCCATCTTCTGGCCCAAGGCTCTCTGGGAAAGAGCCCAACTAACTAGTTGACTATGAGATGATCTGTATAGGAGTCTGTCTAAGCAAGCAGGACAACTAAACCAAACCCCACAAGGACTAGGTCTGTGAAGAGTCGAGAAACCAGAGCCAATGATCAGGGACATGCCGTGAGTCCCTTGAATTCGGGACTTCGTGCCAGCCTCTCGAAGCTCAGACACAAGGCACTATCTGACCTACTAATGTCACCATTTCTTGGAACAGGTGGGGAGCTGCTGATCGGATCCAAGGCTCTCATTTTACAGCTGAGGGAACAGGTTTGCTCCAGAACACACGGTCAGCAGGAATCATTATGTCTCCTGGCTCAGGCTAAGGCTAAGAAGGCCCTCCTTGATGCCAGAAGGTTCAGGAGAGACTAGAATGAGAAAGGACTGAACTAAAACACATACACTCTCTCTCTCTCTCTCTCTCTCTCTCTCTCTCTCTCTCTCTCTCTCTCTCTAAAGAAGGAAGGGGGAAACAACCCCTCCCTCTTTATCCTCAGCCTCCCAATCTCTGGTGTCCCCAGCTAGGCAGTGGTTACTGGGTGAGTTAGAGCCTTTTCTGAGCTTGGGGTGGTGCTCCACCTTAAGTCAAAACATTAAAATCAGGGACTTACATCCTCAGCGAGGGCCATGGCGCTGTGCAAGACTGGGGTCGGACTCTGCCTCTCATAATAGCGGAGTTTCTCATGAATCTGCAAAGACATTTGATTTCTGCTTTACCCTGAATACCACACACGGCACCCGGGGTTGTGGTGACACCTAGGGCCACAGGCTGGGTCCCCTCCATAGCAGCATATGTGGAAAGCCCTGCCTAATGAGTTAAAAACCTTCCTGGGGCAGGGGAGTGGCTGGGATGGCACAGGAAGAGCCTCCCTTGGGGATGGGGGAATGCTGAGCCAGGGGAGTTCACCTTCATTAAATAACTGAGGCTCTTCTCACTGAAGACATCCCTCAGGAAGCCCATCTCCTCCCTGTGGTTGGAGTCAGGCCTGAGCTGAGAGGTGAGAAGTGCCAGGGTCTCATGTAAACCTGAGGGAGAGGCCAGAGAAACAAGGTCCAGCAACAGTGGGACTTCCTGTCCTTGAGAAGTCTCGCAGACAACATTCCCATACTGCCTTAACACCGAGTGCCCTGCAGGCTCAGGTCTGCAGAGTGGACCAGCAGCAGAGCAGAGCAACATCACAGCACTGGTCTTGCTTATGGTTTGGTTTCCCCAAATCCTGGGAGGCCCGGCAGGTGCAGCCCAGGTTGAGGACACTCACCCGAGTCTTCAGACAGTACTGGCATGCCTGTGCCCAGTAGGTCCCCAGCTGTCCCTACAGTTTGTGTGGGTGGAAGAGGAGTCTCTCAGCAATGAACACACATCACCGGGATATGCTTATGACCTCTGTGAGGACAGAAATAAGAAGAGGTGGGGAGAAACAGTCATTTTTGGGGGAGGGAGCAAGACTTGTTAGGTGCCACCAATATGCTATTTTCTGACTATGCATAAAACCTTAAAGGATGAACACTGATGCACCCATTTTACTGATGAAGAAACGGAGGCGGGGGGGGGGGGTCCCTAAGTAACTTTTGAGCCAGAACAGGTACTCAGATTAGTTCTTCCAGCCTGACCTTGGCAGTGCCAAAAGTCCCCCTGCCTCGTGCAGGATGTTCTCGACCACAGCGCTGCCCTCTCTACTGCTGCTACCTTCCAAGAGTGCTTGCTCAAGTCTCAATATCCTTTCAACAAGTACCTGGTTACGGCCTGCAGGAGTTCCCACCCACCCACCCCCGACCCCACCTCCAGCTCCCAACCCAAAGAGAGCCTCCAGTCTGAAGGCAGAGATGAAGAAGTGAGAGCGGAGTTTCTGTTCTACCGGAAGCAGGTACCCTATCTCAAGAGCTCCCCTCCCCAGCTGCTCTGTAGCACGTGGACCTCAAAAAGTCCTCCTTCAGAGAGGGACAAGGACTCATGATTCATTCATTCGGCAGACATGGAGCCAGCCCGCTGCGTGGAGCACCAGTCACACCGAAGGCAGAAGAATGGTACCCGGCCCCCGCCCCCACGCCAGGCTCACCCCTTAGCGGCTTCCAGCTGCGCCCCCCGACTGTCCCCCGACTACTCCCCCCCCACTCCTGCCTCCAGCTGCTTTCCAAGAGAAGCAGGAGGATAAACCCCCGAGGTGGGGGGATCTGGGCGGGCGGTATCTTGGGATGCAGAGCGGCGGGAAGGAGCAGGGCGCACGGGATGCGCGGACGCCGAGCAGTAAAAGGGGACCGCGGGCCGGGAACCGAGTCCCCGCTGGGGAGGGTGGGCCGCGAGGCAGTGGCACACCCAAGGGGCGGGTCTCCGCTCCCCACCCCTCCCGCGTCGCACCAGGTCCCTTGTGTGACACGCGCCGCTTCCTACCTCGTCGCGCCAGGATCTGGGATCGGTGACCCGGAGCCGTGCGGGAACCACCAGCCTCCGCCGCCGCTGGCTCCGCCTCCGCCGGCCCCTCCCTGCCGCGGCGCGCGGGGTCGGGGCAGCGCGCACGGGCGGGGGCGCGGCGCGGGCCCGGAGGGGAGGAGCGCGGCCCCGCAGGCCCCCCTCGCAGCCCCCGCCCCGCGCACCGGCTCCCCGTGGACACCTGCTCCGCCGAGAATCCGATTTTGCAAACATTGATTGAGAGCCCCGCAAGTGCCAGGCACTGTGCCAGGGGCTGGAGCTTCAAAGCCAATCGAGGAAGAGAGGCTGCACTGGGTCATTAGCAAGCCGAGCAGGGGGCGGGGGCGGGGGCGGGGGCGGGGGCGGGAGGGGGGTGTGCAGCGGGCAGCAGCCCGGCCAAGCCGTGGCAACAATGCTACGTGCTGCGAAAGATTTATCGGTGCATGCTGCCCTGGGGACCGGGAGGCGCGAGGGAGGAGAAGTACTCCTGGGAAGAAGGCAGCTGGATTCTGCCTGGGTGGGAGGGGGTAGGGCCGAATGAGAGGGGAGAAAAAAAACCGACTCTAGTGTCCCCGGCTTCACCGCGGCGGGGAGCGGGGGGGGGGGGGGGACGGGGGGGGGGGGGGGGGGGGGGGTGGCTCCGAAATAGCTGGCTTCTATTGTGCTCCCTCTACCCCCATATACTCCTAGGATTACCAATTAGCCCCAGATATAGAGGCAAAATTATTTCCTCGCTTCAGTTGAGGAAACTGAGGTGTATGCAGAAAGCAGTAGAAAGGTACCGCTGTGTGACTGAGCTGGGGCTGGGGATCTTAGAGGATGAGGAGTGGTCTGGTGGGTGTGTCCCCTCCCTCCAAATTCAGCATCAAAGAACATCACAGAGCGTACTAAGCTGGTTAAGACACACATGTCCCGGAGAGGTAGGCAGCAGACAGCCCTTGCAGTTTGCGATGGACAGGCAGGCTGTAAGAGGGCAGCAAATGTCACCAAGAAATTTCCCCTCAACCCTCAAGTTTCAGCTACTTCAGCCTTCCTCAGATTGTGTCTATGAGTCACCAAAGGCTTGTAGGGCAAGTAGTATCAGTCTACATTTCTGACAGGCCCCCAGTGACGTGATGCGGGTAGACAGACAGCAGGCCGCATTTAGAGTAGAGAAAAACTAAGAAACGGATTGCCTTGGTTAGGTTTTCTACTTGCTGCGTTGAAACACCATGACCAGAAGGCAAGTTGTGGAGGAAAGGGTTTATTTGGCTAACCCTTCCAGCTTCCATCTTTGGAGGAAGTCAGGACAGGAACTGAAGCAGGGATGGAAACTGGAGGCAGGAGCTGATGAAGAGGCCATGAAGGGCGCTGCTCATTGGCTTGCTCAGCCTGCTTTTTTTTTTTTTTTTAAATAGAACCCAGCCCAGAGATGACACCACCCACAATGGGCGGGGCCCTACCCCCTTGATCCCTAATTGAGATCTTTACAGCTGGAATCATGAAGGCATTTCCTCAACTGAGGTTTCTTTCTCTCTCTGCTGACTCTAGCTTGTGTCAAGTTGGCACACAAAAGCAGCCAGTACATGTTTTTCTTTTGCTTTTAGTTTTATTTTTGGTCTTGAGACAGGATTTTACTCTGTAGACCAGGCTGGCCAGAAACTCACAGAGATCCTCCTGCCTCTGCCTCTGCCTCTGCCTCTGCCTTCTGAATGCTAGGATTACAGGCCCATGCCACAATACCTGACCACAGAAGTGCTTTTACTGGTAGTGCGTAAGCTTTGAAAATTTTGAAAAGCCAGATGATGTTTTCTTTGCTAGAGCACCATAAAAGGGTGTCCAATGGTTTGTACATGGTGTGTGAGTGTGTGAGAGTGTGAGTCTGCGTGTGAGTGTGTGTGAGTGTGTGAGAGTGTGTGTGAGTGTTCTGAGTGTGTGTGCGTGTGTGAGAGTGTGAGTTTGTGTGTGTGTGTGGAGAGAGAGAACTCAGTCCCTACTTCACACAATATACAAAATTGAATTTTTAAGAGATACCATAAATCTAATTAAGTTAATAGAACACTAGGAGGAAACAATATATTTAAATACTGGTGTAGGCATAGATTTATTAGAAAAGATTTTAAAACAACTACATAAATGGACTGCATAAAAATCTACACTGTGGGGCTAGAGAGATGGCTTAGTGGTTAAGAGTGCTTGCTCCTCTTGTAGAGGACCAGCGTTCTCTGTTCCCAGCACCATGTCAGATCACTGAACACACTGAACAGCCTGTAACTCCAACCCCAGGGGAATATGAGGCCTCTGGCCTCAGTAGACACCTACACTTACACACACACACACACACACACACACACACACACCCTTAAAAATAAGTATTTATTAAAAAAAACCAAGAAAGACAATTATTAAGAAATTAAATGGCTGAAACCAGCCATAGTGGCTCATACCTGCAGTATCAACACCCTGGGTGCTGGGGAGATAGCTCAGTCAGTAAAGTGCTTGCTTGCTTGTTGTGAAGGCATAAAAACCTGTGTCTGAGCAGCAACAACAAGCAAAAGTTGGGCATGGTGGCATGTACTTGTAGCCCCAGACTTGGGGAGGCAGAGAAGAGATGGGCAGGTCCCTTATCTCACTGGCCAATCTATCCATAGCCTATCCCAGTCGGTGAGCCCCAGGTCCCAGCAAGGGAACAAGATGGACAGCTCCTGAAGAACAACACTGAGGTTGATTTCTGGCACCCACACTTGTACACACACCCTCACATGAATACACACACACTCTCACACGCACACACACATGCACACATACACCCTCACATGAATACACACACTCTCACACACACACACATATACACACATGCACACACACCCTCATATAAATACACACACTCACACATGCACACACACACCCAAATGAACACACACATTCTCTCACATCACACACATATACACACATGCACACATACCCTCACATGAATACACACACCCTCACATGCACACATACACTTTCACATGCACACACACACTCACATGAATACACACACACTCACACATGCACACATGCATCCTCACATGAACACACTCTCACACGCACACACATATACACACATGCACACACAAACCCTCACATAAATACACACACACTCTCACACGCACACACATGCACACACACACCCTCACATGAATACACACACACTCTCACATGCACACACACCCTCATATGAATACACACACTCTCACATGTGCACACACATATACACATGCACACACACACACTCACATGAATACACACACACTCTCACATGCACACACACTCTCACATGCACACACACACACACAGAGGAAAGAAAAGCCACACGCTGGGAAGAAATATTATCTGATGAAGGACTTTTGCCCAAAATAAAGAACTCCTACCATTCAATAATAAAAAAGACAAGCGGCCAAATAGAAAAAATTGGACAAAGATACAAGCATACATTCCACTAAAGAGGATACACAAATAACATATTGCCACATGAGTAAATGCTCACCCAACATCATTTGTCATCGTGGAAATGCAAATTAAAACCTGTCAGTTCCTGCTGCCATAACAAAAATACCACAGGCTGGGTACTTGATAAATAATAGAAATTTATTGCTTAAAAGCTGGAAAGTCCGAGATCAGAGCACAGCTGGATTATGGCTGTGGCACCGTGTAAGCTTCCCACATGCATCAAAGGGGCCAGAGGGACAGAAGGGCATGGACGGAGCCAGGAAGACTGGGATGCCGCTCTCCCCAAATGTCCCCTGAGTACACTAATGCCTGTCAGTGAGCGAATGGACAAACTGAGATGCATATATGCGCGATGGTGTCCGAGGTTGTTTTACTATTTCTATGTTAAAAATGCTCTGACAAAAGCAATGCAGGGGTTTATTCCGGCTCAGATTCAAGGATACAGGACACCATAACGGGTGCAGCGACAGGGACTTGAAGCAACTGATCACGTCCTGTCTGAGTAACGAGGCAGTGGGTGATGAGTGCACGCCTCTGCCGCATTCCTTTTCTTGGTTTATACAGGCCGGGATCCCAAGCAGAGAAGGGGGCCACTCACAGTGGGCATAGCTCCCATAATAAACTCAATAAAGATAAGCCCCCAGAAATACACCCAAAGAATTTCCCCAGACCAGACTACGTGGCATATGTTTGTAATTCCAGCACCTGGGAGACTGAGTCTTGAGGATCAGGAATTCAAGGATAGCCTAGCCTGTCTATATCAGGAGTGGGTGGGAGAGGGCTAGAGACATGGCTCACCAGTTCAGAGTGTTTGTACTTTATCATGAGGTCCAAAGTTCAAATCCCAACACCCACACTGGGTGGCTTAAAATACATGTGACTCTATCTCCACAGGATCCAACATCTCCGTCTGGCCTCCAAGGGTATACAACACACATAAGTGCACATACACTCTCACAGACACACACATGTGCATGCTCACACACACACGCACACACATAAATAATACAAAATAAAATCTTTTTAAAAGATAAAATAAAGTTTCACATGTATGAATATAGCCTATAGTACAGGAGTTTGGGGGTTTGGGTTTGTTTTGGGGGGTGTTTTTGTTTTTGTTTCTTCAAGCAAGCAGGTTAGAGGGAATGGTAAACAGAGGATGAAGAAAATTTGTGTGGCTGAGAGTTCAGAGCGAGGGTGCTGGGCAGAAAGTCCCACCACAGACAGGTGGTGCAAGGGTGGAGGCGACCAAAATGACTGGGAGGCCATGGTGTGATTCGCCCAGCCAGAGCTAAGATGCTTGGTGCAGAGACCACAGCAGAGGAACTCGCACGCTGAAAGAAGGAAGGACAAAGAGATCTATTTGTGAAGGGGAAAGTGTAGGAAGCCTCATCCAGAAAAGATGGATGCCAGCAATCCGGGAAGAGGTGGCAGAGACTCTGCCTCCGGCTACAGGTGCTCCTGGCTGCGTGTGGCATTCAGCCCAGGCTCCGAAGGGAACAAGGAACACTTCCAAGAGAGGAAACAGGCTCCATCCCAGAAGGGCATCTCCAGGCGAGGTGAGTCATAGGAGGATAAAGAGAAGCTTCTCAGTCCCATTTATGTCTCAGTGAGAAGTGGGTGACAATGTAGCTTAGTGGTAGAGCCCCTGCCTAGCATATACCAGGCCCCTGCATCACAGTAAAAAAATACAAATAAAGAAATAAAAAGCCGGGCAGTGGTGGCGCACGCCTTTAATCCCAGCACTTGGGAGGCAGAGGCAGGTGGATTTCTGAGTTTGAGGCCAGCCTGGTCTACAGAGTGAGTTCCAGGACAGCCAGGGCTACACAGAGAAACCCTGTCTTGAAAAAATAAATAAATAAATAAATAAACAAACAAATAAATAAATAAATAAAATAAAAAGGTTAGTATTTAGAACTCAAATACAGCTGGGCAGTGGGGGTACATACCTTTAATCCCAGCACTTAGGAGACAGAGGCAGGTAGATCTCTGGATTCAAGGCCAGTCTGGTCTATAGAGTGAGTTCTAGGACAGCCAGGACTACACAGAGAAACCCTGTCTCAGAGAAAGAGGTGGGGGGGAGGGGGAAGGAGAAGAAGAAAGAGAAGGAGGAAGAGGAGGAGCAGGAGGAAGAGGCGGAAGGGGACAACTCAAATGTGCACATAGAAAAGTACCTAAGCCAAATTCTGGGAGCACTAAAAATCAGAACACCTGTGCAACCCACACCCTGATGGAGAAGTAAACATTAGCAGCTCCCAGAATCCCCTGCAGACCTTTAGCCCACAGCTTCTAAGTTCCCACTTCATGGCTTAATCATACAGTATGCATATTGCCGTGTATTGGGATTCAGTCTGGTCAGCTTTAGACATGAATAAATAGACCCAGAATATGCCCCACTCACCAGTATCTTCACTTTTTTGTTTACAATGTATCCTTTCTGTCCAGGGACATTTTGTTTACAATGTATCAGAGCTGTTCAGGAATGTGTGTTTTTGACATCTCCCACTCTGTGCCTTCTTCTGTGTCATCTTTTGATGGACAGTTTTTTTATTTTAATGTAGTCAAGGCCATCAGTATTTTCCTTTGTGTTCTTTATTTTTTTGAGTCTCAAATATCCCTTCCCAGGGTTGGGAGCTGATAGAGTGCTTGCCTGGGATACACAAAGCCCTACATTTGATTCTCAGCACCACATACACCAGGCATTGGGGCAGCACCTGAGCTGTAAAAACAGATTGATAAGAAGTTCAATATAATTCTCAGCTACATAGCTACATATGAGTTCAAGGCCAGCCTGGGCTACATGAGACTAAAACTAAAAGGAAATAGGGGCTGGGGAGAGGGCCCAGTGGATAAAGCACTCCACACTCAAAATGAGACCTAGAGTTAGGATATTCAGAATTCAAGGAAAGCCAGGCACAGTGGGGGGTGTCTGAAATTCCCATGCTCCAGTGGCTAGGTGGGAGGCAGAGACAGAAGAATCCCTGAAATCTTGAGAGCCAGCTAGCCTTGCACATACTGTTAAAGTAACTTTTATTCGTCAGATGTAATTGTCATCTCCAAGACTTACTGCCTTTGTCTGATAACCTAGGTCTAAACCTGGAAGCTTCTAGCCTCTGTATAATCTAATCTAGGCCTAGAATGTTTTCAGCCTCTGAGACTTGCTGCTGAATAAGCTCACCCTTTCTAGTTCTTTCTGAACTCTGTTGGCTGGTTCAAGTCAGCTGTTCTGACTCAGACCCTCTCCAAGCTGACTGATTCAATCTGGCTTCTCTCTTGACCTCTAACTGAATTGCTCTGCTTGGCCTCAAACTAACTCTAGCAATCTGTTATAATCTTCTGGCTTCTTCTCATTCTCTGGCTCATTCTGTCTTCACCAGCATATAGCTTGTTCTCTCTTCAACCTGTCTCTGTAAAACTCCTGTTAAAACTGCCTGCCTCTCTGTGTCTCTCTGCACTGCTGCAGCCCCCAAGTAGCTTCCCTTTCTTGTCTCTTCTCCTAAGAGTTGGGCATATCCTATTCTGTCAAATCTTTCTCTGATTCATTGCTTTGTCTGCCACTCAGACACTACATGTGTGTCTAATTCAAACATGCATGCTTCTTTCTACAAACTAACTTTACCTTCACTGTTTGGGATTAAAGGTGTCTGCTAAGGGCTGAGCCACACCCTAACTAGAAACAGTTTTTTTTTGTTTGTTTGTTTTTGTTTTTGTTTTTTTTTTTCAGTAAATAACACACTATGATCAAATACACTCCAACTTTATACAGTTGGGAACAATGAAGCCAACCTGTTCAAATAAAACGGAAGGCAAGGACTGGCACTAGAGGCTGTCCTTTGGCCTCCATATGTGTGTCATGGCTTGTGAATGCTCACGCATGGGTGCGCGAGCACACACACACACACACACACACACACACACACACGTTACATTTTAAAAAGCAAAGTCAAGAACTCTTCCCCTGTCCAAAGGTCACAAAGTTGCTCTCTACAATGTTCTAAATGTTGTACATTCCTACAATTAATTTTCATGCATTATGAGAGACAAGGATGCAGTAGTCTCTCCCCCACCCCCTCTCTTTTCTGCGTCTTTCCCCACTAGTTGGCATCATTAGTGTCTATACTGTACCTCCCATAGGCCCAGACAAAAATCACACATGCTCTGAGCTCTATAGAAACACTCACACATGCTGAAGAGATGAGTCAATAGGTTAAGAGCCCTTACTACTCATGCTGGTTAGGTGTTTTGTTTTGTTTTGTTTTGTCAATGAGGCACAAGCTAGAGTCATTTGGGAAGAGGGAGTCTCAATTGAGAAAATGCCCCACCAGGCTGGCCTGTGGACCAGCCTGCGAGACATTCTATTGATTGATGATGCTTATAAGGGGTCCAGTCCCTTGTGGGCTGTGCCATCATTGGAAAGGTGGTCCTGGTTGCTATAAGAAAGTGGGCTGAGCTCAGTCACGCTAAAGTGGCACATGCCTTGAATCCCAGCACTTAGGTGGCAGAGGCAAGTGGATCTCTGAGTTTGAATCCAGCCTGGTCTACAGAGTGAGTTCTAGGACAGTCAGGGCTACACAGAGAAACCCTGACTCAAACAAACAAACAAACAAACAAACAAACAAAAAAAACCCCACAAAGGCAGGCTCAACAAGCCATAAAGAACAAGCAGATAAAAAGTATTCATCCGCCGGGCGGTGGTGTCGCACGCCTTTAATCCCAGCACTTGGGAGGCAGAGGCAGGTGGATTTCTGAGACCAGGCCAGCCTGGTCTACAGAGTGAGTTCCAGGACAGTCAGGACTACACTGAGAAACCCTGTCTCGAAAAACCAAAAAAAAAAAAAAAAAAAAAAAAAAGAAGAAGTATTCATCCATGACTTCTGTTTTAGTTTCTGCCTCCAGCCTCCAGCCTTGAGCTTCTGCTCTGACTTCCCTTCATGATAGACTATAAGCTGCCCTTCCCCCTCCAAGTTGCTTTTGGTCATGGTGTTTATCCCAGCAATAGAAACCCTAATTAAGACACTTCCAGAGGACCCAGGTTTGGTACCCAGAATCCAAATCAGGTATCTCAGAACCACCTATAACTCCAGCTCTAGAGGACCAAACATCCTCTGGCCTCCGTGGGCATCTGCACACATACGATGCACATACACTCATGCAGGCACACACATACATACACATACATTTTTTAAATGAATAAAATCTTTAGAAAACAAACACACGTAAATGCATAAAGAATGCATGCCACAGGACTTTCAGGTCACGGTTTATCTATCTTCTGTTATTCTGGACCTCTGCTGACATATTCGGGAGCCAAGCTTGTCCCTTCCCCCACTTTTCATGCCCCTCTTTGATCTCATTAAAGAACTCCATTCTATTTACAGACACCAATCTGGCTTCTTCTGAAAGGTCTTTCCTCTCATTAGGACTTCTGCCCTTCCCCTAATCTCTTCCAAGATGATCCATTGGGCTCCGAGATATTCTTTTCCCTTGTTTTTCAAATCTGCTGTCAATTTTTTACTCTCCTGTCCCTGCCAAAACTTCCGAGCTGGAATTCTGCCCCTGCACACTCAGCGAGGAGTCCCTGTGCTGAGACTCTCCCTGCTGTTTTCAATATCTGCAGTCCCTGAGAGTCTGTTGCTATTGCCCACCGTCTCTGCGTGTCCTTGCTGTACCATCTGGTGTCCGCTGGATTCGGTAATCTTGGATCATATACTAGGTCGTATTTGAAAAAAAAAAAGCATTTGTCAAACATAATTTGAGGCTTAGATCGATGCTAATTTCCTCCAGGAAGGATTTCTCACTGGTGCCCTGCAGTGCTTCGGGGGGAGATGGGAAGGATCCAGGCTTGGAACACTTGTAATTCCAGGTCAAAGCTTAAAGTTTTAGAGCCTGTGAGATGACTCAGAAGGTTAAAAGTGTTTACCTTGCAATCCTGATTACTGGAGTCTAATCTCCAGAACCCATGGTGAAAGGAGAGAACTGACCCCAAAACGTTGTCTTTGTATCATCACACACACACACACACACACACACACGCACACGCACACGCACACACACATGTGCACCATGGCATATGCACACCTACATACATAGATACATAGACACACACCTACAATACACAGTAATAATAATACTTTTATTAATATAAATTTATTTCATTATTATTATTATTATTATTATTATTATTATTATTATTATTATTATTGAAAAGAGAAAACCTAAGTGTCCCAGGAAACCTGCATGACAGGGGTTGACTGGAAGTCCACAGTAACCTGGGATATTTGTAACACTGTAGAGTCCTAGCCCTTGGCCTTCCCTGCATCGGCTGATCTCTCTCGTCTTCAGCACTGCAGGCTGAAGCTGGGGCCTGGCGCCTGCTCAGCAAACACATCACCACTGTAGCTATGTCTTCTGCATTCCTGAGAACTCAAGAGCACATGCTCCTGCTGGCTGGGCTCATTTTTCTGCAGCAGACCATGGCCACCTGGTAACCCCACCCCCACCCCGCTGTCCCTCATTCTTGGATGCTTGAAAAATTTAAATAATAACATAATCTGTCAATCTTTTCCTTTGTGGTCTTTGTTTCAGCAGATTTCTATTTTAGAATTATTTAGGGTTTACAGAGAAGTTCCAAAGACAACACTGAAAGTTTCTAAATAGGCCCTCGCTGTTTCTTCTACTGTTAGCATCTTCCATAAACCAGGAAGTGTTGTCAAAGCCAAGAAACTAACCTTGGTACATCACTAATAACCTAGACTACAGATTTCATATTATTATTTTGCAAGTCTCTACACTAATAACTTTTCCATATCCTTGGGATCCAATCCAAGGTACAGCATGCCATCTGGCTGAGGTGATGTTCTTAAGGAGATTTTTAAATATACAGTCATCTCTCAGTATCCACGGAGCGCTGATTCTAGTACACCTTCCCCAGATTAGAAAACATGAATGCTCAAGCCCCTTCTATAAAATAGCAGGGTGTTTGCCTTAATTTGTCCACATATCATCCCTCCATGGCTTCAAATACCAAATACAAAGAAAACACTGTATCAATAGCGGTTCTTCTGTAAGCTTAGAGAATAATGACAAGTTCATTAGAGACACAGCCATCATAAGTCTGAAGCACTAGGGCTGGTGGCATCAGTCCTTATCAAAGCTATTTGGAAGGCTGAGACAGAAGGCTTGTGGTTTCAAGGCCTCTTTGGGTACAGAGTGGGTTCAAGGTCAGTCTGGGTGGCTTACAAGGCAGAGTCCAAAAAAAGATAAAATGAGGGTCAGGGGTATAACTCAGTGATAGAAGCGCTTAGCTCACAGGTTCAGGATGTAAGTTTGATCCCTGGCAACACACACACATACACACACACAAACACGCACACACAGACACACACAGGTGTAGCGAACAATGCCCTACTCCCAAGTGCCTGAGAGCTGCTGGAGGTCTGGTCTATGAAGTGCCGGTGCCAACAGCAGGGTCTGTCCATGTCACTCTGTCCACATGCATGTACTACCTAGTATGTAGCAAATTCAATATTTGCTCTTCTAAAGATTTCTGAACTTTAAGTTTTTTTTTTTAATTGGGGCTAGAGAGATGGTTCAGCATGCTGCTCTCGCAGAGGATCCAGGTTCAGTTCCCAGCACCCACATGGCAGCTCACACCCTCCTACAGCTCCAGTTCCAGGGGATCCAACACCCCTTTCTGGCCTCCTTGGACATCAGGCATGTATGTGGTACATAGGGAAACACTCTTACATACAAAATTAAAAAAAAAAATAAATCCCTTTAAAATTTTTAATCTTTGGTGCATCTCTATCTGTGTATGTGTGTGTGTTTGCTGATAACCAAACTTCGGTCCTGCACCTGTTAGGTAAATTCTCTGTCACTGGATTATTCCTCTGATGGTCATGCCATAGTTTAGGTGTCAGAGGACAGCTCTGTGGGGTCAGCTCTCTCTCCCGCTCTAAGTGGCTTCTGAGGATCCGTCTCAAACCCTCTCTCAGGCTTGCATGACCAATGCCCTCACCCTCAGAACCATCTCGCCAGCGTCTAGCTTCCTGAACTTTCCTCCCCACAAATATTCTCCATCTAAGTTTGTTTGAATCGCAGATGCAGAATCCACCAGTATGAGCTGACGGCTTCTCTCTCAGCCAGCCCTTGTCTCTCAGCCAGCCCCTGAGCGAGGTGGGCTTTCTGCTCTGCCGTGGCCACCCTCCCCACTGTTACCAAGGCAATTCTATTCCTCAGACTGAAAACTGTTAGAAGAGTCGACACAGAAACTTTAAAAGGCGCTCAGATTTGTTTGTAGCGCCCGTTAAAACACAGTTCGCACCTGCCAGGGATGGGGAAGCTGGTACAGAGGACGGAGTGAGAGACGCAACACACCTGTGTGGGCTCTGCTGTACTGCAGCATCCCAAGAGCGTCTCTTCCCACAGGGTGTCTGCTGCAGGCCTGGTAGCTGTCTGGGACAGACTCCTCCGGCGTTAATGGCTTCCCATCTCATACACCACAGTCTTTGCTGAGAAAGCACCTTCCCACTCCCGATGTGCCCTTCCGTAGGACAGAGTCGGGCACTTTTGGGTCGGTACTTTGGCCTCCCCCAAGCCTTGACTGATTTCATTGATGAATGGGGGTCGGGGAGGGGGAAGGACCAGGCATATGACACTGAGCCTCCTTGTTCGTTTTCCTGGGAGCCTGCCCACTGCAGTACATGGCTTTGCTGCACTCGGTGTGTGCTCTGGGAGACTCACCAGGGCTTAGAGAGAGGAATGGAGCCACACTCAGAAGCATAGGTTTTCCCTCCTGACGATCTGGGTGCGATTTACAGCACTCACTACCATCTGTAACTTCAGCTCCAGGGGAACCCAGTGCCTTCTTCAGGACTGCTCAGGCCCTACACCAACATGGCGCACACTCAGGCAAAACACCCGTATATAAGCAATTGAAGGATTAAAAAGTGAGGACTGGAGAGATGGCTCAATGGTTAAGAGCACTAACTGCTCTTCTCAGATGATCCTGAATTCGAGTCCCAGCAACTACATGGTGGTTTACAACCATCTGTAATGGGATCTGATGCCCTCTTTTTGACTCTGCAGGCATACATGCAGACAGTACTCATACATAAATAAATAAGTCTTTTTGTTTGTTCTTTTTTCTTTTTGGTTATTCGAAATTGGGCTTCACTGTGTAGCCCTGGCTGTCCTGGAACTCACTCTGTAGACCAGATTGGCCTCGAACTCACAGAGATCCACCTGCTTCTGCCTCCCAAGTGCTGGGATTAAGGGTGTGCATCTTTGGACATAACTTGAAGTAGAAACTTAACAGTTCTTTGGAAAGTCAGTTGGATGGTGTTTTGCTGGGGAAGACTCTCATGAAGGAACGCTTAGCTGAAGCAGATACAGGTGAGAGGATGTTCTGCTAAAGTAAGCAGGTGAGAGGACATGATGAAAGTTTCTTTCCTAACAACATGCACGTATCAGTCCGCCTTACACTGCATAGTTGTGCTGCATTTGTGAGGACGCCATAGAGAAACGCACCAAAAACCTTCTGGTAGTGTGCTGCAGTTTGTCACCGCTTCCTAGGACTTGGGCTGATCGGCAGAGTGATGTCAGCTGAGACAGCTGAGGCAAGGCCTGTGGAGGACACGTGATGTTTGGAGGGTATAAACAGGACTCGGCGGACAGTGACGGGGGCTGAGCTCGGCTTGCTGGTAAAGCTAGCTGTGCAACGCTTGTGGGTCTCTCATCTTCGCTGAGCTGACCTTCGCTTCCCTGAGAGAGGCACAGCCGAGAACTCTCCTGGTGTCCCTCCTGGTCTCTTCTGCTAGGGCCTGGTTGTCTCTGCTAAGTAGTGCCACTGCTGCTCATTCCTGCTTGCTCTCCGACTCTACTGAGCTGGACTGCTGATGTATCCATGAGGTGTTTGAGAGTGGATGGAGCTGCCGCTGCCGACCTGTGAACTGAACTGGTGATTTCTAAATAACACAGACAGGAGTTGCTCCAAAGAGCCTTTCTAAACAGGTCCTCTTCCCCCAGGTCCTTTTTTCACACTACTTCTGGTGGGTGGTGAGTTACAAGGGAGGTTAAAGCGTTTAAGAACCATCATTAAAGCCAGGCAGTGGTGGCACACGCCTTTAATCTCAGCACCTGGGAGGCAGAGGCAGGCAGATTTCTGAGTTCAAGGCCAGCCTGGGCTACATAGTGACTTCCAGGACAGCCAGGGCTATACAAAGAAACCCTGTCTCAAAAAACAAAACAAAACAAAACAAAACAAAACAAAACAAAACAGAACCATCATTAAAAATAGGTGTTTGGAAAAAAAAAATAAAGTTACAATAACTGACTTTCCAAAGAAACCAGAAGTTTCCTCTTCAGTTCACACTTGCTAACTGTGATACAGACACACACACTCACACACTCACACACAGTGAATAAACAAACAAAGGGATGGCTATCTGTGCTGGAGAGATAACTCAGTGATTACGAGCACTTTCTGTTCTTGCAAAGGAACCAAGTTTCCCAGCACCCACATCAGGCCAGTACCACAACAGCTTGTAACTCCAGTAACCAGGGAGTGTGATGCCCTCTGGCCTCTGAAACTCACACAGACAAACACACTCATGCACATAATGTTGAAAATTAAATAAATTTTTATCTTATGTATATGGGTGTTGTGCCATCATATGTATATATGTGTATGTACGTATGTATGTATGTATGTATGTATGTATGTACACTATGCGTGTGCCTGGCATTCGTGGAGGCAGAAGAGAGCATCAGATCCCCTGACACTGGAATTAACAGATGGTTGTAAAGCACCATTCGGATGCTGGGAATCAACTGCTCAATGCTCTTAATCTATGAGCCATATCTCTAACCTCTAGAAGATCTGTTTTTAACAGGGTCCTCCAGGTCAGCTCCTGGGCTAGGTATAAGGCAGGGAGAGAGGAGGTCATGGATGTTCAAATACGCAGGAAGAGGGTGTGGAGGACAAGCTTCGAACCCAATGCTCCATTTGTATTAGGAAGCATTTGGTAACATCTCCTGTACTCCCCTGAAACAACAATCATAAATAATATGCCTGTCCATATGCCTAATTTTTTAAATATTATAATATCCCAGCTATGCTAGGGGGAAGAAATAAAAAGAAAACAATTTATTACTAACAAAGTACATATTTCAAAATGTCAGGGGCCAGGCCCTACAGCCCTAAAAATCTAATGAAATGTCAAGCACTTGCCCTGCCTATGATGAATAAGTCAGACACTAAGAACAAGAAACATTTAGAAATAAAGACATGCAGAAATATACTATGCAAAGCTAGAGTAGATAATACTTTAAGTGTGTGTGTGTGTGTGTACGTTTCAATCTGAAAAAAAAAAAAAAAACCCTACTTTTCTTGGGTAATTTATACACAGGAAAAGGACTGGTGTTCTGGGCTGAGGTCAGTAGGGTTTCACTATGAGATATTCTAGGTCAGTAAACAGCAGCGATGCCTGCCAATCACTGTGTAATCAAGCCATGTGCCCTCATGCTGGAGAGATGGCTGTATGCACAAAGGCACTTGCAGCCAAACAATATGACCCGTGGTATATGCCAAGAGCCCACGTGATGGAAAGAAAGAACTGGATCCTGCAAGTTGCCCTCTGCCCTCCATAGCATGCCATGACATGCATGTGCTCTTACGAATTTATCCATGAGAATGGATACTTATGCCTTCAGTTCCCAGAGCCACAAGCACCAACTCCCCTCCCACAACAACCCTGCTTTAACGACTCCTAACCCACCTCAGGGGTCGGAAGAAAACATACCAAAATACTAAGAGTGATTTTCTAAGGCAGAAAGTGAATTACTAGTAAAACATCAATCTTTGCCTTCCCTTCTTTCTTACATATCTGTTTAATATAAACATTTGCTTAGACCCGATACTGACTTTTCAAGCCTGAAAGACAGCTATTTTAGAAAATGGCTCAGAGCTCCCGCTAGCGTGCGTGTTTGTTCTGTTCCCTTGAAGGAATAAGCAAGTCTGCGAAGAGGAAACAAGCCACTGATTAACTTTTGCAAGTGCCCAGCCACACAAAGCCCACAATTCAGGGGACCCGCCTTTCAAAGCAGCTGGCCCAAGGCTCCCGCTGAGCTCAGCTCAGCTCAGCTCAGCCCTGCCTGCGCCGCCGCCCGGTGGCCAATGGCGGTACTGCATCCCAGACAATGAGATGATGTTCTGAAGGCTTGCATCATGGTCTTTCAATTTTTTTTAAACCCTGTCCACTTCAGCAGTGTGAAGAAGCTTTCAGATCTCTCTCTCTCTCTCTCTCTCTCTCTCTCTCTCTCTCTCTCTCTCTCTCTCTCTCTCTCTCTCTCTCTCTCTCTCTAAATAATGGCTCATATGCATATGAAACAAATTCATGCGTTTAAAATAAACAAGGGCCTACAAGATGGCTCAGAGGGTAAAAGGTTCTTGCCATACAAGCCTGGTCACCTCAGTTGGATTCCTGGGCTCCATGAAAAGGTTGAAGGTGGATGCTACAAAGTAGTCCTCGGAAATATATAATTTTCAAGTTCTAATAAGCTAAAAATAGAGTGCTGGAGAGGTGGCTCAGCGCTTAAGAGCACAGGTTGTTCTTCCAGGACCCTGGTTCCATTCCCAGCACTCACATGGTGGCTCATAGTCACCTGTAACTTCAGCATCAGGAAATCCAGCGCCCTCTTCTGGCCGCTGTGAGAACTGCGCACACATAATGCACAGATGTATGCAGGCAAAACATTCATGCCCATAAGAAATAAATAAAATGAAAAAAAAAGCTTAAATTAAAATACTAAAAATAGGGAAATAGTTTTAAACATATTTTCAGTGATTTTCTAGTAAAAAAATATGCTTCCATTTTTAGTACTTTAATACCCAGATCCAAGGGCAGGTCAAAAAACTAATAACTTCCCCAAAAGTGAAGTATTTGGGAATGTCAGCAATAACTGCTCCAGAGTTTATGTGTGATTTTTATAGTAACAGTGTCAGGTTATACACACCTCTGGGAATTCTTAATAGAAGGCAAAACAATATATCAGATCTTCCCAAAGGCCATGACACAAGTTTTTCCCGTCAGAGCCTGAGACTCCCGAATTACACTGACAAGTCACAGATTAAGGCTAAGTAGGGGCTGGAATTTGGATGGGTCTGCAGGCTGTGGTAACTGGCACTGGGTAGCAGGGGAAACAGAGTAAAGAAAAAAGCAGAAGGACCTCCAAGGCGGAGCTGGACACGGTGACCCGCCCCACCCCTCCCTTCCTGGCTCCTTCCACCCTGGCAGAAGCTAAGGCTCAGAAGAGCTTCCCATTGCAGGCATCTGCAGTGTCCAGCACCCAGCATGAGGCCTCTAGTGCTGCTGTGGGGCTGCCTGGTGCTCCCAGGTGAGGGGGGACGGAGGTGGCAGGGATTGGGGGGGCGTACAGATGCAGGCTTGAGCTCGCTCTTGTGGTCTGTAGTTACTCTTTCCCCCCCACACCATGAGGAGATGGAATAGCTCCCTATTTCACTCCAGACAACCCGTCTTCAGTCCAGCAGCCCTGAGCCCAGCACTTGCTGCTTTTGTGCTCGGACCCAGGGTCTTTCTCTCTTGGGTTCCCTGGCTCTGCAGGTGTCAATGGAGCAGAGCCCCTCTGACCCCGGGGCAGCGGCACGCATCCACTTAACCTGTTAGCTCAGCCATCTTTGTTGGCTTCCTACTCAGTTTGCCTTTTCTTTCTTTGCTTTAATTCTTTTCTTGCTTTACTTTTTAATCTTATTAGAGTGTGTGTGTGTGTGTGTGTGTGTGTGTGTGTTTGTGTGTGTGTGTAAGAGAGAAAGAAGAGGAGGGAGAGAGGGAGTATGTGTGTGAAAGGTCAGAGTACAAACTTTTGGGTTCTCTCCTTCCACTTAGGAGGGGTCGAAATCAGGTTATTGGGTTTTCACTGAAAGATCTATTACTGCTGAGCGTGTGTGTGTGCGTGTGTGTGTGTGTGTGTGTGTGTGCGTGTGCGTGAGAGAGAGAGTATGTGTGGTATATGTATGTATATAATATATATATATACACACATACATACACATACATACATACATACGTGCATACATATTTATAACATGTGCATCCACTGCAAGAGGGCCAAGGGTTGAACTGTAACTGACTGTCACCTACAGGGAAGCTTTCTTTACTTTTATAATTTTTATCAGGGAAGCTCTCTTTACTTTTGTAATTTTTATCTTTTTTTTTTTTTTTTTTTTTTTTTTGGCCATGCTTGGAGGAGGGGTGGAACCTTGGCCCTTGAGCATGCTAAATGGGTGCTTTGCCACTAAGCTATATCCCCACCCCTCTTCCCATTGTATGCTTCAGAAAGACTGGCCTTGAACTTACTCTGATTCTACGCAGCTGGTATCTGAAGAGCGCCCACCAGGCCGGGCTCATCAGAATGCATCTTAGAACAGACACGAGTTGCTCAATTGACCGCATTTGCTTGGTTTTCCCTCAATAATATATAAAATTAACTCATACTATTTTTAGGTTTTTTTTTTGTTGTTGTTGTTCCATGTGTTTATCGTGTGTGTGCACACATATGAGCGTGCATTCGCACATGAATGCTGTAGTGCGCCTGAGGAGGGTCAGTGTATAACTTTTGGGAGTCTGTTCTCTCCTTCTGGAGGTTTGAACTCAGGCTTAGCAGCAAGCACCTCTATCCCTTGAACCATCTGGCCGGCCTGGCTTGTGTCTCTCAAACGACACGTTTGTTCTAAGGTTCCCCAGAGGAAGGGAAAACCCTGGGGTTTTATGGGGTGCCCGAAATGTTCTAACAGGAAAGTCCCCTTCCTCCCCATGGGATGGAAACGTCTGTTCTGGGCCTGGTGCTTGGATCCATGGAAATGCCATCTTCCTTTCACGCTGCATTTTCAGGTTATGAAGCCCTGAAGGGCCCAAAGGAGATCAGTGGGTTTGAAGGTGACACTGTGTCCCTGGAGTGTACCTATGAGAAGAAGATGGAGAGGTACAGGAAGTATTGGTGCCGGCAGGGTGGCATTCTGTTGCCCCGATGCAGTGACATTATCTACACAAGTCAGGACCAGGAGGTGACTCAAGGCATGATGTCCATCCTAGACAGCCCCCAAGAGCTCTCCATGACCGTGACCATGAGGGACCTTACCCTGAAGGATTCAGGGAAGTACTGGTGCGGGATTGACAGACTGGGCCTCGATGAGTCTTTTGAGGTCACGCTCATTGTCTTTCCAGGTAATGGACAACTCTCTTCCCCCTGCCGGGAAGGCAGGGCGGGGGATGGGCAGGAGCATCTAAACCATGGTTTCAGCTTCCCCATTACAGAAGGGGGCAGTCTTGGTACCAACCTCAGTGCCAACCTCACAAGGCCTCTCCAGGACTTGGGGAGTCAGTAGGGACACCTGCTGAGCACTGGGGACAACTTAGGAAGCTTCAGTGTGCCTCTGCTCTGGCAAGTCTGCCTGTTAGGTTCTCATAGAACAAAAAGGAGCTATACTTGTCATTCTTGGCCTACACATGTTAAGGGAGACTACCATGGGATGGGGACAAGATGACCATTGCAGGGGACAAGGAAGGACCTGCATGTCACCTGTGTCACAAATATTCCCATAGTCTCCCGAGGCCAGGCCAGCTATGGCTGCATCCCAGGCCCAGCCCACAGTGTCCCCTAACCATGCACTGGCATCACCATGCTGATGGTCTCTGCACACTGTTTTCACTTTCTATATCCTGGGGGAACCCAGGAAAAGGACAAGAGGGGGCCAGAGTACAGGCAGCCCAGTCTCGGGTCTGTGAGAGCTAGGTAGCTCTCCATATGTCCACTTCACAAATGGGGCACAGAGACTCCAAGATGCTCAGCTTCTGGCCTAAGGTTGAGGAAGCAGAACAGGCAGGATTCGAACCCGGGTCACTGCCACCTTTACCTCTGTTCAAAAAGATGGGCCTAGGGACCAGGATCTACCCTAAGCCCAGGTCTGTTCTCAGAGCCAGTGAGTGGGTCTCTGTTACAATGCATGGAAATAGAAGCAAACTGGACAGTAACAGTAATAGCAAAGCCTCATGGAGACAGGGTGTGGCTCAAGGGCAGAGCATTAGCCTGGCATGTGTGAGACCCAGGGTTCCATTCCTAATGCTGTACCAATAAAACAACATCGGTGAGTGGGTTGTTATCTGAAAGGCTCTCCAATTAACTCCGGCCCTCATCAGTGCAAAACTGTCTAATTTTGATTAGCACTGTCTCTATTTGATTTTTTTTTTTTTGTCTATTTTACCCTTATACAGATGGCTTGATTACCATTGTCTTTATTTTATTTTATTTTATTTTATTTTCCTTTTTAGACATAGTATCTCACTATGTAGCCCGGGCTGGGCTAGAGCTACAGAGATCTACCTGTCTCTACCCCCTGAGTGCTGAGATGAAGGTCCTACGCCACCACACCCAGCTTAGTGTGCTCAAGCTTTGAGACTCTTGTGTCTGTCCTTGCCCTCAGCTCTCAGTCACGTCTCTGTGTTCTCATCCTCCCAAGTCAGAGCTGGCTGGCTTCTAATGACAGTTTATACTAACAATGATGAGGGCTATGTAAGTGGCTGCCCCACAGCCCCGGGGGACACTGGCTTGCTGGAGCAAACACGGGAAGGAGTGTTTTCCTAAAGCAGACACAGATGAAAGGCTGAGGCAAACTTGTGAAGGAACATGGCACTGAAGCAGACACAGGTGATTTCACTGAAGCAGACACAGGCGAAAGCATGTTCTGCTTTAGCAAGCACGTGAAAGGACAGGAGATGAAGGATTCTTCAATAGCTAACGACATTGGGATCTATACTGTTTATGGGTTTCTTTTTTGTTTTTGTTTTTTCGAGACAGGGTTTCTCTGTGTAGCTCTGGCTGTCCTGGAACTCACTCTGTAGACCAGGCTGGCCTCGAACTCAGAAATCCGCCTGCCTCTGCCTCCCAAGTGCTGGGATTAAAGGCGTGCGCCACCACCGCCCGGCTGTTTATGGGTTTCTATTTTGGCAGCACGATTTCTGCCTGCCAGTCATTTGACAACCAGCTCCCAGATTTCCTGAAAAGTTAACGGTCCAGAGTGAAGCAGCTGCTTCCAGGGCCAAGTGAGGCTGAGTACATGTACACTCACTTCCTCCGTCCCTCATCTCCCGAGGCCCAAGGCAATGGATAGCAACTTAGAAACACACAAAGTAAGAGCTGTTCTTTATTTACAGAAGATGTTGTCAGCTACTTAGGAAAAAATATGTGCCAGGCACACCTTAGGACAGAGACTAGACGACAAGCCCAAAATGACCAGGCTGGGAGTGGTCAGAAAGATGCTGGGATGCTGGCTCTTAAGAAATCCCAGCACCATAGGACACCCTGCAAAGCCATAGTCTAATCAAAGTGGGCACTCCCTCCCCTGGAGGCAAGATATTGGGGTACACAAAGGAAAAGGTGAACTCTTCCATATTACCGGGGCTTAACTTTTGAGCTGATAATGGAAAACAGGGTGGGGGTAGGGGATGGGGGAGAAGCTTTAGGCAGAGATGTAAGAGAATGGTCTCACAGGGAGACAACATGGCAAAGGCACAGCGGTAGAAAGGGTGACCCTGAACACAGGGCATCTCTGAGTGGCTCGGTGAGTCCCACGCAGGGAAACGAGTAACTCTGACAAGATGACTTGAAGTCTGAGTCTCAAAGGTCTTGAGAGACACACTAAGTAAACAGCTGGCATCCCAGCTCACGGCTGCTGGGGGACACCGCCTGCTCCCAAGCAAGAGGCGGCAGGATCAAAGGTGTACAGGTGTCTGTGCAAAGGGAGCATAAAGGGAGCAGGCTGGGGCAAGGGACACACAGTGTTCCAATGAGAGACCCATGTGGACAGCAGGTGGGGAAGACCTGGGAACCTCTGGAACCCCCCAGTATGGCTTCTGATTAGCTGGGAAGAGTCAAAAATGGCACCTCTGCTGAGGGGGTGGGGGAAAGCTGCCCACTATAGCAATGTCTGCCTCCCCTGAGAGTAGCCTCTCCCTTTCCTCTAGGAAAAAGGGACAGTCCTGTCCCTGCTGGCACCTGCTGTCCTTCTTCCCCCACCCCCTCCTTCCAGCCTCTTACACCTACCTGGAGTCCGCAGCCCAAGGCAAAGGCCTGGCAGACTCAGCTCCCAGAACTGAGTGAGTCAATGCCTTTTCCTGCCCCTCCCCCATCCCAAAAACTACACAGTGAGGGCCACCCAGATGTTCCCCAAAACCAAGCCACAATGTTCGGGATCAAATGGGAAGTGGCTACTAATGAGCTCAAGGCTCTTCCTCTAAGATCAGGGTGAGCCAGACCTCGGCCTCATCTTTGCCACCTTTCCCTGCTGGGCCTTTGACAGCTGAAGGAGATCAGGTCTTGCTGAAGAGTAAAAGTCTGAAGGCCTGTGCTGGGCAGCATGGAGGACTTGCTCTTTGGTCAGAGAGGGAGTGACCCTGGCCTGGACTAAGAGGAGGATCAGGGCGGTGTCTATGGAGTGGTGTAGAGCAGGGTCTTGGGGGCAGGGTCCTCTCAAAGACAATTGGCTTATGCATAGATGTACCTGGCCTGGGTCTTCTTGCTCAAAGGGGTCTCACCTCGTCTTCTGCTTGATTCCCAGGGAGGGTTTTAGTTGAGGATGTCCTGAGATTGGGAAGGTTCATGTTCAAAGGTCAGTCTGGGAGGGGCTCAAGGGTCAGGGAAAGTGCTGAAGCATTGCTTTTGGACTTGTAGCTTCTTCCGGTCTCCACCCGACAGTCGTCACGGCCAAACAGGGGAAGACAGGGGTCAAAGCCCCTGTATTCACCGAGGCGGCCCCAGCCTGGTCTACAGGAACTTCCCAGGGTCCCTCAGGAATCTCTCCATATGCTGGGCACTCTCCTCACACAGCAACCCCAACCCGATCTGCAGGAACCTCCCAGGTTCCCCCAGGAATCTCTCCATATGCAGGGAGGTCTCCTCACACAGCGACCTCTCCTCATGCAGGGAGCTCCCGCCCAGTCATCTGGCTGCCCCTCACCACAACAAAGGACTCCAGGGCTGCAACCAGCAGCATCTCCAAGCCCAGGTGAGTCCAGGGGACCCAAGGTCATTCTCTTCCCTCCACACACAGACTCATCCTCTTGTTCTGGCCATGGCCTCTGGCTTAGAGGGTGGATTTCAGACCTCGTTTCCATCCTGGGGACTCTTAAACGACAGCCCTACTGCCCTGGACATACAGGGTCATCTGAGGTGAAGGGGCCACCTCGGTCCCCGAACTCACCTTTCTTCCTGCTCAAGCCACCCCAGCTCCAGGGTTTCCCTGTCTACTTTGTCCTGAGCCCTGTGCTACATGAGTTTCTTCACACTGCTGGATCCCAGCCACCAGCAAAGGGTTCTGGGACACTATCTAGCTCCCAGTTCCTGACTTGCAGGTCACTGCTAGCAGGTTCAGACCAGGCTGAAAGCGTCCTGTGAGGCTGGGGTCTTTTGCATCCCAGGCACAGCACACAATGATGGGCTCTGAGACACTGGCCCCTGGTGCCTTCTGTTCTCCTTGGGAAACTAGGGACCTGACTGGACTCAGAATCAGAGCGCTGTGCTGCCATCTGACAGGTGCTGGCGACACCCGCCCACGGGCCGGTGAGTCTCCTTACTTCTTGCCAGATGTAGGCGTGCAGGTCTGTAATTCCAACTACTCGGAAGGCTGGGATAAGAAGATCACAAATTCAAGGCCAGGCTGGGTAACTTTATGAGACCTTGTCTAAAAACAAGAAAGTAGTGCCAGGCTTGCAAGGCGCTTACCATGCAAGCCTGGTGATCTGAGTTCAATCCCCAGACCCCACAAAAGGGCAGAGGAAGAGAATGGACTGCCTGAAATTGTTCTCTAACCTCAGGATGTGCACTCTGGCATGCTCTCCCTCCCCCTGGCACGCTCTCCCTCCCCCAGTCATACATTCCATACTAGAAGTAATAATTTTTTTATTTAAGAGAGAAGGCTAGAAATAAGGCTCAATTGTGGCGGAGTGCCTGCCCAACACGTGTGAGATCCTAGGCTCAATGCCAGCACTCCAGTTTGCCCAGCACAGCACGAGACCGTTTCTGCTTAGCAAACTGTATAATTTAGCAGCAGATGTAGCCAGGTACTGTACTAAGATTCATTTTTAGTGGGAGGAGTACTTAGCTTGAGATAGGTCTCTTTTGTAGTTCAGGCTGTCCCCCAGCTCCCTATGTAGCCAAGGATGACCCTTAACTCCCAACCTGCCTGCCTTCACTTCCCAAACGCAAGGATTACAATCATGTATAACCTCACCTGGCTTTGTACTAAGAACCTTAAACTTCCCAACATGTTTGGTCCTCACACCTGTGCTTCACAGGAGGTGGAACTGGTGGTTTGGAAGGTTAAGTCACCTGTCCCTTAAGTGTTAAGACCAGGGTTTGAACCCAGGAAGCCTGGATTTAGGGTTTGAGTACCCTGGCAGTCTTAGCCTGGTTGACTTAGATTTCAGGTTGACTTTCTCAGCTTATGCATGGGATTCAAGGATGTAAGTAGCTGATCTGGTAACAAACAGCCAACAGGCTCCTTCCGTCTGTCCTCCAGTGTGTCCATCCCAATGGTCCGCATGATGGCTCCAGTCCTGGTACTCTTGTCTCTGCTGCTGGCTGCAGGACTAATTGCCTTTGGCAGCCACATGCTCCGGTGGAGAAATAAAGGTAAGTGATTGATGGGGAGAGGGGAGGGGAGGCTCACGCATACCTGTGCTATGTCATCACTCTCGGTAAGACAAGCAGACTTCAGGAGTCTGACAGCCTTACTGTTCACTGGGCATAATGGCGCACGCCTTTAATCCCAGCACTTGGGAGGCAGAGGCAAGTGGATTTCTGAGTTCGAGGCCAGCCTGGTCTACAGAGTGAGTTCCAGGACAGCCATGGCTACAGAGAAACCCTGTCTTGAAAAACCAAACCAACCAAACAAGCAAACAAAAAACCAACATAGCTATGAGAAGCCATCACCAGAAAGAACAATTAATATGGGGAGAGGGAGTTTTCTGACATAAAAGGTTAAAAAAGAGCCATGATGGAAGCAAATGCCTTCCTAGCTCTTAGGAGGGGGAGGCAGGAAGGTCAGGCGCTTAAGGTCTTTACATAGTGAATTCAATACCAGCCTGAATATCTGAGACTCTAAATAATAGGAAGGAAGGAAGGAAGAAAACAAGAAGCAAACAGAACAAAAGAGCTAGCAAGATTAATTTTAACAAAACAGTTTACTTAATTCAACATACCTGTCATGTCAATTCAACATGGGACTAATCTTCAGACATTAAAGAGGGCTGGAGAGATGGCTCAGCGGTTAAGAGCACTGGATGTTCTTCCCGGGGTCCTGAGTTCAGTTCCCAACAACCACATGGTGGCTCACAGCCATCTGTAATAGGATCTTGTGTCCTTTTCTGGCCTGCAGGCATGCATGTAGGCAGAACACTATATATGTGGTGGTGGTGGTGGTGGTGGTGGTGGTGGTGGTGGTGGTGGTGGTGGTAGTGGTGGTGGTGGTGATAAGAACATGAATGAAAGTGGGACATTGCAGTTGTAAGCCTGTAATCTCAGCTACCCAGATGGAGGCAGGAGGAACAGTTGAGACAGGAACCTAAGAGCAAGCAGCCAGAGCAATACAGCCGGACCCCATCTCAAAACCTCAGCGGAACTTGAGGATCACACCCTACATTCTTTTTCTCATGTTGAGCCTTTGGAAGCTTAGGTATAATTTCAAGGGACCACATTCTGGTGCTGGGTGACAAGTGTGGCCTCTGTGCTGGGTGGCACAGGCCAAGTAGATCCATGTGACTTGGCTGTTTCTTTGGTCTTCTGAAAAGATACATTGTGGTGAGACCAAAACTGCCTGCCTCATGGCTAGAAAGTAAAAAGAAAACAGAGTCCCACAGACCCCTCAAAGACACGCCCCAATAGCCCAAATACATGCCCCAATAGCCCAAGACCTCCCCTAGATGCCACCTCTTAAAAGTTTTACCACTTCTCAACAGTGCCAAGTTAGGGACCAAGCATCCAACGGGACAGTTAAGATCCAAGCTGTCGATGTCCCCTGTGCGTGTTCAGATTCAAGAGGTGAACACAGTTTCCCCGATCATGTCCTAGCTCACACAGATCCCAAAGGCCGGCTCCTTTCTACAGGGCCGAGTTAGGGCTCCCTGCTTCAGGGCCTCCCAGCTCTCTCTGGGAAGCCCTCATACACCAGTGACACGAATCTGTGCATTCTGAGAAGGGCTTAAGTTCTTCCTGGCCTCAAGGGTCTCTTTCTGGGTCTCTTTCAGTTTGGCTGGCCACACAGACACAGAAAAACAAGAAGGTCTACCTTGAAACCTCGGTAAGAACCCAGAAAGCCAAAGTCTGAGATCAACCCATGCGGGACTGAGGTCAGACTTTGGGGCCCGTCTCTGTGCCCACCCAGAGGCAGAGTTTGCTCCCAGCCTTGAAGGAATCTGTGGGAGTCTCAGGAGTCTACTTTTAGGGTGTGAGCTACATCCAGTCTTCATCATCAACCCTGCTTCCCGTCTGGTGTCAGGCAGGGGCACAGAGAACTACGCGGGCATCTTTCCAACTGGCTATAACCTCTTACCAGTGCATTTAGAATCAGGGGGCATCAACATTGGAGCAAGAAGGGACCTGTGGATCCTGGGTCTGGCATTGATGTCAACTCTGAGCCCCTCGCACCTGGCAGCAGGGTTGGAGATTCGATCTCCTAGGCTCTACTTCCAACCCAACATTTCAGGTCTGGGGCTAGGGACCCCACAACACATCAGAGTTCTAGAGTCCCTCAAACATGACTCCAATGTACGTTTACAAAAGAAACTAAGGGCCATAGAGTACGATTGTCTGATCCAAACTCACACAGCAGCACTCAGACTTCTCAATTCTTTTTAAAGATTTGTTTTATGTATATATGATCATTCTGCCTGCATGTGTGTCTCCATACCACATTTGTGCCTGGTGTCTATGGAGGCCAGGAAAGTGTGTGGGTCCCCTGGAACTGGAGTCACAGACAGTTGTAAGCCATCATGCAGGTGCTGGGAACCAAACCCAGGTCTCCTGTAAGAAAAGCTAGTACTCTTAACCATTGAGCCCTCTCTCCAGCCCCAGATGTCTCTCTCCTTATCGCTCAGAACATTGTTTCTGGTCCTCCAGTGGTCCTGAGAATATGCTGGCTTAGCTGATCAAGGTCCCAGTTTTCAGTGGCATCCTCAAGGAGCCTGGGGGGATGAGGGACAGTACAGAGATTCCTGTGCCATCTTCCTGGGGAACAAAGCTGCCCAAGGCTACCCTTTGCTGAGCTCCAAAGGAAGAAAAAAATTTCCCAAGCCAGTGTCCACTCCCACCCCCCTCAGGGAGATAGCTGCAGAACTGTATTCATGAAACAAAAATCCCATCTCACCTTGCCTGATGCCCTACCCCAGATCCTCTCAGCTACTTCCCACTCCTACTCCCGCAAACATGGAGTCAGGAAAGTGGAGGCTATCATTGTCTTTCCTGGCGCCAGTAAGGACAAAAGGCTCCAGCCAAACCCTCGAGGGGAGGGCCCAGTGGAAATGGGGGCTCTTCCTTGATTTAAGAAGCAGCTGTTTTTGTCTCAGGAAGTGGGACAAGGCCAACAGTGGCTAAGGGGAGTGAGGGAAAAGTCATGAGGTGGGAGGGCAGGGTGTGCGGTGTCTAGGCCTGTCACCATAGGTCACCTTCTGAGCCCAGCCTTCTGGCTGTATGTTGGGAAAGGGGCTCATTAGGAAAGGACTGGGGCTCAGGGAGCCAGCCACAGTGGGAGCTGTCTCCCCACTGCAACTACTCTGGGCAGGGCTGCTTCCAACCTGGGGCACCTGAGCTCCCCCTGCAGAGGTAGATAGGAACAAGAAAGAGCCCGGGGCAGTGAGCAAAGGGTCACTGAGTAGCAGCACCTTTCAGTGGAAGGAAAGAAATGGGTTCCTCAAAGGTCAGAGGCCACAGCCACCGGAACATAGCCAGCGGAGCTTGATTTTATTTATTTATTTATTTATTTATTTATTCATTTATTTATTGCTTTATTTATTTGGCATTCTCTAGACTTTGGCAGAAGCTAGGGGGAAGAATAGGAGGGGTTGGGGATTTTCTTTGCACACATTTGCATCAAAGAAGGAAGGGGCCACCAGTCCTGTAAAAGAGCCAATGGAACTAGACATGCGTGGTGGCCCACACCTGACATCCAGCACTCGGAGACTGAGGAGAGAGGATTGCTATTCAAGGCGTGCCTGGGGTGACAGAGACAGAGGTAGCGGAGGGCAGTGTGTGCTTGATCCCCTGTCCTTCCTATCAGGACAGGCAGTATTATTTTCTGCATTGTGTAGACACAGCAGCAGAGACACAGAGAAGGGATTCTATGCCCACAAGTAACCCAGCCTGAGAAAATCAGAACTAGACCAAACTCTCCAAGGCCTGTGAGGCTGCATAGCCTGCATTGAAGTGCAAGGGTTGGAGCAATCCAGCCATGTGTGCTGCTCGAAGCTGATCCCCCAGACTCCAGAAAAGAAACCAGCCTTCATCCCTAAGTATGGGATAGCCACAGAGCAAATGTCTCCTGTGCGGTTTGTATTTGGTGAATCTTTAAGGCCCATGAAAAAGAGCAGACAGCCTGCTGCTCTCTCTGGTTACAAGCAAAGAGATAATATGATTAAAACAAACCATTCCAGAAACTTGTTCACTGGGTCGGGGAGATGCTGCCTAGAGACTTGGGGACTGACTGTAGCTTACTTGGTAGCATGCTTGCACAAAGCAAGTCAGCAGCAACTGGGTGTGGTGGTGCACAAGCTGTAGCACTAACACTCAACGAAGTAGAGACACGAGGATCAGAAGTTCAAAGTCATCTTTAGCTACATGAGTTCAAAGCCACACTAGGATTCCTGAGACCCAGTCTCAGAAAACAAGCCAGGTATGGTGACACATGCCTCTAATCCCAGTATCCAAGAAGTACATGGATCTCTGTGAATTCAAGGCCAACCTAGTCTACATAGCCAGTTCCAAGTCAGTCAGGGTTATATATAGAGGCCTTGCCTTTAAATTTAATGTTATCTGGATATTATGACCCTGAGAGGGGGGGAACATGTATTCTTATTTTATGACTGAGGAAACCAAGCTCCTGAGAGTTTGCAGCTTGCCAAGGGAATGTCCACATGTAGTATATTGTGTGACCACAGAACTGTGTCCTTTCTCTCTGGCTATTTCAGGCTTGACTCTAGACCTTCTATTCTGCCAAGAACGGCCTGTTCTGAGTTCTGATCAAATCTCTCTTACAGCCGCCGAGGAATGGCTGGACCCCTGAAGACTTGACGGTAGACCTTGCCGTGTCTCCCGAACGTCTCAGAAACCCCAACCCTTCTGCTGTGCCTTCTCCTGAGTCACAGAGCCTCAGCCAGGTGTGGACAGAAGGGCTCTGCAAGCCACACCATCTGACACCTCTGCGATAGCAAGGACAAGGCGGGGAGGGCTCTTTCCTCAGCATCCTCTTCCCCAGAAGCTAACCTCCCGCATTGGTTCACCTAGCCTAGCAAAGCCATACGCCTACGCCATTTCGCCAACCTCCAAATTTCATGGTTTCCTTTTCCATGTTCAGAAAACCCTTTAATAGCTTACTAGGTGTCCGTTTAAACAGCTCTCAGCTGAGTCAGCCATGGTGGCCTATGCTTGTAATGTCTGGGAGTCTGTGGTCCAAGGGAAGAGCTGGGGGATGGAAAGCCAGGATACCTGGTGAGACCTTGTCTCAAAAAAAGCTTACACCACACACAGACGAGACGGGGCTGGGGAGGCTCTGCAGCGCCCCCTGCGGATGGCACTAGAAAAGCTAGCGAGACCTCCTCACCATCAGGCTCCACTTTTCAACCTCACTGTCATTTCTCCAGTCTACAGAGGAAGAGGCAGCCCGCTCCCTGGACGCCATGGACGTCATGGCACCACCTCCCCTGCAAATGTCTACGGAGGAACTGGCCTTCTCCGAGTTCATCTCTGTGTAACTGCAGAATGCCCCATGGTCGGTCAGGCACTGTAAAGCTGGACGGCTGAGTTCGCATGGATTCTCCGGCTCTACTCACAGTTCATGGCTCTATCCACCTTCCTTCCGCCTCCCTTGCATACCCCAGATGGAGAAGTGTCTGTGGACCCTGGAGCCCAGGATGGTACTTAACAATTCCAGCCAGAGGCTGGAACCTCCCCGCATATCCTAGTCCCCGGGAAGAGTCACTGGGTGCAGGCCTTCAGCAGGGCCTGGCAAGCTCCACAGATGAGGGCTGAGTTTGTGTGTGTTCCGGGAAATGCCCTGGGCATGGGTACCTAGCCTAGCAGTCCTGCCTCCCATCCTCAGCAGATCCCACCTTCGCCTCGCTCCAATTCTCCTACATCAGGTGCTATGGAGGAGACACCATATGTGTGTCTATGAAACACCTGCATCCTGGCCCTTTAGAAAATAATTAAAACAAAATTCTGCAGACCCATCAAGACTCACCCAAACAATCCCTAGGTCAGGGCCCAGGACTCCATAGTTCTGACAAGTGACCCAGCGTTTCCCACACTTAGGCCTGATGGATTCTCAGCCCCTTTTAGCTAGAGTCTTCCTTCCTTCCTTCCTTCCTTCACTGTGGGGTCTCCTATATGCTCCCTAGACCTCTGATCATGACACCATGGTCCCAGGAGGAGCTTCCTGATGCCTCCCTGGTCAGGCACACTATGGTGACAGCCAGCCCAAGGCAGCCAGGGATCAGCTGTCTTCCCATTCTCCTTCCCCAAGGCCCTGTATCCCTCGCTTTGGGAAGACATTGGAAGAAGACTCCTTATCATTCCTGTCCAGAAGGGTTACTCCTGCATGGGGTCTGGAGGCTGGAGGAGAGGAAGAGGGGAAAACCAGAGTGGGCAGGGAGGAGGGAGGGGGCAGAAAGACATTAGACTCTACCTACTAGAGGAGAACACTAAATCCAGGCCTGCTGAGTGGGAGAAAGGCAGGAATATAAGACAGAAGTATAGGGAGAATACAAGAGAAGGGAGGGACGATGTTTTTAGGACCATATATAGCCTCAGCAAGCCCTGTTGACAGCTCTGACTGAGCTTGCAGGATCCTCCCCTTGCCTTCTTGTATTTGCAGATGCTCTTGTATTTACAGAGGGGTCATCTCACTGCACACTGCACATCCCATGCTCTCATCACAAGCAACCCTCCATGCCCTACAGACTTTGTACAATAAACTTTCCCAGCTGTGTAGTATGTCAGCATATAAGTGTGCCTCCGTTTACCAGTTTACCAAACCAGTTCTCTGCCACTAGCTGTGTTAAATTTGCAGGGTGAATCGTTATACAGGGGCTTTAACTGCTATTGGAAATCTCTAGAAGGATTTGCATGCATGGAAATATGGTCCTGAGGAAGAGAATGTTTCTTCTTTTCGTAACCTTTCCCCAGTCCCTTTGCTTCTCCGCTGGCCTCCCCCTTCCTCCTCTCCTACTCTCTCCTGGAGGGATGACCTGGTAGGTAAAGTGTTTGGTGTGTAAGCAAAAGGACCTGAATTCAGGTCCCTCAGAAAAGCATCCTTGTATGTCTGTAGCCCCAGTACTAGAGTGAAGAGAGGATGGTGAATCCCAGGAACACGTTAGCCAAAATGTCAATCTCTAGATTCAGTAAAAAACCATCTCAAAGTTAAAGGAAGACACAGATATAGACCTCTGGGCTATGGAGGTTCACATAGGCAAGAGTGTGTGTGTGTGTGCGCACACACACACACACACACACACACACACACACGAGAGAGAGAGAGAGAGAGAGAGAGAGAGAGAGAGAGGAAGAAGAAGAGGAAGAGAGAAGGAGAAGAAAAGGAAGAGAGAGAAAAGGAGAAGAGGGAGAGAGAGAGAGAGAGAGAGAGAGAGAGAGAGAGAGAGAGAGAGACTGTATCTAAAGCACACAGACCATGCATACATTAGCACATTGACAATTAGGATAAGCAGTGCCCTCAGGCAGTCAAACAGCAGGGTACACCCAAAAGAGGTAATCCACGCAGATTTTCTGATGGAGTAGCCCACACCTGAAATCCCAATATTTAGGAGGCTGTGGTAGAAGAATTCCAAGTTCTAGGCTAGTCTGTGCTGCACGATGAGACGCTGCCTCCAAACACAATATAAATTACAGCTTAGTGGTATTTAAGAGGAACTGACAGAGCCTGGAGAGATGGCTCAGTGGTTAAGAGCAATGACTGCTCTCCCTGAGTTCAATTCCCAGCAACTTCATGGTGGCTCACAACCATCTGAAATGGGATCCGATGCCCTCTTCTGGTGTGTCTGAAGACAGTGACAATGTACTCATATACATAAAAGTTTTAAAATAAATTAAAAAAAAAAAAGAGTGACAGGTGGACAAGAATCCCCTGTAAAACAGCACACTTGCTACGTGTCGAATTTTTAAATTGTATTTTTAAGAAGCTAATTTAAAACCAACAAAAACTAATAATGAAAAAGGTCAGGTGTCATGGCACATGCCTTTAATCCTATGATGTAGAAGCAGGTGGATCTCTGTGAGTTAGAGGTCAGCCTGGTCTACATAATGAGTTCTAGGACAGCCAGGGCTATGTAAAGATCCTGTCTCAAAAAAGGAGGTGGGGAGGGTAATAACTTATTTTAGATTATCTGTCTTTGATTTAGGAAACTATTTTGATACTGACTGGAAGCTAAAAAGAAGTGTGTGTGTGTGTGTGTGTCTTGGGGGAGATTAACAGTGGCTGGCAAACCTGGTCACACATTTGTGTCACCTGGGGAGCTTCTTAAACAACCCTCCTCCCTCAGTCCATGCTGAGCGGCAGAGATCTGCTGCTTGCTGCTCACTCATCCAGAGCACAGAGGAAGACTACATTTCCCAGACTTCCATTCAGTATCCTGGGGCTGGGGACTAGGTTCTGCTGTACAAGTGGCTTCAGAGACTCTGTGGTGCTAATGGTAGGGTGGCGTGTCACCATCCTCTCCTGAAGAACTCCAGGTGGGGAGGAACATGGATCCCCTGAACCACATACACTCTGGAGGGGGGTGGGGTTGTTCTGCGGATCAAAAGACTAATGTTTTGGTGTCTTCTCCTGCCCTGGGGCGAGCATTATCACTGAGAAACTGTGATGCTTGCACAGAGCACAGGGCCAAGGTCTTGGGAGGTAGGGGTGTCTGCCAAAGGCTACACAAGTCCCAGGTGGAGTCATGTAGATTGATCATGAAGTCCCTGAGTCCATGGTCCCCCAATACTCACCAGCTCCCAGGCAGAAGCACTTAGGCGCCTCATCTGAAGATAGAAGGAAGAAGTTGCCATAGTAGACACCCAGATGCATGTCAGTCCATCTTCCATTCTGGAATAATTTATGCTGTATTTTCTAACCTTAGCCTTCTCCCAAAACCATCTCCTCAACCCCAACCAAAGACAAACAGAGCCAGAAACACTTGGTGTCACGTTTAATCAAAGGAAAAGAAAGAAAAACATAAAAATTAGATGGCTAGGGGTGGGGGGAAACAGAGGGACTGCAACGGGCGGGGACTGAGTGTGGACCATGGCGAGGGCAGCAGGGTCCTCCTCCTGAGGTCCCCAAATACAAGAGGCCATGGTGGGAGGGAGGGAGGACAGAGTCACAGAGCTAGCTTGGTGGGCACAAACATGTTCTAACCCAGCCCTGGGCGGGGTGAGCTGAGGAGGCCCACAGCCTCTGTTCCCTCCAGGCCAGTGCTTGGATGGGTTGTAGAGCCAGGCTCGGTGGAAGAGAGAGGTAGGAGGCTGTTCAGAGAGGAGGGGCCCTTGTATATTACTAGAGAGGAGGATGTTGGGATTGATACCACACTGGATATCCAGGGAAGAACTAGTACTAACTCTCCAGCATGGTGCCCGACAGATCTCCATCAGAGGCCATGGTCTTTTGGTTGAGGGGCTTTGTGGGTTAATCAAGGGGGATCAGGGGCTATCATAAATGCTTCTCTGACCCTGCGCTCATCCTCCAGGGGAAGAAAGAAGCAGGTCAGTCCCCTTTGGCTAAGTAAGGGTCAGGGTCGCAGCAAGATATTGAACTAAAGGAAAGGATGTTGATTGACTAAAGGAAAACCATGTAGGTGATAGAGGTATGCAAATGAGCAGTGGGCGGGCCCACTTCTAGTCTCATCTGCACATCTGACGCCAATGCAAATGAGATTCCTAATATAATAAATATATTTCTAGTATTTGTAATAAATATTCTGTCTATTCTCCCTCCCTCCCCTTCCCTAGGAAATGGGCACAGTGGTTCAGGGACAAGCTTGGGCTGACAGTGCAGCAAAGACTGACGCTCAGGAGAACTGGGAGGCACAGGGCTGAGGACATGGGGCCCCTCAAGAATGAGGAATGAAATGTCTCCAGATGTCAAGGATGGGGTTCTTAGGATTATTCTATTTTACAAAATCACCCTCCCCAAGGGCTAAAGGATGGTACTTCAGATAAGGGAAGATGGGAGAGTGGAGGAAGATCCGGGCTCTGGAATCTGGGATGGGGGTTTGTAAGAAATGGTGGAGTTGTGGGGCACCCATAAGGGAACCTCAAAGAGCCACCTCTAAGAGAAGGCAATCCTCTGCCTCCCCTCCAACTAAACCAAATGTGTGCATATGCATGTGCAACACAGGCACACACCAAGGCCAGAAACACAGACCAGCACCACGGCAGGCAGAGCCGCAGGCTGCCCACCCGCAGTGCCAATGGCACCCCCAGAGTTGTGTGGCAAGTGTCACTAAAGCTAACCTGTCTCCAAGCCCCTACTCACAGTCTCCCCACCCCTCCTAAGCCCTGATGCCAGCGGGTCACCTAGATCCATCCAGACAGAAGCCTGAAGTGAATGGAACCTGCTGTGGGCTGTGGAGCCTGGGGTACTTTTGGTCCCAACAATAGGGGGTTCAGCTTTCTAGGCCCTATTCCCAACCTGGGCTAAGCCTATTGCCACCGGCCAGCTGTAAGTTTAAGGGGCAGGGCTTACAAAAGAGGGACACATTGAGAAAGTCTGTGGAGAGACTTTGGCAGTGAGAAGCTTGGAATAAGGAAGGGACCAGACTATGTTTGCTCCTCAGGGAGCTGAGGCCTGTACCGCCAGCTACAGCAACTGGCTCATGATGGGGTGCCCCCAGCCTCTACAATGGCCCAGACTGGCACCATTACCTGGGTCTGCCTAGCTGCCAGTGGTCTGAGTACCTGGCCATATAAGAACAGCCCAAACCTGTTTCTAGGACTATAGTAAGGGGTGGGAGGGGCCAGGGAACAGGGTGGTTGTAGCCAGTCCAGAGGAGAAAAGGCTGACAGGGTCACAGACCTACTGACCACAAGGCCCCAAGCAACTCTGCTCTTCCCTGGACTGAGAATTACAGGAGTGATCTGAGACGTTCCTGGACACAGCATGGTCCTTAGAATAGGATGTCTGGTGGCCAGTAGACATGGGGAGTGGGCAGCACCTGGGTACAGAGATACCCCATGAACACCTACCTCCCTGGCAGTGCACACCTCTATACTGAAGCCAGCCCCTGCTGGGAACTGTGGTCCAGGGAAAACCAGAGATGGGGGATGAAGACCATTAGCAGAATGGGGGAGTATCACAGGTGGAGAGGAAGTTGGATTCCCGACCAGGCAGTAACAAGGTCCAGAGCAAGACTCAGTACACCCAGCTCACAGGCACCCACTGAGGCTCCGTGCGAAGCTTCTCCATGGCAGTCTGGAGCTCACGGAAGGTCCTCTCCAGGTTGCTGTTGACCAGGCTGAGGTCGAAGTAATGCCCATAGCCCCTCTGGATGCGGCTGCTCTCCTCCACTGTCCGCCTCAGATCTGCCTCCTGTGCCACACAAGAGGCTTTGGTCAGCGCCTCCAACTCAGCTCCATCATTAGAGGAGTCTTCAACCTGCCTACCTCACCCCAACGTTCAGCCACAGTAATACAGATCCCCTGTACCCCCTAGCTGCACCCCTGGATCAACCCGGGTGAGTGGATGGAAGTTGGGGGGGGGGGGAGGATAGAAGGAAGGAAACAGTGTTGTAAATGACAAGCTGGGCACTAACCATTTGGCCACCCACAGGCTCTTCACTACAGCTCCATAAGGGAGGGTCAATTATCTCCCCCTAATCACACAATGCTCAGATACTAAGAGGTCACAGTGAGTCGATGGTTCCACAGGGATCTGCCTGCCTCTGGCCAGTGATCCCTGCTGTCTGACCAAGCCCCTTTCTGTAGCTATGGGGTGGCATCAGAACTTACCAGGTACCAAGACAATCTCACAAAAGAACAAGTTAACTCCCACCTCAGATGTAGGGAAGCTCTCTGGGAAGGAACTAGATAACTGACTTAATGAAGCTGAGAGTAGCTGGGTCCCAGAGGCCCTAGCTGTATTTGTTGCCAGGGCCATGGTGGCCAAGGTTATCAGAAGATGCAAGCCCAATCTAGGCATGGAGCAGGGGAGCCTGGAGCTCAGAGCTCGGCAAGCCCTATTCCTGGGGGGATGCTGTGTCAAAATCCAAGTTTCCTCCAGAAACTTCCCCTGGCCATCTCTGTCCCCTAGAACTTCCACTGGCTTTCTAGGACTTCCTCTGGCCAGTACTTTCTGCAGAGTGCACCACATAGCCTGAAAGCAGTTCTGTGTCCCTGGCTCCATCTGAGTCTTTGGACATTGTGTTCTCTCAGCCTTACCCTTTCTACCTCTCTTGAGCTCCACCACCCCAGACCACCAGCAAACCCTTTCCCAGCAGCTCGGAGCCCCTCACCGTCAGTTGCTTAGTGGACACGCCGCTCTCCAGCGCAGCCCGGTTCATGGCCCGCAGAGTCTCATAGTCAGGAGCCTCAATGAACACCACATAAGGGACAAACTCAGCTGTCCTCAGGACCTTCACCGCCTGCAGGAAAAGAGGGCGGGTGCACATCTTCACGCGTGCTGGGAACAGGAAGGATGTGTGGGTGATGGAATGGGCGTCTAAGAGTGGATGCTTGGGCTGCCTGGGGTTCTGGGACCTGCGTCCTGAGAATAGTAAGTGGCCGGCAGAGGGCAGCTGTGTGACCTACTAAAGGAGATCTAGGTGCCCTGGGAAGTGACAGGAAAGGGAAGGGCTGGAAGTACCTGCGGGTTGACATCCAGCACGCACACCTTGCCAGAGGCAACAACGCCCCGGATGGAGTCGATCCGTGTGCCATACAGGTTGCCCTCATACTCGCCATGCTCCAGGTAGCGCCCGGCACGGATGTCAGCCTCCATCTCCCCACGAGACACAAAGCTGTAGCCCTGCCCCTCCCGTTCTGAGTCCTTGGGCCTCCTGGATGTGTCTGGAAAGAGAAGGCAGAGCTAATTAGTGAGACAAGCCACCTCACCTAAAACAGGTACCTGTGGGTTTCACGGGGGTTGCGTGATCTCTGCCCTAAAGGCATAGCCTCCAGGAATGACTCCCCACCCCGACCTCCTGCAGTCCCATCACCTGGATGCCCTATCTGCCGTAAGACCACATACAGTACGACCCTGTTTCGCCAGACCCGAGGTAGACACTCACTTTAAAAACAACAACAACAACTTTGTGAAAGTAAAAATCCTGATATAAAGCCAGCCCCTTCACCGTATCCCGAGTCTGCAGTTCCCCTCATCCACCCATAGAGGGCGCACACTACACACCCGAAGGAATCACCTGACCTGGTGTTCCTCAAGATGCTCTCAGTGCTGCTCAGCACCCTTCCTCGACCATTCCCTCCTTCCCTCAGCCCCACCCCGGACACATCCACCCTCGCACCTCCCGCTCCACGGCCCCCACTCACAGGGCACTGTGGTGCCGTAGCGGTCTGGGTCCCACAGAATGAGCTTATTTTTCAGGCTGCGCCGGCCCACACCCTGCGCGCCAATCAGCACCAGGGTTTTCCTGCGGAATGGGGGCATGCGGGCCACCTCCTCATAAATGAGCAGCTCATGGCGGTCAAACTCTGGGGACAGAGAGATGGAGCTGCTCACCAGGCTGCCCCGTGTGGGAGGGGAGGGACTGTTAGAATGCATCAAGGGTAAAAGCAGCCAGGGAAACAGGAAGGAACTGGGCAGGCCTAGGAGCAAGGCTGGCAGTATCTGAGGCAGAGTAAACTCACATCACATGTTAGACAACTGAGGCAAGAACTAATACCCACCTGCATTCTTGGTGGTCAAATACATCATTCGCTTCTTTTTCTTTCCTGAAAGGCTGCCACATAGGGTCCCTGGCCACAAGGAAATAAGTAAGTAAGCAAACTGGGCCATGCCAGGTCTTAAACCGGGGCCTGAGGTTAAGAAAGGGACTCCTACCTGAGGTGGGGGTCAGTTCCAGGTCCCGCTTGACAAACGCTTTCCTCTTCTCCTCCAACAACTGGCTGGGAATGAGCCCGGCACTGCCCCCTTCTACATGGCATGCCTGAAATGTCACAAGCCAAAGACCTACCTGGGTAAGAGGACCCTTCCCTGAACCAGACTTGGAGATGTTTCAGGAGTGCCCCGGGCTCACCTGCCACCAATTGGCATCATCTTGGTTTACAATCTGGAGCAAGTCCCCGGCGTTGAAGCGCAGGCCTGCCTCCTTGCAGGGAATGAGACTGTCCCGGGCAGGGTCATAATCGAAGTGGCATTTAACAAATACCTGAGCCCAGGGATTTGGAAAGAGTCACCATAAGGAACAGAGAACACGGCCAACCCCTCCCAGCCACTCCCTTTCCCTGGAGGGGTGACACCTCCAGGCCTGCCTACCCTGCCTTACTGATACTCTCCTGGGCAACTGAAACTAAGAGATTCAGATTGAGCAATTGGAAAACTACCCAAGGCTGGGTCGGCCTAGGGGTTGTGGGGAGGAAGCCGACCTCATGTAGGGGTCACCTAATCCTATATTCTTCCTTCCATCCTCCAGGAGGACAGAGCTCTCAGAGTTCAAAAGCCAAGGAGGAGGTGAACAGCTCTCCAACGCACCAATGAGGAAGCAGCTACCAGGGCAGGTGAGAACCCCACCTTACACAGGTGTGCGGGCTGAGCTCTTGCACACACACAAGGTGCAAAGACCACAGTGATCTGCATCTCTTTGCACACTCAGGACACTCAAGACAATCTCTTGCACACTCAGGTAGAACCTCCTAGTCACAAAAGCTCACATGTCCCTTGCACATGTGCGTGAATGCCTACGCGTAAGACAGGTTAATGTGTGCCTATGTGTCACACTTGGAGGCTGTGTGGCATAATGAGTGGCGCCTGCCTGGAGCTCCTGCCGTCTCTTTTCCCTTAGGTGAATATCGGGAGACCTGAGAGCTTCGGTTAAGAGGCTCGGCCGTCCCTCCAGCTGGGTGGGGCCATCCCTTGGGCCTGAGCTGGGTGGGGTTCAGGCAGAGGCCCACCTGTCGGGGCAGGTGGGGTTCCTGGTAGCTGGGCAAGATCTTGAGGATGACGCTGCCACTGGCGCTGCGCAGGAGCTCCTGCAGTGCCCGGGGATCGCTGCCCACTGGCTGCCCATTCACTTCCTTGATGATGTCACCAACGTGCAGCAGGCCTTGCTGAGCCACCATGCCCCCGTGCAGAATGCGGGCAATCACCAGCTCACCACCCTCCACTCGGAATGTCACACCCTGAAGGATTAACGTGCAAAGTAAGGCTAGCTCTGTCTTCAAACGGGGCTCCCAGTGGCCCCTCCATTCCTGTCCCCACCCTCATCTCCACTCAAAAAGTCTTCTACTGTTGTCTCAAGTCTTATAGACACAGCCTGAAGAGGATCCTGAGGGAGAATGGGTGTGTGTGTCTGTGTGTGTGTGTGGTGTGTGTGTACATTTATGTGGTAATGGTGTGTGTGTGCGTAGTGTGTACTTATGGGGTATTTATGTGTGTATGGTATGTGTATATTGTGTGTCTCCATATGTATAGTGTGTGTGTGTGTGGTGTGTATAGTGTGTCTATATATATTTGTGTGTATGGTGCACATGTGTGTACAGTGTGTATTTATGATGTATGTATGTAGTGTATATTTATGGTGTGTGTATGGTATGTGTATAGTGTGTGTGTGTCCATATGTATAGTATGCACATGTGTATGTATGGTATGTGTGTGTATGTATGGGTGTATGGATGTGTGTGTGTGTGTGTGTGTGTGTGTGTGTGTGTGTGTGTGTGCTGCATGCTCCTAAGTCCTGCAGGTGCTCTCTAGAGCCAACCTGGGCCTAGTCTTCATCTTTAACTCCCACCCGCCCTTTCTCCTTTCCCATGGGCGATTCTCGGTGCCCTCTCCCGCACAAGCCTCTGGCCCTCACCAGATGTTCTCCCGCAGTCTTTCGGATGCCCACCATGCGCACCGCATCAGGAGGTACTGGCTGGTTGCTGAATGTGGGATCCAGACCTGGGCTCGGGGGTGGTGTCTCATAGGTCTTTGAGGCCACCGAGTCATGTGTCTCCAGGAGGGACTTAAGAGGGACAGGAAGAAAAGGGACAATGTAGAAATGCCCAGTGCTCAGCTTCCGGACCAGGTTCCAACTAGGAAGCCGCCCACCACACCCCCAGAAGCCAGCAGCCTGGAACCTGGAAGTGGGGCTCCTGGAGGATGCGAGCCAGCTCTGCGGCTGTGCTGCTCTGTTCTGCCAGCTCTGCCAGGTCCTGAAGGATCTCATGCACCAGCTCCAGGTTGTTATCCCGAACGGCCTCCAACTTCGTCTCCTCCAGCCGCTCGTGAGCCTGGGGTGTGGAAGCAGTACAGATAAAGCCACCCAGGAGTCCCCAGATGCCACACTCCTCTGGCTCCAAGCCCCTAATTCCCACTCACAACATCAATCTAGGTCCTGCATCAACTATTGTAAGACATAAACACACACACACACACACACACACTCATATTCCTGTGTACTTTGTTTTCCTTTCTCCAGCAAGTGATTATTAAGACTCAGTTTATGGACAGGACAATCAAAGACAGACTTCTATTTCCATCCTCTTGACATACAGAGTCACCGAAGATCATCAAACTGTCCCCATCTCCCAAGATAATGTAAGTACACATGGTCACCATCATGGTTGGATGAGACCATATGCACCTTGTAGTCCAAGATCAGAAAGCCATGGAGGTAAGGCAACTTTGCCAAGGTCATAGACTTGAACCTGGGTCTCCAGGCTCAGTGCTTCTTATGTGGAAGAGACAAGATGCACATGTGTAGGTGTGCAGGTTGTAACATGCACATGAAGCTCAGAGGATAATTCCTGGAGTCAGGTAAAGGCACTTGTCACAAAGGCCTGCAAGCCTGAGTTTGTTCCCTGGAACCCACATAAAAGTAGAAAGAGAGACAAGAACTGACTCCACAAAACTACCCCTGACCCCTATGTGCAAGCTATAACATTCACACCCATACATACACATCTTGCATGCTTCATAATACCTTTTTAAAGAAACATGTACACGAAACCAGAAGAAAGCCTTGCATCTGCGTGTTGCTACACTCCAGAACAAGAGGATCTGAAAGGGAATAAAGATCCCATTCCCAGCTGATGGGAAGGTTACACTGGGTAATGCGGCAGTGCCATTCTGAGATCTAAAGGGACACAAAGTCTTCCCTGATGTTCATGTGAAAGATAGCCAGAGGCAAAAGTCACTTCACCCCAGAGTACACGAGCCCCCTTCGCTCCATAAACCATTGTGCCATCAGCACACACAAAAAAGTGTAACGTAATTAGGTATGCTAATATTACCTAATAATCCGTGCTCAATGTTTATCACTGTCCTAAAAGTATCCTTTATAATTTAATTTTTCTGACCTAAGACCCTACTAAGGGTCATATGTTGCTTTTGGTCATTGGGTATGTTTATTCTTCTTTAATCTAGAACATCTCAATGGTTTTCAGACTTTTAAAGAGTCTGGGCAGTGGTTCTCAGTGGGCCACAGCTGGATTAATCTGATTTTTTTTTAATAGTTAGACTTGGTTAAGCATCTGGCAGGAGTTTTACATGGAGGGGCTGTGTCTCTCCCACGCTTTAAGGCTGTGTGACTGTCCTGGTCCCCAACGATCCTTCCCCATGGGATCTGGCATTTACTCATGACCCTTCCTGAATCTGTTATCCTTGTCAAAGCTGCTCGGCACAGAGTACCTGCCAACCTTCCACATTTTGATTGGCATTCTCCTGGGAGAGAGAGCTTTCCTTGGGCTGGGGGCTAGCTCAGACTAAAGCCCTCCTCACTCAGGCATAAAGACTGGAGTTTCGGATCCTCAGAGCCCATGTGCATGCTGGGCTGGCAGCAGATGGCCTGTCATCCCAGCCTTGAAAGACAAGAGACAAGGGCTCCTCAGAACAGACTGGCCAGAGAGGACACACAGATGAAGGAGGCCTAGGCTGGCTTGAGAGACCCTCCCTGCCTCAGCGAGCAATGGGCAGCAATGGAGGAGGGCTCCCACACATGTGTGCCCACGAACATGTTAACCATGTAGACACACACACAAAGAGAGAGAGAGAGAGAGAGAGAGAGAGAGAGAGAGAGAGAGAGAGAGAGAGATTTCCCTCCTCTGTCCCTCCAACCCTGTCTCCTCCCTTCTGAGTATTGTCATTGAACATTATTTTGGTCCACTGATAGTTTTACTTAAATACAACCCTTCTCACTTGCCTCATATTGTCTTAAGGCAGTTCTTATGTTATATGGCAGAGTTAAAAAGTTGTAAAAGACTATATAGCCTGAAAAGCCTAAACTACTATCTATACTTTAGCAGAAAAATTGGGTGGTTTAAAACTGTTTTATTCATGTATGTATGTGTGTGTAAGTATGTGTATGATAATGGACTCCATTATATTTTATACATTTTTCTATTTTATGTATCTGAGTGTTTTGCCAGCATGTATGTCTTTGCACCTCATGAAAGCAGGGCCTCAGGTCAGAAGGTGGCATTAGATTTCCTCCTGGCTCTGGAGTTACAGTTGTTAAGCTGCCACGTGTGCTGGGAATCAAACCCGGATCCTCTAGAAGAGCAGCCAGGCTCTGACCAGCCTCCCAGCCCTGTATTATGAATTTTGATCATATTTGCTCATTACCACCCTATCTTCATCTCTTTCCCACTCCCAGGGATCCCTCCTCTTCCCAACTGGTTCCCGCTACCCCCATGTATTATTCAATTTGTTTGTTGAGTGAGTCAGTGAGTTCAGTCAGGACTGCTTGGAGCAGTGGTTCTCAGGCTTCCTAATGCTATGACCCTCTTACATAATTCCTCATGTTGGGTGCCTCTGAGCCATAAAATCATTTTTGTTGCTACTGTTATGAATTGTAATATAAATATCTGGTATGCAGGATATCTGCTCTGCAACCCTCAAAGGGGTTTCAACCCACAGGATGGCTTAGATGCTCATTCATTTACAGAAGCATGGAGGACTTTCCTAGTACCTAGCACTGAAGAAAATCCCCCTCAGCAATCATCTGCCCAGAGATGCCTATAGATCCTGGGGAAGGAGAGTCACGAGTCGTCTCTCCTCCCATCCCTACCCCACCACCTCCTTTGATCTTTTACTCAGTGGGTTTTATGTATTTCCATCAATATCTCTCTTGTTTGTCTTGGGTTTGGGTTTGGGTTTGGGCTTTGGCTAGCTGTTTTTGAGAAAGGGTCTTGCTATGTATCCCAGACTGTTCCCAAACTCCAATATTCCTGCCTCGGCCTCCCAAGTGCTGGATCACAGGTGTGGACCGTGAAGGGAAGTCCAGCTTCATCCTCACTGGCTCGTTTTCTCCAAGGGTAACGCATCCACACCTGTGTCTTGTTGCCAGGAGTCCATCCATTTGAGAGCATCCTCTTCCACCATGACATATGCTCACCTAATACTTCCCTTGACCCAGGTCAGGGACCAGCCGCTTCTCCAGGGAACAGAGTCCTTTGTCTGGGGAACGGAATTCAGAGACCAAGACTGGCTCTCAGTCCATATTGCTTCTTGTGTATTGTTTATTTTAAACTGAATTTTATTACCTCACTCTGTGTGTGTGTGTGTGTGTGTGTGTGTGTGTGTGTGTGTGTGTGTGTTGGTGAGTCTGCCACAGCACACGTGTGGCGATCAGAGGACAACCTCATGGAGTCGTATCTCTCCTTCCACATTTCTGTGGGTTTCAGAGTTCAAACTCAGGTCGGCCAGCTCGCATGGTCAGCCCTTTACCCCTAAGCTGTCTCACTGGTCCCCAAGGGCCATTTCCATAGTAGTCAATATTGATGGTTTCTATTAAAATAACTCTCGCCTGGCGGTGGTGGCGCACGCCTTTAATCCCACCGCTTGGGAGGCAGATTTCTGAGTTCGAGGCCAGCCTGGTCTACAGAGTGAGTTCCAGGACAGCCAGGGCTACACAGAGAAACCCTGTCTCGAAAAACCAAAAACCAAACAAACAAAGCAACAAAAAAAGTTCTTTCTTACAATCTTCCAGGACGGAAGGTTAAAGGCCACTCTGCTCAGTGGCTGAAGGGGCCCTTCCTGCCTAGGCCTCATAGGGAGGTCAGAAGGCTTTAAAAAGAACCACACTAATTCTTTTCCAGCAGCCTGTAAAGTTGCTAATCTCATGGAGAAGGGCTCCACCCTCAAGAGCCAACCACCCCCTAAAAGATACACTGTTAATACTATTGCAGTAAAGGCTACCTGGAGTTTAGAGAAGACAGGGGCATTCAAATCCTGCATCCCGTGCCACAGTGTATAGTCGGAACACTGTACAAAAGTTCCTTGAGGTAATACCATTTCTGTACAATCAGCAACACTTAGTATCTAGATAGTTGCATCCAGTGTCCCTTAACTTTAGGTTGTGTTTTTCCCTCTTACCTTTATTTTTGATTTGTACACTGATATAGCTCAATTTTTAAACCTACACTAAAGAACAAACAAAGTTTCAGTTCCATCCCATTATATCCTGTACACACACACACACACACACACACACACGTGTGCACCAGGAATCCAGAAGAAATCATTCCATCAGTTTAGGGATTACACTGTTTCCACAAAACTAAAATGCCAATTTATTTATTTCTCCTTCTTTTATTCTCTTTCTGCTTTCTCTTTTTGTTTGTTTGGGGTTTTATTTTTAGATCTTAGTCATTTTTATTTTACCTGTACGGGTATTTTGCCTGTCCAGCTGTGCACCATGTACATGCTGTACCCATAGAGATCAGAAGAGGGTGTCAGATTCCCCCACAATTGTAGTTAAGATGGTTGTGAGCCACAGTGTAGTTTGCTGGGATTAAACCTGGGACCTCTGGAAGACCAGCCAGTGCTCTTAACTGCTGAGCCATCTCCCCAGCCCTTTATGTTTGGGCTTTTTTGTTTCTTTGTTTGAGACAGGGTCTCAACCATGTAGCCAAGGCTGGCCTGAACTCACTATGTGAACTCAGAGATCCTTCTGCCTCTGTCTCCCAAGTGCTGGGGTTAAAGATGGGCATCACCACACCAGCTATTATCTGAGTTTCCAACCTAACAATTCTCTCTAGAAACCACCCCATGCCACAAATGGAGCTTCCCTCCATAGTTGTCACCTTTTTAATGATTGCGCAGACTCTACTGCACACCTGGAATAAGTTTCTTAACCATCTCTGAATATTTAGGTTTCTTTCTAATATTTTACTATTGTAGTAAGGCTGTGGTAAATAAGCATGGCACAGTGCTCTCTATCCGTGGAGAGTCCTACATACACCTCTGGAACGTCTGGCTGGGTCAAGCAGATGTCTTGGATACCCTGGAGCTTCAGCCAACCTCCTCTCCCACCAGCATCCCAAAGCTCCTCCCTGTACTGATCAAGCTTCTGAGTGCCTGCCAGTCACTCCCACAGGAAACGATCTGTCAGTGGGGCTTAATTTGCATTTTACTTATTATGGGTGCAGCCAAGCATCTCTTCGTATGTTTAAAGACCATCTGTGTGTTTTCTGGTGTGAACTGTCTGTTCATGTCTTTTGCCAAATTTTTCTATTTGATTTTTTTCCCTTTTCCCATTTTTAAATGTTCTCTCTATATTGAGAAGATTAGCCCTTTATTTGTGACATCTTTTGCAAATCGTTTTCCTCTAGCTTGTCATTTGTCTTTGGATCCCGCCTATGGTAGCACTGCCTTGCAAAAAAAAAAAATATATATATATATATATATACATACATATATATATATATGTATGTATATATATATGTTTAATATGGCTGAATTCATTAATCTTTCATGCATCTGAATTTTGAGGTTGGGAGGGGTGGTTTCCCATACACAAATCTGTTTTTTTCTTTTTCTAGGATGCATAGTTTCACACTTAAATCTTTGATCTGCTTGAAGCTTATTCTGATGTATGGCATGAATTGTAGATCTACTTTGATATTTCCAAAAATGGCCGTCAGGATTCCTTAATGCTATTTATTAAAACTACACAGTAGGAGGCTGGGGGATGGCTGTCAGTAAAGATCCTACTGTGCGAGCATCAGGACCTGAATCCAGATGCCCAAGACTAATGTAAAAGGTGGAAGTGGGGCGTGTGCCTGTGACACTGGCATGCACGGGGGGGGGGGGGGGGGGCATGAGGAGGTAACAAGAGGATTCACAGATTCCTGAGGCTCACTGGCTGGCCAGCCCGGTCAAACTGATGAGCTCTGGTATCTGTGAGAGACTGACTAAAAAAGCAAGGGCTGGAGAGATGAGCGCTGGCTGCTCCTGCAGAAAACCCCGGTTTGGTGGCTCATGGTTGCTTCTAAATCCAGTTTGATTAGGTCCCAGTGCGTTTTTCTTCTGGCTCCTCAGGGACCAGGAACATGTTGCATGTACATATATGCAGGCACTCACACGTAAAATAAAAATAAAGGCACCTTTAAAAGTATTAAAGTGGAGAAAGATATTAGACATCAGTCTCCAGGCTTCACACTCGTGTGCAAAGTCACACACAAAGTTCATACACCACACACACAAACACCACAATACATACATAACACCTAAGTAAATTATTGTTTCATTTTTTAGGTGTGATAATAGTAATGTTATTGCTTTTTTAAAAATACCTTCAGATGGGTATGTGGCACATGCCTTTAATCCCAGCACTTGGGAGACAGAGGCAGGTGGATATCAGTGACTTCAAGGCCAGCTTGGTCTACACAGCAAGTTTCAGGATGGCCAGGGCTACCCAGAGAAACCATGTCTTGAAAAAGTAAATAAATAAAACGAAAGAAAAAAGAATCCTTGTCTTTGATGTATGTGCTGAAAGACCCAGAGTTAAAGCTGGCTATGTAAGTGATTTGCTTCAGGAAAGGTGGAGGTGTGGATGAAGCCAGACAGTGAGTTACCCCATGCTGAAGTGGACTGGGTGACGGGACTGATGGACGATGGCTCTAAACAAAATTTAAAAAAAAAAAACAAAAAAAAAAAAAAAAAAAAAAAAAAAAAACTCCACAATGTTTTTTAAGCTCAGAAGATGAAAAAGTTCTGTTTGTCTGTTTGTTTGTTTTAGGGGTGAGGCTCTCAATATATTGCCATGCTGGTCTCTTCGCCTCGGAGCCCCTCCCTCCCCAGTTTCCTAAGTGCTGGGATCGCGGGCATGCATGAGCCAGCCACCAAACCCAGCTTCATACAGGAATATTTTATTTTTTTATTACATTTACTTATTTTATTACATTTTACTTATTGGTGGGGGGGGGGAGGGGGGAGCATGCCACAGAGTGCACGCAGAGGCCAGAGGACAATTTACTGGAGTAGCTCTCTGAAATGAGACTTTAATAACATCTCATAGCGAGATACAGAGAGGAGGGAAGGAGACAAACACAATGCCTGGCGACCAACAAGGCTGCAAAGCTCCTTCCCCCCACTTCTCTTCCCCAATCAGGGACAGGGAACAGCACTAGACATGACCACCTGAAAGGTCCACCTTCCTCTTGGCTTGACAATGTTCCTGTTAAGGGGGTGTGGGCCATTGAAGGGACATAGGAGCTGCATGCAGGGACAGAAACAAGCCTGTAAAGGGTGAATACCCCCAGAGCCCAATCATTGGGTTAGCAAGTCCACGAGCCTGAGAATGACATCTTCCCTGCTCTGGGTCACCTCTCTGCCTAAGACCAATGCTGGGAACATAGAAGCTCAAATCCTGAGCTTCAAGAAAGAGCAAATGCATTTAGGCGCCAGGAATGTGGTCATGGTAGAATGAATGTGTGCGTGCGTGCGTGTGCGTGCGTGTGCGTGCGTGCGTGCGTGCGTGTGTGTGTGTGTTGTGTGTATCACGTATATATGATATGTCATATATATGACACATATATCACATACATATGTATATATATAAATCTACCAGTTTTGTTCCTTTAGATAACTCTGACTAATACAATGACCCCTCACCCCATCGAGGGCTGCTCCATCCCTGTCCCTATGACTTCTGCCTGGAATCTTACCCATAGGCAGTCCCAAGATCAACGTCTGCAACCCAGAGACAACTCTGACTACAAAACCTTTAAACACAAAGCAAGCATTTCAGAGAGCTGAGAAGCAGCTGGCCCTCCAGCACTGAACCCTCTCAGCCCCTGTCGCAATCGCCAACAAACTTCTGGAGGCCTTAGGAACTCAGGGTTGGCTTCACAGTGCTGAGTTCCTGAAGTCTTCGTAATTGGCTACGCACAGTGGTGTGGAAGTTTATCAACAATGTCCTCTAACCACAGGCCCCACCCGCCATCTCCACTGCCCACAGCCACGATTCCCTGGCTTCCTGTTTAAGTTATATTCCGTTTGTACGGATTCTACACGGTCCTAAAGTAAATATAATTTGTAGCCATTTTTACCTTTAGAAAAATAAAATCATACTATATATGTAAATCCTAGGGGCCCGGCTTAGGGGTTGTTTGTTTGTTTGTCTTTCACTTAGTATGAAAATTTACTTACTGAGTGAAAATTTATTTTTATCTACTATTTTTTACTCAGTATGTTTTACTGTGACTTATTTTTTTTTAATTTAGCTGTATTAGTATTTTGCCTTCATGTACATGTATGTACCATATATGTGCCTAGTGCCTAAGGCAGCCAGATAACATGTTGGGTACCCTGAAACTGGAGTTACAAGTGATTGCAAGCTGTCATGTGGGTTCTCAGGACCAGACTAGGGTCCTCTGGCAGAGCAGTAAGTGATCTTAACTGCTGAGCCATCTCTTTCTCCAAAAGATTTCTTATTTTCTGTAGAAGTGGTTGATGTACACACAACAACATTAGACACACTGGAGCTGGGACCCAGGAGAGTGATTTGAGTATCCGTGGTAACCACGTATCATTTTGATCTCAAAATCATGCTCAACATGGACCAGCATGTAGCTCAGATGGTAGAGTACTTGCCTGGCATGCAGGAAGCCATGGGGATCCCAGCATCTCACATAACAAGGCCTGGGGTACATGCCTATAATCTCACCACTAGGAAGGTCAAAATAGGAACTCAAAGTCATTCTCTGCTACGTACTGAGTTCAAGGTCAGCCTAGGCTGCACACACACACACACACACACACACACACACACACACACCCTCCATGCATCCAACTCCTGAGCCAGCGCCAACAGCAGGCTGCAGCCACAGAACCGCCACGGTCATCTCTCCACAAAGCTCTTCCCCCACCCTCTTGCTCCAAGTGTTCTGATCTTGGCAAAGGACAGAATTCTCCTTTGAACTCTGGGGCTAGTAATTAAATTCAAGAACTGAAGCAAATGCCAGAAAGCCATGTTCCAGAACTTCAATCAGGCTTCAGCAACCGTGACTTGGCTACTGGGACTTTAGCAAATGTCACGCAAGCAAGCAGAGGCTTGGCAGTAGCCACGATCTGGGACTTGTCTTCCCTTGCTGGAGAAACCGCCATGTTTCTCCAAGAAGATGTGGCCACCCTCTGAGAGGCTAAGAAACTATATAGAGTGAGATCCAATCATCTCGGGCACTGCAGTCTTCCAAGATGAGACAGCAGACATGGGTGAGGCTATCTTAGACCACCCAGCTCACCCAGGTGAACAAGCCCAGGCTAGAAAAGCCACCCAACTTGCCCACAAAACCATGAGAACTAAACCACAGCACAGCAGGTGGTCTGAGATGTGGCAAAAGCTTACTGATTTTCGGGGTACCCCACTGCCACACACCCCACCACACAAGGCTCCCCTGTGCCCTCACTGTCCGAGAGCCCAGGCTTGCACTGCCAGCTCGTCTACTACAACCTAACCACAGGACAAAACCTTCTGAGGAACTTCAGGCTGACAGCTAAGACCTCACCATAACTACACTTCCATGACCATAACCACCACCCACCCCCACTTGATTCTCTTACCGAGCAGGTGCAGCTCTCACTTCTCAGAAGAAACAACTGATGCCCACAGAGACCAAAAGATATACCATACTGTTAAGGTCTGAACCTGAAATGTCATGCATGGACTCATGTTATTGAAAGCTCGTCCCCCTAACTGGCAGCATTACTTAAGAGGGTTACGGAGCCTTTAGGAGGAAGACCTATCTGGCAGAAATAAGACACTAGGAACTGTCCATTGAAAGTTACAGCCCAGGCTAGGCAGTGGTAGCACACTCAGGATCCCAGAGGCAAGCCGATTTCTGTGAGTTCAAGGCCAACCTGGTCTACAGATCGAGTTCCAGGACAGCCAGGGCTACATCTCAGAAAAACCAAAAAGAAAGAAACAAAGTTACAGCCCAGCCCATAGCTTCAGCTGTTCTCTGGTTCTTGGTACACAGTGATGTAATGAGCCTCCATCACCTGCACCCTCCCTGAGGATGGACTACTCTGAAACCATGACTCAGTCCTTTCTCCATTAAGATATCGTGTTGTGGAAACCCAAAAGCCTGTGTGTGTGTGTGTGTGTGTGTGTGTGTGTGTGTGTGTGTGTGTGTGTGTGTGTTGGGGGGATGTCTTCTGACTTCAACCACTGCTCTTTGTTCTCCAACAGGAGCACTGGCTCAATACTGTCTTCCCAGGCCTCCCTGCAGGCGGGTGAGCCTGCTGCCTAGCAACTTTCCTGATTCCTCACCTCGGCCTTGGCTCCTGTTGAAGCACCTGTTGCTGGAACCATGTCAGCCCTCCCAGATGCCAGCCACCTGCCAGCATTGCCACCTGCTCTCTACAGCCAACCTTTGGATTTATGAGCTGCTTGCCAAGCTTGCCCTTAGAACCTTTCATTCTCTGGGTTTGCTCCCTCAGGTACCCCTATGCTTGGCCCCAGCTCTACCCACCCCAAACCCTCCCATGTGTCTCCCATATCTTCAGAGACAAGAGTCAAGTCCACCTCCTCAAAGGCAAAGGGAGGAGGCAGGTACTTAACTACTGCAAACAGTTTAACCTGGACCCATTGGAGGCTCCTGGTTACTTCTTCAGGATAACCAAGATTTTACAGCTAAATATTTAATTACTGTGTTTTGTCTGTTGGTTCACAAATATCTATGGCCATATAGTCATTAAAACTGCTAAGAAGTAGATCCTAGTGTCCCAATCAAACCCATGTTGGAAAGTGGAGAAGCTGTAATGACTTTTGGTAAGCAGTCAAATCCTGCATGGGAAGGTCACCCACACAGAGGTGGGAGGGGTTTACCACTCTGAAGTCCTGCTTGAAGATTCCACCTCTGTTTCAGAACCAGAATGAAAGGTTCTAAGGACAAGTTTGCCCTCAGCAAACTAACATAACCTCTCAGAGTTGAACAAATGTCTTCAGTATCTCCTGTAGAGTTCTACGCACTGAGTACCACGCCCAGAATTTTCTGGAAGTACAATCTGACTAGCTTATGCCCCACACATTTCTAGAGAAGGGACTTTGCTTACAGTCCAATCCAGTACCTCCTGTGCTCAGCACCTGTGAGAACTGTGCCCAACAGTTCAAGGGAGTCCCACTATCTTTATGTGTACTTGGATCAATAACTCCCCTCCCTACATGAACTAGAAATCTCAGGGACAGAAGTGGACTATAATACCATGCCATTTATGGGAAATTTAAAGGCATGTATAAAAAGGGAATATTACTAGTGGCTAAACCCATATATAGTCAAGGAAAGCAAGCATCCTGGGAAATGACACCACACATGTTTACTCTTGGGGAGGGAAAGCAGTAGGAATGAGGGAGAGGAAGGGATGAACTATAACATACAGCATCTTTATTTCTTCAAAGGAAAGGGTACAAGCTGGAGAGGGGCCTCAGCAGTTAAGAGCACCTCTTGCTTCTGCAGAGGGACCTGAGTTCCGTTCCCAGCACCTATGTCAGATGGCTCACAGCCCCCTGTAACTCCAGCCCAGACAATCTAATGCCCTCTTCTGGCCTCTATGGACACCCAAGCACATGCACATGTAGTGTGTATTCACATGGACAAACACACATACACATAAACAAACAAACAACATATATATGTGTATGTGTGTGTATGTGTGTGTATGTGTATGTGTGTGTATGTATGGGTATTTGTATATGTATGGCTTCAAAACAAAGCATAGAAGCCCAAAGAAGCAGTGTGAGTATTAACATCATGGAAACGGGTGTTCAAGGAGTGATTACATTATTTTCTTCAATCTTTTCTATTTATCCGCTCAGTAAACACCACTTATGAGCCAAATACTGTTTTGGGCTCAGGAGACACGATGGTCATCCAGGCAGACAAACCTTCCCGCCTGTGTGGAGCTTATGCACTCAACATTTGAAACACAAGTAAGACAGTCTCACTGTGTTGCCCAGGCTGGCCCTGCACTGGACTCAAGCAATCCTCCTGCCTCAGACCCCAGAAGCTAGCAGTATGGGCATGCCTGGATTCTGGCTTTACATAATAAATACATGAATGAATGAATGAATGAATGATGTTCTCATCAATGACCAAGGAAGGGAAAGGCAGCCAGCCTTTCTCTTGTTTCTCCACTCAATGTTTTCTTTTCCCCAGAATTTCTCAGACTTTTTGATCATCTGTTCTTCTCTGTGTTTGGCTTCTTCTTTGCTTTGCGTGGTTTCTGGAGACAGTATTTCATGAAGCCTATTTTGACCTCCAACTCTCTGAGGCTGACCTTGAACTCCTGATGTCCCTGCCTCTACCACCACCCAAGTGCTGAGTTTAAAGAGATACTTCATCATACTTGGCTCTTGTTCTGTTCTTTGAGACAGGGTGTTACTATGTAGCTGAGGCTATCAAACTCATGATCCTCCTGCCTCAGCTTCCCTCATGCTGGACAACAGTGTAGGCTGGGTATGTGCTCTCTCCCTCCAGCAAGACCTAACCTCCATTCCCTACCTCATGGCTATCACCACGACAGAGTCCCCACCAGGCCTTACAGGAAATCTACCACTTGAGGCTAGACAGATGGCTCCGTTGGTAAAGTGTACAGCTGTACAAGTATGAGGCCCTGAGCTGGATCTCCAGCACCCAGGTAAAAAGCCAGCCAGTGAGATTTACATCTGTAATCTCATTGCTGGGGAAGTGCAGAAGAAGGGTCCCTGGGCTTGCAGTTGAGGATGATACCCAATTTCAATCTCCGGGTTACACACACACAAAAACATATGCACTCGTGTGCACATGCACTCACTCACACACACAGAGGAGTGTACACACAGTGCACACACACGTAGTTACATACACATAAACATATGCATGTGTGTGTACACACAGATGAGTGTACACACAGTGTATACACACATACATGTACATACACACAGTTACACAGGTCAACTCCCAGGTGGGGATCAGAGAGGACCACAGGATGCATGTTGTCAACACATAAACATATGCACGCATGTGTACACACATGAGTGTACACACAATGTATATATACACATATGTATACACACACAGAGAGGGAAATAAAAACAAGGCGACCCCTCCACCCTCTATGCTATCTCTCTGCCCTATAACCCACCCCACCATTCACTCCTGAAGACCCTGCTTCTAACTGCCTTTCCCTTGTTCCCACGAGACTAAATCTTGCCTTAGTCTCATTCCCTGTCATTGCCTCAGATGCCCAGGTGTGTGTAGCCATGTCCACTTACCACAGCCTAATTCTCCAGGACAGCCCTGAACAACAGACCCTCTATAGCAGCCACACCCTGTCTGGTCGAGCCATCCCCCAGAACTGCGCTCCTAGGAAATATTTTACTTCCCACCTTCCTCTCCCTGACCTTGGCCATCTCTTCCATCTCTACCCAACCCCACAAACGCACACTTCCAGTTATCTCCCAATCTTAAAGAGAACCCCCCCCCATCCCTCACCTAGATTTTCCCCTGCCTCTTTACCTCCTCCTCCTCCCAACCTGGTTCCCAGAAGTCACGCCTCAGGCTTCCTTCGTGGATCTACCCTCATGTGGGGCCTGAATCAAAGCCACCTTCTTCCTCCTTTTTACCTAGGGATCAAGTTGTCCTTCTCTGAGAAATCGGTGCCTGCCATGGACTGTCTGGGTCCTGGTTCACCAGATTCTCTCCCCTTCAATGACTGTTCCAACTTTGCTTCTGATCACCCGCTCAAGCCCTGACCCTTGAATCCCAGGAGAGAAATGCCTGCCTTTCCTCAGATTTCCCAGTGGTCAGCCTGACTTCCCAGCAGCCTCCAGCCCAGCCTATGGGCACCTCCTTCCCCACAGAAGATGATCTTGCTACTGTTGTGTTTACTCTCTCTCCGCTAAGGCCAACACCAGCATCTCCTGCTTAGAGTGAAACCTTAGTGCCCCAGGGTGTCCCACTCCATCCCAAACACAAGTTCTACCTCTCTATGGAGAGCGGTGCCATCTCAGTATCTGGTGCCTCTTAGCAATCTTAGCTCTAACTACCACGTGATCTCTATCTGGTCTCGGAAACCTTCCGAGCAATCCTCCATGTGGCTGCCTGGGGGTAGGGGGAGCTCCTATAAACACCTATGTCACTGTCCCTTCCTGCCTAAAATGTACAGAGCTTGCTTGATGCTTGAGGTAAATGTCTGAGCCCCCAGGCTCCATCCCCAGTGCCCTCCCTCTACAGCCTGCTTCACAGCTCAGCATCCTTGTCTAGCACCTGATGCTCCAGCTTCTCACATCTAACTACCTCTCACTCTGAGGTTTCTGCCCAAGCTCTCCTATGGCCCAAGATGCCCGCCCCTCTCTGCATCCCCCACACTCACACTAGCCCTTCCCCCCCACAAGGCCTCCTCTGCACCCCTCCCCAGAGGCTCAGGCACACACCTGTCCCTGTGCACCCCCAGCGTGCCTGTGTCTGCTCCTAACATGCCACTACAAAATCCTTATAATTTTCTCTTCATACTGAGCCTGCCTCCCACCTGACACACATGCACAAACACCCAAAGGCAGAGAAGTGGGCAGGACCAATCTGGAGATTCCAACACACAGGGATGCGCTTCTCTCTGTCAGGTGTTCCGCCTCCCCCTCTCACCAGCCAGGTGCAGCGAGATGCTCCTCCACCTGCTCCCTCAGGTTCATCACCCACTCACACTACCCTTCCACACCCTTTCAGGTGGCTTCTGACAGATGCCCCATTCCTAGGGTCCCCTGAGGTTCCCAGGTACATCACCCACCTCCCTGATACACCATACCTTGGCCAGGGATCTGACTATCGGACTTTCCATTATGCCTCGAAGGAAGATCAGGTCCAGTTCCGCAGCCCCGGTGGCATTGGGCAGGGATCCCAGGTTGTCCAAGACTTGCTGCATAGCTGGGGGAGGGGTGGTGATTCGCTGAGCACCAGCTGGGCACAGAAGACCAAAATCCAGCACAGACCCTGCCCCCCCCAGCCCCATGGAAGTCACCCAACAGCACTCTCTACTCTCCCCTCATAAGCACCCCCAGGCCCTTGCATGCCTCAGGCATTGATCCTGGGGACAGGTGGCAGTTTTCTTGATCTGTCTTTTCCACCTTAGCAATGCCTTCCTGGAAAGGTAGGGGTTACCAGCAACAGGAATCAGACTGACCAGGAAGCAGGGGTAAGTGTCCCATCCCAGAGTCTGCCCAGCACCAAAGAAGCAGATTCCCCACTCAACCTCTTCATGGGTGATGCGTGGAAGCCAGATTTGGCCACCTGTAGCTGGCAGGCTCAAGGGAAAGCCCAAGCAAGCAGCAATGCAGAAGGCCAGAACCAATGCTACACCAGTCCAAGCTATATACCACTAGCTTAAAGTGATACTGCAGAACTCACTGACCCCCCCCACCTCAGTCTTTCCCTCCCACTCTGACAAACATCCTTTAGAAGTTAATGCATGATAAAAAGTCAAAACCAGCTGGGCAGTGGTGACCCATGCCTTTAATCCCAGCACTTGGGAGGCAGAGGCAGGTGGATCTCTGAGTTTGAGGCCAGCCTAGTCTACAGAGCAAGTTTCAGGACCGGCAGGGTTGCCCAGAGAACCCCTGTCGTCAAAACAAAACATAAAAAGTCAAAATGGAAGCCTGGAATACTAGCAGGGGCTGGAGCAACAAACACCCTGGTTTCTGGGATGGCTTTGGGTACCAAAGGCAGAGGTCAAAAGTCATATCACCCCAGGGATGAGCATTCTCAGCCTGAGATGAGACATAACCCAGGACATCAGCACATCTGACACCATCCCCTGAGATATGGGTGGAGGCTGCCTTCACTCCTGGGTTAAGGTGGGAGGGAACTCCAGGGGGTGGGAGGAAGGAGACAAGGAGTGTGCCCAGCTGGGAGCAAAGATGGGCAGGGGTATCATTACTCTGCCACCCACGTCTACATCTGCATAAGAGCAGCCTAATCCTGGAGGAGGGGTGAGTGGGGAAACAGGCTCAGAGCTCCCCTCCCCCAAAGAGTGAGGGTGGGCAGAAAGGGACCCTAAAACTGGAGCTTGGAGAAGATGGCTTAGGGCTCCTGAACCCCCATTTCTTTCCTACTCCTCCTCCCCACCTTTTAACAGCCTGGCTTTCCAGACCCCTCCTCCCGGCCTGGGCGTTGCAAGGACTTGAGACTTAAAGGTCCTTCTTGGGCTCTCAATGTCCCAAGTCAGGAGCCCTTTACGTTCTGCCAAAAGTCCACAGTCGCGGGTCCCACTCTCTGACTCCCCTAGACAACCAGCTCTTGGGTTTTGGGGACTGAGCCAAGTGGGGAGTGGTGACCTCTGCCAGATCTGCTCCCCTGACAGGCTGGGCGTCCAGATCTTCTCTTTGGGCGCCGCTGCCCAGGTGCCCCAGAGCCCACTATGGGAGGGTCAGTTAAAGGTTGAGTTCCCCTCCCCTGCCTCTCCACCCAACCTCTTCCTACCTTCCCTGCGGAGCTCTGCTTCTTCAGAGGAGCCCAGGGAAATCCCCTCCAAGGACGCCTCACTGCCTGGGCTGCAGGCCATGGCGACCCCTTTGGCAATCCTAAAACAGTCTCCCGCGAGGTCGGCGCCTTCCCAGCCAGACGCGGGCTGAGCTAAAGAAGGCGGGACTCCTGGAGCGCTGCAGGATCAGCCAATAGTAGGGCTCCGCCTCCAGAGCCGCCTTGTTGATTGGCCAAAGCCCGCCTGCTGTTGAGGAGGGGGCGGTAATGGGTGGGAGGAGGGCGGTGGCAGGAGATAGTCATACTAAACTGGCCTGATCCTTGTCACTTAGTGCTGGTGCAGGTAGGGAGGTGGCTATGAGGTCCGGTTTGAGGGAAGTGAGGGACTTGAGTAAATCCCTGTGGATTGGGACCTCCCTCTCAGCCCGTGCAGAAATCCCAGGTAGCGGGCAGAGCTTGGCTCCCATCTTGCTCCGGTATCTCTCTTCTACAGATGTCCCTGCTCTACTTCACCTGATGCTGAGTCTTACCCTGCGCGCGCTCTCTGACCCCAGCCCTCTGTCCAACTCCAGTCTGGTTTATTTACAATAACCCCCTCAACCAAAGAAAACCCTCAAGAACAGCTCTAGGCCTTCTCGCTGGTAGGTGTAGTAATGCCATTTTGACAAGAGGCAAATATCGTAACTTCACATGCCAACCACTGGAGTACAGTGGGGTCAGGGATGGGAGGAAAGGATGGATGGCGGTACATCCACAGAGCAGTAAAGGCCACGGCTCTCCAACCTATCTCAACAATGGCTTCTCCCTCTGCCAGCATTATCCATCAGGTGAGGGTTGGTGCCCTGGAGCAAGCCTGGCAACTCGGAAAGTGAGAGTGGAGGACAGGTGAGTGTCCATTTATGCAGCAAGAATAAAAGTGAGCAAGAGGAAGCTACCCAGGCCCTGTACCCCCATGTGTACCCCACGTGTACCCGTGAGGCCAATACTGGGGCACTGCTGCTGCTGTTGCTGCCACCTCCAGTCAGCCATTCCCAGAGGAGCGGCACCATGTTGCCTTGCACCCCTGGTTGCCATGGCAGCAGGCGGGATTACACATTAGGACAGTAACCCAGGGATGGCAGAGATATTTAAAGGGACAGTTCCATCAGAAAGCAGGTCCACATTCTCACCTTGATTCATGGAAAGAAATGAGCGAGCAAGCAGTCTTAAAGAAGAGGAGACAAAGAAACAAAGGGGCCGGAAGTGAGCCCAGGATGTCTAAACTCATTGCCTGCGTGTGGCATCACACACACGCCGTTCCCAAACTCTCCTTAACTACAACAAGGACCATTTTGATCCATGGGGAAGGGAGGCAGAAAGAACTGGCTAGTTTCACCTTTGCAGAGCCCAAAGCAGAAGTGTGGGGGAGGGGGGAAGAGGGAACAATGAAGGGGGAGCCCGACCATCTTGTTCAGACAAGGGACACAGCTGTCTCTCGGTCAAAGCCATGGAAAGTATAGCAACCACCAGATGATAACGGCAAGCAAGCAACAAGAAGAGAGAGCCGCTGGGCCTGGCTTGAGAATTTGAAACCCCAAAGCCCACCCACAGTGACGCACTTCCTCCAGCAAGGCCACACCTACTCCAACAAGGCCACACCTCCTAATAGTGCCACTCCTTATGAGCCTATGGGGCCATTTCTATTCGAACCACCACAGACAAGATGCACTCTTAGATTCTAAAGCTGAGAAGTCAACAGAGGGCTGGTTCAGGAAAGGGAGCACAAGTTATTTCTTTCTTTGGACATGGAAGCAAAGAGCAGCCCATGGCACTGCATTTGGGGGAACAGAGCCCCAGGAGGTGTTCCCTGCCCTGTGAGCCCCCACCAGAAGACCTGCAGCTGGGAAGTGTCTTCCTGTGCAGCCCTGCTGGACACTGTTAATAGGTTTACTGAGCGGCCCGAGATGAGAAACCTTTTAATCACAGGCTCAGGGATGGGTCTCATTAACTCCTAAGCAGCTTAGAGTGGGGAACCTGGTCAGTGGAGCAGGGGGAGAGGCCACAGGGCAAGAGAAAAATCATGATCCCTCCAAGAAACAGAGGGACACTGCAAGGCATGGAAAAGGAGCCTTTCTTGGGGGACAAAGGGGTCACAGTTTAGGTTCTGGCTGTCACACAACAATGCTTATTTTCTCAGAGGGTAGAGACAAGAACGCATCTAATGTGGGAACCTGGAATGTCTTGCAGAGGGAGAAGCAGGGTCTATTGTGAAGAATTCAGGTCTCTCAAGGTATCTCATAGCTGTAGCCAGAACCCTTTCAGAGCCTCTGGACATGACATGGGACTTAACCTGGTAGGTCTCAGGAAACATTCAAGGACCCAGGATCCACTGGGGTGGGGTGCAGACTTTGGAGCATGGATGAAGGTATGTGTCTATGAAGAGAGCCCATTGCTGTCATCAGAGTCTGGGAGACCTAGGAGCAAAGTCAAAACCATCCATCCCATCCTGCCACCTCACCTAAGAGGAAACAAGACAGAGATGACTGGCTTATAGGTCAATGCCATAAAAAACAGCAGTGGTGGTGTCTGCTGCTGCAGCCATTCCTGTCCAGCTGCAGTGTGCACCATCTCTGGGGCAAATATCCTGACCTTGGGCAGGTGAGTCATGCTACAATATACAGCACTACTGGAGCAAGCCCACGTCTTCCCCAGTTCTATCCTACTCTAGTGGGGAGGCAGCCTGAACGACCAAATGGCCACGTGAGGTATAACAAGGGAGGGATGAACAGTTATTGCTGTGTCCACACCCTGATCTTAGCCCATCCCCCTTGGAACTACTGAGGCAGGCTGACAGCTTTCACCTCTTCTTACCAGACTCGGAGTTCGTGGCAGCAACCGGCATGGTGAATGGAGTCAGTGAGGGTTCTGAAGTCAGTCTCCTAGAGAAGGAGAGAGAAGACTGAGAAGGCACAGGGCAAAGCCAAGTATGCGAGGCAGGGGAGACATGGAGGATCAGAGAGGTTAGTCAGTTTCCTCAAGGCCCCAAAGCTGGTAGGAGAGCTTCAGTGAAAACCTAGGTTTTGCGACTCAAGAAATAAAAAGCATTTCTCTTTTTTCTTTCTTTTTTTTTTTTTTTAGTTAGTTTATTTGTTGTTTGTTTTGTTTTTAGAGACAGGATTTCTTTGTGTAGCCCTGGCTATCCTGGAATTCACCCTGTAAACCAGGCTAGCATAGAACTCTGCAGAGATCTGCTTACCTCTTCCTCCCGAGTGCTGGGATTAAAGGTGTGTGTCACCACTGTCCCCAAAATAAGTATTTCTCATTGGGCATGATAATGCCCACCTGTGCTGTAGTACCAGCCACTCAGGCCAAGGCAGAAAGGGGAGCCCATATAGAAACATATAGAGAACTCATCTCAAAAACAAACAGACAAAACCTAACATTCTGGTTCTTAAGTAGGAAAATTATGTATGAGTCCTGAATATGAGCAAACATTGGAAAGTTTCCCAGGCCCATAAGCTCCACGAGGACAGCAATGGAGTCCGTTACTTGCCTCAGGGCCCCAGGCCTAGAACCTTTGAGTGCCCCACAAACACTGGTGTCTAGCTGACAGAAATGACATTTCCGTTCCCACTGCCATGTGCTCTCTCTCTCTCTCTCTCTCTCTCTCTCTCCCCCTCTCTCTCTTTCCCTCCCTCTCTCCCTCTCTCCCTCTCCCTCTCTCTCCCCTAGAGTTGGCTGGGACAGGGAAAAGTGAAGAGCAGTAGCCAGAAACAAGCATGGAGTTTGCAACCCTGATGCTCATCTCTGGTCTCCCAAGCTGCGACTGGCTTCTTCATCCTCCCTGGAAAGGAGAACAGGGTGACCCACCACTCTTTCTCCCCTTGCCTTCCTGGGCATGTGCTACTGGATAAACCCCTAATTCCCCAGTTGCCATGACAACGGGAGGCAGTGGCTCTCAGCAAGGTGGGGGAGTAGGGGGGAAGCAGCTGGCAGTGCCCACTTTAAGACTAAATGCCTTTCGTACCCCCCCCCCCCTTAGAGAAAAGTGAAGCCACCGGGCCACTCCATCCTCCCAGCCTTTCCCCTCCCCAATCCAAAATAATTCTCAGAGGAGCAAAATTCTCTCTCTCTCTCTCTCTCTCTCTCTCTCTCTCTCTCTCTCTCTCTCTGTCTCTCTCTCTGTCTGTCTCTCTGTCTCTGTCTCTGTCCCTGTCTCTCTCTCTCTCTCTCTCTCTCTCTCTCTCTCTCTCTCTCTCTCTCTCTCTCTCTCTCTCCTAAGATAATAACAGCTCTGGAAACCAAATGACAAAGGTGAGGTGAACAGTTCCCTTTCCTCCTGGATATTTTCCAGAAGAATCGGCAGAGAGAGATGAGGGGGACCCCTTTCACGCTAGCACCACTGGTTAAGAGAAATGTCCAGGTTCCAATGTGCCAGCCAGTGTCCCCTCTACCAACTCTCCTGTCCTTATTCCTAGAGAGCAGGGGGCAGTTTCTTGGGCCTTAGGCCATGTTCCCCACTAGAGGTGCTTGCTGTGGGTTCCTCTTTTCCTGGAGCAGGAAAAAACGGGGAAGAGCCAGGGAGGATCCTGTATGAAACCCTAGGCCCAGGAGTCCTGCCCAGTGAGCCTGGGTTTGCTCCCTGAGGAGTTGGTTCCCACGGCGTCGGCTCGCTCTGCCCCACCCCCATCCTAGCCTCTGAGAGGGCGGGGCCGCCTGTGCCCACAGGAGAACGGCAGTGCCAGGCAAGCTAGCCTGGTTCCGTGCCAAGGTCCCCGGGCCCAGTCATCACGGTACCAGCATCACGGTGTCCAAAAGCCTAAACCTAAGGCTCTCCCACTCCCACCTCCACAAGCACATCCGCCACCAAGCTATCCAACCCCCATACCCCTGGGTGTGTAGGTGAAGCCCGCCAGCTTCAAAGGAAGAGGTTTCCTCCAACCTCCCACCCACCCCCCTCCATCGGTGCAGATTCAGAGAGGTACGAAAGAGGAACGCCTGACAAAGGCACTTTGGAGCCGGACAGGGTTATGGGGAGGACTGTACATAACTGAGGGCTGGAGGATGGGGTCTAGGGAGCCGGCGGACGTGCCCGCACTCACAATCAGACTGCCCCCGCCCCTCCAATTCAGTCCTAACCCGCTGGGCGCTAGGACCTAGGAAGGAGGGGGCGTGTTGCGAGCCATCAAAGAAGGCTCTTTGCTTGCGCGCCCGCCGAGACTAGGGGATGAGGTCACTGAATGATTGCCCCCCCCCTCTCCCCCCGGTCTTCATTCCCCACTATCCCCTTAGTTGACCTAACTTTCTGACCCTGGCACCTTGCTTCTGGTGCTGATTCCTTCTGGAACCCCCATGCCTTAAACCCTGGCTCCGAGACCCTGCAACCTCCTGTCCCTGGCACTCTAGGTTAACAGAACGCCTCTCTCCAAGACCCTCTCTCAGGAAAGACGGAGGTGTTGGCCTCTTGGGGTGCAGAGTGCCAAGGGACCCAGTACAATCTCAGTCTAGCTCCCCCAGGGCCGGAAGCGCCAGCAGCACGACTCTTACGTAATGCCGGGATCCGAAGTCCACCCCCCCTCAACCCAACACAGACCCTGGAAAGGCCGCGCAAATACCTGTGCTCCGCTCAGCTCAGCATCTCTGTGTCCGGTGTCCCTCTGGAGCCCTCATCACTGGCATAGGAACCAGCATCCCTGGGATGAGGGGTTCGGTTCTCCCCCACCGGCATCATACACAGAGAGCCGAGTACTGCAGCTGGAGAAGGAGGGGGCGACTTGGGGAAGGGGCCCGGGAGTTTGGACCTGGAGAATAGGATCCCCAAGTAGGGTGCTAGGTCAATAAGGAGGCAAGGGTTCTGAGGTGGGTGCTGGCCCAGGGGCCTGGGAATACCTACCTGCGTTTTGGGGAGCCCCTAGCTTGGGGCGATTCCGCGCAGCCGGGCGCTCCGCGGTTATTGCTTGTCAATCGCTAGCTGCGCTCTTAAAGCGGCAAGGCCTCCTAGGAGCGAAGGGGCGGAGACAGAAAGGCGAGGGCTGGGGCACAGAAGGGACGCGGCAACCCACCGTCCACTGTAAAGTAATCTCCCAGCAGCAGGCAGGTGGGCGGGTAGGTGGTGGTTAGCTGGCACCGCAAAGCCCACGGCCCCCCAACTCTGAGAAGGACCAACGTGTGTTACTTGACGCCTTGGAATTCTTTAAAAGGGCGATGATGTTTAAATAAAAGAAAGGGGGAAAAACTGAGCCTGATGGGATCACCCCCTTAACGGGACCGCTTCGTCCTGCGTTCCAGTCCCATGCAAGTCTGTTCTTTCCTAACACAGTTTGGAAAAGCAATGGGACATGAGGACCCTAATTCTCGTAGGGGCTCAGCCAGGGGGTGGCGTTATACATTCAGACGGCAAGTACCTTCAAGTTTTCAAAGAAAAACAGAAATGTTAAGAGAGCGGGACTGTGCGTTTTCATGAAAGGGACCAAGATCCTAATTTTAGCCTGGACGCAGGAAGTTGATCCTTGCCTCTGACCATGGCATAAGCGCAGAAGAAACTCTCTCCCTCCTAAATCCCATTTCAACAAGTAAGTAGTGGCGGTGGTGTCTGGTTTCTTTGGTGGTTAGAACGTGCAGGAGGCCCTAGGTTCTATCTCCGGTAGCGAAACGAAGAAAGCAAAGGGTTAAGCCCGCTAGCCCGCCTTGCTCAGCCTCTGGCTCCTCCCAGACCTGCTCGTAAAAGATACTGCACTGCCTCAGACTATTGGTGGCTGCGGTGTGGAAAACAGCCTTCATTCAGTCTGTGAAAGCCGGGGCCTTCCCTGACTTGGGTGCTCCCCCAACCCCGCCGCTGCCCTATAAAATATGCGCTCCCTGAGGAGCGGGGCATTTATATCTTTCTTGATAACTGGGCTCCTAAGGTCAGAAATGTATTGCATTCTGGAAACTTGCTTGGAAATCTCGAAAGTGAATTAACTTGAGAATTCATCCCTAGATGTGGTCCCAGCCGACTCTGTTCGCAAAGAGTAGTACTTGGGAACAGTCAAAATAGCGACGGGTCAAAATGCTAAAAGCTGTTAAGTAGCCGACCCCGCTTATTCCTGAGAAGCGAAAGTTTTGTAGCGACCCCAGATGGTGGTGATTGGAACTACAGGCTTCTGTCTGAGGAAAAAAGGCTTCCCAACTAGATCTTCCTAACTAAACTCAGGGAAAGAGGTCTCCTTCCCATTGTGAAGACTCTCTCAGATCTTACCCAGTCACCTCTGCTTAGGGAATCTGTTTGAACTTAGTTGGGAGGGGGAGAGAAATATTGATTCCTCCCAAAACTATTAATTACTTCTCAAACAAGCAAATATTACCCTCATAACAATTCACAGTAAACTTATCCTATCCAGGATGCCAAGGCCACGGTGGGATTCGAGTTCTAATCCACCTAGTGTAGTCTGACTCACTATTCTTACAGTCTGACCTTCCCACACACAAGCACACACACCTTACATTTGATTGAAAGTTTCCTACAATAGTCCTGTAAGATTAGTGGATGGAAACATTTATCAACAAAGACTACTATGCTCCTGTTTGTTCAAGATGAAGTACCAGTTTCTGTGACACTGAAATAGCCAAGGCACCTAACATCTGGGGTGAAGGTTGGGGAGAGATGTGTCACAGGGATGAAGAAATGCTATTCTAGTGGTGTGGTCAAATGTCTTTGTTTTGTGTTTGTTTTTGTTTTTTGTTTTTCGAGACAGGGTTTCTCTGTATAGCCTTGGCTGTCCTGGAACTCACTCTGTAGACCAGGCTGGCCTGGTTAAATGTCTTAACAAGACGTGCCCCCAGGGCACATTGCTGGATGCTGAGCAGAGTCGTCTCCACCCAGCTTGGGTCTCTGGAGTCGGCTGAGCTTCTTCTCCCTGTAGTCCTAGGGGCTGCAGTGCCCCTGGGAAAAATGCTTGCTTCCGATGCTGGATCTGTATTACACCTGTCTTTCTCCAGAAGTCATAGGGGTGCAGGCAGGGCTTTCCTTCAATACTTTTTTTTTTTTTCCTGTGGTGGGTGTTCAGACTGCAGCTTTGAGAATGAAGACAACAAGAAAAAAACAACAGCAACAAAACCAAGACCCTAAGCCATCACCCCAAGTGATGGCCAGCAGGAGCCCAATCTATTCAACCACACTCATGGACACACACACACACACACACACACACACACACACACCTGCAACTCTCCAAAGCTTGTTCTGAAAACTTTTTTATTTGCTATACCACTCTGGAAAAAAGAAGTTTGGAGACATCAGTGTAAAAAAAAAAAGAAAGAAAGGGAAAGAAAGAGAGAGAGAGAGAGAGAGAGAGAGAGAGAGAGAGAGAGAAAGGAAGGGAGGAAAGGGCTGGAGACATAGCTCAGCAGTTAAGAGCACTGGCTGCTCTTCCTGAGGTCCTGAGTTCAATCCCCAGTACCTGTCTATAACTGTAGTTTTATGGGATCTGCTGCCCTCTTTCAGTATGTATGACCTGTAGAATTACACTAAGCAAAACATTCATATACATAAAATTTTTTTAATCTTTAAAAAATAAATAAATAGGAAAGGGGTGATTTTCTTATGAATTATTGTAGCTGAACTACTGAACTGACTTCTGTGTGTTTAGAAGCAATTCACATATACACAAAACTTAAAGCATTATTTTGAAACTATTAAAATTCCAATGTGTTTCTCCATAGTGCAAAGAACTGCCTTGCACAGTCCTGGATGCACACCTACATGGGAAATATTATGTCCCCATATCCCCTATCTGAGCCTCAATACAACAAACAACCTGACAGGTAGCTTTGTCTTGTGTTCAAAGCCATACCGAGATATTCTGGCCTCTTGCTTTCTTTTCAACCACAAGACGGAGCCTAAAGGCTGATCCGCCATCCAAGTTCACCACTTACAACCCTGCCCTGTATTCAAACTGCTCACCTAGAAGACCCAGACTCCCCTGTGAAGCACCCTCCTTGTCTCCTCATTTCACCCCATCCCGGACATCACCCACTATTCTCTCTGTCCCCTGGTTCCACTCTTCCTTATGGGGTGGGAAGTTGTGACAACGGACCTGTTGAAATCTTAGCCCATAAAAAGTGTGTGTGCATGCTAAACCCGTTGTGGGACCTTGCTGAGCCTCAGTTTCCCCATCTGTGCACAGGCACACAGAAAATAGTCCTTAAGTTCAGGTCCCTTCTAGAAGTTTGGAAGGCTCTGGCTAGGTGCCAGGGGCACTAGTGGGTGGTTTGTCTCTTTCTCAGGCCTGCAGATGTGCCCTGACTGAGCCCAGGTCCTTGGGGTCCACCCAAGGACTTCTGAAGTAAGCCGCCTGAAGAGTATGTCCCCGGCTGACCACCCACTCGCCTTTGAGAGGAACCTTGCTTGGCCCGGTCTCCGCCACCCACTTCTCTCCTCTCCTCCCTTCAGTGCCCCAGCTTAAAGAAATAAACTGGAAACAGTTTGTTCTCTTTCTTGCTAAACTTCAGGGGCCTCAGCACAGCTGAAACTACTCCTATAGTTCCTAGGCTCCATGGAGGTCCTTTTACTAACTCATCCTAATCCTTTCTTAATTGGTATCAGACACCGGATTGGAAACAGTTTGGCAGTTCTTTCCTTCCTTTTCTTCTTAGAGATACTGTCTCACTAACTTTCCCAGGCTGGCCCTGAACTCACAATCCTCCTGCCTCAGCCCTCTCCAGTGCTGAGATTGCAGACATGCTGTTGCACACCCACCACACCTGGCTGGCTAGCAATGCTTGGCAGTAGCTGGAAGGGATGTCCAAAGGCCAGGACCTTCAGGTGTGCATGACCACTAACATCCTCCATCACAGGAGAATTAGCCCATGACTCATCTGTTACAGGGGAGACTGGGAAGTCAAAACTTCTAGTCTACTCATTAAAAAAAAAAAAAAAAATCAAATTAAAAAACCCTTTTCCACAGACAAGAGGTAGCCTCTTAGCAAATATTTCTTGAATCATTAATTACTCTGTTCCTTAAATACCTACTCCCAGTAGAGTGTGGAGTTCTTTGAGGACAGTGGCAGTGTCACTGAACTGTGGCTCCCCGTGCTCAGAGCAGAGCCTTCCACCAAAGCCAGTGCTTAGTAAACACGGGTGCGGAATCTCTGAGGACAGGGCCACATGACTATTTTATAGAGTTCCTGGGAACGGGGGTTTAAATGAGTGTCTCCCAAAGAATGTGGATTAAAGATCTCAGAGTGACAGCACTGGGAGGCAGTAAAACCTTCAGAGGATAGGTCTGCCCGGAAGTGAAAACCATAGGAAATATAAACACAGCTCGGTGTGCATAAAGCCCTGTGTTCAGTCTTGACTAAGGGAATGGGAAGAACATAGCAGCTGGACCAAGCATCAGATTGCTATCATGCCAACACTCCGAAGGCTGAAGGATGTAGAAGGATTGAAGCAAGCTCAAGGCCAGCTGGGCCTATCTAGTGAGATCTTGTCTTAAATCAAAGCAAACTAATAATAAAGTAAAAAGGGGGAAATCAGGCATGGTGGTGCACACTGTAATCCCAGAACTAAGAAGGCAGAGGCAGGCAGATCTTTGTGACTCCAAGGCCAGTCTAGTCTACATAGTGAGTTGCAGGATAGCCAGGAGTATGTAGGGAGATCGTGTCTCAAAAGGATGGGGGGGGGGGAGGGGGGCTGAGGAGACTGCTCAGTGGTTAAGGACACTAATGTTCTGCAGAGGACCCAGGTTCAGTTCCCAGCAGTCAAGTTCAGTGGTTCATGATTGTCTTTAACTACAGCTCTAGGGGAAGCCATCTTCTGGTCCCTTCAGGCAACTATATTCATGTGCACATAGCTACACACACACACCACACACAAACACTTTAAAAATCAAAACTTTTTCATGGAAAAATTTGAACTGAAAGCATGGCTCAGTCAGTAAGGTCGTTTTTGTACACATAAGAGGACCTGAGTTCCATCCCAGGTATGCATGTAAAACACAGATCCGGTGGCATGTGCCTGTAATCCCAGCTCTGAGGCCCTGGGGGTAGAGACAGAAGGATCCCTAGGGCTCACTGTCCAGACAGTCTAGCCAGTGCAAACCACCTTAGGCAAAAAAGAAAAGTTTCTTGATTGTTTCTGGGGCAATTTGTAAGGGAGATACCTCAATTTGGAGCCAAAACCCCTCAGGGGCTCCTCTGAGCTTCTCTTCCCACTAAGCCTTCACCCTGCTCCAGCACTTTCCCATAGCTGAGGACATCACACTCAGAAAAGCTAAGTAACTTGTCTGTGGACTTCAAGAGGCCATGCCAAGCTTGGAACCCAGGTCTGTCCTGGCACCAAAGCCCCTATCTCACCTCCCAGAGCTAAATGAGAGAAACAGCCAAGAGGGAAGAAGCGTAGGAAAGAGCAGGGGTTAAAAGCCATGCAACCCACAAGCCTGCTGAACAAGGACAGCTGCTGTGTGAGGGACAGGATGGGTGATGGAGGGACAGACAGGCACTTAACTAGTGGGGGCGAGGCATTTCCGAGAGACTGGATTGCTTCTGATAAGAAACTGCCTGGACTTCAGCTTCGTGCCCCTATACCCTTGGGAAGAGCTCATAATTTCTCTGAACTAGCATCCTTCCCCATAAAGAGTTAATAAGGCTTAGAAGTGCCACCTAGATAACACTAGAGATTTCACAACAGACTGGGGTGCCAGGCCTGGCACCAAGCACAACACTAATGAACGGTTATTGGTAAATGACTGCATATTCATACAGCTATTGTAATTGACAATGATACTGGGCATTAAGTCCCTTGATTCTAGAACCAGCCCAGTTGGCCATGAAGATTAAACATGACAAGTCCACCCACTTGACCTCCGAGGGCATCACTTTTAAATCACAACCTTCCTCTCCTGGTCTCAAAGGCTTATTCATGCCCACATCCTAATCCAAAGCGCACTCAGACCAACTTCAGAAGTTCTCACGGTGCTTCGCCATTCTAGTACTGTTCCAAAGTCCCAAGTCTCTTCTGAGAATCAAGCCAAACTTCTAATCAAGAACATCTGTAAAATAAATAAATAAATAAATAAATAAATAAATAAATTACATACTTTTGTCCGTTTGTTTGTTTTCAAGACAGGGTTTCTCTCTAGCCATCCTGGCCATCCTGGAACTCACTCTGTAGACCAGGCTAGCCTCAGACTCACATATATCTGCCCTGCTTTTGCCTCCCAAGTGCTAAGATTAAAGGTGTGCACCACCACCACCTGGCTAAGTTTTAATATACATGACATGAAGTAAGAGCTCCTATTCCAGACAGAAGAAACGGGGTGTAACACAGAAAGATTGGACCAAAGCAAGACCAAAACCCAGCAGAAGAAACTCCAGTTTCTCTGCCCCTACATGTTAGGCATCTGGGACTCAGCAGGCACCACCTGGACTCAAACAATCCTGTCCCTCCAGCTCTGCCACCTGAAGCTCACCTTGCCTCTGGCTAGCTCTACTCCATGCCTGAAGCTTTCCTCTAGCCAAAACTGAGAGCGACTGAGTCCCTGCACTGTCATCCTCACACCGCCAGTGGGGATAGTTCCTGAAATGAGTCAAAGAGAAAAGGACAGCCAAAGAGTCCTAGATTTGGACAGATTTCCTAGATTTCCACAGGGGACACATCACGGAAGCTTTGTGGCCATGAGGGTGGGGTTCAGGGTTGAGTACTAGGCTTGCATCTAGTTGGGATATAAGATGGCTCATTTCAAATGGAGCGTGGTGACGCATCTCTCTTAATCCTAGCACTTAGGAAGCAGAGGCAGGATGATCCACTCAAATTTATCATTGGCTACATAGTGGGTTTGAGGCCAGCCTCATGACCCTATTTCAACACACACACACACTCATGCAGGATCGTGGTAGTGCACACACCTTTAATCCCAGCACTCAGGAGACAGAGGCAAGCAGATCTTTGTGAGTTCAAGGCTGGCCTGTTCTACCTGTGAGTTCCAGGACAGCCAGGGCTACACAGAGAAACCCTGACTTGAAAAACAAACAAACAAATCATAACTTGTTAGCATGTGGGGTATGCTGGCCTCCTAAACAGCTCCTCTGGCCTATACTATGAAATTTTATCCTGAAAATCTCATTTATTTTTCTAGATTTTTGCCACCTAGGAATGCGGTTCTGGCCTCTAGGAGTTCCTGAGCTGTGGCTCTCGCCTTGATGCCGCTGACCCTGAGTTCTCACTCCTCCTCTGAGAACAGGATTTACTGGGGAGAGGGTGAAGATCAGCATCCACATGGAGAGAGGTGCACACACAGAGGGGCTCGGGGCATCCATTGCTCATGCTGTGCCCAGAGCTACAGTGCTGAGCTACGTGATCAGACCAGCCATGGCATCTCTGTCAGGCTGGAAGGGTAATGAGCTCCATTTTACATGAGATTAAGGGGGGAGGGGGGGCTCACTGGGAAATGAAGTCCCGTGACCAAGTTCACACAGCCATGACAAACTTCATACAGTCCCTCCCTGGGAGTCAGGTGACAGTGGGGGGGGGCATGCCATGTTTCACAATTTTTTCACAATTTGGTCTGGACAAGCAGCATCGTGGAACAGACAGAGGAAGATGGCAGGCTCACACCGAGGTTCACAGCCTGATCCCCAACGTGTGAGTGGACCACTTAAGAAGCAAAGATTCCTCTCTCTTCATAAAGTTTATCGGGTCACTCTCAGAGGCTCCACATGGCTGGGACAGGCAGAGCAAGAGATGACAATCCCACAGCTCTAGTCCTAGATACCAGAGCAGACATACTAGATCTCCACGGCAGCCCTGCAGGAAGAGTCCCCTCAGCTCAGCAGGATGGGGATGGTATCTCTCCAGCACTGGCCTCTGCTGACCCCAGAAACAGCCCTTCCCCTCACAATCCCAGAGACAACCCTTCCCCCCAGATCTATGTCTGATCTTGGAACAAAAAAATTACCTGACCCCAGAAGCCTCCCACCTCGGCCTCCTAGAAGACACTGTGCCCTAGTCGAGACAGTCCATTGGCCATGTGCTTCCACCCCCACACTCTCTCTGTTCCCAATTCCTGGGCCATGACACAGGAGATAAGCCACCATGGGGTGGGGCCTTAGAAGGCCAGGGTCATGGATCCATAGAAATATAAACGGCCTCTGACATCCCGGCCAGAGGCCTTTTGCTTTGCTGCTCTGCACCTGCCCAGTACGATGGTAATGTCTAGAGGCTAAGTGAGGGATGAACCCCTGTCACCTGTGCTCTTCGGGAACTTGGGGATGGAGGCTGACACCAAGGGCCTCTCCACATGCCCACTGAGGGCATGAAAAAATGAAGCCATTCTATTGGCCAGGACAGCTGCCGTAGAGAGAGCTTCTCGCCCCTGCTTGAGGTGGTGCAGATGAGGGGAAGAGGCTAAAAGAGATTTCAGGGACTCGGGAGTTCAAAGGAAATGTCCTATCTGGGGTATCATAGTCTATGATATGGAGGGGGCGGGGTTCTGTGCGTGAATGGGGACGGAGGAATTGCTGGACTGGCTCTCCAGTGTGCAACTATGTTATTCATTTAAAGTGTTTCTAAAAGCCAGGTATGGATCTGAGTGGGTACCACAGCAAACAACGGAAACTCCGCAAAGAGCTCACCTGTGACGTGTGTCAGGAGGGAGGGCTGGGAAGAGACTCAGGTAGTAACTACAAAAATGTATTATAGAATACAGCAAGAAGTGGGCATGGCAGGGGCAGAGGAGGAGAAGGATGGGTGGCAGTTTTAAATATAGGTGTCAAGGTTAGACCCATTTAGAGTGTTGAACTGAAGCTTGAAGCTGAGCTGGCCCGGCTGACACTTGGAGAACCAGGCTTCCAGGTAGATAGCAGCGAGTTTTTGTGGACCGAATAGGGAGGTGGGAAAGGCTGAAGTGGGGTGTACAAGGAATTTGCAAGGAACCTGACGGGCGACTCTAATTCGTGCATCAGTTGCTCAGCACGTGGCTCCTGTCCATTTTTACCTCCGTGCTTTGAGGATATCCCAGTGCACGTCTAGGCATGCCCTAATCTCCCTGGGAACCAGAATGTTCCTTGAGGTGCCCGAGCACGGATGTGTACTGAGGCATCTACATCTCCTGGTCTTAGCTCTGCCACACACCAGGCTTTCTTAGTAGACTCAGTGCTAGCAAGGTAGGTCTCACTCCCAGCCCACCTTCCTTCTCTGGGTCACCTGACCATGCCGTCTGTCTCGTCCTCACCAGACCGTGGCTCTGCCCTGCGCGTGCGCACTGGCTCTGGGTTGCGTAGCGGCGCTCCTGGTGCCACCCAATGGCGCCCTGGAGGAAGAGGTCCACCTGCAACCGATTCCCGAACCCAGGGCGGCCAGTTGGTTTGCAAGCTTTGGCCAGATTAACAAGTACATGGAGAAGCTCTTCAGCAACGGGTGGGGATGATGAAGGAATGGGGGAGGGAGTCATCTGGCACCTGCACTTATTTCCCTGGCCTCATGATCTCTGCAATGATGTGTCCCCTAGTTTGAAGAAATCCAAAAGCCACAAGAAACCCTCCAACACCACCAAATCCACCCCATCGAACACCACAGAACGTCCTCACTTGAGTGTCACGCGCCCCCTACGGAAGAACAGCAGCAAACCCCCAACGCAGGAACCCCTAGGACGCCTGTCATTAGCCTCCAGGTAGGCAAGGCTGGTGCAGCCAGCAGCGGCCTCCGCCCATATCCTTGGGTAAGTGGAAGAAGAGAGAGGGGAAAGCCCTGGACACCTGAAAGGGGTACGGGGGGGGGGGTTCCTCTCCAGGCTGGACCTTGACTCCCAAAGGTCTAACCCGGATCTGGCTACCCACAGACCGCTTTAGCCGATAAGCTGTGCCTCTGTTCCTTCCTACCCATGCAGCACGAACAATAAACAGCAATAGCGGGACTGACAAGGTGGCTCAGTGGTAAGGGCACTTGCCACTAAGCCTGTCAGCCAGAATTCCATCCCCGATCTCATAAGACGGAAGAAAGGACACGTATACCGTGGCTTGTGTGTGTGCACACACGTCATGCAGATACACAACAATAAAGGAATGGATAAATACATTTTAAACAAGAATCTCTATTGCTTCCGTGGCTTCTGTGGGCACTAGTGGGAAGGCCTATCCTCCAGTGAGGAGGGCACCCTGTCATTCCTTTTGTAGGACAAATAGATCTCAGCCTAGGTTTTTCCTGCATCTCTCTGCAACCTCCTCACCCACCTTCCAACACCTCACCCCGGATCTACTGCTTCCAGGGTGACCAGCTGACTCAGAGACAGAGTGGGAGGGAGGGAGGGAGGGAGGGAGGGAGGGAGAGAGAGAGAGAGAGAGAGAGAGAGAGAGAGAGAGAGATGATGGAAGAGTTGGTTCTAGGAACTTCAAAATAGGGGCTTCAGCCAGACCTGCTCCCTGACAAAGTTCACTGAGGAGCAGGACAGGCTGGAATGCTGGTCTAGCCTGTGGAAGTGGCAGATAATCAAACACAGGGGAGTAGAGGGGGGGTCGTCCCTCCTACCTCAGGTTCACAGTTCACAGTCATGGGAAGTGGGGAGACATGGTAGTGTCTGTTCCTGAAGCCTGGCTATCAAGGACACAGCACACACTTCTCCCTGTCACCCAGCCATCAAACCCAGGTGTGTGTGTGGAACAGCTTTCTAGTTCCTGCCTCTATGGGTGTTGAACTTTCTCCATTAGAACCCATCTCAGGCTGAAGAAGTGGCTCGGGGCTTAAGAATGCTGACTGCTCTTCCAGAGAATCCAGAGATTCCAAGCACCTACACAGGGTCTCACAACCGTCTGTAACTCTAGTTCCAGGAGATCTGAAACCCTCTTCTTGCCTCTGAAGGCACCAGGCAGACACGTGGTGCAGGCAAAACACCCATACATATAAAATATAATTAGAAACCATCTCCTAAGCTACCAGGGAAGGCTTTGGGACACCAGGCTCCAGTACTGGAATTCAATCCATTCTCCTGCTGAAACCTCCCACATCCCCTAAGAATCTGCATACCCTTGAACTTAAAGAATCAACTTGAGCCAAGCGTTGGCAGTATAGCTGCATCTTGTACAAGCCTTTGGCCTTTTAGGGCAGGTTCTGCTATCTGGTCATTCACACTCAACATATAGGAGCACAGAGTCATTGTTATTAAGGCTAAATGCTGAGCCCAGCACTGACCCTATCAACCCCGGCCCTTAAAACCCAGCCTGTGGCAGAGATGAGAGAACCCATTCAGGGAATGTCTCATGTCTTACCTCCCCCGTGATTATCTGTACCCACAAAAGTTCCCAGAAAGGGGAGTCCAGATCATTCTCTTTCACTTTACACACACAAACACACACACACACACACACACACACACACACACACAGAGAGAGAGAGAGAGAGAGAGAGAGAGAGAGAGAGAGAGAGAATCTTCACCTACTCAGGATATCTGATATGGGTAGATAGTCTACAGGAATTCCTCAGGTAGTACCTGAGTCTTCCTTCCCTGCCCCAAGAACCAAAGAGACCAAGTCAATCTTGGAGAACACATGACACATGGAGAACGCTTGGCTAACTGTCTCCTCCCTGGGGTCACATTCCCCTACAGCAGTAGCTGAATTTCATTCTTAGTCGGGTCTTAGTCAGGCAGTTCACTACCTCTCAGAACAGCCCAGTCTCTCTAGAGTTCTAGAGAACAGTTCCGGGACTCACAGCAGAAGTTGGCCGACCCCCGACCCCCCCCCCAACACTCAGCGTCTGAGCTCTTGCCCCTGCCCCATTTCAAGGCCACTTTGATATAAGTGATTCTTCTCCCACTGCCCAGGTTATAGGAAGCAATCTTGGTACGTTTGGGAACAGGGCTGGCCTCAAGTTGAGGAGCTGGATGGTTTAGGGGTGCTGGGATGAGAAGATTAAGCTTAAGACTGCGACATCACAGACCTTTGTGAGGGGAATCTCACTTCTCTCCAGACCACAACTTGCCCCTCTGTGAAAGGGATGAGCTGAGCCCCTACATACACCCAGGGTTAGCATAACTCTTTATCCCTATCTCCCCTTCCCCGCCTCTCTGACTGTGAACTTTACCTGCCCCTGTCTCTATAGGTGTACACACACACACACAGGCTATAATTTTAATTTGCTTTATTTAGTTTGCAAGAGAGCAGGTAGTTTCAAGAATTCAGGAAAGAGAGCTGGACCTGTACTGTCCTGCAGCCATGGGCAGGAGACAGGAGAGGTGCTTCAAGTCCATTGGGCTCAGCTCCCTGTAAGGAAAGAAGAGAACCCCGAGAAAGGACAGTCCTTGTACCCTGAGACTTTGTTTCCTTTCCGCCTCCTCTGGATCGCTCCTTTCCAGACCTACCTTCAGCTCCAGGATGCAGAGCAGGGAATCAAACCAACAGGGGGGCTGGTGCATGGGGAGAGCTGCATTCCAGGAAGTCCACCTGTGTTCTCCTCGGCTCTCTTCCCATACCTGGGAAGGGAGACGGCTGGGATAAGTATAGTTCCCAGGTGTCAGTCACCTGCTTTGTAGCCCCCGCTTAGACACTTTCCTGCCCACAGCACATGGACCTAAGCCACTTGATAGATTTTCTCAGAGCAGGCATAGAAGGGACTGGGAGAGGGGCTAGAGTTAGGAATATAGGAATCTCTCTCTCTCTCTCTCTCTCTCTCTCTCTCTCTCTCTCTCTCTCACACACACACACACACACACACACACACACACACACACACGGCCCTACCTTGGCCTGGTCAGCGTGTTGATGTATCTGCGGAGTTGAGTTTCATACTGAGCCATCTGCTCCGGTGTGGCATAGTCCCCTGGGTACATTGGCTCTAGTGGGGCTCCCCAGGCACCCTGCAGGGGCTGCAGCAGCAGAGCCACCCAAGTAGATACGAGAAACAGGGAGAGGCAGCAGTATGCGACAGCCATCTAATGAACAAGGAATCGTGGAAGCAGAACACGGCCCATCAGCAGATCCTTCTGTGTCCAAGGCCTACGTGTCCAGCCACTGCCCACCCACCACACATTTCTTCAAGCCACGCCTGGGGACGAGGGCAGATGCAAGAGCCACCAGCATCTACTACCTTCCTTCTCTAGAAAACAAGGACACCTCCACACACATACCCCTCAAGCCAGCAGTCAGAGGACCTGTGCCTTGGCAACATAGAAAAAGATAGCAGAAGAACTGGGTATGAGAGCTGGATACACAGGACTTAAGACACTGATGGCTCTGAGGATGCAGGAATGGCCAGAGCTGGTGGGAACCACAGGGTGGGAGACACAGAGTTAACTTGTAAAGCAAAGGAACAGAAGTTTATGACAGTGTGGGTCCTGCTTTTGACTGACAGGTTTATCCAGATGCAGAGAGAGACCCAAGAAGGACCTTAGGTCTCTTGAGGGCTCCAGGCCTACAAAGCACCAATTCCGACCCTCCATCACCAGCCTCAACCCAAGGAGTCCCCAGAGGCAGGACAGGATGAGCTCACTTACCCTGTATCCTGAGCAAGTGAGTGTTGGACCAAGACACCTATCTCCTGCTGGACTGGTCTCTCTGCTCATGGCTGTGCCCCTTTATAGTCCTCAGCACCCCCAGAGTCCCCGCCTCCTGTCAACCTTGCTGCCAGCCTTCAACACCCCTCCTTTGCTCTCTCCCTGGTATCTGAAACATGGGCACTGCAGCCAGAAATAGAAAGGCACCTGCCAGTGTTCTAGGTGTCAGAGTAGCACAGAATAAAAAGCTGGACCACGACAAAGGTCTCCTGTGGGGTTCATATCCAGCTTTGGACACCAGAACAGACTTTATTCATAAATGACAGGATCCTGACATGGTAACCCATAGTTCTAGTCGCTGGCCTCAGGACACCCTCTCCAGAGACAACCCCAGTCCCCAACGGGTTTCCTCAGGGTATGGACTGAAAGCTGAAGGAAGTACTAGGCTTTACTTCTAGCATGAAGGATGGAAGTCGGGCCCTCAATCCAGTGTACAGCTAGGTCAAGGAAGGGGCAGAGAAGGTGACTCAGAGCCACTTGGAAGGGAGTGGAGAAATCCATTTGATGCGTGCATAGAATGCCAACTGAGATCCTGTGGGCCAGAGTTCAAAGGACACAGGGTTCGTGGGGAAAGACAGTTCCTGGTAGCTGTTTCCTTTCCCAGCACAGAGCTCTGTCCCAGGGGAGTGCTAAAAACCAGCATCACTTATAAGCTCCAAGATGCCCTCCCCTCAAAAAAAAAAAAAAAAAAAAAAACCTCCACGCTGTCGTCCCACTGAACCCCTACAAGGGATCCAATTTGACAGACAAAAAATGGGGGAAGGCTCACAGAGGAGGGAACGCTTGTCCAAGACTCACAGTCAGCCTTCAGTTCCTCCCCTGAGAGATTTTTCTGGTGCCAGTGCACACGAGGAAAGCCACTGTCCTTTTATGTTCAGTTGCCTTTTCCCAGACAGACCACCACCCTGCTCAAGTCAAGCCCAGTGACCGGCTCTGTTTATTTTGATGCCTGTGAAGGAAGCAAGGGCCTCTCTCTCCTGAGGTTCTGCTCTCAGGGCTTAACAACAAGAAGCATCACCGCGGGTCCTGGGACGCAGGAAGTGATGAGAGAGGAGAAGGTGACAGCAGTCATCTATCGTGGAGAGGTTAGAGGTCAGATAGGCCTAGGCCCAATTGCTGTCCCTGCCACTGCCCGCTGGTCCTGGGAGCATAATCCAATTAGAGCTTCTGGGGTTCGATTCCAACTGGCTCATTGCGTTCATCCCCAGACAGGGAAAATCAAGGAGCCTGTTCCTCTAGCTCTCATTTATGGTAGCAAGAAGAGCACCAATCGCTCAAAGTAGATAGAGTTCATTTCTTAGCGAGCCTGGCCCCTTCTCCGGGCTTGGGCTTCCCACTATGCAAAACCAGTGACAAGTTTCGATTCGAGCCTCCGCTCTAGCCCCGAGCGACCACGGCTGCCACCAGGGGGCGCCTGACTCCGGCGCCGGTTTTAAGGATCCGGGTTTCCAGGAGCTCTGTACCTTGTGTTCTAGCCTCTACTGCAGGTGAAGGACCCTAACCAAACAGACTGTATCGGGGACTGAGTCTGGTGTGGGAAATATTTACGGTTTGCCACGCAAGTCAACCAGCTTTGTTGGTCCCAAGAAATCACAGCTGCTCCTCAAATGTCAACCAAATAGACTATTGCAATGACAGATTCCAGGGTCTTTGCAGGGGTAGTAGTGACAATCCAGAAGGAAGCAGTACCTGTGCCTTCTAAATATTATGGTCATATCTGGAACACAGAGATAGCTCCTGCTAGTCTTTGTGGGCTCCTGCAGCGCTTGCATAGAAGCTTCCAGGAAGACACACGTGCTCACCTGCAGACTGACCAAGACACTAGTGGCATCTTACTAACCAAGTGCTCTCTAGACAAGGAAGATGGCTACAGGCCAATGTGATAATGAGGTTAGGAGAACAGCCCAGAAACATGAGGGTGAGTGAAGTATGTGAAGGAACAACGTGCAGAGGTCCCACATACAATCTATAGGACAGGCGTTTTTCCATGACACCTGGCTGTCTTACCCCAGCCTCGGCTGCTCTCAGAGCACAGGCCAAGAAGTCACTCACAGCACACCGTTTTGTTTGATTTTGTTTAGTAGTGTGTGTGGTGTTGAGGGTGGTGAGTATGTGTGTGTATGTAGGTGGATATGGGTACAATATGTGTGGGTATGTGTACATCTAAGTGTGTGTGTGAGGGCTTGTGTATATGTGGGGGGGGTGTGCATGTACACACCTCAGGTGGCATTCCTCAAACACTGTCCACTTTGTTTTCTGAATCAGGGTCTCTCACTGGGACCTGGGACTCACACCGAGGCTGAACGGGCCAGCCAGTGAGCTCCAGGGATCCACCCATCTCCACGGCTCTTACACTGGGATCAGACTCATGTACCACTGTGAATACCTTCCTGCACCAGTGCTGTGGATTTTCCCGGGTCTTTACACAGATGGTAAGTACTTTACCAACTGAGCCATCTCTCCGGCCCCCTGCTTTGTAATGTTTGAGGTGCATATCACTACATAATTCAAGATAGCCTTGAAAGTTGTGGTCCTCCTGCCTCAGCCTCCCAAATGTGTCATTGTGCCCAATTTGCATGTAGGTCTTAGGGACGTCAGAAGGAAAGGAGGAAGAGGGCGTTCTTCAAAGAGCTCAAAGGCAAAGAAGGAGGCTCAGGCAGCTTTTCATTTACCTTTTTTTTTTTTTTTTTAAAGATGAGGTCACTAAAATAGGGAAGAAGCAGGTACAGCCATCTGTCACCTAGGACTATATTTCAGATCCTTCCCCCAAAAGATCCCTCATAGGTAACCCTTAGGGCTGCCAAGAAGCCCAGCAGGACCCAAGTTAAATCCCCAAAACCCACAGCAGAAGGAAAGAACCAACTTCTTGACCTTGTACCTTCACATGAGTACCATGTTACACACGTGCGTGCGCGCACACACACACACACACACAACCAAATCAATATCATAGTACTATGCTGTGTGTGAAATAATTAGCTAATGATCTAACACATAAAGAAGTGCTGTTTGGGGTTGGAGAAATGGCTCAGTGGTTAAGAGCACTGACTCTGCTTCCTGAGGTCCTGAGTTCAATTCCCAGCAACCACATGGTGGCTCACAACCATCTGTAATGAGATCTGATGCCCTCTTCTGGTTTGTCTGAAGACAGCGACAGTGTACTCACATGCATAAAATAAATAAAATCTTTAAAGAAGAGGAAGAGGAAGAAGAAGAAGAGCTATTTGAACCAGGCATGGTGATACACATCTTTAATGTACTTAGAAGGAAGATGGATCTCTGCTGGTTCGAGGCCAGCCTGGTCTACCCAGTGAGTTCCAGGACAGTCAGGGCTATATAGAGCTCTGTCTCAAAACAAAACTGATATCTGCCTGACAGTGCAGGCTTGACAACTTGAGTTTGACCCCTCGGGACCCATGTAAAGGTCAAAGAGGGAAGTTACTACCCTAAGTTGTTTGTTATAATTTATATATATATATATATATATATATATATATATATATATATATATATATATATTGATTGAATGCAGCTGTCTTCAGACACACCAGAAGAGAGCATTGGATCCCATGACAGATGGCTGTGAGCCTCCATGTGGTTGCTGGGAATTGAACTCAGAACCTCTGGAAGAGCAGTCAGTGCTCTTAACCTCTGAGCCATCTCTCCAGCCCCTAAGTTGTCCTTTTAACGCCACAGACTGTGACACTCACATTTTACACAATAAAAATCAGTATCATTTTTAAGAAGAACTTCTTGCAAAGGTAATCATTGTTGCTATCTTTGTTAACTATTATCATATCTAAGTTTCTTCCTGGCTTCTATATTGATTAAGTTAATCAGCCACAGATTACACACCTGCTCAAAATGCCCCCAAGGAAACCAGAAGTGAAGTCACATCACTAAGAGTTAACTAGACAGGACACTTTACACAAACTGTCTGTGGCCATGTATATGTCTCTCCAGGTCCCTTCTGCGTTAGCTTTGCACTGGCCCCAGCTTCCCCAGACAGACCAACAGACAGGGGACCACAGACACCAGCATCCAGACATGGAGTCTTCTCTACTCAACCCTAGAAGCAGTCACTGCGAGCTTGGAGCAGTAGAGAAACACAGGACTACAAAGGGAGGACTCGGGTAATGGGGATGCTGGAAGGAAAGATAACAGAGAGACTAACTCCACCAAAGGGGAACCAGAAATGGCTTCTAGGAGGTGACCATAATGCAAGAGGGGCTTTCCAGGCCGGAGAGAAAGAAAGCAATGCAAGCAAGCCCCGTGGAGCCCAGAATCCATGCAGTCTATGACATATGTTAGGCCCTGGGGTTGCTTCTTCATCCTATCCTTGTGAAGGTGAAGGGCATCCCCAGAAAGTAGATGTGGGGGTCTCATGGTCCCCTATACAGAAAGTAGTATTATACCAGAGGCCACTCTCCTTCCAGGGCCAGCAGGCTGTAAGGAGTCCTGCATATCTCTCCCATCCACACAGTGATACCAACCCAGACTTCCTGGATGACACCATTTCTGTGGATCTGTAACCTTGACTTCAACGTGGTACCTCCTCCCTCATCCTCCAGCCTCCCCCCTGGGCAGGTGCTTCTCAACAAAGGATGGGGATCATATGCCCCTCCTCCAGCACTACCCCCTTCAAAACCTAGAAGAACAAGACACAGAAATGATGGACACATTTCATAGTGAACAGGGAAGTAGCCAGAGAGAGTGCTGGGTGGCCAGAGAAGGCAGAAAACTCCAATTAATGGGCCAACCAATGGGCTTCTTGCAGTGAGATATCCAGAGACTCAGGTTAACCTATAGTTTAACACCCACAACACTTTAGACCTCCGTGTTTAATGGGGAGAGAGAGGAATTGGAGGGTGTCCCCATGGCCTTTTCACCAGAAAGTCACAGTCATAGCTGTGAGCCTGCATTCAGCAATATAGGGAATTCCCCCTGATTCCCCCTGTTGCTGAGAGAATGGAGACCTCCACACTCCCGCTGCTCCTCCTGCTCAAGGGAAGTGACTTCTCTGCCTTTTAGCACACCCTATCTCCTCTCCAAGGTCACTTCCTCCAGGGTCTCCTAGATCCTGTCCTCCTGTTCTTCATGGCTGCTCAGGGCAACTCCCCGGGGAGTGGTGCCTAGCCTTCTGGATGCTCTCCTGAACCTTAAACTCTCTCCATCTGCATCCTTTCTGTCTCCCCCACCTCTCCTCGAGTGTTCAGAATCTACTGCACCCACTCTCCTAGGCTCTCTTCCCCCAGAGTGCCTTCCCAGGTCCTTTCAGAGACTTCAGTTGAGATGAAGTGTCTATCTCCCAACCATGCCCTCTTCTTGTCCTCGGAGTCTTTTTTTTTTTCTTTTCTTAGACACCTGTCTTTCCTGGGGCTCAAGACACCTTACATACCACTGACGCCATCTCCGCAAAAGTGAAGAGGACGGATAGAGAAACACACGAGTATTTTGTGTGAAATTTGCCTTTTATTTGGGAACAGGGAAATGAACACACACAGCCCTCCAGCCTGGGTGTCCGGGACACCACATATGAAGTGCCCTCTTCTTAAACCAAACATGCAAGTGAAGTCGGTGTAGTTAGCACATATCGCAGGAGGCTTTGTGGGGTCCTCACCACTGGTCCAAATCTTCTGACCTGCGGGAGGAAAAGGAAATGAATTGAATGGGGGGCAGGGTTGTAAGTGATGGGGCCAGGCCACACTCCAGGACATGCATGGGGAGGGATGTTTTCTACCGAGACCTGAAGGGGAGGTTCTCGCTGTCGTCTGTGAAGAGCAGTTTGGAGAACAGAGCTGCGGGGACGTCTCTTTTCCCATACCTGGGGGCGGGACCACAAAGGGGCGTGGTCAGGCCTCCTGGTGGAGCTGGAGAGAGGGAGCAACGCTCCTCCCCAGGCTAGGGTCCACCCGCCTGCCCTCTCCCGCGCTCACCGCTGCCGGGTGACCAGGTTGAGGTAGTGGCGCAGAGAGGCGTAGTAGCGGCTCAGCTCCTCCGGGGAGGCGTCTTCTCCCGGAGCCTCTGGTTTGGTGGGGTAGGCGTCCACCAGCGCTCCCAGGCAGGCGAGCAGGACTAGCAGCACTGCGACCATGACTGGCCAAGGCCTGCGCACCGCCACCATCTAGGAGGAAAGCGTTGGTGGGTGGGCCATCCTGAGCCTCGATCCTCCACGGCGGGAGGCTGCGGCTGCCGTCGGGCCCACGTCTCAGTTTGTCCCAACCACAAGACTCACCTAGTCTTCTCCCGCCTTGCACCATCTCTAGCCTCAGTTTCCCCATCTGTCAGTCCTGCCTGCCTCTCCACTCCCGCTGATACCCAAAGAGGGGTAGATAAGGGAGGAAAGCTGCAATGACACCCGAGTTCCCCACAGGCTTCTCCATCTCATCTCAGATAGACCCTTGCCCTCCCAGCTCGCAAACACTCAGTCTCAGTTTCCAACAACCCGACCTCTGTTTCCCCACAAAATATCACAATATCAGACCATTCCTGAACCCGGGTCACTCACAGCTGTTACAGCTCCCGAAGCAAGATGAGCAGAAAATGGAAGGCAGGAGAGGCTGGAAGGCTGGACAGCTACTGATCCCTGTGGCCTCTGCTCAGAGCTTCCCTGCGGGGCTTATATCCCACTTGGAAAGGGAGGGGGGAGTCCAGGGGAGGGGAGCCAGCAGGGGAGGGCTTGTCTCCGTCTCCTCCCTCCCTCCACCCCTGCCAATTGCTGACTTTACACCCAGCCAGTACGTGCTGTCTCTCCACCTCAGCAAGAGCTGAGGGGGCAGTCCCATCTTCAAACTTGGGGTCCTTCTGGAAGGGTGCCTTGCCTGAATCCAGTGTTCACCCTACGGCTGCCACAAGGAACTGAATCTAGAGTTTGGATCTAGACTAACTGGGCAAAACCAGGAATGAGATTCCATCTTCCTTAGCCTGTTCATAGAAGGGGATGGAGAAGGGGAAATGCTGTTTCTTCAGCCTGTGCACCTGTGATAGCTCCTTTCAGGAAGCAGCCCTGTATGCTTCTGTTTGGAGAAGGTCCCAGGACTGACTGGCCCTGGAGGGAAGTCTTTTTCTGCTGAAGGCAGGCATAGGCGCATGTGTCCTCGCCTCCCAACCTGATTATGATGTTTCGAGGACGAGGCCTCACTGAACGGACATTGCGTTGTGTCCTTTCTCCATTGAAACAGACGTGGGAGTGGGAGGGAGCTAGTTCCCTTCACAGAAGCAACTTCATCAGCTGCTTGTATATTTCAGCCTAAAACAGACAGACTCAGGACCAGCCAGCTATACAGACAGAGTCAGAACCCCCTTCTCTGACCAAGAGACCTTCAGAACATAGGTGTCTTTTGCGGCTGAGTGATGCTAAGGTGACCTGGTCATTGCACTGTTTAAGTTCACTACAGTCATCTCTGGACTCTGGGGTCCATGAGGGAAGGCCTGCAGAAGAGGGGCAACCACTAACGATTAGTAAGCATTTATTTTGTGCTGTGTAACACATCAATTCCTGCACAATATTCAGAGTGTCCCATCTTACTAGCAAGGAAACAGAAGTTCTGAGGGGTCATCCATGGCTCACACAGGATGAGGGCAGACAAACCTGGGGAACAGCCTTCTCAGTGCTGACAATGGACAGTCATGGCACCCCAAAGCTCAGGAGTTACACATGGGAGTAGGAGTGGACGCTGTCTGGAGCCACAGCCTACTCTGATTGGCTGAGAGGGGGAAGGACCCCAGCCCCATGAGGGAAGAGCTCCATCAGACCCACCTGCTTTATCAAAAGGAGAGGGCCACAGGGAAGTGCTCTGTAAAACCCTTTCTAGGACCTTCTCCCAGCTCTGCCAGAGTCTCCACCACTTCCGACCACGGAAACAGGAAGAGCCATCTTGCCCAGACCCCTAGTTCTGGGCCAGCCCTTCCACTTTCCAGGACAGATGGCCATAGGTGTTATTTTTAGAACTCACCTGAGATGGAGCACCCAGGGCTTCTTCAATCACCTTTTTTTATGGGTTTAGTCACCTGCACTCTCCGGAAATGGATCTTTATCAGCCAGCCAGGTCTCACTGGGCCCTTGTAACAGAAGTACCAGGGCATCCTGATGAGCATGGACATGGAAGAGATCAGGACAACAGGACATGTACCCCAGCCTTGGAGAAAAGAGAGACACAGTCCTTCTTAGGGAGCCTGTATCTGGGGGTCAAGGCACAGCCTTGTCCCCATCTCAGGAGATCCACATCCTTGGGGAATCCCAGTCTTAAAAGACCCCAGAACAGTTACAGAGAGACCAGCCAGTGTTCTGTATGGAGAGGAGATAACAGAAGTACAGGAATTCTAGTCCTCTAGGGAAATCCAAAGGCCATGGTACAACAAGGCAGGTGCTGGGGAGAGGACAACCTGGGTGCTGGCCAGGGCAGCTATGACCACAGAGGCCGGAGCCTAGATAGACAAGGATGCTACAGGCTACAAGGGACGGGAGATGGGAATGGACATTTGTTCATTGGTCCCTGAAGGGCTCGCTATGGTGGTGAGTGAGTTGTAGGCGCACCAACCCCAAAGAGAGACAAAGGAGCTTGTGAGAGAAACACAGAGGATCTGCCATGCCTGGATGCCCCTCCCCACCTTAGGGGACACAAGGTTCAAGGAAAGAAGAGAAATGGTGGAGACACAAGAGGATATAGGGAAGGCCTAGCTTCAGTGTAAGAAAGCAAGCTGAACCCAAGGGGGTCCCTCAGTGTGGACCAGAAACCAGCCTCCCCCATCCTCACAAACCCCCTCTGTGCATCTTGACACTCCCTCCAGTCCCATGCCCCAATTACAGGACAAGCTTCCTATTCATTAATCATCTCCCCCGCATCAAAGACTTAATTAACTGTTGATTAGTGAGGAGGATGTCTCGATCAATAGGCCTGGCTGGCCCCACTGAGGGCCCTCATCATCATCGACCCGTGACTCAGCCTCCACGAGACAAGTCTGCAAACTAGAGACAAGTCTGTGTGAGGGGAAACTTCCAGAACAATTCTTACTGTGCCCTTGAGACCACCAGGACCAGCCTCCAACTTGTCCTTGAAGGATACAGAGACAGAACTGCTGGGATCCCATTACTCTTTATCCTCAGAGGACATAATAAAACCAACCCAGGTCAGGGAGGTTAGAAACCTGGACCTCAGAAAACCATTTGCCTTGTCTAGTAATATCAAGTCCACTCATCCTAAGTGACTTAGCCTTCTGTAACGTATCAGCCGTCACCCGAACCCAGTATCTGCAACAGGAACCTTTGATACACAAGACATTGCCAACGACTCCTCCCCAAGCAAAGTCACAGGCAGGAAAGAATCATTCCTTACAGACATGGGTGCAAAACCTCTAATCTCATCACTAGAGACCTCAAGTTCTAGAGCAGCCTGGACTACATAATGTCACTTTGCTTCAGAGAAAAACAACAACAGGGAGGGGGGATGTAACTCAGGTCTAGCTCTTACTTAGCATGCACAGATCTCTGAGATTGATCCCCCAGCATTAGCCGGGATCCCCCACCACACATCTAGAACCCCAGTACTGCAGATGTAGAAGCGAGATCAGAAGTTCAACATGTATCTTTGGCTATATCAAGAGCTTGAGGCTATCCCAGGATACGTGAGACTATCTTAATTATGGTCACTATTGCATGATGAAACGCCATGACCCAAGCAAGTTGGGGAGGAAAGGCTGTGTTTGGCTTACACTTCCACATCACTGTTTATCCTCAAAGGATGTCAGGACAGGAAAGGAAGCAGAGCAAGACCCTGGAAGCAGACGCTGATGCAGAGGCCGTGGAGGGGCGCTGGGTACTGGCTTTCTCCTCATGGCTAACTCCTCCTGGTTTATTATAGGCTCAGGACCACCAGCCCAGGGATGGCACCACCCACAATGGGCTGGACCCTTCTCCAATCACTAAGAAAATGGGCTACTGATATATCTTATGGAGACATTTTCTCAACTGGGCTTGCCTCCTTTCAGATGTCTCTAGCTTGTGTAATGTTGACATCTAGCCAGGATAAAGACCCTGTCTAGAAAGAATGAAAGGCGAGAGAGGTGTGGGGAGGAAAGAAAAGGAAATCTGGTAAAATAACTCAGCACGTAAAGGCACTTGTCACCAACCCTGGTGACCAGAATTCAACCCAGGCAGACGTAGTTGAGGCGTGATCTGGTTGATCATAACCTCAGTTCCAATTCTTCAAGAAGGTCCAAAGAGGTCCCTGTTGCCTGAGGGGACAGGCTGGTTCTCAGGAGATGGTGACTCATGCTCCAGGGTACAAGACTCACCCTGTGGATGACGGCCCTCAGCTGGGAATGATCCAGCAAGCTTCTGCTGTTCCTGGAACCCCAGGTAATGGCAGGTTTGGAACCACAGATTATTTCTGTGTCTTCTGTTCAAGGGAATGAGATAAATCTACATACAGACAGTCCTTGAGCACTGAACATGTCTATGCAGAGTCGGACAGGAATCTCCCCCAACGTAAAAAACAGATACCGAATGAAAACAGTGATTCCAGAGAGGGATGGGTGGTTTTTAACGAGGTGGTTTCTAAGTACCTTTTAGAATAGGATTTTAACAAATCTAAAAACATAATCCATTCAAATTTGTTGCTAAGAAAAAGCAGGCATGAGGGTGTGTGAGACGGTTCACCTGGTACAGGCCCTGGCCCTGCAGGCCTGAGTTCCATCCCTGAAACCTACATAAAGGTGAAAGAATCAACTCCACAAAGCTGTCTTTTAATCACATATGTACTGGGGCACATGCACACACACACACACACACACACACACACACACACACACACATACACTCCACATTAATAATAAATAAAAGTTAAAAAAGAGATTAGAACAACAGATACACATTTGGCCTGTGTTTCGTTTGTTTGTTTGCTTGCTTGCTTTGTTTTTAGACTGGGTTTTATTATGTAGTCCTGGATAGCCCAGATCTCACAATGCAGATCAGGCTGGACTTGAAATCATACAGATCCACCTGTCTCTACCTCCCACGTGCTGGAATGGAAAGTGTGTACCACCACACTCAACAAATGTCTTATTTTTTAAAAGCAGGATTTAATTCAATTTCCGTTTCTTCTATAAAAAACCCTATGTGGTAAACACAGCTGGAACCTGGGACCTCTGCATGGAGATTCTTTGTGCATTTCACAAGATGGTTGGTGAATTTCTGCTAGAGAGACTTAGTAAACATGCTCTCTTCCAAGAGATCCCAGGTCAGGTGGCTGTGTGTAGCTCTTAGAGATAGCATTAAAGGTGGCCTGATAACATTGCTCAGAGTGACAGTATAGTCCCTGAATGAGGTGTAGCAGTCATCAATGCCAGCCAGCCACCCAACAGCAGCAGCTTCTTGGGCATGGCAGCCGAGACAATGCCTGTGTCTCTGGGGCCAGAGATGAATCCCCCAGCACAGCATGTCACCAGCATGGTCAGTGTGAGGTTTATCCATCTTGTTGCTCTGGCAGCCTCTCTGCACTGAGATAATGAAGAGCTTGACAGAGATGTGGCATCTCAGATGGCAGTGGCTACCCTTCTTGGAACACTTAACATCCAGAACAACATGACCATTGCAGTCCCCCACAGTGACAAAGGTCTTGAACCTGGTGCGCTGATGATCTGGAGTCTGCCTCCACACTGCCATGATAACAGAGCCTCATCCCTAAAGGACGTGCAAGAAGACAATGACCGCAGGCTCCTTGACAGACAGGGAGAACAAATGGATCCCCTCCAGGGGCTTGATCTTCATGTTGTTAACCAGGCGGCCCAGCTTGGTGATGAAAATACATTCCTTCTCTTCAGTTTGCCTTATGGTTTTTAGTTGTTGTTGTCGTTTTCAAGGCAGGGTTTCTCAGGGCTGGAGAGATGGCTCAGCAGTTGGGAGCATTGACTGCTCTTCCAGAGGTCCTGAGTTCAATTTCCAGCAACCACATGGTGGTGGCTCACAACCATCTGTAATGTGATCTTCTGGGATCTGTAATGCCTCTTCTGGTGTGTCTGAAGACAGCAACAGTGCACTCATATAAATAAAATATAAATAAATCTTTTTAAAAACATTAAAAAAAAAAAAAAAAAAAAAGACAGTGTTTCTCTGTGTAGCCCTGGCTGTCCTAGAACTAGCTCTGAAGACTAGGCCAGTCCTGAACCCACAGAGATATGCCCACCTCTGTCTCCTGAGTGCTGTGATTAAAGGCATATGTCCAGCCCTTGTCTTCAATTTTAGCTTCACCAGCCTGCTAGCCTCAGCTCCAGATGCTCCTGAAGTCCCTGTGAGGTCACTGCAGCCTCCCAATCCTGCTTCTCACACACTCTGCCAGGACCTCCTGGACACACTGCTCGGCTGCCACCCTGCATTCGGTGTTTTCCTGTGAAAGAGACAATATATTTTTTAAATTTTGCCCTTTTTCTTTTTAAGATTTAGAGTGGGACACATGCCACAGCACACATGGGGAGGGCAGAGAAGTTGTTTAGCTCACTCCATCCACCTTGCTCTGAGGCAGAACCTCTCTTGTTGCTGCTATGGCATGTGCATGTGAGCTTCAGGCCAGTTCTCCTGTCTGAACCTCTCATCTTGCTGTAGGGAATTGCTACTAGATTTACAGATGTTTGCCTCTGGATTTTGGTGAATGTTCCAGGGATTGAACTCAGGTTGTCAGACTTTCATGCTGAACCCTCTCCTTGGCCAAAATACATCTTAATGCTAAGTTTGTATGTTTTCCCAATAGGATGAGCCTTTCCTATGTTGCAAAGCCACTTCCTTAGCTGTAAGGAAGATTCGATTAGAAAGGATTATCCCTGCTTAATAACTATTTACTAAGCAAATTACCGGACTACATAGTGATAAAGTAATTGCTACTAAGCAATTTATTAAATTAATAGTAAGATTCATCTTCCTGGACAAACACTGAAATCTATTTATGAAATGTGGCAAAACTGCACAGGATTGCCATTGTGCCTGTGGTCTCCAGTCTTCTGAACTGAATGTTAAACGGACAGATGATGCTACAAAAATAAAATCGGTTGTCAAAATTGATGGAAGCAGTCAGCTTTCTTAGCAAAAGCACTCCTGGTAGTTCTCCTAACCCTGGAAGTTACTTGTTCTGGAAAACAACAATTAGTTCCTTATAAAATAATTGATGCACACTTTATAAAAATGGATGTGAACTGCTTTAGTTTTCTCTGCTAGAAGGTTTTAAAAATCATAGCTAAAAATTCGGAAATGATCGCAATCTTTCCACGGTGAATTTGCAGCAGGCAAGAGACTCATATGAAGTGGGAATTTCAGGAAACTCGTTATGCCATATGGTTTGATGGGGCACACAGGTGAAAGGAGGTTTTACTGAAGCAGACACAGGTGAAAGGAGGTTTTGCTGAAGCAGACACAGGTGAAAGGAGGTTTTGCTGAAGCAGACACAGGTGAAAGGAGGTTTTGCTGAAGCAGACACAGGTGAGAGGATGTTTTGCTGAAGCAGACATGTAAGAGGAAGCATGATGTTTAGAAAAATATAAATATGACCCCACAGGCAGCGGGAGGAGGCTCTGGAATTGGTTTGCCTTGCCCAGAGTATCACTGATCTTTGCTTGCTGTGAATTGAAGAGAGTAACTCACCAAAAAACCTCTCGTGGTATTTCAGCAGCTTCTTGCTGCTTCCATGGACTCGGACAGATTGGAGGAGCCTTGCGGTTTCTTTTGGATTGAACTGCCGTTGGTGACTCATGAGAGGTGAGAGTGAACTGGACTGCAGAATAGCCCCCAAGGAACTATTTCTAAACATGTCTACAAACCCTCATCCTATTAACCTTTCTTTCCCACTGCCTCTGGTGGGTGGTGGGCTACAAGGGAGGTTGAAGCCTTTAAGAATCCTTATTAAAGTAGGTTTTGAAAAATCAAAGCCAACACTCATTCATTCATCAAATTAAAAACAAATATTTATTCCAGTTTTTAGTTTGGGAGGGACCTATTTTATCTCTTCCAAAAGTGGGCCTGGAGAGATGGGTCAGTGATGAAGAGCACTTGCTGCTTTTGCAGAAGACCTGGGTTCAAGTCCCAGCACCCTCATAGTGGCTCACAACCATCCATACTCCAGTTCTAGGGGATCCCACATCCTTTCCTGACCTCTGTGGTCAATGGCAAGTGTGTAGCATGCATACACACACACACACACACACACACACACACACACACGTGTGTATGCAGGCAAAAGACCATACACATTTTTAAAAATCTAATAAAATGAATAAATAAATCTCCCAAAAGAAACTCTATTTTGGGGGGCACCTCCAGATCTAGCCAAAAAAAAAAAAAAACAATAGAATTTCTCCCTATTAGTAAAAGGAAAGACACTAGCTTATTTCTAAGAATTGGTTTACTGAGTTGTTATTGATATTAGAAATGATGAAATACAACAAACTCAGGGACACAGCTGTCACTCTGCTGGAGCTGCTTATCCCTCCTGTCACAGCATAGTCTGTCTAATGACCACCTGCCCTACAGTATGGGACCTGTCAAATGCACAAAGTCCTATTTACAAGAGTGACCTGATGAACTCACATTCCAGATGCTATAACCTACCGTCAGCGCTATACCACACTGGGACTTCTGCCTACCCTAGAACATCTGCTGAACTGACTTCCTTTCTCCCTTCCTTCCTTTCTCCCTTTCTTCTATCTCTCTCTCTTCCTCTTTTCTTTCTTCATTTCTTTCTTCCTTTCTTTCAGATAGGGTTTCACTGTGTAGATCAGGCTAGCCTCCAATCTACAGAAAGCACCAGCCTCTATCTCAAGACTGATCAGATCAAAATCATGCACCACCATGCTCAGCTTCAATTGACTTATTAGGAACACCCAAACATTTTGAGCTAACTAGTTTTCTGTAAATTATATGAAAACCAGCCAGCTGCCAATAACAATAGTGTTCCTGGTGTTTCCATTAAAAAATAATAATAAAATGCTAGAGTTAAAAGGGGACACTGTGGGTGGAAATGTGAAACTAGGAACTCTAAAACACACTGAATTTGCTGAAAATAGAGGATATGTGACTTAGAAAAGGATTCATGCTGTAGTTTTAAAGAATATAGAGGGCAGACAAGATGGTTAAGCAGGAGAAGATGCCTGCAGCCAAGCCTGATAGCCTGAGTTTGATCTTCCAGACTCCCAGGTTAGAAGGAGAAAACCAACTCCTTTAAGTTGTCCTCTGACCTTCAAATGCACAATGAAACACACGCACACCACACACACACATACACACACACATGCAGACACACACGTGCACACACACACACACAAATAATTTTTAAAAACTAGGTCATGGGGCATCATGAAAGCATCCTTGGCTTCCACAGACACAAACTGTTCAGCCAACAGAAGAGACTGCCAGTGACATTCTAAGAGAAATAGAAGCCACGCCTATGTTGAAGAGTCTAAGAGGCTGATTGACTGATTATGTGAACTAGAGTTCCCAGGAAAAAGCCACACCTCGGCTAAGGGTTGCACGGGGCTGACGGGCCAATGGGGAGTTGTCTTATTGGTCCCACCAATGTGTTTGAAAACGGCCTTGATGTGTAACTTTCCTTTATTAACCAACCACAGAAATGTCCTAAAGCCACGTCCACATCAGAACACATTATTTGGGGCAACCTAAATCCACACACATGCCTGGGCCACTGGCACTCATGCTTCATAGGAATAAATCACGTCTTTCTGCCCGCAAGGCGATGCTAAGAGCTTCACGGCTACAGAGCTAGAACACTGAAGAGCCACCGTCAAAATGAGCTTGGTCTAATTTCACTCCCCTGGGCTGCTCACCACTGTATCTGACTCTGACATCAGGTAAAAACACGGGATGTATTCCATTTATTTATTTATGGACAGGGTCTCACTATGTAGCCTTGGCTGGCTGGAACGTCATCGTGCAGAGCAGGCTGTCTCAGACTCGCTGAGATCCGTCTGTCCCTGCCTGGCACTAGGATTGAAGGCGTGTGCCACCACGCCAAAGGGCGGATGCTGTCTTATTTATTTCTTTGTTTTGTTTTCACAGTGCAGGGCCATGGCCAGAGCCCAGGCCCTGAGGAATGCTAGACAAATGTTTGACTGCTGAGCCAAACACCAGCTCCAAGAGATGCCATCTTTTTAAAAAGCAATAGGAAAGAAAGGGGAGGTGGAGACTGGGGAAATGGCTCATCTGTTAAGAGCATCCGCTGCTATTGTAGAGGACCCAGGTTCAGTTCTCGGCACCCACATAGCTTTTCACAACCAGTTGTAACTCCAGCTCCAGGAGATCTGACACTGTCTTCTGACCTCCTCAGACACCACATGTATGTGGCATACATTCAAACAAACACACACATAAATAAAATAAAGATATGCCGTTAAAATGAGAGCTGGAGAGATGCTTAGTGATTAAGAACACTGTGATTTCCAGCAACCACAAGGTAGCTTATCACCACTTGGAACTTCAGTTTCAAGGGATCCAGCTCCCTCCTTTGACCTCTGGAGGCATTAGTCACACGCACAGTACACATTCATACATGCACATGTACATGCCATCAAAGCACTCATACACACAAAAGTAAATAAAGTTTAAATTTTTTTTTAAAAGTAAGAGATTAGGCCTAGTAGCACATGCCTATGATCTCTGGCACTTGGGAGGCAGAGGCAGGAGGATTACCGAAAGTTAAGGCCAGCCTGGTCTACATAGTGAGGTACAGGCTATCAAGGTTTTCATAAGGCCCCCTGATCCGACATCATGAGGAATCACACCTAGGAAGATGCTGCAATGATGACTACTGACAGAGCTACTGTAATATTTTTGCCAATGATGGCACAGGACGAGGGCAGGGCAGGGCGGGGCGGGGCGGGGGCGGGGCGGGGTGAGAGGCTGCAAACAGGATGGCTGTTCAAGAAAAATACTTCTGCGCCTTCTAAAGTGAAACATACTCTTATAAAAACAAATGCATGTGTGTGTGGCCCAGAAATGCAGGGTTATTGTCTTTGGGAAGTGAAGGCACATGTCCATACAAAAACCCAAGCGTAGCTGTTTGCAGCAGCCAAAGCCTTCCAACAAGGACTGAATAAAGTATGACATAAACAAGGCTATCTACTTTTGGTCATAATAAGAAATGAACTATTGATACTCAGAACAAATTGGGTTACTCTCTAAAGATGATTAGGACACATGAGCGTAGCCTGTCTCGGAAGGATACATCCTGTATAATTCCCCTTATGTGACATTTGCCAAAAGATAAAACTAAAGTGATTGAGAACAGATCTGTGCTTACCAAAAATAAACAGTGGAAAGATGAAACTATTGTTTTGAGTCATGAAGATAGTTCAGTCTGTACAAGAATCCCTGCCTGGAGCTAGAGAGATGGCTCACTTGTTAGGAACACTGGCTGCCTTTCCAAGGGACCTGATTAGATTCCCAGCACCTAAGTGTTGACTCACATCCATCTGTAAGTTCGGTTCTAGGGCATCTGATGCTCTCTTCTGGTCTCTGCAGGCACTACACACACATGGTGCACAGATGTACATGGTTGCAAAACCACTATCAATATAAAATTAAAAATGTAGGGGCTGGAAAGATGGCTCAGAGGTTGAGAGCACTGACTGCTCTTCCAGAGGTCCTGAGTTCAATTCCCAGCAACCACATGGTGGCTCACAACCATCTGTAATGGGGTCTGGTGCCCTCTTCTGTTGGGAGCCAACTTTTAGCAGAAAGCAGCTATCAGCTTTGCAGCCATCTCAAGCCATATACCCTGACGTGAGACTTGTTTTTCAACAGCCTACAACAGCTGAAGCACACTCTGATATCCCACATATTTTGTTTTGCTGTTTACTGCCCCCAGCTGCAAGGTGCAAGTGGTATCCACGCCTGCAAGGCATGCGGTTCACGTGCTATCCACGTGCTATCCACGCCATACATGCCTGTAAGGCGCACGTGGTATCTAAGCCTACAAGGCACGTGGCAAAAGCCTATAAATACCCTAGATTTCCCTTCAATAGAAAGAATTCGGGAGACAATGAGAGAGACACAATAAACGAGACTTGATCAGACCCTCTGTCATGTCTCCATTCTTCGAGTCGCTTGTCTCTCTCTCTCTCTCTCTCTCTCTCTCTCTCTCTCTCTCTCTCTCTCTCGACCCGGACCTGCAGAACAGAGCTTGGGTGTTACAATTTGGCTGCCCAATGTGGGGCAGCTCAGCCATTACACTCTTCTGATATACAGGCAGAAAACTGTACATAATAAATATTTTTAATGTAAGTAAATAGCTAGGACACAGTGGCACACTCCTTTAATACCAACACTCAGGAGGCAGAGGCAGGCAGATCTCTGAGTCTGAGGCCAGCCTGGTCTACAGAATGAGTTCCAGGACAACCAGGGATACACAGAGAAACCCTGTCTCGAAAAACCAAACCAAAACAAAACAAAACAAAACAAAATGTAGATAGATAAAGTTATTTCAAAAGTGCTCAGAATGATATCTGAAAGCCAGCAATCTTTCAAAAAGTGCTGTTTAGTCAGGGATAAATTCCCAGTTTCCTAGTTAAAGTCCTCTAGTGGTAAAAGAAAGACTTAACAGGCATCCTGGGTACTGCTTAAAGATTTTGGCCTTCACTGGGGTCTGAGTCCTTCATGGGGTCACAACCTAGGCGATCCTTCTGTGCAAGCTGAGGGATAGCAAGGTCAGATCATGGTGGGCAGCCCTCTCCTATAGTCCCCAATGCAGAGGTGGGTGAGAGGGACAGACTGCACAACAAGGCTGGGTGGGAGGGACAAACTACATGACAAGGCTGGGATGAATTATGGGGTTGGGCAGAAGGGGGTGGGGAGTAAAAACCTATCAAATGTTCAGGGCCTACCCCAGCTTGGAGTCAGGATTCAGGACTAAATAAAATGTGCTCCATGGGGAGCAAGATGGCTCAGTGGTTAAGGAGTTTGTTCAAGAGCCCAAGGCCCTGAGTTTGAGCCCTAGAACCCACAAGGTGGAAAGAGAAAACCAGTGTCACAAAACTGTCCCCTAACCTCTTCACGGATGGCATAGTGTGTACCCATTTCTACACACATCACGCACACACACACACACACACACACACACACACAAATAATGATAATGATACAGCAATAACAACAACTACTTCAAACCCTGCCTCTTTCGCTCACCAGGTCTCTGTGGCCTGAGCCTGGCAACATTTTCAGCCTCCATGTTGTTCTCTGTGATGGACAAAGTGCCTAAATAGCTCTGAGTGACTATTTACTCATACGAAATGCCTGTCGGCGTGCCTCCCTGTTCCAGCCCATCCTACGTGCCCTTAGCCTTACATGCTATTGTTCACAGTGCAAAGATATGCAGGATGTATGTAAATGTGGACAGTAAGTTTCTTTTGTTGTCTTTAGAGGTACTGAGGATGGAGTCGGGGCCTGAGTTACTCAGCCGGAGCCAGAGCCTACGCGGGTGGCTTTTGTTGGCTCATTTTTTTAATTTTATTTTTCAGGGAGTTGAATAGACTATTTGACAGTCGCTGAGATGTAGGTGAGTCACTTTTTCTTTCTCTCATTTGTAGCTTTTATTTTTCTACAGCAGATACAGATTGCTTTGTTAATTAAAAATAAATGAAAGCCAGGCATGGTGGTGTACACCTTCAATCCCAGCACTCAAGAGGCAGGGGCAGGCCGATCTCTATGAGTTCAAGGTAAGCCTGGTCTACACAGGGAGGTCCAGGCCAGCCCAGGCTACATAGCAATACTTTGTCTCAAAAATAAATAAACAACGTAAAAATAAACAGAAGAGGGGCCTGGATGTGTAGTTCAGTTGCTGGAGTGGTTGCCTAGCATGCAGGAAGCCCTGGGTTCCACCCCAATACCATGTAAACCAGTCATGCATGGTGACATGTGATTGCAATCCCAGCTCTCAGGAGGTGAAGGTTTGGATGTTCAAGGATATCATCAACTCTATATTGAGTTTGGGGATAGCCTGGGGTACTTGAGATCCTGAGATAGATAGATAGATAGATAGATAGATAGATAGACAAACAGACAGACAGATATGAGCATCTGATTACTGCTCAGGCTGGAGAGATGGCTCAGGACACCAGACACATACTTTGTGGGTATTCATATACACAGGCAAAACATCCACACACATAAGATAAGATAAATAGATCTTAAATGGGGTTGGGGTGGGGGATAGGCTGAGTCGTGTTAAGACATTCTGGCAGCCTCTGAGCCGTGTCACCCACATATCTCCATGTGTCCACAGGGTGTCAGGAGATATTTTGCTGACGGCCTTGCTGAAGTCCAGACAAGGGAGTTTCCAGCACCCTGACCTCTGGCCACATAATCGCATCAGCACAGAAATCAGATCAAGCCAGAGTGATGTGTTTTTCCCATCTCTAGTCCTTTGTTTTCACAAAGGGCATGGACTCCAGGGTCTCACTGTGTGGCTCTGGACAAATTGTCTAGCTTCTCTGAGCCTTGTCATTTAAAAAAAAAAAAAAAAAAAGATAAAACTGGTGCCTTGGGTTTCATTTTACTATTAAAACAGTTGGTATATAATCGCCCTCCTTGGTGAGCCGTGGTCTCTTTCCTTGGGAACAAGGCTGGACGCTTATCCCAGCTTGGTGGGAGAATGGCCGTTTGGCACGCACAAGGCTCTGGGTTTGATCCTCAGCCCCACAAGAAAACAAAGCATGGTGACCCATGCCTGTTATAGCAGCACTGGGGAGGCTGAGGCAGGATTGCAAGCTGAGGGTCAGCCTGGACTACATATTGAAAGACTCTGGAAGAAAGGAAAGTGAGGTCTACCCAGGTTTCCTAGCTTTGTTTCCCAGTGCCTGCGTTTGAAGGGGACCCGTCTTTGTAACCCCGTCTTTATCTGTACTCTGTCCCCTGCCTCCCGTCTGTTTCCACAGTCTCACAGACTCTCCTCGTACACTCCTTCATCCTTCACCTCAAGAGCAATCTCTCTTCTCCCCAGACTTCCACACCCAACCTGGGTGATAGGCCCAGCGTGCACCCCCACCCAGGGTTCACCAGCATCCCCATCTGTCCTGTGATGTAGCTCGCTCTGTGGCCTTTGACGGAAGCTCGGCCAGGACAGGTGTGATGAAGCAGCCTGACTCATTTACTAGTTCACTCGTTAGCGCTTCATTAGTTCTGAGGGCTCTGCGGAAGGAAAGCCATTAGTGTGACTTGCTCTGTGCCATCCATCAGACAGGAGGGTGGTAATTGACAGCCAAGCAAGGAGAAAACAAGAAAATGACCCAACTCCCGCCCTCCTGCCGCCTCCCAGGAAGAACAAGGCTAGGACAGCTCCATGGAAACCGTCGGCCTGGGGCTCCTCCCCCACCCCATACCCTGCCCCAGCTAAGAGACATCCTGTGACCTATTCTGATGCTTCCTCCTGTGACCTCTGACCTTCAGTGCCACTGATTCAAGGACTCTCTGGGTCTATCCTGTGCCCTTCCCTCACCCTGTTCAGTCTCTGCAGTGAGTCTAGGATCCCTAGGTCCTGCAGGTCAGTCCACAAACCATCTCTGCTACTCCCCAGGGGTCATCTTCCTGAGTTTCTGTGCCAGGTTTTTTGGGCTGTTCATAAAAGCTCTGAAAACTGATGCACCCGAGCCCAAAGCCCAAGGACATCCAGGCCACAGAAGCAGCCAGCAGACAATCCCTTAGGAAACTGCCATTTTTAATTCATACTCATGCCCATTTGTGTGTGTGTGTGTGTGTGTGTGTGTGTGTGTGTGTGTGTACTATGTGTGTGCAAGTGCCCACAGAGACCAGAAGAGGTTTACCAGACCCTCTTGGGACTGGAGTCACTGATGACTGGGATGGTGGGAACTAAATTTAGGTCCTCTGGAAAAACAGCAAGAGCTCTTAAGCACTGAGCCATCCAGCCTCTCCCCACATCTTCCCCCCCCGCCCCCCCCTTTTTTTTTTGAGGCAGGGTCTTATGTATCCCAAGCTGGCCTTGAATGTCTTAAGTAGCTGATGATCTTGAACGTCTTCATCTTGGTGGCTCACCTGTAATCCCAACACACATGAAGCCAATGAACACGGATAACTGAACATTCAAAATCAGTCTTGGCTCCCTGGGGAGTTCCGGCTCACACTGGATGGCTCAACAGCTAAGGCATCAGTCTTGTAGAGGACCCACACTTGGTTAGCATTAGCCGTGCTTGCTTAAATTCCTTTCCATCAGCTGTGATCGGTGTGATAGCAATGGTACAAGAAAGTAATATAGACAGGATGACCAGAATTTCTGTACCATAAGCTATCAAATATAATGGGGCCTAAAGAGACCACTCCGCAGTCAAGATTTTATACTGCTCTTACAGAGGACCCAAATTCTGTTCCCAGCATCCATGTTGGGCAGCTCACAACCACCAATAACTCCAGCAGTAGGAGATTTGATGTCTCTGGGGTCACCTGATCTCCTATGAACATAATTAAAAATAATAAAAATAAAACTTTAAAATTTTGTTTTTATGTGTTAAAATACACTTCACACAGCCTGAGTTTCCAGAAGCAGGCCACCCTGGAAGAGAGGGGACTGGGGGTACTGGATGAGACCCAGGAATAGAAGAGGGAGCAGAAGACAGACAAAGGAGACCGTGGTGGTGCCAACAGTTTAATGTGGCGTAAGTTCGTCTAAATGCTAGCTCCATAAATGTTTAGAAACCATTTTCAGTTTTTTATTGAAGACTAGTGTACACCCATTAAAGCACAAGGGCTGTAAATGTTTAGCTTGATGGCTTTTCATAAACTGAACACATCCATCGAGCCAGCACAGGAAACAGCCCCCACTACAAGCCTCTTCTGCACCCCTCCTTACTTCTTCTCTGCCTGGGGTACTGTCGTCTAGTGTATCAGTGGAGTAGCCACGCCAGTGTTTTATAGGTCCAGATACCACGTGTGCATGTGCACATGTGCGTGTGACATATCTCCAGTCCCACCACCTTATTTTTTTGAGATTGGGTCTCTTACTGAACCTGGAAGTCACCAATCCTGCTAGCCTGGGCTGCCAGCCAGATGCTCCTGTCCTGGGGTTATAGATACTTGGAAGTGTCTTTTGGTGATGACGTGCACACATTTTTGTGAATGTATACAGCCGGGGGTGGCTGTGCTGACTTATAAAATGGCTTACGTCACCCTGTGGCAGAGATGATGAATTTTCCAAAGTAGCTGTGCAGGTTTCCACTTACAAGATTATTGCTGGCACAGCTGAGGGTGCGGTGGGGACATCCGGACAGACACACTTTTAACCCCAGAACTCAGGAAGCAGAGGCAAGCAGATCTCTGTAAGTTAAAGGTTAAAGGGCAGTGTGGTCTACACAGTGAGATCCATGTAAGGCAGGACTACACAGTGAGACATTGTCTAAGACAAAGAAAAGAAAGAAAGACGAGAAAGGGGCGGGGCTGGTTGCTGGACCAGCAAGATGGCTCTGCAAGTGCAGGCTCTTGCCACCAGTCCTGATGACCTGAGTTCAATACCCTGGAACTACATGATGGAAGGAGAGAAACATTTTACACTCACACACACATTCTATATACACACACACCACACACGCCCACACACACACACATACACACACATGCACACAGTCATGCATACATACACACATTCTACACACACACACATACACACACATTCTACACACGGACACACACGCACGCACACACACACAAACACACACACATGCACACACACAATTTTAAATTTAATGAAACTCCACTTTATGGACATGTTTAAGCTCTATGAGTGTTTCCACAGGGAACTCCCTAGAACTCCGCATATCCACATACACTTGGACCAACACCCTCAGCCATCTACATCACCCCAACTGTGAATGGCAGGTAACAAGCATTCCCCCCACCTTTGGAGTGGAAGCTCACCTCTGGGAATGTTGGATGGAAAAGAATCCACCACAGGGGACTGAAGTACAGGTTGACTGGGATGGAACCATTAACACATGTGTGTCAAGGCGTGTGCCCAAGATGAAATGTGCTTGTGTGTGGGCAACCTGAGCGCTTATAGACTACAGGCCAAACCCACAGGGAAAGGATAGCCAAGGTTATCTGGACGTGTGACTGCACAGGACACAAGATGGGACAAGGGCAAATTAAGGAAAGGTTACCAAAGGTATGTGCAGCACTGGACCAAGCTGGCGTTGCAAGCCTGATGCCTCCTCCATCATACTACATCCCACGGGCTTCTCCAATAACTTCATCCTAACCTCAGATGTGTAGGTAAGTGATATCTAAAGAGAAGATGAGGAGGGTGGCCCCAAGTCTGTAGCCTCCCGTGGCAGGCATGGCGGGGTTACCGGAGTAGAAGGGACGGGAGGAGGATGAAAGCTTCGAGGGTCTGTGTTCCCTCCCAGGTCCTCTCCTGCCCTGCATCGGCTGGGTGCACCAGTAGCCCCCAACTCTAGAGCCTGGTCCGTGTCTCAGGCACAGTGTGACACTGACTGAGCCTCTCACGTCAGAAGACTCTGGTCTGTGGGTGATTGGCCCTAGGAAAGGAGGGTGGCGGCCTGTCAGAGAGTTGTGAGCATGTACAGGCTAGCTAGACTCAACTGTACAGGGAGTAAGCATTGTGCTGGAAGTCTCCAGGCCAAATTTAGCAGGGACAGTCAGTCCTCCAATCCTCCATATAAACACACTTTCTCCAACTCAGGCTTGACACTAGCCAAAGACCACACACACACACACACACACACACACACACACACTTCTGTGCCTGTTGGCATACTCATGCCCTTGACATAACCCCTCCCCAGCTCACTCAGCTCAGCCCCAGCCCCCTCAGCCATCCCCTGGGGTCCAGCGGTGGTGGCTGCTACTGTCACCTGTCACCTGTCACACACACCCATACTCCCCCTTCCTGGTCTCCTGGGGTCTCGCTTTCCAGAGCCAGAGGCAGGACCCAAGTGGGTCGGTCGTAGGTGCCAGCCCTGGCTGAGTATCCTCGGGCAGCTGGGCTGTTTGCCCAATTAAGTGGCCTTTGTGTACCCAGCCCAGATGCTTGCCCTCGCTTATCTCTGCAAACACCCAAGATCCGCCGGATCCTCCCATGACGCCTCCATTAGGCCAGGACATATCTGCCCATCGCTGATAAGGACTGGAGGGGCGGCAACTCTCGGCCCCCCTCCCACCTGCCATCATCCCTGAATCCAAGAAGTGACAAGGTCGGCTGACAGGGGTTTCAAGCAGGGAGGGGGATATGGAGAGAGGGGTACAGGATAGGACGTGATACTTTCCAACACTGGAGTCAGGGCCTCTCCTCTGGTCCCCAAGAAGCACTTGTCTATCTCCTGCCCCTTGGGGTGATACCTGGGGCTTCTTGGAATTCCTAGACTCCGTCAGCCAAACACTGCCACTAACAGCCCATACCCATTGAGATGGAGCAGGACGCAGGTATGTCTGAGACGAACCTGCCATCTGATTTTCCCTGTCCTGATGTGAAGACGCGGGCCCTGCCTCAGAGGGCAGCTGCAGACTGGAGAGGTGAAGACCCTCTGTTGAGACAGCTGGTCAGTGGTCAGGTGACCCTTACTCCTTTTACAGATCCTGCACCTGCCTCATCTTAGTATGCCACCAAGTTAGTACCACCTCCTGCCTGCACAGATAGGGAAACTGATCCTAGGTTACCCCCTGGGCTGTCTCTCTGTGCCCTCCTGTGCACTCTGTCTGGGTGTCAGACACATTACCTCGTCCCACACACCCAGGTTACAGAAATCGATTTTTTTCTAAGTCTAGACCAGGGCCTGAAGGCTCATTAAATCTCAATTTGCTCTTAATTAAATCCCGTCTGGTTGCAGAAGGGGGAAGAACCGGCCAGGACTTTGTTTCCTTTCTGAACACGTAGAAGAAAGAGCACCATGACTTCTGTAATGAGAAAGGGGAGTCCTTTCTACATACAAAAACAATAAACAAATAAAACTTACAGATCTGCCTACATTTAAATATAATACTATATCATGGTGCATGGTGGCTCGACTTATAATCCTAGACCTGGGAGTCTGAGGCAAGAGGATCCAGGTTCAGGTTTGCTTGGACCACACAGCAAGTTCTAGAACCAGCGTGGGCTGCACACACTGGGACTCTTTCTAAAACTCAATGCCCTCACGACCTGCTCCACATCTCAGCACCTGTGCCCTCTGGTGATATGTCCAGCCTCCTTCCAGGAAGGAGGGATGGGGAAGGGCCAGAGCCCCAAGGGACTGCTGTCCAGCCGGAAGGAACAGAGCCAGGCCCAAACCTAGGGATGAGGGGAGGAGCAGAGACTGAGGGTTTACTGGGATTCCACGGCAGGGTGGCAGCACCCTACGACCCACAGAAGGAGAGGTGAGGGCCAGGCCCTCCTCTGAGATTAGTATTTAGGTATATTTCAGGTGAGGGCATGGGGGTTCCTGAGAGGAATTGGTACCCTTTCCTCCCGAGGTTCCCCCAGGCCTGAGTTACCTGGAGTGACCTAACCTGCTCACCAAAGTTCTGTGCATGCCAGCTTATAGGAGTATCGTGTGTGTGTGTGTGTGTGTGTGTGTGTGTGTGTGTGTGTGTGGTGGATTGTGGTGAATGTATGCTATGTAGTATTGTGGGGTGTGTGTGTGTGTGTGCTATGTGGTGTGTGTTGGTGTGTGTAAGTGTGTGTAATGTGTATGCGTATATGTGCCCCACAGCCTCACACCAGTCTGACTCTGAATCCTGCCTACAGCACACTGATCTTTAGCAAGCTGCTTGGTCTTTCTCTCTGGCCCTTGGGGGTTCAGCATCTGTAAATGTTGGAAGAAAGGGGCTGCCTTGCAAGGGCACTCAAAACAGAGTAAAAATGCATGAAAGCATCCAACCAGGTGCGCTGGCTCACACCCTAGCCAGCATCTGGGAGCTGAGCATTGCCTGTGTGCCGTCCTTACTCTCCCCATGTCTACCCTTCTTCCTCCTTTTTGTACAAGTCATGCTGTATCCACATGTTTGCGCGTTTACACATACATATATATTACATATATTTGATGTGACCACAAGGATATGAACATAATTGTTTTTCTCCTTCTAACTCTCATGAGTTTTGCAGTTTTGGTGTCGGATAAGGGAACTAGAATATAGCATATAGTCTATGGTGAAAGTGTATGCGCCAATAGGGCACTCCACAGTTCCCATTCCAGATTGAGTTGCATAGTCTTTGGCTCTGGTTAATTTCAGTATGTGATTTTTTTTTTTTTTTTTTTTTGAGACAGGGTTTCTGTGTAGCCCTGGCTGTCCTGGAACTTGCTTTATAGACCAGGCTGGACTTGAACTCAGAAATCCGCCTGCCTCTGCCTCCCAAGTGCTGGGATTAAAGGAGTGCGCCACCACTGCCCGGCTATCTTATTTTTTATAATAAATCTTCAAACACTTTAAGCTGAATGGAGGCTGTACTCGGGAGAATTGACTAGGAGGATTGGTAGTTCAGAGTCAGTCTTGGTTGGGTACGTAGTGATTGTGAGGCCAACCCGGCCTACATGAGATCTTGTCTTTAAAAATAATCTTTTACCTGAGACTTTAATGATGTCTGTACCGAGGCTGGTGGTTGTTGCGGCCCGAGCTGCCCCACATTTGGGGGCCAAAATGTCGAGGACCGCTCTGTCAATGTTGGACCCGCACTGCCAAAACCCTTGGGAGCTAAACTGTTAGAGCCAGCATTGCCCCAAGCTGCTCCAGTCCGAGGGTCGGGGTTCAGCAAGAGAGAGAGTGAGGACAGACTCAAGGAATGGAGACCAGACAGAGTGTGATTCAATCCCGTTTATTCTTCAGTCTCTCTTCCTAGTCCAAGTCCCTAGTCTTGAGTTCCTAGTCCCTAGTTCCTAGTCCCTAGTGCCTCCAAGTTCCAAGTTACTTCTTCCAAGAGCTAAGTGCCTAATACCTAATAATCATTCTTCTTCCGAGTTCTCTAGTCCAGATGTCTTCTTCCTCAATGCCTAATTCCTACTCCAAGTTGTACTGTAAGTTGTACTGAACTCTTCTGTCTGCCTCTCGACTTTTATATGTCTCACTTCTAAGCCACGCCCTTAAGTCATGCCCTTAGGTCTTATCTCTAAATCTGATCTCTAAGTCACAACCTTAAGTCTCGGCTCTAAATCACAGCTTTAAGTCTCACATACCCAAGGGAAGATCCTGGGTATCTAAAACAAGATGTTATCAGAGTGTGCTCAGCTGTTGTAGGCTGATGTAATCAAATCTCTTGTCAGGGTATATGGCTCAAGATGGCTGCAAAGATGATAGCTGCCTTCTGTCGGCTCCCGCAGGTGGTGAGGGCAGGCTATACCTCTTCCTTCAGCATCTCTCTGCTCACCATGGACTCAAGCCCATGGCTGAGAACTTTTTTTTTTTTTCCATACTGTCTTAACGTTTCTTTTGCTGAGAGAATGCACCATGACCAACTTGGGGAGGCAGGAGGGTTTTTTTGCTTGCATGTAACATCTTAGTCCATCACTGAGGGAAGTTGGGACAGGAACTCAAGCAGGGCAGGAACCTGGAGGCAGGAACTGATGCAGAGACCATGGTGCTGCTTACTGGCTGCATCCTCGTGGCTTGCTCAATTTGAATTCTTATACCATCCAGGACCACTGCCCAGGACCCCACCACAGGTCCTGCATCAATCATTAATCAAAAAAGTGCCCCCACTAATCTGCCTGTAGGTCACTCTTATGGAGGGATTTTCTCTATTAAGATTCCCTCTTTTTTATGATTTACTTATTTTCATTTTATATACATTGGTGTTTTTGCCTGCATGTCTATCTGTGTGAGGGTGTTGGACTCCCTGGAACTGGGATTACAGACTGTTGTGAGCTGCTGTGTGGGTGCTAGGAATTGAACCTGGGTCCTTTGGAAGAGTAGCCAATGCTCTTAACCACTGAGCCATCTCTCCAGCCACTAAGAGTCCCTCTTAAAAGATATGCCCGGGTTTGTGTGAAGTTGACCAAAAAACAAAAACAAACCAACCAACAAACAAAAACCCCCAACCCCCCCCCCCAAAAAAAGCACACATCCATAAGTACTGAATTTACACCCCCGACTGCTGTTTTTCATGTGTTTTTCATGTGTCACAGCTCTCCATATGTTTGCAGCAAACTCAGCTTGTTTTACTGTGTCTTGCATTTAATCCCAACGCCAATCCTTCCAGGCCCCTGCAGAATGGAGCTCAAAGAGGCAAAACGACCAGCCTAAGATCCCATAACACAGAGAAGGCAATGCTAGCTCAGACTAGTGTAACCCAGCCTTGTAAGCCACCTAGAGGAAGCCAGATGCCAGCACATTCCGCTGCCTTTGTCAGTGCCGGTCTTTTGGTGGTCAGCACAGAAATGGATGGTCTGGCCCAGAGCCAGATCTCCAATCCGCAATATTCCTGGATGGTAAAATGCTCACAGGCTCTCGCCTTTATCTGTCAGTCACACTCGGAGTCCCCTGAGAGGCACTACCCCACCCCACTTCTCCTTTAATTACTCCTGGCTGTAATGAATGCCTGAGCCCCTGAGACCCAAGCTTCATCCTGAGCCTGTCTCCAGCTCTCTCCAATCCTGCCCTGCCTTCCCTTCCCCAGCCTGGTTTATTTGGGTCCAGCCTCCATGCCTGTCCCTGTTTCCAAACCAGCTGCAGGTTTCTACCACCATGAACACCTTTGGGGACACAGGAGCGGCGCACGGAGGATGCAGGCTGAGACCAGACCAGAGAAGGCTTGGCCCATCGAGGAGGTGGGGGAATGTATCCAAGTCTCTCTCCACCCTGGGGATTGAGCAGGTCACTCACAAGCTCCTGCCTCATGCTGACTGAAACTCTTTTTCTCTCCTAGGTGACTCAGATATAGGCCAGATTAGACCAGATTGAAAGTAGATAAAGGCAGTTTTATTAGGAGGCAGGTCTCCGGTGGGTTTACTGATCTCACAGGTGGAGATAGGTGAAGTCACCCATCCAAGGTAAAGCAAAGGGGTTTTATAAAGTCTGTGCCAGCTAGGAGCTTGGATGGTGTCCATACATTGTCAGAAACTGAGCCCCTGGGTGGGCACTCTTGAGTGGATTTCGGAAATGGGGAGATGAGGAGTGATGACATGTTAGCCCAGAGTTTTCTCTGAGAGGTGGGGGAGTTTCTTCTGTGTGGGAGGGGTTGGGAGGAGGGCAGCCCCCCCCCAGCTTTTGAGGGGGAGGGGGTGAGCAGGGGTTCCAGCCTAACACTGACCATACTCAGGTTCATGAGAGATCAACACAGGCCACCCCCTCCCCCTCCCTGCACTCAGCAGTCCCCATCAACATAGGCTACCTGTGTGCCCATCCCTGCTCCAGGGACTGTCACAAGACAGTGTGTGACCCCAGAGCCCACACAAGCAAATAACTCAATTTAATTTTTTAAAATGAGTTCATTTTTTATTCTTCAATTTATTCTACAACCGGGTCTCACTAAGTAGCCCAGCTAGCCTTCAACTTCTGATTTCCCCTGCCTCAGCCTCCTGAATCCTGGGAGTTGTGCTGAGTAGTGTAAATTTTATTTTTCTGAGGATGGGTGTTTTGCCTGCATGTACGTCTGTGCCATGTGCCTGCCTGGTCTCTGAGGAGATTGGAAGAGGCATCAGATCCCCTGGAACTGGAGTTCCGATGTTTGTAAGACTCCATGTGTGTGCTGGGAGCCAAACTCCTGTCTTTCGGTCTTCTGCAAGAGCAATGAGCAGGGAGCAGCAGCAAACACTCTTAACTTCTGAGCCATCTCTTCATCCCCATCCTCCACACCTCTACTTCCACTCTCTTTCACACTGTTGCTCCCCCCTTCGCCCCAACCCTTACACACAGATATCTGTCGTTTAAATGGAGAAAGTGAATCTGAGACATTAACAGCTTGGCTTGTGGGGCATGGAAAAGGGAAAATGGTCCAGCCTCCTCTCCTCCTCTACCTCATGCTACTGAAGTTTTTACAGCAGTGTGTGTGTGTGTGTGAGAGAGAGAGAGAGAGAGAGAGAGAGAGAGAGAGGGAGGGAGAGAGAGAGAGACAGAGACAGAGACAGAGACAGAGACAGAGACAGAGACAGAGATCGCTCACAGCTTGTAGGAATCAGTTCACCATCCACTAGGTAGGTCCTGGAGATCAATCTCAGGTCGTCAGGCTTGGCAACAGTATTTTTACCCACTAAAGCCATGCCACTGACTCCAAGAAGTCAACATTGAATCCTTCATACCTCAAGGCTGGTGCGATATTATTGGATCATCCATGCCGAGACCCACCCATCACCTAAAACAGTCACAGGAAAGGGTAAGGAGTGGGTACCATACACCCCAAGAGTCAGGAGAGACGGAGCCTGGATGATAACGAGCAGGCACTGTCCAAAACTGCCAGCCCCACTAATTCAGGTAGGCTAAACCCCAGCATAGTACCCAGATTAGCGAGTCAGACGTGGGGCAAGACGGCTTAGCTGGTGAACGCACTGGATGCCAAGCCTGAGGACCTGAGTTTGATCCCGGGATCCACATGAAGGAAGCACAGACAAACAAGAGCTGTCCTCTGACACAAGTTCTGGGGCATGCACTCTCGGGTGAATACACACACATGAAATGAATAAATGTAATGAAGTCTATTTTAAGTTAAATGGAAAAATAAGTCAAACCATAGAAAAATAAGAAGAGAAAAAAAAACTCCAGCTGTTTTGGGAAGAGACCTTGACAAGCTCAAAAGTCACAGGAGAAACCACAGAGGAAGGCTCAGGGCCTGGGGCATGTAATATAGAAAGAACCAGAACTCCAGAGCCATCTTCTGCTGTCAGCCAGGCACTCCTAGCCTCTCCTGATTCAGTTGTTCATGACCCTGGAGAAAGACCTTGTTAGGAGACAGAGTCTCATGTAGTCCAGGCTAGTTCAAACTCAGTATATAGTAAAAGTTAACCTTGAACACCTGACACTTCAGCCTTTACCTCCAAAAAGCTCAGATTACATGTTTAGACCAGAAAGCCTGCCTAGTTAGACTCTCTTTCATTCTTTGTCTTCAATTTGTTTTTGGTTTTATTTATTTATTTATTCTTTCCTTCTTTCTTTCTTTTCTTTCTTTCTTTTTTTTTTTTTTTTTTGTTTGTTTGTTTGTTTCTAGACAGAGTTTCTCTGTGTAGCCCTGGCTGTCCTGGAACTCATTCTGTAGACCAGAGATCTGCCTGACTCTGCCTCTCCCAAGTGCTGAGATTAAAAGGTGTGTGACATGATGCCTGGCCCTTATTTTTACTTTTAATTACATTATTTATTTGTGTGTGTTAGTGTATGTGCATGTCACAGTGTCCATGTGGAGGACAGAGAACATTTTGAGGAAGTCAGTTCTTTTGTTCCACTGTGAGTACCCTGGACATCCGCTTGGCAGCAAGGACTTTTACCCACCGATCCATCTCACTGGCTTGAGACGCTGTGGGTTTTGTTGTTGTTGTTATTTGGTTGCTTGGTTTTAAAGTGCAGAAGAGACTGACAAGCATTGCTGTGAAGTGGCCAGCCTGAGCTACAAAGCAAGACCCTGTTTCAAATTTTAAGAAAATTAAAAAAAAAAAAAAAAAAAAAAAACCCACAAAAATAAGAATGTCGAAGGAAACAGATCAGATGCAATACATTTGTAGACTGTAAGTTTTGTTATCACATTTTCAAGTTTTCCAGTAATTTTCCTAAATTACTTTTATAAGGAAAATGTATTTTATTTTTTTTTAAAAAAAGAAGTAATCCTATTGTAACCATCCCAGCAGCCTGCCTTGAGTTCCTACACCATCTGCCCTCAAACACCAGCTTCCTAAACTCCTGCAGTGGTTTTCCAAGTTGCTTTCAGGGTGCCCCATCCCCACTGACCCACACCTCACCCCTGGCCACCGCACTCCACCCCACTCCACTCCCGTCAAGTCATCTGACCTTGTGCCCAGAAGAAGTAAGGAAACCAGGAGGCTCGATCCTCCTAATACAGACGGGGCGGTAGGCTCGTCCATGAGGGGCCCGGGGTCCAGGCAGGCCCTCTTGCCCCAGCCTGGTCCTTGATAGGGATCATTCCCTCCGCGGATTCAGCGCTGCGCTCCTAAAGGAGCAAGCACCACGTCCTCGGACGGAGCCGCGAGTCGGCGTCTCCCTCTGGTGGCCGTTACTTGTAACTACACACTGCTACATTTAGCGCGTTCTAGCAGCAGACACTGAATATTCATTTTAAAGACCTGTTCATAAATCCTGACACTCCGCAGGCCTTCCCTTCACCCGTTCATTTCCCACAGAAATTTCTGAAACACCCACTAATTGATCATTTGTAACATTCTAACACAAAGACATACGTGAGCTTACAGTGGTGAACAAGAGACATTGTCTCAAAAATAAGGTAGAAGGTTTTGGTGAGGACCAACATCTAAGGTTATCTGTCCTCTGACCCCACACAAATGCTACAGCACTAGGGTGCCCAAACCCATGCATATAACACACACATAGCCAAACACACCCCACATTTCAGCCATGGCTTACAGCTTCTTTATGCATTCCAAGGCTATGGTCGTTCCAGGCCCTTCCCCTATCCTGGCTATCTGGCTTCCTCACCCCCGACCCTGGAAGTGTTCCTTCCTCCTTGAGATGTTCCAACCATGGATTCTGAGTGATTCCTGGGGGATCTCCCACTTTTGACATACTTCCAACTCCTGGTCCACCGTGGGCTGGTGTTTCTACAGTCCCTCTTGGCAGCTGATACCCACTCTAGGGACACATTAAATGTGTATCCTCTGTCACATGAAGTGAGCTTCAACTGTCAAATCCTAGGGACCGCTCCAGATAGGTCCTTTCTCTTTTATGACAGGCCCCATTTCCAACCACCTTCTAGAAAACACCTCACCTGCATGTGTCTGAATCCAGACTCATGGGAACCCTCTAATGATAATGCCTGCTTCAAGGAGGCAGTGTGAAATTGTTAACGCACAAGACTGAATTAATATTGTGCTTGTCTATGATGCCTGAAATACTGTGGTCAATCCCTAGTACACACACATAAGCCAGAGGCGATACACTTACAGTCTTTTTTTTTTTTTTTTTTTTTTTTTTTTTTTGGAGGGTGTGTGTTCAAGACAGGTTTTCTCTGTGTAGCCCTGGCTGTCCTGGAACTCACTCTGTAGACCAGGCTGGCCTCAAACTTATAGAGAGCCACCTGCCTCTGCCTTACAAATCCTGGGATTAAAGGTGTGCGCCACCACTGCCAAGCACACACAGTTTTAGTCCTTGAAAGGTGAAGGCAGGAGGTCAGAAGTTCAAGAGTAGAGCTAGCAAGATGGCTCAGTGAGTAAAGGCACTTGTCACCAAGCTGAAGACCCGAGTTAGATCCCCGGAATCAGCGTAGTAGAAGGATAGAGAACTGACTCCAGGCAAGCTGTGTTCTGACCTTCGTGTGCTGCATGTGTGCACTCCTGGGCATGCATGCACAAACACATACCAAATAAAGAAATGTAAAAGAAGTGTTGTTTTTCATGTTTTTCATCCATGGCTACACTGTGAGTTTGAGGCTGGCCTGGATTACATGAGATTCTGTCAAATAAAAGAAGCAAAGAGAAGAAAGGAAGGATGAAAGAAAGGAAGGAAGGAAGGAAGGAAGGAAGAAAGAAAGAAAGAAAGAAAGAAAGAAAGAAAGAAAGAAAGAAAGGAAAAGAAAAGAAGGAAAGAGAAAAGAAAGTAGACACCTGGCAAATGTTTAAAATAGTGCCTGGGGGAGTTCCCTACTATTTTCCAGACAACAGATTTTTCCTAAGTTCCTCTGATCCCCAGATTCTCTCTTCCACTTCCTCCCTCCTCTTCTCACCCACCATCCTCCTCTTTCTCCCCTTCTTCTTCCCGCCCCTTTCTAACCATCGAAAAGTCTCAAAACTGAGGACAGTAACACTTCTGATACTATATCCACAGAACCCCAGGGTAGTAGGGAAAAGACAAAGCATTTAGCACCCCCTGCTGGATTATAGCGGTAGAACACTTGGAGCTGAAATTAAGACGTTATTTTCATGTGTGTGTATGCGTGGCATTGAGGAAGGTTATGTGTGCCTTGGACATGCAGAAGCGCTTTTAGCGGCTGTCCCATCTCTCCAGTCCCCTGGAACTGAAACTGCTAAATTCATAAGCCTATTTGCTTTTTCATTGGATGTGTATTAGGTATTTGTGGTTAGAATTTATGTGAATATTTTACCTTTAAACCCAGCACTTGTGAAGCTTAAGCAGGAATATCAAAAACCACAAAACAACCTGGGATACACATCAAGACCCTGTCTTGAAATTTTTTTATTTGTTTTTTTTATATATTTATGGCTTGAAGGGAAACTACACTTAGAAAAAATAAACTTGCATGTATCGGGTGTCTCTGTAACATATAGAAAAGCATTTGTTTTGTTTTGTTTTGTTTTGTTTTTCTATTTTGAAAATACGCCGGGGCTGGAGAGATAGCTCGGTGGTGAAGAGCACTGGCTGCTCTTCCACAGGACTGGGGTTCTATTCCCAGCACCCACACGGCAGCTCAGCATTGTCTGTAACTCCAGCCTTGGGAGCTAGTGCCATTTCCTGGCCTCCAAGGGCACCAGACACATATGTGGAACACAGACATGCATGCAAGCAAAGTAACCATACACACACAAAATAATTCGTTTTAGAAAAAAAAGGAAAATGCCCAAGCATAAGTAAGAAACTTACGCTGTCCCAGATCCCTTCTGCCCATCACAAGTGTCAGCTCTTAAGCCAAAGAGACTTGCCTTTCTCTTCTCTCACACTCTTTCTCTTCAGAAGAGTTATTCTGAAGCAAACATTAGGCATGTTTTTATTCTATTCACAAATAGTCAGAATGCATACTAAAAGACACAGAGGGTGCTAGTGATGGCTCAGCGGCTAAGAGCAGTGGCTGCTCTTCCAGGGGACCCGGGTTCAATTCCCAGAACCCACATGGCAGCTCACAACCATCCATAACTCCAGTTTCAGAAGATCTGATACCCTCACACAGACATACATGCAGGCAAAACACCAATGCACGTATGTTTGTTTGTTTGTTTGTTTTTCAATTAAGATACAGAAATGTTTTAGAGATGGCTCAGTTAGCAAAATGTTTCTTGCAGAATTAAAGGGATCTGAGTTTGGAACCCCTAAAAAGTCAGATGGAGGTGCATGCCTAAAATCCCAGCATTGGGGGAGGGGTGAAGGCAGCAAAATCCTAGGTTAGAGTGGAGAGAAGGGGGTGATGACACTTGAGACTGTGTCTCAAAAATAACCAAAATAACAGGAAAGGACTGGGGAAACCTCCACTCCTAGGGCTGAGGCGTCCGATGTGGGAGGCTTTTCCATAGTTAGAAGGTCAGGTCACTGTTGCCATACATTGTATTCATGTGATGGGGCTGGCCTTCCCTAAGTAAGAAGCAGTGGGAACATAGTGGCCCCAGGTCCATCAGCTTGGTGTTAATCATTCACTAGGTTATACCTGGGTCCCATTGGCTGCCTAGGGACACAGCCCTCTGGGTGGGTGCCCAGCCAGTATCCGTCAGGTGCAATGGGGTTAATGTTGATGACACTTCCTGAATTGAACAGGTGGGTGGGCACTCAGGAATCCCCTAGTCCCAAGAGGGATATAGCAGCCCTGTCTCCAGGAAGCTCCAGTCTGGAACAAAGATGGGGGGAATAAGATCAGGAGGAGGAAGAGATAGATGTTTGGAGGGGAGAGACCAGAGGGTGAGCACTCAGATGCAGGAAAGCCAGTAGGAAGGGGAAGTTCATTGAAAGCTGAGGACCCTAAAGTCAGGGAGGAGTTTTAGGGTGAAAGTTACAGCTCAAGGGATAGGCCTACCTCCTTCGGGGACTTTGAAAAGTTATGTGGCAGAGGCCAGGCTGGCAGGGGCACAGTGGCCTGGTCATACAGAGAAAAGAGAAAACGGCTCTGGAGGGTCCACATCATGAACATGTACATGTATGCCTTTGTGTGTGCGTGTGTACATGTGTGTGAACACACGTGCCCGTGCCACACACAGACCTCCTCAGCCTTAGAGCATTGCCTGTCTAGTTTTCTAAGTTGGAGAATGGAAATACCAATGAGGAAGACCCAAAGGTCAGGCTCTCCTCCCACTCCAGAATCCCGGGCCAGTATGTGTGGGTGTGTTGAAGGGACAGTTTCCAGGAAAGGGTCAGCACGCTTACACAGCAGCCTCTGGAATTTTTTTTTTTCTTTCGTGGATAGAGACCAGAATCTCTCACATACTCCACAGAACTGCACCCCCAGTCCAGCATCCTGGAAACAGTCCAGAATACTCAGGTGACCTCTTATAGGTGGTACCCTGGGGATCCTGGCCTGGGGGAAAAATCCACACTAAGAGGTAGGTGTGGTGACACATGCCTATGTTACCCGAAATCAAGATGCTGAGGTGAGTTCCAAGCCAGCCTGGTACACAAAGCAAGGCACCTTCTCAAAACAGGCACTTGAACAGCGAGACAACAAAGACATTAGGGAAGATGTAATGGCCAGCATCTGAGCTGTGTGGCCTTGGCTAAGTCACCTTCCCTTTACAATGACAGTCACATTTCCTCCTTTATAGCAACAGGGGACTAGACTGGATGGAGTGTACCCAGGGCAGGACAGGATTCACAGGAGAACATAAAGGGCATTTTCACGGGCACATGCTGTCTGCTCATCCCTGCTAATGAACCATGGGTCCTCTGCTCTTATCAGTTCTGGATCTCAAGGTCTGGGTCCGCAAATGGGGTGGTTGATGTAACACCTCCCCTGAGGTCACCCTGAAGATGATGAAAAAGGGTTTCACAGAGCTGGACATTCTGCCTGGGACATGTCACCTAGTACTAAAGTATTGTTAGCACCTGTCACAAACTAACTTTCAAAGTTTTCAAGCCAGCAGGCCAGGCTCCTCCACTGGGGATGTAATGGTTTTGTTCTCTTCTTAATCTTAAGCTATATTTTTCCGTCTCTGGCAAGAAACCGAAGCCTTCAAGTCACAAGCCGCATAGGAATAGATTTTAGCTTTAAATGGTCTAAAGCATTAACAAGAACAGAGGAGTATTTGAGGCTATGACAGTGTTCCTCGAAGTGGCTCCAGTACCTGCAGATGACAAACCCTGGCTAACCTGATAATGAGCTCAGACAAGATTTTCTTTTCTTAAGGTAGGGTTTAGGCCAGGTGGTGGTGGTATAGGCCTTCAATCCCAGCACTTGGAGGCAAAGGCAGGCGGATCTCTGAGTTCAAGGCCAGCCCAGTCTACAGAGTGAGTTCCAGGACAGCCAGAGATACACAGAGAAACCCTGTGCCTTAAAAGATAAAAAGCTGGGCTTTCTTAGCTTAGGCTGGTTTTGAATTGATTATAAAGTCAAGGATAACCTTGATTCTGCTCCTCCTGATTCCGTTTCAGGAATGTGGGGTTACAAGGATGTGGCCATCACATCCGGTTAATTTTTTTTTGTTTTTTGTTTTTGTATTTTTTTTTTTTTTTTTTTTTTTTTTTTAGGTTTGTTGTTGTGTTTCTCATTTTTTTTGAAGCAGGATCATCTCTCTATAATATGTAGACCCTTAGGTGTCCTGGAACTCTCAGTGTAGACCAGACCAACCTTGAACTTGGTGGATACGGGCCTGCCTCTGCCTCAGGAGTGCTGGGTTTTATCTTTCGAGACAAGGCTTGCCCCCACACACACACCATGTAACCTATGTTCTCCTGGAACTCGAAGCAATCCTGCCCCAACCTCCCAGGAGCTGAGAATACAAATATGTCACATCAAGTCCTGCTTGACAACAGGACTTTGTATCCATATGCTACAGAGAGGACCACACCCCCGTGTTCAAGTTTCCCAGACTCCTTCTATCGACTCAAGTCACTTCCACGACCCTGCAAATTTGCACTCACACCTGGGACATCTGAGCACTTTCTAGAATCAGCATTTTGGTAGCAGATCAAAGAGCTCCGCCACTCTAACTCTGACCTTCGTGACCCTCGCTAATGGTTCCAGTACCCCCCCCCCCCCACACACACACACAAGGGGAGGAGAAGTCTAGAGGCGCCACCCTCCGGTCTGTGACTTGCCACACCCCAAACGCACCCAGAAGCCACTCCGGGCTTCCTATAGCGCCCCGCCCCGAGTCTGATCCAGCCCAGCTCAGCGGCAAGTTAAGAACCCCTAGTGCTGTGCGCTCCAGACCGACCGTCACCTGTGGGTGGGGGGGACGAGTGGGTTTGGTTGTCGTCATGGCGACGGCGTGGGTGGCCACAGCCCTGAGGTCTGCTGCGGCGGCCAGAAGGCTGCGCAGCCCGGGAGGTCCCGGGGGCTCACGGAGACTGAGCGGTAGCGCACGGCGGCGCGGGGCGAGAAGCGCCAGCCCGGGACGCAGGCTCAGCACCGCCAGGGCTCACGTAGAGGACACCGAGGGCGCTAAGGGTCGTGTCCAGTCTCCTGCCGTCGAGGAGCCGTCCTGGACACCTCTTCCAACGCCCCTCGAATCTCCTGCGCCTCCCGCCGGCAGATCACTGGTGCAGCGGGACATCCAGGCCTTCCTGAATCAGTGTGGTGCCAGCCCGGGGGAGGCACGCCACTGGCTCACACAATTCCAGACCTGCTACCATTCGGTGGACAAGCCCTTCGCCGTCATAGAGGTAAGCCGATCCCAGTGTCATCGTGCCACTGCAAGGAGATGGTGACTGGTCCATAGCACGTCGTAGGTCTTGGCATGCCTGCCTGTGAATCTGGAGCGCAGAAGTGCTGAGTTATTGCTGGGGACAGGGGAAGCCGTGAGGCTACGGAAACGGCGCCTGGCGCTAAGGAAACCCAGTTCTCCAGAAGTGATGTCTGAGAAAGGCCTCTCACTGTGGGCGCAGTTAGGGGTTCAGTCGGCTGAACTGTCGCACTACCCCTCCCCCCAAGGTGTCCCAGAGTCCAAGGCCGCTGGGAGGAGCCGAGGGAGGAACATTAGTGCTAGATAAGGGGGTGGCTAAGACCCAACGGGCAAAGGGCGGAGCAGTTGGCCAAAAGTGGGGCTCAGTGACCCCTGGGTAGAATGTGGTCACTGAGGGTCCTAAGGCCTGAATAGAGACTTAGAGCCAGTGTCGTGCCCCTGAACGTCCACTTCCATACAGGTAGATGAGGAGGTGTTCCGGTGCCGGCAGGCGGTCTCCCGCCTGGCTTTCGCCCTAGCCTTCCTGCAACGCATGGACATGAAGCCGCTGGTGGTCCTGGGGCTGCCGGCCCCCACGGCACCTTCAGGCTGTCTTTCCTTCTGGGAAGCTAAGGCACAGCTTGCTCAGAGCTGCAAGGTGCTGGTGGATGAACTACGGCATAACGCGGCTACTGCTGTGCCCTTTTTTGGCGGTGGATCAGTGCTGAGCGCTGCGGAGCCAGCTCCCCATGCCAGGTTAGTGTCAGCCCAGCCCGCCCTGGCATCCTTAGAGCGGACCACTCTGCTGGCCCTGCCCTGGTCCCGCTCGAGCACCACATCTGGCCCACAGCTACGGCGGCATCGTCGCGGTGGAGACAGACCTGCTACAGTGGTGCCTGGAGTCCAGCAGCATCCCGATCCTGTGCCCCATTGGGGAAACGGCTGCGCGCCGTTCGGTGCTTCTTGACTCGCTGGAGGTGACTGCGTCTCTGGCCAAGGCTCTGCGGCCCACCAAAATCATCTTCCTCAATAATTCAGGCGGCCTGCGGAATACCAGTCAGAAGGTGTGCCCCTCTCCTGTGCCACCTCATGACACTAGGCAAGACTGAGTCCCCTACCCTGTGTACCCAACCTGACTCCATAGCAGGCTACAGTTATTCTCAAGCCAATAGAGTAGGAAGAGCTAACAGAAGATCTTAGAGGTGGGTTGTTCCTCGGTGCCCAGATCTGAGCGCTTCCCAGCAGAGGAGATAAAAGTTAAGTGGTCAGTCAGGCAGTGGTGGCGCACGCCTTTAATCCCAGCACTTGAGAGGCAGAGGCAGGCGGATTTCTGAGTTCGAGGTCAGCCTGGTCTACAGAGTGAGTTCTAGGACAGCCAGGGCTACACAGAGAAACCCTGTCTCAAAAAACAAAAACAAAACAAAACAAAAGTTAAGTGTTCAGTATGAGTGTGTCTCTTCTGGAGGCTCATCTTCTTCCTGGGACTTAGATCCTGAGCAACGTGAACCTGCCCGCCGACCTTGATCTGGTTACCAACGCTGAGTGGCTGAGCGTCAAAGAGCGGCAGCAGATTCGGCTCATCGTGGACGTGCTCAGCCGCCTGCCGCACTATTCCTCCGCAGTCATCACAGCCGCGAGCACGCTGCTCACGGAACTCTTTAGTAACAAGGGTGAGATCTGTGAGAAGGTGGGCGAGGCTGAGTCCCAAGGGTGAGCACCGGCAGGGCCCAGCTGAGGACCAGCAGGAGTGCCCCGCCCACCCCCACCCCGCCCCCACCTCCGCTGAAAGCTGTAGGGAGAGGCCGCACCGATGGCTTCCCGATGCTGTGGAAACCGGAGGGAGGCAAGAGAACTCAGACAGCGGGGACTGGAGTAAGGAACTTAAGAACTAGGGAGACGGGCGGAAAGCGCCCCTAGCGGTGGACCTGACTCTGGCCCAACCTAAGCGCTCTCTCCAATCTCCCCAGGCTGTGGCACTCTGTTTAAAAATGCTGAGCGGATGCTGCGAGTGCGTAGCCTGGACAGCCTGGATCAGGGCCGCCTAGTGAACCTAGTCAACACCAGCTTCGGCAAGAAGCTCCGAGAAGACTATCTGGAGTCACTGCGCCCTCGGTTGCACTCCATCTATGTCTCTGAGGGGTGAGCCTCCAGGCCCCATAGGGCAGGACCCAAGGTCCTGAGCGGGGGCACCTTTAGGGCAAGGAGAGGTCTTAACCTACCTCTCTCCTGCTGTGCCAGGTACAACGCGGCAGCCATTCTGACAGTGGAGCCTGTACTAGGGGGCACCCCATATCTGGATAAATTCGTGGTGAGCTCCAGCCGCCAGGGCCAAGGTTCCGGACAGATGCTGTGGGAATGCCTTCGGAGGGACCTGCAAACGTTGTTCTGGCGCTCACGAGTCACCAATCCTATCAATCCCTGGTAAGCCCAGCCAGCCATGCCCCAGGCTTCACCAACAATATCTGGGCATTTCCTCTTTCCCTATCAGAGAAAGGCGCTCAGGAGGCTGAGACAGGTGGATCTCTGTGAGTTCAAGGCCGGCCTGGTCTACAAAGCTAGTCCTGGACAATCAGAGCTACACAGAGAAACCCTGTCTCAAAACAAACAAACAAACAAAAAAGCAGCTGGGCAGTGGTGGCGCACGCCTTTAATCCCAGCACTTGGGAAGCAGAGGCAGGCAGATTTCTGAATGAGTGAGATTTCTACAGAGTGAGTTCCAGGACAGCCAGGACTACAGAGAAAAACCCTGTCTCAAAAAAAAAAAAAAAAAAAAAAAAAAAAAAAGGCTCTTGTAGAGTCAAGGTCTCCTAGTGACATTCTTCAATCCCACATTTCTGTGAAGCAAGTGGCATCCAATTAGGATTCTGATAAGCTTTGGGCTCTTCTCAGGCTTGGTTGCCAAGCTCCTAACTCTAGGGCTGTGTCTCTATGGAATACCCACCACTTCCATTCAGCAACCACACCCTCAACCTCCACTCACTAGAAAACCACAAAGGACCAGCTCCTTCACTACACCAGGTGGGCTGTAGGATCCTGGTAAATTGCCTAACTTGCCTAAACCTGCTGCTGTTTGGGGAAATGGCAATATAGGCTTCACAAGCCACTCCTAGGATAAAATAACAGACATTTGGTCCTAGTGGGGCATCCTGTAATAGACAGCTGTCCTGAAAACCCAGAGAGAGCAGTGAGCACCAGTCTTGTTCCAAAGCTGAGCCCTTTGCCCCCACACCCAGGTACTTCACACATAGTGACGGCAGCTTCTCCAACAAGCAGTGGATCTTCTTCTGGTTTGGACTGGCCGACATCCGGGACTCCTATGAACTAGTCAATCATGCCAAGGGGCTGCCAGACTCTTTCTGCAAGCCAGCTTCAGACCCAGGCAGCTGACCCACCATCACAGGCCCTGTAAATCCTGGGTCAGCCAGGATGGACCAAAAGCCATGCCTGCTGGGGGTGACCCCAGGCAGCTGAGGGGAGGAAGCTGCACCATGTCAGCTGAGGGGCACCGGAGTAGGACAAACAACAAGAGCCAGCTAAGGACTTTGCTCCAAAGTCAAACCAGATGGCCTTCAATGTTCAGCCTGGAGAATGGGGCTGGGATTGCCTTCCGGGGCTCTACTTAAGGTAACCTTAAGGGCAGGCCAGTGTCCATGGCCTCTGTGCTGTCTTTAGGCTCCGTTGTCTTACATAGCCATCTAAGCCTGCCTGATCTTCCACTCATTTGGATCTCAAAATTCTTCAGGAGGCCTTGATTAAATGGAAAATGCTTGTCTGAGTCAGTCACACTTGTCTTAAAAACAAACAAGAACAGTTTAATTACAGAAAGGACTTCAGGGTATGAGGTGATCTTTTTTCAATCCCAGAGATGGCACCTAGGGCCTGGGACTAGGGCCTGGGACATTCTAGGCAAGTGCTCTACTACTGAGCTAAACCCCCAGTTGCTATTTTAAGATTTCTTTTTAAAGATAGTAATCCCCTGGGAACAAGTGCTTAAGGACCAGAGACCAGAAGATTCCTGGATGGAGCTGGAAGGCCCTGAGGGTAAACATTCTATTGTCTCATCACTTGGGGATCAGTAACCCCTAGAGGGGTTCTTCTACTCCTAGGTCAGGAATCATCCTCTACAAACCATATGGTTGCCTGTCACTGTAGGGAACAAAGGAGTGCACACAGACACACACACACACTCACACACACACTCACACACACACACACACACACTCACACACACACACACACACACAACATATAAGGATGAAAATCCCAGCTAACAGCAATGGTATATTTACCTATAAGAACTCAAAGAAATCACAAGATGGCCTTGGCTTATTAGCCCGGACTTTGCCATTCTCTCACTATAGGATTATATGGCATCTTGATGAGACTAATAGATCCCAGCTAGGCAGGAAGCCAGCTTTTTCGTGCAAAGCTTTTTGAGTATTTTTTTCAAATGATTTTTTTCTGTGTGTGTGTGTATGTGTGTGTGCATGTGTGTGTGCATGGGTACTTACAGAGAACCTAAGATTCCCTGGAGCTGGAAGTACAGATGGTTGGGAGCCACCCGGCATGGACGCTGGGAACCAAACTATGATTCTTGAAGGACAGCCAGTGTTCATGAAAGGACAGCCACTGAACCCTAAATATTTTATTGATTTTATTATGGGAGATGGACAAATGGCCCAGTGGTTAAAAGTACTAGCTGCTCTTCCACAGGACCCAGATTTTAGTCCCAGCATCCACATGGTAGCTCACAATTGTCTGTAACTCCAGTTCCATGGGATCTGATGTCCTTTCCTAGCCTCAGTGGGTACCAGGCATGAACATGGTGCAAAGATGTACATGCAGGCAACATACTCCTACACATTTAAAAACACATTATTTGTGTGTAAGAGTGCATGCAAAAGCATGTATGAAAGCCAAGGGAGTATTGGATCTCTTGGAGCTGGAATTACAGGCATTTGTGAGTCACCTGATGTGAGTTTGAACTCTAGTCCTCATGACTGAACAAGTGCTCTTAACCACTCATCTCTCCAGCTCATTACACACACACACACACACACACACACACACACACACACACTTTTGATGCAGTGTGGCCCAGGCTGGCTTGAAATTCACTAAGTAGCTGTGCCTCCTCGTGTACTAGCCATCTGGCCTCAGGTGGGTTTGCTTGTGGTTTGAGGCAAGTTGCTGACTTTCCCCCAAATCTCCCATTTCATCATGTGTAACACGACATTAGTTCTCTCCTAGCTGCCCTGGCCAAAGATGTCTTCAAAAGACCTGCCCCAAACAGGCAGTGAAGGGGAAATGGGGGGAACAGAGGGAGAAACCAAAAGCATACACTTAAGTTGGCCATAGAGACATGCCTGTAACCTCAGCAACCAGGAAGTGGGGATGGGGAAATGGGAACTTGAGAGCAGGCTAGATTACAGAGATGCTGCCTCAAAAACAAAATTAATGCTGGGTGTGGTGGCACGAACCATTAATCTCAGCACTTGGAAACAGGCAGATGGATCTCTGTGACTTCCAGGCTACCCTGATCTACAAAGTGAGTTCCATAACAGTCAGGGCTGCACAGAGAAACCCTGTCTCAAAAACCAAAACAAACCCTAAGAAAACCTAACTTACAGTAAGGATTCAGGATGTGACAGATCTTTCTTCAGTGCTGTCAATAGGACCTAGGGCCAGGACATCCTAGGCCCGTGCTCAATGCTCAACTAAGCCAATTCTAGCTGATGTTTTAAGATTTTTTTTTTTTAATTTAATTACTTATTCTTTGGGAAAGAAGTTAAGACAGGGTTTCTCTATGTATCCCTGGCTGTCCTGGAATTCATTCTGTAGACCAGGCTAGCCTCAAACTCACAGAGATGTGACTCCCTCTGTTTCCCAAGTACTGGGATTAATGACGAGTGCGATACCACACCCAGGAAGTATGTGGGTTTTTTGTTTGTTTGGTTTGGTTTTTGTTTTGTTTTTAAAGATAGTTGAAGAACTGTGGGAACTCTTAGAACTGGGGTGCTGGAGGAATCATAGAAGGACCAGATGGGGTTCAACCCAAGATGATCTTTCAAGAACGCCCAAATCAACCCCAGCCAACGGCAAAGTGCCCACGGGGAAGACAGACAGAAGCAAAGACACAATGTCTGTATAAAATGTTTATTTTTGGAGGATGGTGTGGTCTGGTGTTTGGGTGGGTGCTCCACCCAGCCAGTCAGCTGAGAGCAGATGCAGTAGCAGCTGCCTGACAGGCCTGCTCCACCTTGCACATCCCAGAGCACATCAGGGCCCGCTCTCAACTCTAGATCGAGAGTCAGAGAGCTGGGATTGTTTCTGCCCCAGCAGACCCCCAAAGAGCCCATGTGACCTGGGTAGCACCAGCCACTCTGCCCCTCCTTGCAGGGCTCCTTCTGTATGTGTGAAGACACACATGTGCGAATGCACACACTCGTCTGAAAAGCACTGTTCAGTTTAGCTGCATCTGTCGAATTTGCTTACTTCCGAATCTTCCTCCGTCCCTGACTCCTACCCACACCCCAGCTCTGCCTTACTGCTTTCTCAGGGACTCCTCCCTCCCTGGCCATGTGGGGGAGAAGCAGCCAGCCTCAGCTCTCCCCTAAAACAGGCAAGAAAAACAACAACAACCTTAGGAGGCTTTAGCACGAGGGCTCCCATCTTCCCAAAGTCTGAGCTACAAACTTGAGGGGAAAAAAAAAACGTAACTATTAAAATCAAAAAACAAGAAAGTAAACAAACAAACCGAGAAGCATAAATAAACAGCGACTGGGCCAGCAAGGAGGAAGATGAGGTGGCCTTCGGTGGTAGCCCCTTGTGCCCGAATCAGGCTCTCCCTGTGGAACTCAGCCATCAGTAGCCAAGATGACAGCAGCCCCGAAGATCCCCACACTCTCGCCAAGCAGCTTCATCTGGTTCCAGAACTCGACGCGCCGTGTGTTGTGCCAATAGGAAACATTGCCATCAATAAGCAGCATGACGGGAGGTAGCAACACAGCCAGGATCTGCGCGGCCAGCGTCACGTAGTAGCCTGACAAGAAGGCCAGGGCCAGGACCCCATAAAGCACGAAGAACAGCTGGACCATCAGCTCTCCTCCTGGAAGATGGTTCAGGTATGCCAACCGGTCCTCCTTGCTGTGCTGCAGCGAGTAGGCCTAGAGACACAGCATCCTTTAAGACTGTGCAGCAGATGAGTGCCTCCCTGAGGTGGTACCCACAAGTCAGCCCCTGTAAAGTGGGCTTCGAAGTCCTTCCTCAGAATGGGGACTCTGAAAGTAGGGCCTGTCTCCCACTCTGATTATAGGGCCCTAAGAGGTAAGGCTGATCTCTAGTCTCCTGGAAGCCTCTGAAGAAAGGAAGTGTGCCTCCACAGTCAGACAGAGACTTAACTTTTGAATCTACACACTACGGAAGCCCACTTAGAGCTCTACACATAGGATGTAATTCCTGGTTCCTAGGGTGAGGTCCAGAGCTTAAAGCCTATCTTTGTCCTCATCTACAGTGGCCTTCCAGTGCACCAGGGAGCTCTACCTGACTATGCTACATAACTCCCATCAGCTCTAGGTGGCAGAGCTACAGCTACAGCTGACTTGCATCATGCCTCTCCTTTGTCCCTTTCTCAGTCCTCCAGAGGCTGAAGCAATGAGAAAAATCACCTCATCTTCTTTGCTGGATTCTCAAGATTGGGACTGAATGGTCAGTTCAACTTCTTATCTAGCTGGTAGCAATAATGTTGAAAGGAGGGGCCCTCACTCAGCCAGGTATCAGGTACCTGGAGGGCCCTTCAGAAGGAATCAGAAGCTGTCCAGGACAATCTGTAGGAGCCACCAGAAATTACTCGCATGGCCTTGCTCTGCCCAATGATCAAGATTCTACCAGGCGTAAGCTCACGTCACTCCCACACAGTGTCTCCAACCGAGAGAACCCCAACGTACCACACAAATGAGGTAGATGCCCAGGAACACCTGACCAGTGGACTGCAGAGAGCGGCTTCGGGGCTTTCGACGGTACAGCTCCCCAGCCCCACTGGCTAGCACCAGAAACCCGCCAATGATGGCAACTGTGCGGGAATACATACGGACCTAAGGCCAGGGAAAAAGGAACCCTAGTCAAGAGCTGCAATCACGTCTCTTGGTTGTCAAGAACACAGAACTGCTCACTTCTACACATCTCATTCTATCTGATGAACCCTCTTCCCTATTCCAAGGTAGTCTTCAGAGAGAGAGAGAGAGAATCCTCTTTACAAGGCAAAAACTGAGGGCTGAGGGGGGATAAGAAAACTGTCCATGGTCCTACAGAAAGTGGCAGATGCCACAGATTGCCACCACCTCCACCCCTAGTCTGAAACCTAATCCCAGGGTTTTTCCCTTTATGTAGTATAGACTCTATACCAACTAAAACAAGAATAGCCAACCAGGCAGTGGTGGTGGAGGCGGCATATGCCTTTAATACCAGCACTTGGGAGGCAGAGGCAAACAGATCTCTGTGTTTGAGTTTGAGCCACTGTGATCTACAGAGCAAGTTCCAGAACAGAGAAATCCTGTCTAGAAACAAAACAAAACAAATAGCCCCACTATCCCATAGCTGTTCACACACTGCCTCTCCTACTAGACTGACAGTCTGGTCTTTGAGTGAGTCTACTCACTGTCTCCAAGCCACCTTACCTCCAGGTGACCGGTGCAGCTTCTGCATTTGCAGGCACAAATTCTGAACTAGTATTAATCACATTTCATAAAACCTGATGGGTAGACCAGATATTCTCCAAGGTCTCTTTTGCTTTACAAGTCTGAGACTAATAAAGTAATGGTTTAAAGGATTTTGGAAATCAGAAAACTCTGTAAGTTACCTTCGATACATTGTGGCATGATTTTGTGAAAATCCATTTCCCATCTCTGGACCTCCATTTTCACACTCTATAAGGGAGGTCTGTGTGGTCTCTATGGGTCTGACACGTCTGTGCTCTGTAATAATCTCCACAAAACTGCTACAAACTAGTACCCCTTGTCTTCCCAGGCTTCACGTTTGGGAATACCACACGAGCCCACCAAGTACACCAGGACCCTGCAGCTCCTTCCCCATAGCTAAATCTCTTCTAGAGTTCTTGTGCTCACCTTTAGCCAGTCCCCGTAGTGAACATAGCCCCCGATGTATGCGGCATAGGTGCTAATGGCTAGCTGGAGTGCGGCGCCCAACGCAAACCAACGCCGCTTCACTCCGAAAGACATAAAGCTAGCACACAACACAGCTGCCCCCATGTCGAAATATAGATAAGGCACTGGGATGTCGGGCTTCCTGTGAATCGAGTATAGGGAACAAGGGGAACAGAATGAATGGAGAGTAAGTGTCTGGGGACCTCTGTAAGTTCCCCCAAGCTCCACTGCTCCCCAGAACCCCGAGACCCTTCTCACTGGAGCCACCACATGAACTCTGGTCGTACAACCGAACCAAAGCATCTTCTAACCTGTTTGAGTACCAATTCCTCCCAGTCTAAGTGTCCCGACTTCTGGGCCCCAACTTCCCCTAACATCACCGCACCCCAGTTCCTGGGACAGGCCGTACCGCCCCCCACCGCACTCGATGGCTTCGTGGGCGCGCTCACCGGCGCGCCTCGGCCCTTTCAGCGTACAACATGAGTTGGCTGAAGCAGCCCCAAAAGGGGCAGCGCGTGAGCAGCACGGAACCCAGCTGCATGATCAGCTGCAGCATCCAGCGTCTCGAACCAATCTTCGAAGCCATCTTGGGAATGGGCAGTCCGCTACGGCCTCAGCCGGGTCTGGGAGACCAGCACGGAGGATGATACAGGCAACTTCCGGTCCCTCGGTGTTTTTCTTTTCGTCGGGAAACAAAGCTCGCGCTCTCTAGTTCCGCGAAGGAAAATGTGTTCTGGAAGGAGTCAACCTTTCTGAACTCTCCCTGTGGAGAGAACTCAGAGCTTCTCTTTGCACTTACTTTCCCTTTAAAAAAGATTTGTTTAAGGGCTAGTGGGATGGCTCAGCAGTTAAGGATACTGCTGCTTTTCCAGAGCTCCTGAGTTCAATTCCCAGCAACCACAGGGTGGTTTACAACCGTCCTTAAAGGGATCTGATGCCCTCTTCTGGCATGCCGGTGTACATGCAGACAGAACACTCATACATTAAAGAGAAAACATAAAAGATTTGTCTATTTATGTATATGAATGATTTTTTTTTTTTTTTTTTGGTTTTTGGTTTTTCGAGACAGAGTTTCGAAACTTGGCTGTCCTGGAACTCACTCTGTAGCCCAGGCTGGCCTCGAACTCAGAAATCCGCCTGCCTCTGCCTCCCAAGTGCTGGGATTAAAGGCGTGCGCCACCACCGCCCGGCATGAATGATCTATTTACATGCATTCCTGAATGACAGAAAGGGGCATCAGATCCTAACATAGATGGTTGTGAGCCACTAAGGTTGCTCTGAAATAGAAGCCAGTGTTCTTTGTACTTTCAAAATGGGACAGGAGCAAGGATCATAGGGTTGAAATATCAGAAATCCTGGAACACAGCTTGATGTATGGAAGCAACCAATTCTGGATGTAACCAGACATGGACTCCAATCGGAAAACCAATCCTGTGTCACCTAAATGGAGACTGGAGTGTGAAACGGGGATAATGACATTCTACCACGTCAATGATGAAAGACTTAAATGTAACAAAGGTGGCATCGGCAGATAAGAAGGACCCAATAAAAGGGTGTAATACATACACACAGGCCCCAGAGAGAATTCCCTGGCTTTGGCTGAACTTTTTTCTTTTTTTGGTTTTTCGAGGCAGGGTTTCTCTGTGTAGCCCTGGCTGTCCTGGAACTCACTCTGTAGACCAGGCTGGCCTCAAACTCAGAAATCCGCCTGCCTCTGCGTCCCAAGTGCTGGGACTAAAGGAGTGCGCCACCACTGCCCGGCTTGGCTGAACTTTTAAAGTAAGGAGAGCTCTTGGCTCTAAGTCACCTGTTTGATCTTGATGCCTTTGTTTCCTGAGAGAAGAGAGAGAGGCCTGCTCATTTAAGACATCATAACCAGACTATTTTTCCCATCTGCAATATTCCCATCCTATTCCAAATAACAATTAGCTTAACTTCAGCAGTCTTCAAGTGGCCTCCACCTCCCCTAGCCTCCAAGCATCTATTGGGAGGAGGAGAAGAATGACTTGATTGTTCATAAAATTTCTATGTAGCTCAGAATATCCTCCAACTTGTGATCCTCCTGCCTCCACCTCAAGGGTAGACTGTGAACATGCCTTACCATGACTAACAGCTGCCTTTCCTTAGTCAGCTCAACACAAAGGCAATTATGTATTTACTATCAGTAAATACACCACACACACACACCACACACACACACCACACGCACACATACACACACATTGTCAATTCCATAAGTGCAAAGACAGTAACTTCCTGCTTATTTATAGCCGAAGGGCCAAGCATGCATTCAGGACTCATGTACTGCACAGACAGATAAATGAACATACGGCATTGTCACTATGTCTTGTAGATCACAGTCAGCATTCAGCAAGTATCAAAGAAGCAAGAGGTGTGGGCAGTATGTAGTTGCCCCATCTGTATTTGGGGACACACACACCCTTTAATAGATTATCTCACCCTCTAATATTGAAGGTAAGACCCTGTAAGCAATCCAATGCCAATGGGCCATTTATTTTGGACCTGGTTTCAATTCCCTGGAAGGGACTCATGACCAAACAGCATTTCTGACCATAAGGACAAAAATTTTCCGATTAGCTGGTGAGCAAAAGATGAACAATAAAACTTGTACTTTTTTCTTTTCTTCCTTTTTGTTTGTTGGGTTTTTCAAGTCAGGATTTCTCTGTGTAGCCCTAACTGTCCTAGAACTCCCTCTGTGGACCAGCGGGCCTCCAACTCAGAGATCTGGCTGCCACATAGTTCTTCCTTTGTTTTTGAAGACAGGATTTTACTATGTAGCTTGGTTTGGCCTGGAACTTGCTATGTAGACCAGGCCAGTCTCTATTTTGAGATCTGTGAAGTGGAAACTTAATGGTACTTTGGAAAGTCAGTTGGATGGTGTTTTTCTGGGGCAAACACTTGAAGGGACATTTAGCTAAAGTGGACACAGATGAAAGACTAAGACAGACTTGTGAAGGAACGTTTTGCTGAGGCAGACATAAGTGAAAAGAGGTTCTGCTAAAGCAATTACGTGAAAGGACATGATGAAAGTTTCCTTCCTAATAACACGCTTGTATTGGTCGGCTTTACATTGCATAGTTGAACTGCATTTGTTGGGACTCCATAGAGAGAAATGCACCAAAAACCTTCTGGTGGTGTTCGGACTCGAGCTGATTGGCAGAGTGATGTCAGCTGAGACAGATGCACACGTGGAGGACACATGATATTTGGAGGGAGTATAAAAGGACTCGACAGTCGTGGAGGCTGAGCTTGGCTTGCTGGTACAGCTAGCTGTGTAGCACTTGTGGGTCTCCAGTCTTTGATGATCTTTACTTCCCTGAGAAGCACAGCAAGATCTTCTCCTGGCGTCCCTCCATGTTGGGAGCCGACTTCTAGCTGAAAGCGGCTATCATCTTTGCAGCCATCTCAGGCCATATATTTGCAGTTTGATACTTTTCCACCCTGACAAGAGAAGTGTTTTTCTAGCATTATATTTTTGTAAGCAGACCACAACAGCTGAGCACACTCTGGTAAACATCTTGTTTTTCTCAGACATAGCCTGGACTTGTTTAGTGACCCCAGCTGCAAGGCACTCATGGTTAAGTGTCTCCAGCTGCACTCCCCTGCTTGTGCTTATATACCCACAGTTGCCTTTCAATAAACGAGACTTGATCAGACATCCTGTTTTGTCTTCATTCTCTTCGTCTCTTGCTCCTCCTTTCCCACTCTCCCTTTCAGACCCTGTTGACTGACCCGTGGGTTGGGTCACCTCCAGGTCCTTCCTACTGACTGCCGAGGCTGAAGCCTGGCTATCTCTGCTAGGTAGTGCCACCGCTGTTTTGTTTGCTATCCAGACGCTACCAAACCGACTGCTGGTGTATCCATGAGGAGTTTGTGAGTGGCTCGAACTGCTGCTGTTGACCTGTGAACTGAACTGTTGATTTTCATACAACACAGACAGGAGTTGTTCCAAAGAACCTTTCTAAACAGGGCCACTTCCCCTGTATCCTTTTCCCCCCACTACCTCTGGTGGGTGTTGGGCTAAAATGAGGTTAAAGCATTTAAGAACTATCATTAAAAATTAAAGTCACAGATCTGCCTCTGCCTCCTGAGTGCTGGGATTAAAGTCACCAAGCCCATCTCATATTCTTTTTTTTTTTTTTTTTTAAAAACAAAGTCTAAGTATATCAAAGAACTAGGGAATGGGGTTGTGTGGATACAAATTGGGCATGGGTAACAGACAAAGGGGATGAGAAAAGGTCCAGGTTAAAGATTATGTTGTCTACCTTTATCAGTGGCAGCCACATATTTGCCGTAAGTCCACAGAATAGAATCACTTTCTAACAAGTTATCCTTTCCCGTCTCTTCAGCTACCACTGACTCCCACAGTGCTCTGATACCTCACTCTGAGGGGTTAGAAGGAACAGAACTTTATTTTTCTCTTCTTTATTTAGGTTTTTTCGAGACAAGGTTTCTCTGTGTAGTTGTGGCTGTTCTGGAATTCCCACTGTAGATCAGGCTGGCCTGGAACTCAAGAGATCCACCTGCTTCTGCCTGGGATTAAAGACATGTACCATTCACGTGTGTGGACTTTATTTCTTTTTTCCCCCCTTTGGTTGTTTTGTTTTTGTTTGTTTTTTTAGACAAGGTTTCACTATGTAACCTTGGCTTGCCTGAAACTTTATAGACCAGGTTGGTCTCAAATTCATAGAGATCCACCTGCCTCTGCCTCCCAAATGCTGGGATTATTTACATCCATAAGAGACCCTACAAGCTTACGTGGCAGTGGCCCACCCTTCCATCACAACCTTAGCAATCAATTTCAACAGCCTTCCTCAGCCATCAGCATGTGTGAGGGGAAACTTCTGGAAACCCAGAAGCTTTTCTGATACACGCTCCACTCTGCCCTCTTCCCCTATAGACTTAAGCGTAGGCTTGGGCTCAGGGCCGGTGTTAGCATAGTACTAGGTAAAGGGAGGGGATAAATGGATTGTGCATGTCTTGAGAAATCAGCACAGCATCAGCCCACCTCCTTCTGGCCCCATCCTGATAGAGACAGTTGAGCCTCACAGACATCCAAAGAACTTCCTTCTTTTCTCCCACATCTCCCTTGAACTTCCGCAGCCCCACTCACCTCACCAGAGGCTCCTCAGCTCTCCCCTGGCTCCACCAAGGCCCTGGAAAAACTTGTATTTGGCCAGGACCATAACCATTGTCACAGAGGCCAGTGTGGTACCTGTGATGGCCAACATGGCCACTGTCTTAGCCAGGCAGAGCAATGCCGCAACACTGCTCAGCATACCCTGAAGGGCCAGTGCATGGCAAGTCGCCCAGGCCAGACAGGTGCAAGCACCTCAGCTTTCCAAAGACCCACTGCAGGCGATAGTATGGGGGGACTGGCTAGTAGAAACCATGTGTCTGCCCCTTTATATTTGAGGTGCTGTAGCCAATTAACCAAAAGAGACAAATTACTGCCCACAAGGCCACAAAGGCCCTGGCTTCCAGTGTGCTGTTGTTGCTCCCAGCCAGAGAGGGCTTTCAGGCCTGATGTGACAGCCAGGGTGGTTCCTACTGCAACTAGTCCCATTGAGAACCAGTAAAGGGTGGAAGAGCTGTGAGTCCGCTACAGTCCAATTCGGGCAGCTGTGACTCGGGCTAGGCTGCCTCAACTTCCCCCAGTGCTACTGGGTGCAAAGGTCCAGGTGGTGAGCAGTTGTGGAAAAGATTCATAGTAGAAATCCCAGAGCAGCTGAAAAACTCTAAGGCGGGAGGGCCAGTCGGGTGTAGAAAGAGATTGAGCAGCTCCAGGAAACGTGGATTGTCCAAAACCCCATAGCAGACTCCACAGGATACTGGGGGGGGGGGGGGGGGGGGGGAGAAGGGCAGCCCGTAGAGCCCCCAGGGTTACTGGAAATGGCAAGTGGCAGGTGGCTAAGGTTACTGTGGCTCAGCTCCAGGAACCCGACTCACAGCATGAAGGGAAGCAGAGCAGGCTGAGGCTCCCATAGTCCACATACTGTTTGGCACACACTGCTGTCAAACTCCAAAGAAAGGTTAAGCCCACTATTATGGTGTGGTCATTGTGAACAAGGAGTGGCTGCACCTGGCCCGTTCCTGTCCAGTCAGAGATTCATCTGAAGATGGCACTGGAGACTAGAGGACAGGGAGACCCTCATGCTTCAATTCCTCCTGGCAAGACTAATTTTAAGCAGGACACAGTAGGCCGTGCCTATCCTCCTAGCAGGACAATCTCCCTGACTTCTAAGCTAGTCTAGATACATAGATCTATATCTATAGATCTATAGATCATGACCCTTTCACAAAACAAGGGCTGGTCATCAGTTGGTAGAATGACTGCCTAGCAGGCATAAGACCCTGAGTTCAAACCCCAGTGCCACATAAATTAGGCATGGCTGCACAGGCCTGTAATCCTGGCCCTTGGAGACATAGGGGAAGGAGATCAGAGGGTCAAAGGTTATTCTCCCATACATGGTGAGTTCACGGCCATGTACAAACCCAAGATATGAGACCCTGCATTATTAAAAAAAAAAAAAAAAAAAGCAAAAAAACTTCCATCTCCAATGGAGATGCTGCTGTCCTGATCCCCACAGCTGTTTCACTTTCTCTTAGCACTATCAGGATGAAAAGCAGTTGGGATGGGGCGGGGGAAGGACTGAAAAGACAGTTCAGTAGTTAAGAGCACTTGTTGCTCTTGCAGAAACTTTGGTTCCCAGAATCACATTAGGCAGGTAAAAACTAGCCGTTACCGTAGGTCCAGAAGATCCAATCATCTCCCCTGGCCTCTAAGTGCACCTGCATGAAACACCATATGGGTTCTGTGTTCTGGGTGTCCACAAATTCAGCTCCACCTCACACTTGAACAACATGCACTTCAGCCATCTCCAAAGCCCCAATTTTCTTTACAGTAAGGTCACTAAATATTAAGAGTTTGTCAGCTGGGCAGTGGTGGTACATGCCTTTAATTTCAGCACTTGGGAGGCAGAGACAAGTGGACCTGAGTTCTAGGCAAGCCTGGTCTACAGAGCAAGTTCCAGGACAGCCAGGACTGTAAAACAGAAAAACCCTGTCTTGGAAAAAAAGCAAAACAAAATGAAGGGGTGTTGTCCTGTAGGTCTTGTCTCCAGTATTTAGAAAGCAGGGGCAGGGATATCCAGAGTTCAAGGTCAGCCTGGTCCATATGAGAACCTGTCTCATAAAATAAGACAGCTCTCTTCTTCCAACTTCACATGGGTTCCAAAGATCAAACTCAGGTTGCCTGATTCTACAAAGTTAATCTCTGACCTCTACTCATGTTGTAATATGTGTGCTGTGGTACATATACCCACACACATACATCATGCACACACACAATAATAAAGCAAAATAATATTTTAAAATGTTTATCAAAATTGGAAATTATATTGACAGGGAACTAGCATAACAAATTCAGCTTTGTAACTTCTGTTTTCAAGTAGCATATTTCATTACAAACATGAAGCCCAGAATGACTTCAGACTCATGATCTTCCTGCCTCAGCCAGCTGAGACTGCAATTGTATGTCACCATGCGGTGTTTAAAACTTTTCGTGTTGTTCAACAGGTAACCGTGAGACACCATGAGAATGCTGGGAATTCAACCTGGGTCCTCTGGAAGTACTTTTAACTGCTGAGCCATGTCTCCAGCTCTTAAGCTAGGTTACAATAGGCAGTTTAAAACATTTGGAGCTGGGCTAAGGTTCATCCTGGCATACATGACCCTGAGTTCAATCTTCTGCTGCTAAACAAACAGTTTTACAGAGAAAGATGTAAAATTCCGTATTTAGAAAAACAAACTCAGGCAGAGGCTACAAAAATGGCTCAGTGATTAAGATCACTGGTTGATCTTCTAGAAGGCCCAGGTTTCCTATCGCCCACATGGTGGCTCACAACCATCCAGAATTCCATTTCCAGGGAAATCCAACACCCATCTGGCCTCTGTGAATACCAGGCATACACATGGTGCACAGGCATACATGCAGGCAAAATAACCATACACATAAAAAAAATAAATAAAAACAAAAAAAAAAACCAACCAGCCAATCAAACAAACAAACCTCAGAACTGGAAAGCTGGCTCAGTGGTTAAGAGCACTTTTTGCAAAGGACCTGGGTTCGATTCCTAGCTCCACATGGAGGCTCATCACCTCCTTAAACACCACACACAGCCAAAGAACTCATACACATGAAATAATAAATCTAAAAAAAAAAAAATAAATAAAAAAACAAAAACAAAAAGAATTCAAACTCTGCATTATGCAAGCTGGAAGTAACTTGCATCCTAGCTACTTCTGGAAGAAAGTCTGGGCGGGCTTTGTTAATCATCAGTGCAGGGACAGTGATACATCCTAGAAGCTGGAGAAAGGGCTGGAGAGATGGCTCAGAGCACTCCCAGCATCCACATGGCTCACAACCATCTGTAACTCAGTTCCAGGGGATCCGATGCCCTCTTCTGGCCTCTAGGAGCATGAGGTGTGCATGTAGTATAAAGACATATATGTTGACAAAATAAATACTCATGTACACAAAAAAGTAATTTAAAGAGAGAACAAGAGGTGGGGTGGCTCTGGTAGTTCACAGCTACAACCCCACTATACTGAGGAATGAAGCAGCAGGATTGTCCTGAGTTCAAGTCCAGCATGAGCTGGTGCAGTGGTTCTCATGACCCCTTTGAGGGGGAATTAAATGACCCTTTCACAGGGGTTACCTATCAGACTATCGGGAAACAGATACTTATAATTCATAACTAGCAAAATTGTGAAAAAGTGTTATGGGGGCCATCACAGCATAAGAAACTGTATTAAAGGGCCACGGTGTTAAGAAGGTTGAGAACACTGGCTAGTGAGTTCCAGGCCAGCCAGAGCAGTAGCATAAAAGGTGATGTTTAAAAGCAGGTGTGTGGTGGTACACTCCTACAATTCCATGACTAGGGAGGCGGAGGCAGTGGCAGAGGCAGGATACCTATGAGCCTGAGACTAGCAAGGGCTAGAGAGATCCTGTTTAAAAATATATGGATCACTTTCTCCCCCAAGCCCCAGACAGGTGTGTGTGTGTGTGTGTGTAGCCCTTGATTTCCTGGAACTCACTCTGTAGACCAGGCTGGCCTCAAACTTACAAAGATCCTGCCTCTGCCTGGGATTAAAGGGGTGCATCACCACCTGGTTTGCAGCTGCCTCTTAAGCACAGCATCATAAGATAAACAAGCTCCAAACTTCTTATCAACAGCTATAAGGTGCCAAAAGGCAGAGCACACCACTGAGTCAGTGATGGGCTCCGTGGCTAGGGAAGGAGAGCCCTGGCAAGTTTCTTTTGACAGTGAAGGTGGCTGCATCTTCAGAAATGCAACAGGCCGGGCTGGAGAGATGGCTCAGTGGTTAATAGCACCTGCTGCTCTTCCAGAGGTCCTGAGTTCAATTCCCAGCAACCACGTGGTGGCTCACAACCATCTGTAATGCAATCTGATGCCCTCTTCTGGTGTGTCTGAAGACAGCTACAGTGTATTCCTATACATAAAATAAATAATTCATTTAAAAAAAAAAAAGAAATGCAACAGGCAGGAAGATTACTTAAGACTCTAGAAAATCAGTCTTTATGGCAAAGGACACAATAGGTTTTAATACTTTGAGATGACTGGTAAAAAAATACTTGCCTTCTTAAAGTTCTTGTATATGACACCATGAAAGGCTTTTGTGAGTTTGGTTAAAACACAATGAAGCAGTATGGATCCCCTCTTGACCAGTAAGGTGCTATTATTGATCACTATAGAAAATTCCTTAAGCTCAGGCAGCACACTGGAATGTCAAGCTTGTTTGGTTTTGCTCTGTTTTTCAAGACATAGTTTCTCTGTGTAGCCCTGGCTGTCCTGGAACTCACTCCGCTGACCAGGCTGGCCTCGAACTTACAGGGTTCCACCTGTCTCTGCCTTCACTGGCATTAAAGGTATGTGTCACCACTACCTGGCAATTTCAAGTTTCTTTAGGGGGAAATCTGATGCAGATGGAAAGGTAAGCCCATCGTGGGGATGTAACCACCCTCCAGATCTAACACTCATTCAACCAGGTCCCAGCATTATACATTACCACCCTTGGTAGTTAAAAGAGAAAATAGTATATATATGACTTTTCTTTAAAAACAGGCCCTGGCCAGCCTCAGACTCAGGTATCCTCCTGCCACTGCCTCCCTAGTGCTGGTGTGCACCTCCGCAGCACCCACTATGTCATTTCCTCCTTACCAAGGAACACAACGGACCAGTGTGGGAAACTGAAACACCAGTACAGTAGGGAAGACAAACTTTGCCTGCCCCAAGAATAGATTCTGAAACATGCTTTCTTAGCTTCAGCAGTGTTGGGGAGGACTGGTCAGACGGTTCAGCAGGTAGACTCTGGCTACCAAGTCTGACAACCTGAGTTTGATCTCTGTCATACACATGCTCCCCAACCTCCACAGCGGCACAACGGCAGGTACATACCCACAACCACACGTACAAATTTTCAAAAATTCTTAAGTGTTAAGGAGCAGCCAGCAGTGTGGCTCAGAATGTAAAGGTGACCATTCCCAAGCCCGATGACCTGAGTTCTAGCCCCAGGACCCACATTATAGAAAGAGAGAACCAAGTCCTGCAAGCTGTCTTCTAATCCCCACATGTGCCCCCTCCCCCAACACACAAAATGAAAAAAAAAAAAATTAAGTGTCAATTGGGGACTGGAAGATGGCTGAGCTAACGGTTAAGAGCACTTGCTCCTCTTTCAGAGGACCCAAGTCGGCTCTCAGCATCCTCCGAGGGTGACTTACAAACACCTTAACTCCCCTCCAGCTTAAGAATAATAACACTGTCTTAAGAATAAACCTTAAGTAAGGCCATGGTGGCATATACCTTTAATCCTAGTATTCAGGAGAATCAAGCAGATCTCTGAGTTGAAGGCGCGCCTACAGAGCAAGCTCCAGGTAAGCCAGGTCTATACAGAGAAACCCTCTCAAAAAACAAAACAATGGAAAATATAGTGTCAAGTGACTTGTTCTTCCAGAGATCCTGAGCTCAATTCCCAGCAACCACATGATGGCTCACAACCATCTGTAATGGGATCCAATGCCCTCTTCTGCTGTGTCTGAAGACAGTAACAGTGTGCTCACATATACAAAATAAATAAATCTAAAAAAAAAAAAAGTGTCAAGGTGATGGTCTAAGTTTCCAAACTTTACAACAAAGAAATCAGACATCCAGACTCAAAACAGCACAGACTCAGCATCACCCCTGTACCATACTAGCACCCTAAAGAGCAGTGTGCAGTGGGAGATAATCAAATGCTGGTGTCGGGGTCCATGTGGGGAGGAAAACAATGCCCCAAGGCCAAGGAGACACAGTGAAGCTGCCTGTACACACTTCACCAGACACAGCCTTCTGCATCATATTCTTGACTACTTCAAAGTCCTTTCAACTTACAGGGCATTGGATCCTACCCCAAACCTAGCAACTAAAGCTGTGCAAAGGGAGTCAGTCTGGAACGTCATAGTACAGCACAGGCCCATAGACTAACCAAGGCTTGGGGACTGCCCCAGTTCCACATTACAGGCAGCTGAGACACTGTGGTCAAGTCATGGGCCTGGATGGAATTCATGGGGGTAGGGGAGGGCACACACATTGTTTTTCAGATAATAATCCAATTGTTTTCACAGGGACTTCAAAGGAAAACTCCATGAGGGACGGAGGGCAGAGATGTGAGCCCTCTACTCTGCCTAAACTATATTTGCCAACAGATCATTTATTAGCCTCACATAAAATATCCTTTCACAGGGCTGGAGGGATGACGTAACTGGTTAAGAGTGCTTACTTTTCTCACAGGGGACCTGGTTTGGTCCCTAGAACCCACACACAGTAGCTCATAATCATATTAGCTCCAATTCCTGGTAATCTCACACCTTTTTCTGTCTTGTTTAGACATGCACATATGGGTGGTGTACATCAACTCACAAAGTGACACAAATTAAAAAGTGAAAGGGGTTGGAGCAATGGCTCAGGGATTAAAAGCATATACTGTGGTTCCCAGCATCTATGCAGGCTGACTGTGGCACTTAAAGAACATAAACAGCCCCCTCCCCAACACAGATTTTTAATACAAATCATCGGGTTTTATTTGTTCATTTGTTTTACCACAAACAACCTTTTTAACAGTAGGGTCTCATATATCCCAGGCTGGCCTTGAACTCATGACTGTGCCTCAGCCTGACACATGCTGAATTAGTGATATATTACCATACCTGCTTCTAAATGGAAGTTGAGTCCCTAGCAGGCATTGAATTCACTTTCATCTCTCAATTAAAACACCCTAGGACTAAGTTCTTTTCATGGGTATTTATATCAAGAACATCCAGGCATTTATGCCAATTCTAGATAGGTATTTTCGTGTTCAGAGCTGGCAAGTCTTGGGTAGATAATATGTTTCTCCAATTACAAAGAATGGAACAAGAGTAAGGAATTGATTCTAACTGCATGCTTCTAAATCTTTGCCCTATGCCTCCCTAACCACACCAACAGCACCCCTGGGACGACTTAAAGTTCTCTCCTCCTTTTAGAAACCAAGAAGCACCTACCCAGTTGACTCTTCTCTCAGTGTCATCGAGCCACTCTTCCTTTTTTGGATCAGTTTTCCATTTTGAAACAGGACTGCCTATATAGCCCAGGCTAGCCTGTAACTCACTATACAGACAACCTGAGTGGTCTTGAGCTCTCAATCCTTCTTTCTCAGCCACCTGAGCGCTGAAACTACAGGTTCACAACCATATCCAATTACTTTCATACCTCCAACTGTATTTCTTGGGCTCTCTGGATCTGACATGGTCTCTTCTTCCCTAAGGCCTACATTTCTGTGTGAATTAAATCAAAGGCTGTTCTTTGAATCTGGCCAACAGCAAGTGATAAGTGATGCACAGGTTCTTTTTTCAGTTGCTCTATAAATCCACTTACAATGAATGGAGCTCTATGAATGAATCTCTCTCTCTCTCTCTTACACACACACACACACAGACACACACACAGAAACCCTGGGTCCCTCCCCCTTTAAAACTTGTGTGTGTTCATGATCATACACACTGCAGTCTGTATATGGAGTTGGGTCTCCTCCCTTTTGTGTGTTCCAGGATTCAGACTGGGGTCAGCATCAGGCTTGTGCTCCAATTGCTCTGACCCTAGCTGCTCTTAATGACACACCTTACCTGGCACCTCTGGATGACTTCTCGGGAGTAAGAAGACTAGGTAAAAAGAAAAGTAGGCAATCTAAAGACAAAGGCTGAGCTTAGGAGACACATCATCCTCTACATTTCAGACCCCTCATTTGGGGTGCTAAAGTACGCACAAACCTGAGACATGAGTGATGGTTAAAAAAATTTGGGTTTTATTGTTTTTGCTAAACAATACTAAAAAAAAAAAAAAAAGTTTTTTCCATTTTGAAGGCAGGGCTTGAATTATTTAATTTTGATCCATTTATTTAATTAAAAAAAAAAAAAAAAAAGAAGGGAAAAAAGATCATGGCCAAAAAAAAATTAGCCCCACCCTACTCCCAAAGCTCTAGCCAGTCACATGAGCATCACCCATGTCCCACTCAGTGCCTGATATTCAGGTGGTGGCACTCTGCCCCCTGAGACTACCATGGAGGTGCAGGGGCAACAAGTACCAGTTTCGGCTCTCAGCAGGTTAGTCAAACCAGGCAAACTGGTGGGCTAAAGTCCAGAAATTCTTTCCAGGTTTTCTGCCCATTGGCTGAGCACATACAAACTGTCATTAGCTTGTAAGATTTCAGGGGTAGGAGGGGGCAGAAGAGCAGGAGGATGGCAGAAGAGAAACTAGAGGTTATTCAAGCTTTTTCCTGGGCTAGAGGCTCTGGACATAGACTTAAGAAAGACTGGGGTAGATGGAGTCCAGGTTTCTTAGAAGAGAAAACCAGCCCGAAGGAGGAGGAGCTGAGATGTGCCATGCAAGCGAGGTCTTCCTGCAGAGGCACAGGGGGAGGGGCCACTGACTCCCGAGTGGAGAGCGCTGAGAGTTCGTCTAGTACCATGAAGACAAAGGCAGAGGGAGTCCTGAGGTTGGGACCAAATGTGAGACAGGTACATACAGTTAAAGACCAGAAAGCCATCAGGACCCTCAAAGCCAAATCCCGTCTGCACACTGGCTCTGCAGGGCTGCAGGAGATCCTCGCTGTGAACTAAGTCAAGTTAATCGTCGGGCTCTGGGTGGTAGAAAGGACAACACATTTTTGTTTTCAGAGGGATGAGGTGGGAAGAGTGGCCATGATCTAGTAAAAAGAGACCTGCAAGAAGCAGAAAATACTTAGAGAACATTTTAATATATATTTCCATATATATATTTAAAGTTAAGAAAAATAAAACTAATTCAAGCCATGCCCTGTGCAAAAAAAGAAAAAAAAAGTCAAAAAAAAAAAAAAAAAAAAAAAAAAAAAAAAAAAAAAAAAAAAAAAAGGAAAAATTCAAAGTGAGACCTCTGTCTTCTGCTCTGGTCTCAACTTTAGAGTCACAGTCAGCTTGTTACTTTTATTTTGGAAGAAAAGATGTAAAAGTTTCTTTCAATCATTCAGAAGGCAAGTATATCCACTTATAAAATCAGAATAGCAGAAACAGACTAGGGAAGGAAAGTCACAGGTGAAGGGCAGAGTGAAAAGGAATTTGCAAAAATAAAACTAACAAGATGACTGCTCCAGGGGGCTGTGTAAAGGACATGGTGGGCCGAAGTCTGTTAGTCAAGTAATGATTCAACTTTAAATTATTCTCTTGTTCTTTTTTTTTTTTTTTTTCGTTGGGTGTTTGTTCAAGTCTAGGTTTTTTTGAAACACTGACCCTAATAAGAATCAGCAAGAAATACAGGATCCCTCCCCTCCCCCGGCCTGCCTCCGCTGAAGCCACCACCACCACCACCTCTGTGGCTGGATGCTGGGAGAGTCCTCCATGTTTGTGGACTCAGGATGACAGCGCAGCCTCCTTCTGTGGTTGTTGGGCTTGTGAACGCTGCAGTATCTTTTGGCTTTCCACGTCTCTAAAATGTTTTTCAACCTGCAAGAGACCAAACAGCCAAGTTAGAAATGGAGACAGGACAAGGTCTTCTGTACAATCTAAGCCAAGCTTCCCAAGCCTGGCTGTTTGGCTTGTTGTTATCCAATGCTCCCTGCACCCCACCCCAAACTGCAAAATAGACAGGAAAAACCTCTTATTTCAGCCACATGTGTGGAAACTAAGCTAGGACTGGCTTAATAGTCTAGCTATAAACTAATATGTAATAAAATGGGGTAATTATTACCACCAAAATTTCCCCTTCCTTTATAACAATGTATTGTGTTATTTTATTTTTAATTATGTGTAGTTGTGTATGTGCACAAGTAAGAGAGTGCAGGTGTCAGAAGCCTTGGGTCCACTGGAGTTTAGGATACAAAGAGTTGTGAGCTGCCTTACATAAATGCAGAGAACAGATTCAGGTCTTCTTGAAGAGCAGCAAGTACTCTTTAACTGCTGAGTCATCTCTTCAAGCCCCTTCTTCCTATCTGACATAAATACAGAAGAAAAAGCTAGTGGGTAGGAAAATCAGTCCTATTATATTTTCTAACTACACAGCAGTGCAGGCCTGAGAGGAGGCTCGGACTTAGGAGCACTTGTTCTTGGCAAGGACCTGAATTCGATTCCCAGCACCCACACGGTAGCTCACAGCTAGCTACAGCTCCAGTTCGCGTCCCAATACCCTCTTCTGACCTCCATAGGCAACAGACACATACATGGTGTACAGTCTCATATGCATGGATGGATGGATGGATGGATGCATGCATGCATGTACGCATGTATGGTATGTATTTTGCATATACATATGCAAAATACACCCATGAAGTAAATTTAAAAAACCAAAGACACATAACAGTGGCCTTCAATCATCAGAGATTAAAAGTTGTTTTTTTTACAACTGCTACAACTGAACGTACAGTTCTTTACCTACAGTTAGGAATCCCGAACCTGGTTTACAGCCTATACTATTAAATGTGCTGTAATTCTGCAATTATGTGTAAGACGCGGGGCTGACTGCCTACCCTATGCCATACCCAAGGTTTCTATCTCCAATCATCTAAGACGCAGCTGCAGAGCCTGGTGAGCAGGGGCAGCAGGCAACACTGCTAGGAGACATCTTGACTGCAGGAACACGGGTGTCCTGCTCTGACAAGGAAGGACCAAGGCCAAGGAACCCTCCCCTTCTAAAGCTCCATGGCGCCTTACTTACTATTTTGCGTACATGGCTCAGTGCACTCCCCTCTTTGCCTTTACAGTTTTCCACTTGATATGGGGGTGTAATAACAACTTCTTCCATGACGACAATGTTTTTTTCTTGCCATTTACAGTCTTTAATGCTGGAAGGAGAAGAATATAAGTGATTGTGATATTCTGTGGACACCATCCTCCCATCTAATGAAGAACTGACTTCAGAGCCAAGTGGCAGAGGCAAGTGGGCCTAAATTTGAAGCCAGCCTGGACTACAGACCAAGTTCCCGGGCAGCCAGGGCTACACAGAGAAAACCTAACTTGAGAAAAGAAGAGAAGAGAAGGAAAAAGAAAAAAAAGGGGGAGGGGAGAAAAGAAAAAACTACCACTAGACTAACAGGCTGACTCCAAGTTCTTAGCTCACTATTGAGCCATAGAGAGGAGACAAGAACCATTCCCTGGGCATCTCTGGACAGAAAAGTACAGCAGTAATGCACATTATCCTAGGGAGAGCCCGGAGCTGTTAGTCTGCAGCATCAGGGTCTCAGAAGCTCAAACCAAGTTACAAATGAACAACCAGACCTAAACCACTAGAACTGACATACTGGTCTAGAGCAGAGGCTGCCAACTGCTTTCTAGACAATGTCAGATTATAAGCAGCTACAGAAATCTGCCAACGGATGACACATATACAAGGGGCAGATCTGTCTTGCTGGCATAATCTGCCCGCTCTTGACCTAGGGAAAAAAAAAATAGAACTTCTAGAAATAATGATCTGTACTTTGCTCCCACCCAGCCTCTACCCTCAACCATGCAAGCTGCACTCCAGCTGGCCCCACTCAATTACCAGATAGGTAGACACCTGCCAGACCAAGAAGATCCATTTGATTTCACACATGGGGAATCCCAGGGCAGCTGATGCTACTAAGAGAATTCCTTCACATACCTGGAAATGCTCAGATACACCCGGCCCCAGACAGTTCTACAGCCAGCTGCCATCTGTGCATCAGACCCTGGGTGGTTAAACAGGGTAACAGAAGGCAGCGTGTGGGGGGGAGGGGGTTGAGGAGGGTGTCAAATGTTCCAGCCTTTCAGCACTTAGGGAAGCTAGTAGAGAGTCAAATGACTTCTGCTGTGACAACATGTGTTTTAGGAAGAGGTAAGAAGGTTGCCTTCTGTTCTTCCTAGCTCCCTGTGTTTGTCCCAAGGCAAACTAGGGAAAGTCATATAACTTCCCCTAATAAAACTGTGGTTTTATTAAGCTATCTTAGAGGTAAGGACGGCAATAACAACAACAAACAGGAAACTAATCATGAGCTCTAAATTATGGATTACTATTACCAGAGACCCTTACAAGACAATGCAATCTCAAACAAGCTTTCACAAACAGAAAGATTGCAATGACTGATTTAGCATCACAGTATACTGTACAGGGAGCTCCAAGTGCTACATCTCTGGATGCCAAAATGCTGTCAACAGCTACCCCAGTTGCCCTGGTACACTTTCAGCAAGACAACCACCCAGAAGCCTTTCGTCCAACAGCCAGCCAAAGAATAACAGCTTCAGGAATAGGAACCCCTATGCTCCCCCAACTCACGTCTTGTGAATGGTCTGGAAGAGCTGCTGGCCCTCCAGGGAGACGCCAGCGCTGATTGCATAGGCCTGGCTCAGCTTCTCCTCCTTCTCTGTCCGTGCTTTGCTGGCAAGCTAAGGTGAGAGAGAGAAAAAAGAGTCAGAAAAGTGTTCCGCTTCGTTCTTTCCAACTCTGAACCTCAAACTGAGGAAGCAGGTCAGCAAAGATGGGTCTAGAGTCAGCATGATTACAAAGCCAATGAAACAAGCCAGCCCAATACAGATACGGACAGACAAATACCACAGCAGTGTAGTAGTTATCTTGCAGGCTTGGCTGCTGTTCTGGCCCATCAGACTACAACTTCACAGAGGAATTGATGTACTCTGAGCAAGTCAATTCCAACTGAAGTGAGAAAGCCTGGAGCTTGGAAACACTGAGTTTCTATGGAAAGAGAACTGCTGGTATGTATTTTAAGCAACAATCAACGCCTTTTCAGGAACCAAGAAAACCCTGGTAACCAACCAGAGGGGTTTCCTTGAGTCTTGCTTTCCAAACAATGTCTCAGAAAATGAAGTCTCCAAGGAAAGGAAGATAAACCAGAGGGCAGTGGCACCTCTCAGAGGCCCTGAGGGCCACAGCTGGTTCCCTGAGCTATGCTTCACCTCATGGACAATGGGCTCAACTACTCTATGATGCAATACCTGCAATTAGGCTGCAGAGCCCTCCACTTACTACAGATCCTATCACCTTCAGCCAGCAGTGCACCTGGGTATCCTCAGTATGCTATCTTCAGGAGCAAAGGTCCCAGTGACAATTTTGAGCTAGATACGGTTCTTAGTACATTTTAAAACATTCATTTGAGTAAAGCCTACCCTATGCTTACTATCAGTACTAGCTGCTGGCTTTGCTATCAACCAAAACAAGAACCAGCCAGTACCTCAAAAAAATTAGAAAACATCATGTTTAAGAGCACAGCAGGCTCAGGCAAATCCAAAGCATAAACTCACAAGTACATGTCACTAAAAAACAGTATGTGGCTTAATTGAAGTAATGTACCTGTCAACTTGAATTTATATCCCCTCCCCCACTGTGTATTATTCCCACTGGAAACAAAGTAACTTCTACAAACCAGAGCTTCCTTCAGAGGCCACTTTATAAATAGCATCTTGATGTGAGCAAAGGAAAAAAAAAAAAAAAAAAAAAAAAGCACATGAATGTGATACCAAAACAAAGAACATCAGTATGAAGTGGCCCCAGCCTGGTGAGATGGTTCAGTGGGGAAAGTGCTTGCTGCCAACCCCACTGACCCAAGTTCAATAACCAGAGTCATAGGATGGAAGGAGAACCAGCTAGTGCAAACGGTCCTCTGACTTTCATGTGCATTCACATGTACCCACACACATACAAAACATGTAAAATATATATTAAAATATTTTAATATTTATTAAAATATGTATTAAATAGTCATGTGATTTAATGAACACCAGGATATTCACAGAGCCCTTTGTATACTGTCATATGTAGGGAAAAAGGAAGACTCCCAACAAGAAAATCCAAGTACTATGTACTTCATATTGTTGCTGGCTGAACTGTCTTTTCTCATGCACCCAAGAAAGCACAGGTGCTGTGGGGACTCACTGCAGAGGGATTCTTATGCAAGCACTTAACAGACTGAGACAGCTGACAGGGCAAGAGAAGCAGAGGCCAGGGAGAAACCTGCTGCTGTGACCTACTGACTTCACTGTACAACTTGCCTTCCCCCTTGTATTTGGGTCTTGTAAGCAGCTGCCCTTGCAGAGAAGTTAGGCAGCAATGCAGCTGCCATCTGAAATGGCTGATGCTGCCTGCAAGCCTGGTGGAGAGAAGGGGCAAAGTAGATAAAAATCTCACTCCTGGATCTTTCAAATCATGCAATCATAGGATCCCCTCCTCCTTTAAATATAACTGATTTTTATGTGAATGGGTGTTTTGCATGTATGTATATGTTGTGCACAAGAAGCATGCCTAGTGCTCAGAGCCCACAAGAGGGTGTCAGATCGTTTGAGACTGAAGTTAGAGGCAGGTGTGAGCTGCCATGTAGGTGCTAGGAATTGAGCCTGGGTCCTCCGGAAGAACAGCCAATGTTCTTAACAGCTGAGCCATCGTTTCTCCAACACCCTCCCACACACACACCTCCAAAGCCCTTTTGATGCATGGTTCCACTCAGGGTGGCCTAGAACTTGCAAACAGGAGGACTGCTTCTGCTTCCATGTGGTGGGATTACAGACTTGTGCTACTACAGCTGTTAAAATAAAAAATGTTCATTCTAAGCTAGCAACAAACAAGCTCTCAAAAAAATATCTTCGCCGGGCGGTGGTGGCGCACGCCTTTAATCCCAGCACTTGGGAGGCAGAGGCAGGCGGATTTCTGAGTTCGAGGCCAGCCTGGTCTACAGAGTGAGTTCCAGGACAGCCAGGGCTACACCGAGAAACCCTGTCTCAAAAAACAAAAAAACAAAAAAAAACAAAAAAACAAAAAAAAAAACAAAACAAAAAAATCTTCTAAATATCAATACTCCCATGCCACAGATTCCAAGCTGAAAGCTCCTGAACCTGAAAGTTCTAGTAAACCACGGCTCTGGGCCAGGGACAGTATCATGCAACTGTGGACCCAGCTTCTTGGGAGGAAGACTGAACAATATGGCAAGGCCCAATCTATTTTAAACACGTGCAAGCTAAAGACAGACAGACAGACCACATGACCGAGGGAGGTGGGGGGAAAGGGAGGAGGAAGATAGAGAGATCTCCTTACAATCCTGGAAACTAAACAGTACAGTACTCGGTGTGAAGCTGTGTCCTAGAATCTAATGCTGAATCAAAGGGCGCTAACTCCCAGCCACAGCAGGTGTCCCTGAGCACTACAGACTGTAACTCCCAGTCTCTCCAACAGGAGTGAACTCTAGGGCTCCATGGATACAAGTACTTGTCAGCAAGCCTGATGATCTATTTGTGTGGAAGAAGACGGTGACTCCCTTAAGTTGTCCTCCAACTTCCACATAAGTACTGTGGCATGTGGATGCCCCAATACAAATAAATAAACATAATTACATTTATTTTTAACAAGAAAAGTGGAATCTAGCCTAACTTTAAAATAAAAAAAGAAAAAGGAAAACAAAGAAACAATTTAAAATCTAACCATGCTTGCAACGCCAGCCCATGGGAGGCTAAAGCAGGAGTGCTCTGCACTCCAAGGCAGCTTGGCTACGGCGTAAAATCTGGTCTCAAAAACAAACGGAACAAGAAAGTGAAGTCTAAGGCTGGCTAGAGTTTCACTCTGTAGGACTAACACGGTGGGAACAGAAAACCAACTCCTTTCACCTACACAAAGAGCACTCACATACCCTGAAAATAAATTCTTTTTTTTTTTTTTTTTGTTTTGTTTTGTTTTGTTTTTTCGAGACAGGGTTTCTCTGTGTACCCCTAGCTGTCCTGGAACTCACTCTGTAGACCAGGCTGGCCTAGAACTCAGAAATCCACCTGCCTCTGCCTCCCAAGTGCTGGGATTAAAGGCGTGCACCACCACTGAAAATAAATCCTTAAAAAGCATGGTTTTTTTTCCTTAAGTCAAAATCACTGTTGAAAAGGGTTATAAATTTGAATAATAAGATATCTGGGTTCCAGCATGATGGCTAAGAGAGTAACAGTGCTTGCTCTAAGGCCTGATGACCTGAGGTTGATCCCTGGAACCCATGACGGAAGGAAATGCCCCCAAAGTTGTACTCTTATCTCTATGCCTACTATCTCATACAGGAGCTTCATGTACACAACAGAAATAAAATATTCTGAAAAAGGGAACCATAGTTGAGTGTAATGGCCTGTGGTCTAATTAATGGATTCTAGAGAAAGACAGTAAAATTGCCTTCAGTTTTCTATCAGTTGATGAACCAACCAGGCTCCATCAATAGCTCCAAACCCATGGCCATACCAGATGTCTTGGTTAAAATCAGAGGTTAAAACCACAGGAATGTAGGAAACAAACGCATGAGCTCTGTGTGCACGCATGCACATTACCAGGGGTGGGAAGGCACCAGGAGAGGTTGGGGTGAGAGCAACAGCATAGTAATAGTGCTGTGTACATAAATGAAGATGTCAAAGGACAAATTTAATCAATAAAACCAAAAAGGTTTACAGAGACCAGGATGATGCCAACAAAAGCCCTAATAAACACAGCAGTCAACTTACAAAAAGTAATAAAGGGGACAGGATATGCTGTAAGAGCCAGTTGCCTGCCCAGCCCCTCTTTACCTCTGCTCAGCCTGTTCCGTTTGCGGCACATTCAATAACCTGTTTTCTTTTAAATAAGCAGAAAGTATGTAATCTCCTTCAGCATTTCAAAGAACACAAATTCTTCATTAGAAAGCCACTTATTTCAGCTGATAAAAATAGGTATGTGCCCCCCAGAACCACCATTTCTTAAGGCTCTAAGACTAGAGAAAGGTAAATCCAGGGATGCCTCCTGCACTTAACACTACAAATTCAACTTGCTAGTGTAAAAAGTCCATATACTGCTATTCATCACAGGGAACCAGATCCCAGACAGTCAATATATATTACAGGCAAAATTTTTTTATCTTTTTTTTTTTTTTTTTTTTTTTATTCGAGACATGGTTTCTCTGTGTAGCCCTGGCTGTCTGGCTGTCCTGGAACTCACTCTGTAGACCAGGCTGGCCTCGAACTCAGAAATCCACCTGCCTCTGCCTCCCAAGTGCTGGGATTAAAGGCGTGCGCTACCACCGCCGGGCCAAAATTTTATCTTTAATTGGTTTAAAATACAAACACGTGTCAACAAAGCCACAGATTTTGTCAACATCACTGGCAGCTACAGAAACCACTTCAGCTCTTAAGTACTACTGATAATGAATGATTTCCCAGTCTTAAGGTTCTGAAACCAAGGCTTGTTGCCGTCAAACTTACCCTGTCTCTGTCAGAGAGAAACCCAAGTGTAATACAAGCTGAAAGCGACCTCAACACTTCTCTCAGAGAACGGATGCTCAACACAGCCATCTCACAATAGAGCCATTAAAGAAGCTCTGTGTGGAAGTTGAAACAGCACCAGGTGAGCTATAACGCACTCACAGATATTAGATATTGTTTTAACATTATGAGTACAGAGAAGGCAGCTTATGGGTTATTTAAAAAAAAAAAAGCAATTCAATCCTTCCCGTAGCCAATGAGTTCATTGCTTCTTCACCCTTTTAATACACATTTTATTATATCCTTGAGGTATGCAATATGTTATTAAAAATATGGATAGTAAAAAAGGATCACTATTAGTAGCTGAGTTCTCATATCCAAACCAGACTTGGTAGTGCACAGCTATAGTGCACAGCTATAATCTTGGCCCTTAGAAGGTGGAAGCAGGACAATTATGAGTTCCAAGCCAGCCTGGGATACACAGCAAGATCATCTCAAAATACTAATCACCACGTAGCCATCACTCTATTAGAAACCTGTCTTGTATTTGCTAAAAGACCTGCTAAAGAGGATGTAAATCCTAAAGGGAATATTTTCCAAACAAATGGCTAAGCATGTTGACTCAAGCCTATAATACCATCATTCAGGAAGTAGAGGCAGGAGAGCCAAGAGTTCAAGGCCAGTGTTGGCTGCAAAGTTAACTTAGGGGTGTGTGTTCGTGTGACACAGAGCTGCCTGTGCTGACCTTGAACTTCGTGTCTTCCTGCCTTAGCCTCCTGATTCCTTAGCTGCAATCACAGATGCACATCAGGCTGAACTTTAATAAAATTTTGTTCCTATTGTTGTTTGCTAATGTATCCTCTAAAATCCCCAAATACTGTACAGTAAACAGATGACCAAAAATATCTGAGTTAGAAAACAAACAAGGCTAAGGAGGTGTCTCAGCTCCTAAAGGCATTTAGTGGCAAACCTGACTCTCTCTATATAAAGTTCTATCTCTGGGACCCACATGGTAGAAGGAGAGAACTAACTCCCCTAAGTTGTCCTCTGACTTCCACAGGCATGCTGTGGCACACACATGCATGCAAGCAAGCAAGCACTGTGATCTATACAAGAAATAATAATGTAACAACAAAAAGCTACTTACTAGGTGAGGTAGCATACACATAATCTCAGTGACCTCGATGAAGGATGCAGAAGAATCATGAGTTCAAGGCCAGCCTCAGCTACACGGTAGAACATCTCACTAACAAGTCTACCACCACCAAGTCAGGAAACTGGTAACATACTTCAGCAAGTAAAAGCAATCACCATCAAGCCCAATGACCTGAGTGTGGTCTCTAGGACACCATGACACATCCATGACAGTGTCTGCCCAGAACCAGACACTTCTGGCAGACTAAATACCAGAACCTTCTGGCAGACTAAATACTCTAAAAGATTATAGCCTCTAGGAGCCAGAAAAGTTACAGCCATGGTAGAATAAGAACCTGTTCATCAAAGCTGTCATCCGATCTTCACATACACTCACACTCACACAGCTTGTACCCACAGAAAACAAGCATATGATGCACACTGTAAGAATACACTGATTCTTGCCGGGCGGTGGTAGTGCACGCCTTTAATCCCAGCACTTGGGAGGCAGAGGCAGGCAGATTTCTGAGTTCGAGGCCAGCCTGGTCTACAGAGTGAGTTCCAGGACAGCAGCCAGGGCTACACAGAGAAACCCTGTCTCGAAAAACCAAAAAAAAAAAAAAAAAAAAAAGAATACACTGATTCTCGTCAAGTGAAACGGTGCTGGGCTGCAGACACAGCTCAGCAGTCTAGCATACATGAAGCCCTACACTCACTCCAGCTCCACAAAAGTGTTTTGTGCTTTTTCCCAAGGCTTCTAACAGTTTCTTCTCTAACACTTCTAATGTAGCCAGTGACAGAAAGGACAGACAAGCTGAGCGATGTCATTTATTTTCCAAGGTCACATATGGGAAGCCTTCACTTAAGCTCAGTATGCCAAGAGTCGATGAACCACAACTAGAGCCAAATCCAGCCAACTACCCGCTTGACATAAGTTTTACTGGAGCACAATCCTAGCTGTTTGACTATATAGTCTACAAAGACAACACTGACTAGTTTTGTCTATTACAAGATGGGTCACAACACCTAGAAGAATGACTGCCTGATCCTTTACAGGAAAAGGATTGTTCTCTTCTTTCCTATGCTGTTATAACCATAGATCTGTACCTACAAGGGACAGTGCACTTAGCATGCACAAAAGTCTAGAGTCAATTTCAGAATACCTCCCGAAAGTGCTGCTAACCCTCAATACTCCCAACAAATTGTGAGATTCCTTGGAGAAAGGTAAGTGTCTTAATCATGCTGACATTTCCCAGTACCTGGAAAGGAATGAGAACAAGAGAGAAGGTAGACAAAACCAAACATAGAGCTAACAGCTCCCAGCAGTTAAATGACTTACATGGTCCTTCCAGAGCATGGTGCACACATCCGACCTCAGCACTAGGAGACTGAGGAAGCAGGACAAGTTGAAGGATGGCTCGGGCTTTGTAAGAGACTTGTACTCCACATTCTACCACAGCATACTTTTGGCACTTAGAGTGTGTGGAACCTTCACTGTTCATCTCCAGGGCAATGGCCAGCATTTTCCTAAGCTAGCCTAGAGCTTCCAGTGCTAGTTGTCCTTAGCCAATAAGACCTTCGGCTTAACACTGAAAGCAATACCACCATTGGACCCACCATAAAATCCATACTTTCAACTGTCACCTCTGAGTCAAAGAGGTGACACAAAATGTTATGGCCCAACTTTGTCAATTACACTGGCTCACAATTTGCCTTTTCCTGCAGGCAGTGGTTCCTCATCACATACACGTGACACTGAGAAGGTGCCTTGGTAATGAGTGGCCTAAGGAAGGCCCTGGAGTCAGCTGGCTGACACACACTGTAGGCTGAGCCGAGTCACAAGCTCTGATCTGGAGCAATGGCTCTTCTGTCAGGTTGACCCTCAAGTCTCAACGACAGGGCAACTGATCTTCAAAGAACCAGTCCTTCTTACACAGCAGCCAATCACTACCTGTCTGACACAATTCACTTACCATAATCCTTGCCATTCGGCAGCAAGCTCTCCCTCTCCTCTTCCCATTCGACTCAAGACACATCCATGACAGTGTCTGCCCAGAACCAGGTACCCATCCTTCTGGCAGACTAAATACTCTAAAAGATTATAGCCTCTAGGAGCCAGAAAAGTTACAGCCAACAGAAAACTTTTCCTCGGTTAGAGGAAAGCATATGCTAGGCATATATGAAGACTCTAGTTTAATACCCAGCCCTCAACGCAGGGGAAAACTATTTATTGCTAGAAAACAGTGGCTTTTTCTCGTCCTTCATTTATATACTTCCTCCATGTACCAAATACACATACCAAAGAGATGAGGGTGGAGTGCTTGCATAGCATATAGAAAGCCCATGGATTTAATCCCTAATACTGTGGAAAATATATACTCATAACTAACTGGAGGGTGATCAGGGATACTTCTGATCCTACTTGGTATTGACACCATGTCAAGATGTAATGGGCGTTGAGGATAGGAATTTCCCAGCACCTAGATGGCAGCTCACAACTGTTTGCAACTCGAGTTCCAGGGCTTCTAACATTCTCACACAGACATACATGCAGACAAAACATCGATGAACATAAAATAATTATAAATTACATAATTTTTTAAAAGATACAATAAAGGGAAGGGCTTGCTAATGGGTTAGGCTCATAAATAGACCACAATCTACTAACTATCAACTACCCAGTAATGTACTCAAACTTGGGAGTTTAACCATCAAATCACCAGAAAATTACAAGGTTATGTTGATTCTTAGCTGTGTAGCTAGTAAAATTCAAATAACAATTAAGTCAGTATTTCCTTCATTGTGATACCACACTTAAAAGTAAACATAGTTTCTTTTTTTAAAAAAAGAAATCTGGGGCTGGAGAGATCAGTTAAGACCACTGACTGCTCTTCCAGAGGTCCTGAGTTCAATTTCCAGCAACCACATGGTGGCTCACAACCATCTGCAATGTGATCTGATGGCCTCTTCTGGTGTGTCTGAAGACAGCTATAGTATAGAAGACATAAAAATAAACAAACAAACAAACAAACAAACAAATAAATCTTGCCGGGCAGTGGTGGCGCATGCCTTTGATCCCAGCACCTGAAAGGCAGAGGCAGGAGGATTTCTGAGTTCGAGGCCAGCCTGGTCTACAGAGTGAGTTCCAGGACAGAGAAACCCTGTCTCAAAAAACCAGAAAAAAATATATAAATAAACAAATAGTAGTGCCTTGTGCATGGTAGGTAAGCATTCTACCACTGAGCTCCATGCTCAGTCTAAGAGCCTTTCATGCTATTCAAGCGATGCATAACAGCCACTCAGATTATTTTCAGTCAGAGCCCAGCAGGCAATCCATCTGAATCAGTCTCCAAGGAGGAATGGTAGAGTATCCTGAAAGGTCGGTTTGAAAGGAAAGCAGACAGCTTATTCATAACTTATTCAACCTAACTTTTGGTTCCTGACTTCTCCTCCCAGTAAATCTTTTGCAGAATAGGCAAGTGAGCTGCACAGGTATAAGAAATAGAGTTCTGTTGTTCTCCAAGCTAGTGCTTCTTGCTGCTTTTTAAAAATAAAAGTGGGTAATCAACCAGTTTATAGCAAAGTTAGTGAATAATTAAGACAACCAGCAAAGCCAAGCAGTGGTGCATGCCTACAGTCTCAGCACTTGGGAGGTTAAGGCTCAGAAATTCAGGGTCATCCTGAGCTAGAGTGAGTTTGAGGCCAACCTGGGATCCATGAAAACCTGCCTCAAAAAATAAAAATAAATTAAAACAAAAACAAACCAACAACACTAAATAGCACCAAGACAACATTAAAAGCAAAAGTAATTCACAAACTAACCTAAGCAGGAGCTGCTACGATGTGAGGTAAATGGCCATGTGTTTATATGCTCGACGACTAATTTCTCGGTACCCACATAACAGCACCACATATACCATCCAACCCTTCCACATGGTGGTACTTGGTCTCAAGGACAGGAATCTCTTTTTATTTTTCAGTATCTTTTCAGAAAATCATCCTCTTTCCGATAATCCTTACTATAAGGTCCAGGGGAGACTTTTTATACACAGTGTAACAGCCTGCAGCTCTAACATCCTGGGAATAAATCACTTCATGCAAATCTTTTAAAATTTCATGAGCTGTAACAGAGGCCACCCAAAGAGCTCCAATATCCTAGTAGGAGGCATCTGACTACGCCAGGGCTTTAAACATCTACAAGCTTCAAAAACTGGGACAGCCAGAAGATAACTACCCTAGAGACGAAACCCAAGACCCTTCCAAATCTATCCTTAGCCATGACTAAAAAAAAAAAAAAAAGAAAACAAAACAAAACGTGTGGCACCTCCCTGGAATCTGACAAGGGAGCTCCAGATCGTCTGAACTCCATTCCCTGCCCTCTATCTCCTGCTGCAGCTCCCTGAGTGTTTCCTTGCTTTGCTTAACTGTAGCAAACACTCCACATTCCCTAGAGAGGCAAGAGAACATACACTATTACAAGACTCCTCTACAGGGAAAAACTTCCTGCCAAGCTAATCTCAGACAGCTGCTACTAAACTGAAGGCCTAACACAGGTTCAAAAGTTGTCCATTAAGCACCTACTCTGTGCATAATACTCAAAAGTAAACCTAGGGGTGTGCTTGTCTAACATACACAAGACCCAAGTACTAAAATTAAAAAAAAAAAAAAATTTAAAAACCCACAGCAGTATTGTATTAAAAAAAAAAAAAAGGTGTACTTAACAGGTATGATATACATTGTTTGACAGGAAAGACATTAGATAAGTAAACAATCAACATATAATTACAAAAAGCTATACATAAGGTAACTTTAGGGCACAGTTTACGCAGGACACATTACCTGTTGTCCAAGTGTAAAATAAAAGCATGTGTCCTTCACTCTCAAAAACTGCCCCAATTGTGCTGTAAGCCATCAGAAGGGAAGCACACCCTATCCCAAGAAGAATCATGGCTACAGACTACTTTAGGCCAATTGAGCAGAGACTTCATGAAAGAGGTGCTGTTTATTGGGTCCTGATAGTTAAGTCTCCAGCTATTCTGGAAGAGCATTCCAAGCTGAGGAGATAGGACAGGCTCTGGCAAGGCTAGGATGGGGTTATCACTACTGATCAACATTTTGTTTGACTAATTGAACTGAAGAGTCAAAGATTATGCGACTTGCAGTTCCCATAAATCATATTTGACATAGACATATTTGATACAAAATTTCTCCATGTAGCCTTGGATATCCTGAAACTTAACTGTATAGATCGAGCTGACCTTGAACTCAAAAGAGATCCACGTGACTGCCTCCTGAATGCCAGGACTAAAGGCATGAGCCACACTTGGGTTATGGCTTTCAAAGGTTTTATATCACGAAATTCCTGAACACCCATTATATACAAATATCCACATCACATAACTCCAGGTCAACAGGCACCCCCTTACTAACCCCACCACCACCAAAAATTAACACATATGAGTCTAGATTTAAAAAGCAGGTGAAGGGGAAAAAAACAGCTGGGAGGTGAATCAGTTGAAGTGCTGGCCACACAAACAAGAGACCACGATTTCAACTCCTAGGACCCACATAAATGGCTGGGTGTGGTGGCCTGTGTCTGGATTTTCTACTCTAGGGAAGAGACAAACAGAACTCTGGAGTTTTCTGGCCAGCCAGTCTAAGTCAATCAGAGCTGTCTCAAAAAATAAAAAGAAAAGTAAAAAAGGAAGTCATCCTCTACCCTCCAAATGTATTCACACAAGTGCTCTTTATAAAGGACAAAAGCAAGCTCTAAACTCTATTTGAGAATTAAGATTAGACTGGGTAGAAGCTGGAGAGATAGTTTAGTGGTTAAGAGCATTTGATGCTCTTCCAGAGGATCTGAGCAACAGGCTGCTCACAACTGCCTATCAGCCTAAGGCCAAAGGATCTGAGCCCTCTTCTGGCCTCGGGCACTTGCACACATACAACAAGCTATCTATATACACAGGCTGGGCATGATGGCGCACGCCTTTGATCCAAACACTTGAGAGGCAGAGGCAGGTCAATCTCCATGAATTCAGGGCCAAGCTGGTCTATATTAGCAAGTTTTGAGCCAACCAGTAATACACAGCTTGAGACCCTGTCTCAAAATAATGACAAAAAAAACAAAACAAAACAACAACAAAAAAAAATAAACAAAAAAACAAAACCCTAAAATGCATAAGTTATTATCATTATTTGTATACTGTTCCAATCTAGAGTCTGCTATATAAAGCAGACTAGCTTTGAATTTTCAGCAATCCTCTTACTTCTGCATCCTGCATGCTGGGACTATATATAAACATGGACCACTATGCCCAACTTTCAAGATACTTGTTATTTTTTTTCCTTTGTCAGGTCTCACATATTCCAAGCTGGCCTCAAACTCATTCTGCAGCTGAGAATTACTTAAACTTCTGAACTTCCTGTGTCTACCTGTCAAGTGCTGACATTGTAGGCTCGTACCACCATTTTCCTTTCCTTTCTTTTCTCTTTTCTTTCTTTCTTTCTTTCTTTTCTTTTCTTTCTTTCTTTCTTTTTTTTTTTCCCCCAAGACAGGGTTTCTATGTGTAACAGAGCCCAGGCTGTCTGGGAACTTGTTTGTACACCAGGCTGGCCTTGAACTAAAAAGAACTGCATTCCTCAGCCTCCCAAGTGCTGGGATGAAAGGTGTGTACCATCACACCTGGTTCAAAAGTATTTCTTAACTCACTCTGTAGACCAGGCTGGCCTCAAACTCAAAAATCCGCCTGCCTCTGCCTCCCAGGTGCTTGGATTAAAGGCGGTGCACCATCACTGCTTGGCTCCAAAGCATTTCTTAAGGTGCAACAAAGACATTCAGAAATAAGGGGGGGGGGGCGGTATTACACAAATATACTTTAGAAAAGATACCAAACCAGATATAGTGGGACTCACATGTAATTTTACCACTTAGGAGATGTAGTCAGGGAGATCTGGGTTTAAAGTAATTATTACAAAGTTTACACAGCAAAGTTCAAGGCCAGCCTAGGCTACATGAGACCCTGTCTCATACAAACCAAAGAAAAGCTGGGGAAAGTTAGTTGGTAGAGTGCTTGCCTAGCAGGCAAGGCAAAGGGCCTGTATTTGATCCTCGCATCACAGACACTGTGTGTGGTGGCACATGCCAGTAATCTCAGCAGAGTCAGGAAGCAGAGTCAGGAAAATCTGAAGTTCTAAGTCATTCTTGGGTATATATTAAATTCAAGGTTAGCATAAAATACACAAGAACCTGTCTCAAAAGGGAAGAGAGTTCCTGCCCCACCCCAAGAAAAAACAAACAAACATGATACCACAATGGTAAGTCAATAAAAAAAAGCACAAGAGAACAATGTATACATCACCAAAAGCTGGAGAGCACCCCTCCTTCCCAACATTTCCGACAGCTAGAACCGTCCTTGAGTCCTTACCTTACTAACATTGAGTGAAGCTAGGGGAGGAGGGGTTTCTGTTCGATCATTAATTATTTCCACTTCTGAAACATACTGTAAGTTTATAAGCAAGATGTCTGCATGGTTGGGCTTTCCACTGGAAGAGGGACATTCTGGTGAGAAAATAAAAGTTAAGGAAAATAGGACAAAGGTACATTGCACAAGTAGTATATACAACAATCCAGGCAGCAGGGCAGTGGTGTGGCACACCTTTAATCCCAGCACTCGGGAGAAGGCACAGGCAATGGATGTCTACTTAAGCTGATCTACAGAGGGGGGTTAAAGGACAGCCAGGGCTACACAGAGAAACCCTGTCTCCAAAAACTACACACACCACACACCACACACCACACACACACACACACACACACACACACACACACACACACACACACACACACGAAAATGATACCATCCCCATGTAAGCCTCATAGGAATCTTAGCTCTCAATAACCCTCCATCACCTTGCTCCTGCCAAAACGCAGAAGCAAAGGATCTCAAGTTTTTCAATTCGGTATACAGCCAGAAACTGAAACCCTCAAGAGAGTTCCTGTCACTTTCTCCGTGGGTTTTATGGGAAGAAATGCAGTCTTGATGGTAGATGCACTGTTTGTCTTAAACTTAGGAGCCACAAAGAGTCACCAGTGCTTTCAGGCAGCACTGGAATCTCCCTGAATCTAGAGAGTGCTTCTCACTCAGATTTCATGCTTTTTCTTTCTTTCTTTTTTTTTTTCAGTTTCTTTTTCACACTTGAAATTTTTCATTTTTCAGAGGCAAAAACTACACCACTGGGAAGGAAGTTGCCCAAGATGAGGCCTTATTCAGCCATCCATTCATCCATTCATTCATTCATTTTCCAACCATTTACTAAGACCCTGCTGCATGTCAGATAAAGAGAGTGGGTTTCCTTTTCAGACTCTTCCACTAAGTCACCAAAGGAAGAGGGTTTAGGCCAAGTATGATCTCTTGTTTTTAAAATAACACACACAAAAATAAATTGTTCTTGTTGTATGCTGTATATGAAGAAATCTTTCTCAGCTGGAAATCAACAACTCACAACTAAAACAGCAGACTCCGTAAGAAACTTCGTTTTAAAGACAGAGGCTACCTTCTAAAAATAATTCGAGTAAACCCACCTGTAGCTCAAATAAAGGGGGAGGCAGAGGTTCATTTATTCCAACCAGGAAGTGTCTTGTTTTCCAACAGTGAGTTGGTGGAGTAATTCAGAAATAATCCCCACCCCAAGGAACAGGGCCACCTCTTCCATGCAGTTTAACATTGGTACTTTCAAAAAGAAGGATGTTACTATGGAATGTGTTGAACTGAACAGAAGCCCACGCTGTCATACACAAACCCCTAAAAACGGAGCAAGTCCTCTCTGAACCAGGCTTCCAATTCCAACACCCCCTAAGCAGCAATTTTCAAATGACTGAGAACCTCCAAGTGAGCACACACAATGACACCAAGCATAGTCGACTCCAGCAAAATTAGCCACCAGTTCATTTACAACTCAGTCTCTCACTTCCCATCCCCAAACTGGCAAGGCCCATTAGACCACCATCCCACCACCGCCCTTTCCTGAATCAAATCTCATCAGCAGACAGTCCACTCGTAAAGTCCATACCCTTACCCAACTAGCAGTTCCTCACCCTACACACCCCTCCCCAGTGTTTTACCGCTCCCCACTCCGTCCAGGTTCCAATCTCCAGCCCTCTCCCCACCACTACCCCCTCCCTTAATCACGGAGTCCCCTTAACACATCATCTCCTCCCGAAAAGCCACCCGCGTGTCAAGTCCCGCTCCACCCACCAACCCTCAGTTGGGGCCCAGCTCCCACAAGGGGTGGAAGACAAGGGTCCCCAAAGTGGACCGAAAGGCCCGCGGGAGGGGGAGGGGAACTCAGGGCCGTGCGCATGCGCCCGGGGCACCGCGGTAGCCGGTCGCCCCTAGGCCGGGAGAGGGCCCTAGCTGCCGCCGCTGTCCCCCGCCCCCCCACCACCGCACCTATACGCCGGCCCGGCCTTGGGGTCCACGCAGAGAAGGATACTTAGAGCCAGCATTTTGGACTGGTAGTCGAAGGCTACCACCTCGCCCTGCAGCCGCTGCTCCTGGCACGTCCGGCACGACACCTGGCTCCCAACGCTGAAGTACTCGCCCGGAGGAGCCGCCATCTTGGGAGAGCAGCCGCGGCCGGCGGCGGCGGCGGCAGCAGCGGGCGAAAGCCGGGCCCCCAGCAAGCGCCGCGACGCGACGCACGAGGCGTGCTGACGTCACGCGCAGGGGCGTGGTCTGGCGCTGGGTGGGGCGGGAGCCTAGGTGGAAGAGGAAATAAAGGGGAATCTTGAGTACAGTAAGAATGTGCGGCCGCCGGTCGGCTTGGCTAAGTGCTTGCAGGGCTCTTTTGAAAGCTAAGGAAATAAATACATGTAAAGGATAAATATCTTACGTGGGACGAAATAGAGAAAGGGAAAGCAACTGGAGTCTCGCTTAAGCCCACACCTTATACAAAAACGTTTAATGAATGAACTCTATAAAATATTATCCTCATTTGCATACGAAGAACCAGAAGCTCACAGGACATTCACTCAAAATGATTATAACCAATTATAAAATAGTCGTACAAAAGCATTAGCTGTAGGGTTAGGTGAATTAGAATCTGAGGCCATTTACCAAATAATATGACCTTAAGCAAATTATCAAACTTGTGTTTCTTCGGTGGGATCTAAATACCACTTATTGAGCATCTGACAGCCCCTCAGGGAAGGAATCAATATCCTCATTTTGCAGATAAAGAAAGGAAGTCTTACTATTGTCAGGGTCACACAATTGGCAAAGCCATGGTTTTGATTCTAACAAAGGTGCTATTTACGGGCCTATATCAGATAATAACGTTTGCCTCCTAAGGCAGTACGGGGGCTTTAAGTGAGAGATAATACATGCATGACATAAAGTATCTAAATAAATAAGAGTAATCCTGTGATCTCAGCTGAATAAAAGGAAGAACAGCTCTGGGATACAGCTCAGTCATAGACCATATATCCATTCTCAAGGCCTGGGTTCAAGTCTCAGCACCAGTAGAAACAAAAATAAATAGACGGACAGACAAACAGAAGGGAGAGAAGGGCAGTCTGGAACAAGGAATGGTAATAATGACAAAGTCCCCCTCCCAATAATATCCATTTGATATTACAATACTCATAGAAGGAACTGTGCAGATGCACTTTTAAACCTCCCAGCAGCCGGGCAGTGGTGGCACACGCCTTTAATCCCAGCACTTGGGAGGCAGAGGCAGGCAGATTTCTGAGTTCAAGGCTAGCCTGGTCTACAGAGTGAGTTCCAGGACAGCCAGGGCTACACAGAGAAACCCTGTCTCGAAAAACCAAAAATAAAAAAATAAATAAATAAATAAATAAATAAATAAACCTCCCAGCACCAGCTGCCATCCTTCACCCACGTCCTCCTGCAATATAAAAATCAGAGAAACGGGTTGACTTTTCTCTAGTTTAGAGAGCAGCAAAGGGCCAGATCTGGCACTGAGTGAGCCTGAACAAAGTTCAAAAGTGTTTCCTTGTGCTCCAACAGGCAAAAACTTCCATGTGTTGAAGGCATTGGTACAATCATTCTAATAGGAACAAACATTCTTCTCCATGCTTTTGTCTTTTTCAGAGGAATGTTGTACCTACCGTTCTAGACCCCATAACAAGTCATGTACACATAATTCCTCTTCTCCAGGTGGGAAGGAGGGAGTGCTGGGATTGAACCTGGGAGCTTGCACAACCTATTCTCATCCCTGACTCCACTTTTTTATTTGACATTGTAATTAGTCTCCCCTTTTCCTCAAGTGCATGTCTGAAACTCTGAAAATAGGAATCTCTACATGGAATGTATTTTTTTTCCTATACATACAAAGAGAACTAAGTTTATATTAGGCCCAGTAAGAACTTAACACCTTCTAATTAAAATAGAATGGTTTTTGTTTGTTTTGTTTTGTTTTCTGGAGGCAGTTTCTCTGTGTAGCCTCAGCTGTCCTGGAACTCTCTCTGTAGACCAGGCTGGCTTCAAACTCACAGAGATCCACCTGCCTCAGCTTTCTGATGCCTCAGCTTCCCGAACGCTGGGATAAAAGTCCTGTGCCACCACAATGAAGCTAAAATAGAATGCTCTTAATAATATATCATAATGAAAGTTTCGTGAGTGGGCTCTCTGTTTCAAAGTGTCTTTCAGGACCATTCACTTAAAGGAAGCTCCTCTATGACTTCTCTGATTTGCCACATCACTCATTGGGTCCTCATTACATAAAATAAGAACTACTTGAACATAAGTACTGCAATCCCAAAGGAACTGATCTCATTATTGAATGTCTAGTTGGGGGCTGGAAAGATGGCTCGGGGTTTAAGAGCACTGACTGCATTTCCAGAGCTCCTGAGTTCAATTCCAAGCAACCACATGGTGGCTCACAACCATGGGATCTGATGTCTGGTATGTCTGAAGACAGCTACACTTTGCTCATATAAATAATAAATAAATAAATCTTTCTTTTTAAAAAAAAAAGTCTAATCAATTCAGCAGTGGAGGCAGAGGCAAGGGGATCTCTCTGAGTTCGAGGCCAGTCTGGTCAACAAAGTGAGTTCCAGTTTCTCTGACTATTACTCAGAGAAACTCTGTCTCAAAAAACTAACTAATTAAATAAATAAGTAAATAAAAGTCTAATTGACTAATAGATTAAATAGCAAATGCAGCATGGATTTTAGACAAAGGGATGATTTTCAATCATATTTCATGGCACTACTCAGAACTATACACATTTAAACTGTTTTTTTAATTTATTAAGTTTATTCATTTATTTTTTATAAGTATCTTGTATGCATAGATGTACGTGGGCCACATGTGTGCTTGGTGCCTGTGGAGGTCAAAAGATGGTATCAGATCCCATGTTAAGTCATAGATGTTTGTGGGTGCTGGGAAATGAACCCGGGTCCTTTGGAGGAGCAGCAAATGCTCTTACCTGCTGAACTATCTCTCCAGCTCCAACAAGTTAAATCTTAGAGGACTCAAGCACACTCATGGTAGTCAGAAGGTTTTAATGGAAGGAGAGAACCAATTCCTAATAGTGGCCTTTTGTTCTGCACACATGCACAAACTAATAATGAAAAAATAATTTAAAAAAAACTTTAAGAATTGTAAAGCATAGATTGAGGGTATAGTTCAGTAGTTGAGAACTTGTCTCTCTTGTGCCAAGCCTTGTGTTGGGTCCCTAACAATTCAAACAATTATAAATCAGGATGCTGATATAGACTGGTGAAGTTGTGAAAGTAGAGCCTGGAGCCAGAGCAGATCTCAGAGTCCTTAAGAAGTAGGTATTGCTGGGTGGTGGTGGTGCACGCCTTTAATCCCAGCACTTGGGAGGCAGAGGCCGGCAGATTTCTGAGTTCGAGGCCAGCCTGGTCTACAGAGTGAGTTCCAGGACAGCCAGGGCTACACAGAGAAACCCTGTCGCCAAAAGCCAAAAACAAACAAACAACAACAAAAGATTGTGGTCTCATACCCCTAAGTCTCAGCACTTGGAAGTCTCAGCACTTGGGAGACAGAGGCAGGTTGATCTCTGGATATGAGAGTTCAGCCTGGTCTATAAAGTGAGTTCCAACACTGTCAGAACTACACATAGAAACCCTGTCTTGAAAAACAAAACAAGACCAAACAAACAAAAGCTGGACATGGTAGTGCATGCTTTTAGCCTTAAATTCCAGCACTCCGGAGGCAAAGGCGGGCGGATCTCTAGAGTTTGATAGCAAACCTTGTCTCGAAATACTCCTCCCCAGCCCCACCCTGCCGTGCGCGGGAACAGGGCGCGGGGGTGGGGGTGAGAAAAGAAAATAAAGAAATAGAAAAGCTGTATCAACAGGCTCCTTCCTTTACTCTAAGCAGATTTCCTTTAGGACTGTGTCCCTCTAAATTATTTCAAAAACTGTATGCGTGACCTTCCTCTTCTTCTTCTTCTTTTTTTTTTTTTTTTTTTTTTTTTTTTTTTTTTTTTTTTGAGACAGGGTTTTTCTGTATAGCCTTGGCTGTCCTGGAACTCACTCGGTAGACCAGGCTGGCCTCGAACTCAGAAATCCTCCTGCCTCTGCCTCCCAAGTGCTGGGATTAAAGGCGTGCGCCACCACCGCCCGGCTGACCTTCCTCTTTTCATGGAAACACTATCTCTAGATTTATCTGCCCAGAGAGGGTTTTGAATGGCAGGAGGATGGTAGGGGTGAGAGCAAGGCAAGTCTCTCGCTCATAACACATACATTTAAGCACTGGGTTCGTGAAGGAAGCATTAGGTTCTTGAAGGAAGACATGGATGAAGTAGAATGGGAGAATCCTGAGCTAAAGACAGATGTCGACTAAGAGTGTGTGCAACTCGAGGCTGGCTTTGACTCCCTTCTCTCCAAATAGTCTAGATTTGAGAGAAATGGGTAGTGATATTGGAAAACAGAAATCAGATTCACAAGATACCCTGGCCCTGGAGATTAGACATCGTCTTCGTAGCAGCAGAACAAGGAACCGGGACACAGAGCTGGTCCTTAGGTTCATCGGTTCCCTGACCCGGAACAGCAGCAGGTTTCTGCACTACGCCGGCAGCCCACGTGCTAGCAACATCGGCCACGTGGGGACCTGAGGAAACGCCTTCGCAAAGGTTTGTCCCCTCCGCTGTCCAGTAGAGAGGAAGGCCGAGAAAGAAAGCCGGAGGAAACGGTACCAGCTACAGCCCCAACTCACGCGTGTCAGGGACTGCGGGGGCGGGGCGGGGCGGGGCTTGGCTTAGACCTCTAGCGGTGAGGGCGGGGCCAGGAGCTAGAAAGGGTGGGCTCTGGAGGGCAGGTAGCGGCTTTATTTCTGCTAAGATACCTCGACTTGCTCCCTACAAGGGACTCCAGCCAGGAGGTCTCCTGACTCGCCATGGAGTCCACGCTGAGCGCGGGCATCATGATGGCCGAAGCACTACAGAACCGGCTTCCCGGGCTAGAGAATATGTGGCTCTGGGTCACCTTTCTGGGCGATCCCAAGAACCTCTTTCAGTTCTACTTCCCCGCGGCCTACTACGCCTCTCGCCGCCTGGGCATCTCCGTATTTTGGATCACCTTCATTGCTGAGTGGCTCAACCTCGTCTTCAAGTGGTGAGGCAGAGAAGCCTTCTGGCATCCTGGTCCCCTATCCCTTTGGGTCCCTGATCTCCCCCAAGAAGGTACCTCAAAAGCAATGTTACCTACTCTTATCCCTTTAGGCCCTAGTCTTCACCTTGGGTTTCTTTATATCTTGGCCACAGATATAACACTTCACTCATCCTTAACTGCCCTAATCAGAGAAACAACTTAAGGGGCGTGTTCAACTGTACAGTCTCCGCCTTAGACCTTCTGGTTTCCGTGACTCCAAATTTAGTTGTAGTTGGAAATCTGCATTTTAGCAATTATTGCTAGAAATTTAGGTAGCTGAAAATCTTTTTTTAGCTGAACATTTTATTCATCTATCCATTTGTTTGACATTAAGCTAGGTGCCAGTTTCATTAAGGTGTTGTCCCTAGTTGGGCTCAAGAGCATAGGCAATGCTTGAAGACTTACTAGAAATACAGAATCTAAGGCTCCAGGCCAGATCTACATTTTAACAAGGCCCCCTGGTTATAATGTGCCCAGTGAAGTTTAAAAGACACTAAATGTTAGTCACTAAAGGGGATCCTTACCCTCCCTGCAAGGAACATTTCCTCTCTTTCCCCAGTAGTTAGTATAGCTTTCTCATTCTAAGAAGCCAGGGGTCCCATATTACCCTTGGGAATTATCTGTGCCACAGTATTTTTTTGCTTGTTTGTTTTTCTGTCTTTCGGAGTTCAGAAGGGAGTGACTCCACACTGCTGTTGCCCAGGCCCCAGCCTTGAAGTAGGAAGCAAGGTTCATAAAGAGACACAGAATAGGCTAGAATGACACGCTGAAAAGCAGACTAGACGTCCCTCTCCTGCCCCGCCTCCTTTCTCCACAAGAGCTTGTAAACCTAAGAGCAGTTAGTTGTCTAATCATTTCCTCCGGGCCTAACGGCCCAGCCCCTCTCCTATACTCTGTGCTGTTTCCTTCCTAGGAGCCTGGATAAGCCCAGTGCTTAAATCCAAGTAACAAAGCCCCTAATTGTTCTCCTCCTCCTTCATTGAGAGAAAGTCTCACCATCCAACCCAGAATGGTGGTCCTCCTGCCTGTCTCCCCAGTGCTGAGGTGACAGGTGTACATTAGCATCTCTGACCCCATATATTCATTTTATAGCTTTGTGGTCAGTGCTCTGTTTCCTGCTCTCCCTTCTGGCCACAGTGGCCTCTTCTACGTGGGGTTTTCCAGAGGCTAGACAAGCACTTGCTAGGCCAGGGGAGCTGGATTATTTTTTTTCCCTTAGTCTTTCCTTTCTTAGGCTTCTCTGTACATGTCTTCCTCCTAGTTTCACACTCGAGAATCACCCTATATAATTCAGGAGTAGCTAATTCAGGCTGGAACCAGGAAACTGAGAGCAGGAACAGGGATAGGCAAAGAAGTCAGGGAACCAGGACTTGAGAAGAGCCAGCTGGGCAATGGGAGGGATAAGAGTGAGACCCGTGTCTCAAAGCACATGAATACCCCTACACAGTCTGCCTGCCTGTCTCTCTCTCTCTCTCTCTCTCTCTCTCTCTCTCTCTCCAACCTCTGGCCTCCATATCACTTTAAAAGGAAAAAATGTGTGCTTCTTTGCCTTCCAAAGATTTTAATCATGATAAAGTAATAGCTAGAATCAGAGTGCCCTCCAGATTCTGTCCATCCCCTCTATCCCCCCCAGCAGAGTATGTGTTATATGGTCTTGTATCTTGTCTCTTCCAGGTTTCTGTTTGGAGACAGGCCCTTTTGGTGGGTGCATGAATCCGGGTACTCCACCCAGACTCCAATCCAGATTCACCAGTTTCCTTCTTCTTGTGAGACTGGTCCAGGTAGGAAAGTTCCAACTTCCTCCCACCCCTGGTGTGGTTAAGGTCTCAGTAAACATTTCCATATACTCCAGCTAGGGTGGTCCAAGCAGGCCCAGCCTCTCAGTTCCTGGTCCAGCAAACAAACTCTGGGGAGATCAGGTTGAGTGACGTGGCTCGTGCTAGCTGTTCACCTCATAAAGTCAGAGACATGGCAAGGCAGGAGTTCGGGAGCAGTTGCCTTTATAGAAAGGCATCGGGCAAGAGGGAATGATTGGCTGGTACTGGGGAAAGCTGCCTTTACATGGGGGAAGGGAGGGAGATGTCTTGAGGGGGCACCGTAGGCTCCTGAGTTTCCTCTCTATTTTTTCACCATGAACTTCTGGATCTCCCGGCAGGCAGCCCCTCTGGCCACTGCATGATCACAGGTGCGGCTCTTTGGCCTGTAATGACGGCCATTTCTTCTCAGGTGGCCTCTCGGTCCCGCAGGTATGACCTTTGTGTTGTCCACCAGTAGAGCATTCCGGATTCCAAAATCTCCACAGCATGTTAGTTTGGGAGCTGGAGTTGTGATGACCTGGGGGTGTTGGCTCCAACTCTTAAGGGTTTGGATGCTGAAGACAGTCAAGCCATGGCGGACATCCCTTGAGCCACTTGTCTCTCTTCTTTCTAGCCCCTGGGTGAGGGTGATTCCTAGCCTGGCTTATTGCACCTTCCTATTGGCAGTCGGCCTCTCTCGGGTCTTCCTCTTAGCACATTTCCCGCACCAAGTGTTGGCTGGCCTTATAAGTGGTGAGCAACTGGGGCAAAGGGTTGGCCTGAGAGGGTGTCTTTGGCAATGGGGGGGACCAGTCTAGGAACTTCCCACCATTCCCAGCTTCTGTAGAGCCAACCTCAAGGTTCCCACCTCTGTCTTAGTTTCTTCTCCTGCTGAGATGAATTGCAGGTGAGGGGACGAGTCATTTCCCCAAACACCTTGAAACTGTTTTTGCCCCGTTCCCATAGGTGCTGTCCTTGGCTGGCTGATGAGCCCCCGGGTGCCCATGGAGCGGGAACTTAGCTTTTATGGGTTGACTGCCCTGGCCCTCATGCTGGGTGCCAGCCTCATGTATTGGACTCTCTTTACACTGGGCCTAGATCTTTCCTGGTAAGTCCTGCTTTGGAGTCTGAGCAGCCAGACCCTGTCCTGTCTCACCTGTATCTAGATGGTGGATCTCTGGTTGACTATAAAAGGACACATTAACTGTTTCTAGACAGGGATACGGGGTCATAATACATGGGAGCAGACCCCTTTGTGAGATGGCTACAAGCCAGTGGCTCTCTGGATTCCAGGCTCTCCTGGCAAAGACTCTTCTTCCTTGCAGGTCCATAAACCTGGCTTCCAAGTGGTGTGAACGGCCCGAGTGGGTGCACATGGACAGTCGGCCCTTTGCCTCACTGAGCCGCGACTCGGGATCTGCCCTGGGTCTGGGCATTGCCATCCACACTCCCTGTTATGCCCGGATACGGCGGGCACACCTAGGAAATGGCCAGAAAATAGCTTGCTTTATGCTGGCCATGGGGCTGCTGGTCTTCCTGGAATGGCTGGGCCACCCACCTCAGATCAGCCTCTTCTATATCTTCAACTTCCTCAAGTATACCCTCTGGCCATGCCTGGTCTTGGCCCTTGTGCCGTGGGTGGTGCATACATTGAGCGCCCAGGAAGCACCGCCCATTCGCTCCTCTTGATGTGTTTTGACTTGCTTGCCCCAAAGACAACACTCCTTGACCACCACACTCTAAGAGACAGCCCTTTTCCTGGGCTCTGGAGCTGGCCCGCTCACCTTAAACTTCATTTCTGTCTCATGCTTTGCAGTCTTAGCCCCCTTTAAAGAAGGACCTCTGTTTCCAGGAGGTGGAGCCTTTCCCCAGGTCCCCACAAAGCAAAAGCAACAGGGGGCCCAGTGGGGAGGGGGAGCTGGGTTCCTGACACTGACAAGCTGATCAGGAAGGACCCAATAAAGCCCTTGAAACTTCTGAATTCCTTTCTTGCCTGTGCTCACTCTCACCGACCTTGCCTCTATAACTACCAATGGAGCCCCCGCCCCATTCCTGTCTCTACAAAGACAAAAGTAAAAGGGGGCTGGAGACTCAGCTGGGACCTCCCCGCCCCTGCCAAGGCCACAGCAGACATCTTTTGAGATGTGGTAGTGATAGTTCAGTGGAACCCAGCCTTCCCCAGTAGGACAGAGATCTCCTGCCCTGGCTTCCAGCATCTCAGTCTGAATTCTAGTCCAAGGCTGAAGAAAAGGCAGCATTTGGGCTAGGAAAGGAATGAGAACTTTTACTCCCATTTGGGAACCCACAGAACAGACATTACTCCCAGAAGGCTCTGCCACAAACAAGTTTATTTACACAAGGATAAAACAGTGTGTTGGAATGCAAAATACTTAACTAAAATCCATGTCCAGGGAGACAAAGCAGGAGTGGGTTTACATGTGATAAGACCAGCCCACAGGGAGAGTGGGAGGCCTGCAGCCTCTGGCTCAGTGCAAGGAAGATGTAGACAGCACGCAAACACAGCAAACTAATAGTGGTGGGACTCCCCAGCTCCCTCAGCCATGCTCAGGCCCCCATCCGGACAGTATGTAAACAGATAGCTGAGCCCTGGGGATGTGGTATAGAGGAGGGAGAATTGTCCCCCGAGGAGCCATTTCCCATCTCTGGTTTCCTGCAGGCTAGACCACATTCACTGGAAGTCTGTGGGCTCCAGCCCCTGGACACAGGGCTACTCGAAAAGATGGACAGCTCCCAACAAGCTCCTGCCGAGAGCTGACACCCCCTACCTCTGGGGGGACAGGGGTGGCTTTAGACAGGGTTCTGGCCATGTCCATTCTAGAACTATGTATGTCCACCCTATCCATTCTCTTTCATGATCCCGGGTTTCAAAACAAAAAGGCTCCAGAAGGGAATTGAATCTTCATCCTTCTGCTTGCAGCAGGCTGATAGATGGAGAAAATCTGGTCCAGAGCATCAAAGGGGCTTGCATGAACTTGAAGCCCCCACATAGGCTCTACCTTCTCCCCTCCTTATGCAGGTCCAGCACAAGGCGAGGAGTTTAATAGAATAATGTGGAGAACCTGCCTGCATATGTGGGTCCTCCTGGCTCCTCCTAACCCAGCTGCATACCACCCTGTACCCTCTGAGCTCCTGCGGTACCTAGGAGTAAGAGAAAAGAAACCTGGCCATAAATCTAAGGCCCACATCCTGGGCACAAAGCTTCAGTGCTGAGGCCAGAGAGGAGAAGGATCTGCAGGATGGTGAGGGGGACAGAGAGGAAGGGGAAGTATGGGGTGGATGCCTACCTTCCCTCCACTCTACATCTTAAATAGTAGTAGATCATCCTGAGGGCGGAGAGGGGCAGATTTCAAATTAAGGGATTCCCCCAAAAGCCGGCCAAAGCCCAGGCACCCACTTACTGTTCCCGTCTCAGGCAGCTCCTGAAGCACTCCCTGGAGCACTGTCCACAGGGGAAAAGAAAAGAGTATGGGGACTTGGGTATGGGATACAACATGGGCAAAGTGGACGCTGCACCCAATGCTCCATAGAAGAAATGGATTTCTAAAGCTGAACCGTGGCCCATGTAGTGAGAGGAGGGCTGAAGCAACTTGGAAACATCAATGCTGAGAGACCCACACAGCACACGTTGTTGAATGTGTGACTTTTTGTTTTTAATAGAAAAAATAAACAAAATCACAATGATGAAGCCCAGAGGGGTGGGGGCCAGGGTGTCACAGGGCAGGCTCCTGCTCCATGGGCTCCTCTGCTGGCCTGTGGGGACAAACACAGGGAGAGCACTGAGTAGAGACCATTACCTTAGGCCAGGGCAGAGGGATGGGAGGTAAGATGCTTACCTGGGGCTGTGCTCCTGAGTGGCAGCAGCCTGGGCCTGCTCAGCCCCCACGGAAAGCAGGGCCATGGCGCTCACAGTCTCGGCCTCCTCTTTCTCACCTGTCTGAGCCTCCCGCAGCGAGCAGCCCAGACCAGCGGCAAACCTCTGTACACAGCTCCAGTGTTTGCCTGCGTTAAGACAGACAGACAGGTTCAGGGAGAGCAGACTGATCCAGATATAGCCCACTCCCATAAGCCCTGCCTGCCTCCTGGGCAGGTTGAGATATGAGCCCCTTTGTCTGTCCCCACGCACTCTGGATCTCGATGACTTTCTCTAGTGTGGCAACTGCATTGACACTGGGCTTCTGCTGCAAGACTGCTTCATCCAAGGGCTGCAGCTGTCAGAGAAAGAAGAGCAAGCTTAGAGTGGGATGAGGAGCAGTGCTTAGCTCCCCGGCTAGCCCCATTCTGCCCAACATTCCTGTGCTAGCAAGCACAAGCTTTGCGGGGAAGCCCTGGTCAGAAACCCTTCCCTGGCCAATTCTCTCAGACCTAGGCAAGCCTCCAAGAGCCCCTGGGGCCGCTTGCCTCAGGGATGTCCCTGCTGAACTATCAGTCCCCACTTGCTGTCCCATCTCTGTCTCCCACTCACCTCCACGCTGAGCAGAGCCGAGACACAGGCCTCAGAGGCATCACAGATGGCGGTCAAGTCGTGGCCTCCCTCCAGGGCCAGCACCACCCGGCCCCCTGCCAGTGTCATGAGCTGCCTGGTCAAGTGGCCAAAACCTTTGCACAGGTGTAAAAACAGAAGGATGATTGGTCAATTGAATCAAAGAGGAAAAAAAGAAGAAGAAACAAACATCAAGAAATGAGACAAACAGCACAAAATAAGACGGCAAAGTTAAGCCCAATACACCTACAACAGAAGTGCAATGTCGGTGAACTTAATGGAGAACAGGCTAACGTGGAATATGTCTAGATCCTCTAAGAGCATCTCGGGAAGGTCAAGGCCAGAGAGCTCCAGTGGAAGATACTTTCCACACACAGGGCTGGCAGAGGAGTGGGCAGAACTAGCAAGATGGCTTCAAGTCTTGCTCCCTGTAATGCTAACTTACTCCCTGACCCGTCTACCTCAGTGTTCCACACCCTCCCAGACCCCTAGTAGGCTTACATCTGGCGGTGACAGAATAGCCACCCAATGGAGACAGATGTCCTTCAACAGCATCAAACCCAGCGGAGACTAGGACGACGTCCGGTGAGAACTCATGGGCAATGGGCATCACCACTGTCCTGTAAAGGGATGGCCCAAGCTGATGCCAGCAGAGGCCAGGTGGAGCCTCGCCACGCTCTGTTCTCCATCGAGGCCATACCCCTCCACCGCCCCAACTGAGTGCCTGCTGCCCCTGCCAGCTCAAGGCCCCACCCCTCCTTTGGCCCTTCTCAGTCCCCACCTGAAGGCTGTCAGGTATTCCACATCTCCAATGGGGGGATCCACACCTCCTGTCCACGCCACATTTACGTTGTACCCCACGCCTGGCCCTCCACCAACCTGGCGATAAGGTAGGAGAGGTTGCTATCACTGCCTGGCAACCCCAGACAATGCCCCAACTCTTGCCTCCAGGGTCTCATCCCTCAGATGCCACAGGGACCAACACCATGAACAGATTACTGTGGTTTCCTGCCAGGTCCTAGCCTGTTACCTCCCCGAAGGACTCGAAAGGAGACCTGTACCTTTCGAGAGGAGACCTGTAAAGGAACTGTACCTCTTCAGGAGCCCCAGAGCCTGGAAAGAAGTTTCCATTGTCGTAGCGATGCAGAGAGATGTAGAGCACAGAGGGGTCATTGTAGAATGCTTGCTGGGTGCCATTGCCATGGTGAATGTCCTGTTGAGGAAAAGGGGCAGGTGCTTCGGGCAGCAGTCTAAGCTCTAATCCAAAGCTTAGCATGCCAGCTGTTCCCCACCCACCCTACCATTAGCTCTGAAGACAAGCCCACCAGTGGCTCCGGGGCTGGGACCCTGAGTCCAGGTCTACAGCCATGGGATGAATATGGTTTATCTCCCTGCAGAACCCATTCCACTGAAGTGCAAGGGAAACTCAGGCTGGTAAGAAATTTAACACAGGCAAATAAATTCTAAAGCAGGATCCAACATTTATATGAATTTCCTTTATTTCCAGACAGGATTGCACTAGGATTCTCCTGCCTCTGCCTCCTGAGCGCTGCGATTATAACCGTGCATCTGAATACACTAGTTTCTAAACTGAAATTGAATTTCAAAAAATTCTACCCTCGCTGACCAACTGCCTAGTGATCCCTGGTGCCCAGTGAGTGGTGTGTGTGCTTGTCCCACTGTGATGGCAGAAGGCTGAGGGGCACCCACAGCCTCAGGATCAGGGGAAGTGCGGCATCCCAGCTAAGTAACCCAAACAGAGTCTTCTCTAAGAGAAATGGATGACTACTTTGCACTGCTAGAGGTGGCTGTGAGCAGCACAGTGTCAGGTTCCTGGCACACAGCGGCCCCTATGGGAAGGGCAGGGAGGAAAATGGATTCTGGCAGTACTGGTAACATCTCCCCAATGCTCAAGGTAAGGAACCTTCTGGCTGTTGGAGGATGCTAGTGGGAGCATAGGGTAAATAAGGCTAAAAACTGCCTAACAGCTCACAGGGAGGAGCCACCCTACCGGAATAAAGGACCCTCCTGAGGACGGAGCAGGAAGGTTATCAATCTATGAGGCCAAGGACTGGGTCCTAGTGCCACCCAGAAGTGCAGTGGGCTGCCTGGAGGCGGGGCACTTCTGAAGGCCTTCGCGGCCACAGCTCTGCCCTTCTCTGCCCAGGCCTCCCAGCCCACTTGCCTACCCAGTCCACGATGAGAACCTTGCCCACGCTCAGCTTCTGCTGCAGGAGTTTAGCTGTGATGGCTACGGAGTTGAAGAAGCAGAATCCCCTGAGGGGTGTGGGGAGGAGAAGAGAGCAGGGGGTTCAGCTTGGGTGACGTGAGGTTGGCTTCAAGTAAAACACAGGAAGGGCCAATGGCAGAGGGCAAGGGTCGGGTCAGAATGGTACTCACATGGCTGTGGACTCCTCAGCATGATGTCCTGGGGGCCGAATGATAGCAAATCCATTCTGAAGTGCAAGCAGAAGGACAACAGTCAGGAGAGCCATGTGGCCAGGAACAGGGTAGACAGACTCAGGAGAGAAGCACAAGTCAGACAGTGGTGGGAAAATACACTTTTATAAATGCCAGCTGCAGCCCCAGGCAAACAGCTGTCTCTCCCCTGCAGATAAACACAAGAGTCTCAGGCATTAGTGCCTACTTTGTCCCTCGTGACCCTCACAGCAAGGCTGTCCCTGCAGCTTCTCCCCATCTTAGCACTTGAAATGTAAACGTTGGACAACGTCTCCTATATCCTTACCTTGAGCTCTCCTGCAGCCACCTTGAAGGCCAGCTCCACCAGGCAGCCCACTGCCATTCGCACGGCACTAGAGGAGTGCATCTCGTTCCACACAGTGTCACTGTCCACCTGCAGGGGCAGGAGATCGGGCTTCAGTGTGCCCTCTGCGGGGGGGAGGGGATGAACGGGAAGTGGGCACCAGAGAGCAGGCCAGCAGCCACGGGGATCGGGGAGGAAGGGGCCAAGCTGGGAAAGCCACCTGCCCACTCCCACATATCCAACTCACCCCAATGCCCCCACAAGGCAGCATGGCGTACATCTTCTGGCTGATGGGGCCTGCAGGGAAGAGAGACAGAAATGCTCTGAAAGGTGTCCCAGTTGCCAGTTAGCACGGACTGCATGGTCCATGCCAGCTTAGAGCCTCTAGTCCTGTTCCGGGGAGATGACCTATCTCTAGAAGAACCAGATACATAAATCACCTACCAACAACAGGTCCACCCTTATGCCTGATGCCCTACAGCATGTTCAATCTGTATCTATGGTAATGACACCCACTAGGACCACTTCCTACTCTGGCTTGGTGGTCTTTAGGACAGCGCTATCACACTCGGATTGAGGGCACATGCAGAATCGTGGCCTTCAGCTTACCAAGCAGCTTCTTGCTGTCCAGCTTCTGCCGGTTAAGGGGGCTGGTCCCATAGAGTAGGGTGTGGTACTCAGAGTGCACGGTCTGGATTTCATCCAGAGTGGCTTTACGACCCCGGATCCGCTGCCAGAGGAGGTCAAGAAAGGCCAGAGAATGTTGACAAGGCTCAACTCTCTAGACAACAGTCCAACGCTCACAGAGCCAACTTCCAGGAGAACTAAGGGATTTGGAGTAACTATGCCCTGGCCCTTGAGAGACTGCCCCATCCCCCTGGCCCCCCTCGCCCTGTCCTACTCCAGGACTCTTCCCCAGGTTAGCTGATGACCGTGAGAGAAGCAGACCACAAGGGATGGAACTGAGGAAGTCTCAGAGCTCACTGGAGGGCTAGGGTGAGGGAGGGGCTTTGCTGGGAGTGGACCACTCAGATGGCAGTCTGCTGAAGGCAGGGCGCTCCCTCACCTCACATTTGCTGAGCAGACCAGTTTCCTGCAGCCGGGACCAGATGCTCTGGATGCGGCCTGCGTGCTCTGGGTGGACATGTGTGTTTCCGCACATACACTGATGCTTCAGCATGAACGTGTCATAGACCACACCTGAGCCACAGACCCTTGTGTCAGCCAGAACTGTTTGAATCCTAACCCACACCCTTATCTCAGGCTACCCTAGCTATCTACCAACAGCCACCGATATACCCTTTTCTCTCCTGAAATTCCTCTCTTTAAACACAGCCTGCCTGCCACTGGCCCCAATCTCTGCCCTCTGCATCCCCTCTGCGGTTCCCAGGGTATGTTCCTCCTTCCCCCAACATGGTGGCCCATGCGCTGTTCCCCACTGGCGAGATAAAGTCATCCTCAGCTAGTCTGTGCCCTGTCAGAACCCAGCATATGGCAACCTCTTGGGCAAAAGCCTTCCAGATTCTACCGAGCCTACTGTCAACCTTACAAGGGGGGAAGGCGGACAGGAGGCTAGAAGAGGAAAAACTGAAAGAGACAGTGGATTCCACCCAAGGCTCCAGGACTTGTGGGAAGATGATGCAGAAGCAAATACCCTAGGTGGGGACTGGGGGTCACAGAGAAGACAGTGCTGCCCCAGGGAGTAAGGAACAAGGCTGCCCACCCTCCTGCCGGGAAAGAAGCAGCTGCTGCTCCCATGAATAGCTATGGTGCACAGGGAGAGGTCAAGACCCCCTTTTCCCTCCGTGCAGTTTTGGTAAGGATCTAGGAGAAGCAAGCACATCGTCTGGGGCAGGGGGTGGCTGTGACAACCGTTAGCCCAAGTAGGTGCACGGGCAAAGGATGGATGAGCAGTGTTAGGGCTTGCCTGTGGTGAAGAGGTGCTTCACCACAGTGGGTTGGTCTGTGGGGCTCTTCATGCTCCCAGGAGCAGCAGGTGAGGACTGGGTGCGGCCCAGGGCCTGATGAGGCACAGTGGCCAGGCTGAGGGGTGCCTGGTACACCTGGAGGGGCTGTAACTGCTGGGCATCTGCGAACAACTGAAAAGGAGTAGGAAGAGGCCTGTGTAAGGCTCAGCCTGGATGGGACTGAGTACAGGGCCCTTTCAGCCTCCAGAGGGCCCCCAAGTCTCCTCCTTCCACCACTTCCTCCCACCTACTCCCTCCAGGGACAGGAGATGCTCCAGGCTTGCCATCTCCTACGACAGGGAAGATGGGGGATGTGATGAGTCACCCCAAATAGTAGCATTGAGGTAAGCGGCTGTGAGGGGCGGGGGTGGGAGGGGGCGGGATGAGTCAGGCCTGAGGGCTTGGGGCTGTGTCCGCAATGAATGGAGCGCACGAGGCTCAAGGCACACTGTAGTAACAGTGGGGGCGTGTGTGTGTGTGTGTGTGTGTGTGTGTGTGTGTGTGTGTGTGTGTGTATACACATGCACGCAGAGACCAACGCACAACCAGCAACGCAGGCAGAAATGCAGATACACACAGACCATGTGCATGCACACACACACAAGCACAGTCACTCAGTTAAAAGACAAGGGCAGTCACCAAGAGAGACTGACAGGCAGGCACAACTCAGAGACCACACAGGAGCCCCTTCCCACTCCCTCCTGGTCTCTCTGCCCTCTTTTCCTTAGAAAGCTGCTCAAGGCCTGGCAACTACACCACTGGGAACCAACAATCAGGAGTGGAAATCAGAGAGTGAGGAAAGACGGTAGGTGGGAGGTACCTTTCTGTAATCAGCACTGGACTCCTCTAAGTCCGGGCCCTCATCAGGACCACTCTCTCCATCCTCATCCTTGACCTGAATGCAGTCCTCCTCTTCTTCCTCCTCATCCTCCTCCTCTTCTAGGTCTTCCTGGGTGCTCTCACTCTCTGTAGAGCCTTCTCGGGGCATGGTCAGGGCCCCCTCCCCCAGCAAGGCCTCCTGCTGCTGTTCTGTCAGCTCCTCTTCTGTCTCCTCGGGGTGGGTGGTGGGCTGCCTTGACAGCTCCCCAGTTTTGGTAAGGATCTGAGAGAAGAAAGCATGTCATCGTCTGGGGATGGGAGTGGCTATGGTAACCTTTAGCCCAAGTAGGTCTACTGCCCTTCTCTCCCTCTCCCAGTCAGGCACCTGTCCACACAATTCTGTGTGAAGTGAAAACCTTGAAGCACCTTGCTCCCCAGGCTCAGTCCCCACGTGTCTTGCCAGCCTGGGTCACTCCTGGGTAGCCCGGGACGTTGCCTCCCTGCATGTACCTTGCCCAGCTGCATCTGCTGCTGCTTCTGCTTCTCGAGGAACTGCTGGTGCTGCTGCTGCATGACCAGCTGCTGCAGGGCCTGGGGACTCTGCGGCAGTGGGGAGGACTGAGTGCGGCTCAGAGGTCGGTGCCTCGGGAGCTTGCCCACCGTCCTCATGCTGGTGGCCACACGTTCACCCGTCACCAATGGGGACTGCCCATGGAGTGGCACTACGGAGGCAGAGAAGGGGAGTAAGCACTGTTTGGGGGGGCACCCTGTCCCCGAGGCTGAGCCCCATTCTCTCTCCTCCTTATAACCTTAGCAGTGAGCTCAGAGCCACTGGTACCAGCAAGCCATCCTAGGGTCACCTTCCTATCCCTTTGGTTTGCCAGAGTGCACAGGTAGTCCTGGGCTCACCACACACGGGAACAATGACTACTCTCTCCAACTGCAACAAGATGTCCCTGTCAATAGACTTCGCAGCTCCTACAAGGCTGAGAAGTTCTAGGCCAAGAAACCGCTAAGCACATTGGCAGATACTGAGGGCTGACTGCCTAACGCTGTCCAACGTTAATGCCATGGACCATATGTGGCTGAGCCCTGGAAGCATGGCCTGAATTGACATGTGCTACCTCTATGAAACACACATGGGATTCCGGGGTTTATCATGAAACAAAAAACAGAAATGAGAATAGTATTCTAGATAGAAGTTAAATATATATTATCAGATTAATTCCACTCATTTCTTTAAAAAAAAAAAATGTGACTGGGCCAAGTGGCACCCACCTTTAAACCCAGCAAAGTGCAGGTAGATCTCTGAGTTAGAGGCTAGCTTGGTCTATGCAGTGAGTTTGAGGCCTGCCAGGGCTATAGAATGAGGTTGCATCTCAAAAAAAAAAAAAAAAAAGAAAAGAAAATAGTGTGTATATGACGTACATGTGTGTACATATGTGTTCATGTGTGTGGGTGCAGCCAGTCATGTGGAAGTCAGAGGACAGCCTATCATGACAGTCCTTGCTTTCCATCTTGTTTAAGCCAGCATGTCTTACTGTTTACTGTCATGTGCATCAGACCAACTGGCCTGGGAGCTTCCGAGGATTCTCCTATCTCTCCTCCGCCTCACCGTGGGAGTCCTAGGAATACAAACTTGTGCGGCTGTGTCTGGCTTTACGTGAGCACTGGGGAGCTGAACTCAGGTCCCCTCAACTGGTATAGCAATCACTTGACCCAGTGAGCTGCCTTCTAAGCCCTCTATAAAATGTCACAGGTATGGTTTGTAGCTGGGTGCCGGTCTGTAATCCCAGCCTGGATTACTGGAGGCTGCGGGGAAGGGAATAGCCATGAGTTTGAGGCCAACCTGGGCTACACAGTGAGACAACGATTCAAAACAAAGCAAAACAAAAACCTAACTAAATAAACAAAGTATGGTCTGGCCAGCTCTGCTCTGGGATATGAATGAACTCGGTAACAGTGGCAAGTTCTGTCCACTGCCTGGCATACCAAACATTGGTACCTGATGCTCTCAGAATGTGGAAGAAATCACTGATATGGCTGATGGTTGTGGCAGAGCTGAACAGTATCCCTGGCTCCTTTTCCCTAAGAGATAGGCCTGACTTGAGACCCCAGGAGAGCCAAACACTGCCTCCCAGGCACACTGTTCAGCTACTCACCTGCTATGAGTGTGCTCTGTTGCCGGGCCTGCTCCAGAAGCAGAACATGCTGCAGCAGGGAAGCGTGCCCATGGGGGCTCGTGTCGCCCTCCAATGCCACTCCCAGCAGGCAGCCAGGGATGGACGATGTGCTCAAGAACTTGCCGGTCAGTGTGCCGCCCTGCCGCAGGGACTGAAGGGCCTGCCTCTCAGCCTCCTGCTGTGTCGACAGCTTCGGGGAGGCCTGGTGAAGTTGGAGGGTGATTACAGATAAGGCACAGACTGATACTGCCCCTGTCCTGCTAACTCCAAGGAGCATCCCTCAGGTACTCTCTGCCCTCCCACCAGATCACGTCACACCATCTCAGCTCCCTTAGGGCCCGGGGAAGGTCAGCGTCCTAGCTGGGATGCGTGCCCTGTACTTACGGTGAGGTGTGAGTTGGTAACAGTGACAGTGGCCTGCAGCCCTAGGGAGATGTTGGGCAGAGAAGGAGACGTGTAGAGGCTGAACTGATTTGGGGAACTGTCCAGAGGGAGGGCCCGGTGCTGGGGAAGCATCTAGAGGAGCAGTTGGGAGAGAAGAACATGAAAAGAGGGATAACCAAAAAGGGCCACCTACACCAAGGCCAAGGACTCTGATTGGTCTCTCACTCCCTGGACCCAAGCCCCAAGTGGAGGTGACAGAGATCAGAGCCCTTCAGGAGCCCGTGGGACAAATCTCTTTTCAAGGCAACACATCCAGGTAAGAACCCTCCAGATGTACACAGAGGCATTGTGGCTCAGCGCTCAGCTAGACCAGAAAGAGCCAAATTCTTCCTTCTAAAGGAAAGCAAGCACTTCTGTGCCCCCTACCCCACCCCCGGGCCTCGGTCAGTCCTGTACCTCAGTGGGGATGTTGGGGACTGAGCCAGTAAAGCCGTTCTCAGCGATGGTGCTGTGGGAACTGTTGGGAGAGCTGGGGCCAGAGCCGGGCGCACTGTTACACACGGACGACACTACAGGAGAAGTGGCTGTCACCTGGGCCTGCTTTGAGCCACCCCTCCTCCCAGACCTTCACCATGAGGACAGGAGAGAAGATCTTACCCCCAGGCCCTGTGCCTGTGATCTCAACTGCTCTCTTCTTAAAAGTACTAATAACGGTGCCATCCTTTCGACGCAGGAGGGGACTGCTTCTCCTCTCCGCTACCTTCTGTTTTAGCCTCGAACGTACTTTTAAGTTGGGTTCCGAGGCTGAAGAGAGAGTAGCTGGGCTCAGGATTCATCTACACAGAAACCTGAAGCCCAGCCCAGCCCGGTCCAGGGCAACTCTGAGTAGCAGCAGTACTGCCTTTTGCACATGCTCACCTAGAAGCCACATTCCTGGGAGCCAGGACTCACGTACCCGTTTTACGGAGGGGAAAGTCATCACGGCTGTCATAGGGCCCAAGCAAAGGCAATTTGTAGGAGGGAGGCGTCCCAGGAGGGCCGCTCTGGGGAGGGGAACTCTGGTCCAAAGAAGCATGGTGGGCTCCCCTGGGGATGGGATGGAAGCAGGTCTAGGTTACTACCCACCCGACCTGCCACCTGATAACTAGTTGTTTGGCTTGGGAGATTTTTGTTTGACAGATAGATAGATAGATAGATAGATAGATAGATAGATAGATTTTTTTTTGAAACAGGGTCTCAACTAACCCAGGCTGGCCTCAAACTTGCTATTACACTTAACCCCCTATCTATTCTGCCTCTACCTCCTGAGTTCTATAACTACAGACATATGCTACCACACCCAGCATAGCAAAGTAGAGCTATGGAAAGACCAAATTGGGGGGGGGGGGCTACATCCACCCCACCCCTCATGGAGCTGAGGTTGTGCATTACGGAGAGAAAAAAAAAATGGACCCTGGGAAGGGGAAGAAGAGAAATGGAATGGGGAGTTCCCTTCCTAGAACAGACTGCAGAACTATGGTTGCAAGGCAGGGTTCCCCAAACTGTCTCTATAACCAGGTAGCCCCTGAGCAGGACCCTTCTGTTCACCCTTGTTCCCCAGAGCCATTACCAGCATTTGGGATGCTGTGGGAGGGAATGGTTGAGGCCGCCTGGCGTGGGCTCCTTTGACTTGGACAACAGGAATTCCTGGAGCCTCAGCTTTACCTCGGTGCTGGCGATGGCACCTACGGGGACAGGGCGCAGCTGAGCTGGGTGCCTGGAGCCAGGTGGGGCTTCGCTGCGGGGCGGGGCTGCGGGGCGGGGCGGGGCGGGGCGGGGCTGCGGGGCGGGGCGGGGCGGGGCTGCGCTGCGGTGGGGTCGAGGGGCCGCCCACTGGCCTTACTCTCTTTGCTCTTCTCCTTGTTGCGTAGAATGAGCAGCTGCTGCTCCAGCCGCTGTTTCTCTAGCTCCTCTTGCCGCTGCTGCTCACGCTGCCGCTGCTGCTCCAGCTCCTGCTGCCTCTTAGCCGCTAGCATCTCCTGCTGCTGCTGCGGTGATGCAGGAGGGCAGAGGCATCGGTGAGCCAGGCCCAGGCAAGATTGTGCCTCTTGTGGCTTCCTGAGCCCCCTTTGCTCACCTTGAGGTGCTTCTGCAGCTGGACTTCGTGCTGCCGCGTCAGGTGGTCATGCTGCTTCTGAAACTCGGCAAACAGGAGCTGCTTCTGAAGCTGCTGCTGCTGCTTCAGCACCAGGAGCTCTTGCTGCAGCTGCTGCTCCCGTAGAGCGGGGTCCATGGGGCCTGCCAGAGCCCCCCGAAGCTCCACGGGGCTGGGGCTACCTCCACCTCCACCCCCCATGGAGCTGGGCATGGCTCCAGGCAGCACCGGCTTCACCTCCACTGTGGGCACAAAACACACAAGGGTCAGTGGGTGCAGCCTCAGTCTGCTCTAGGTCATGACAGCCTGGTCCCAAGAGACTACCAGACAGTTCCACTAGACCCTGAGTGACATCAGTCTCTGCACCCATGGAGTCTGTGTCCCGCTTTCTTTAATCAAAGCTGAAGCCATGAACTTCAATAAGAAACTATGCAACGGGGCTGCAGGCAGGGCCAGTCCAGCATGCACAAGGCCTTGGGTTCGAGGGGGAAAAAAACCATATGTTTGCATGAGTGTGAGGAGTGTCTGCTGATGCGTGTCTGGATTCAACACTGGATGCTGTCACTGACAGTCAATAATAGGCATTTTGTATGCAAGGCCCACTCGTTAAACTGCACAGTAACACACCAGTTTGATCCTATTATGACCCATTTCACAGATAAGGAAACTGAGGTGGAGAGAGTTTTGAGTAACTTGACCAGACACAGCCAGGTGACTGAAGAACTACGGTATGAATCTAATACACTTTCACTTGCTGTCCCCTGCCTTGTCCCCATCTAAGAGAGAAACAGAGATCGGATCTGTGGGGACCTTCCAGACAGCTTCTCCTCTGTGGATCTCTCAATCTCATCCCAGCCAGGGCAAAAGAGGCATGTTGGGAATGGGGGAAACGGGACAGGCATGAGGGGTGAGATGGGAACAGGAGGCCTCAGGGAAAAGGGGTGCAGGGCTGCACCAAGCCAGGGACAAGATGGGACTGGAAGTCAGCCTGGCTTCCTCTGGTGGATCATCTCCTTTCAACAGTTTTATTGTAATTACCCTGAAAATGCCGCTATATATAGAGTAAGCCAAACAGCAGCTGTGTTAGGGGGAGGGGGAAGAGAATGGGCGTGCAGGGAGGAGGTGGGAGGAGGAGACAGGAAAGGAAAGGGAATCAGACAGGAAGAAGAGTGATGGGGGGGCATAGCGGGGGGCCTGGAGCTGTGGCAAGGACCTCGGTCTCCAACCAGCTGAGCACCCCCGAAAAGAGAAACGTGGTAGAGGGTGGTTCTGAGGTCCACATGGCTGTAGAACGGGAAAGGTTCCAACTGGCTTATGGGAAGGTTGGGTCTTGACCTGTTGATCTCCGTGCACTGTCCTCTGGCCACTGAATGTCATTCCACATCACTGCCCAATAGTTGCCAGGGCAACCAGGCAAACACCATACCAGCAGGGAGCCCCAAGCCCAACCCACACCCCACAAAGCCACCCACCCCGCTAACAGGAAGGGGAAGGCAGGAGGGGAAGGCAGGATACCACTGCCTGGGAAGGAGGAAGCGAGACCGGCTGTACCAGCTCATCTTCTTTCTTCTCCGATTCTCCAAAGAAAAATCCTAACTCTAGCCCTGGGAAGCTACACAGGGATGGGAAGATGTTCCCCCAGCAAAGTGGTCCATGCATCCCAGGCAGTGAGAAGACAGAACCCTGATGTCCTGATCATTGCCAATGCTCAGGGCTCTTCCTACCCCCACTCCACTCCACCTGACCATGCATCAAGAGTGGGAAGAGTGCGTAATGGTAGGGACTAAAGAAGACCCAGATAGCCCCGTCCCATTAAATGAGTTCTCAGAGAAAACAGCACTGAAGAGCACCACCAGGCATGGGACAAGCCACACCATCTTTATGCCTAATATGCCTGGGAGAGCCACTAAAGGTGTGTGTGTGTGTGTGTGTGTGTGTGTGTAGCCTAAGCAAGATGTCTCTCAGTACCCACTCCTCCCCCAGCACAAGCTGAGCACATTCCTCTGTGGTTTCTCTGTCAGCCACACTGACGACTCTGTGGCCACCAGGCCAGAGCCACATCTGCAGGAGTGGCCAGATGTGACCAAAAGGGTGGAGTCAAACACACAGACATACACAATGCCCCCACCCCCAACCCCCAGCACACAGCCTCTCACTTTCCTTCCACCCCATGCCCTACCCCAGCACCCACATGAAGGGTGCGCTACACCAGAGTGAAGAGCAGGGTACTAGTGACGGAGCTGGCGGCCAGCCTCTCGCCTCCCCAGTCCCCGCAACGTTCAGCCTCCTGTCTAGATGGCTATCGGTTCCTAGCCAAAGCCGGCTTGGTCCTGAAACTGATCACTCCAGCAACCTAGTGCTCTTTGCAGTGCTAGGGCTGCTGGAACTACATGCTAGCCCATCGGTCCAGGAAAAAGCAAGAGTCTAAAAGACCCTGGACCCCAGAAGATAACTCAGCCCCAAATTGGAATGGTGATGGGCAAGGCTATCTTCTCTGGCAGAAGCCCTACAGAAACACTAGAGGCTTGTGTAAGGAAGGTTCTCCCACTGCTAACACTGCTGAGATGCCTGCCTATGTGCTGCAGTTGGTTGCAGGTGGCAGGAGAGCCAGAGGGCTCTGCCACACAGCCTTGTTCCCATACAGGCAGGAACCAGGAGGAGAATGTTAATTTGGGCCAGCATGCATTTTGCCAGGCTCTGCCAGGTAGCAACCTGGCTCCTTTTAGGATGGAAGCCAGGGAAGAAAGGAAATGGGGTCCCCAAAATGCAGTCTGCCTGGCACAGAACCTAGAGCCTGACTGTCCTGGCATCCCCTTCAGGATCTATGCCCTCTGCCAGCTTGGCAAGAACAGAGCAGGTGACTGCAGCTGCCATTGAAGCATTTGGAAGGGGAAGTGGGTGTGTCAGGACAGGAAGGGGCTCTTGGCTGCCTCCTGGTGGACCTAGGAAGGTTGGGGAACCTCGGGAAAGAGGAAAGGGTGGGTAGAAGAGCATGTGCCATTCACTAAGATGACTATTTGAGAGCCCAGGCTAGCAAAAAGCTCTTGAAAGGCCATGATCACATGGGACAGCAAGGTCCTGGGTCCTTATTTCACCTGTCCCCATCCCCATCCCGGGGCCTCCTGCTGACCTGCACAGAACAGACAGAGCCAATGCCAGGAACTTCCTGTGGAGAGAGTACCAAGGTTCTAGGGACAGGCACTGGCCATCTACCCTCAGGACTCAGACCCTTGCTCCCTCCAGGGAGAGGCAGTCTTAGGAGCAAACTGACCCATGCTGCCTCCATGGAGAAACCCAAGCCCAAGCATCTGGGTGGGCCTTGCTATCTGCCCAGCTATCACCGTGGCCCTGCCCATACAAAGCTCTGGCTCAGAAGGAACAGATCTGCCTATCTCATGGGTACTACTAAGCAGAACCAACACCTTCCTGACACTCCCTTCTCACCCAGTAGGCTCCTTCTCTTCATGAACCCCAACAGCCCAGGAGATTCTACAGCACAAGAGAAGATGCCCAGGTCCCTCAGAAGGAGGGACTAATGGGGAAACTATGCCCACTGCCAATCTGGACTTAGCCTAAGAATAAAGGGGTGAACTGGAGACTGCACACTATAATCCTAGATACACGGGAGGCTGAGGCAGGAGGATTGTGAGTTGAAAGCCAGAATAAGTAGCACAGTGAGGTCCTGCCTCAAAACAAAACAAAACAAAACACAACAACAACAACAACAACAAATCCTTTAATCCCAACACTTGGGAGGCAGAGGCAGGTGATCTCTGTGAGTTCAAAACCATCCTGTTCTACAGAGTGAGTTCCAGGACAGCCAGGGCTACACAGAAATCTTGTCTCAAAACAGCAGCAGCAGCAGCAGCAACATAATCATAATAAATCATGACAAAAACCACAGGCAGTCATGGTGGCTGATGCCAGCATTCAGAAAGCTGAGGCAAGAAGGCTACAGTAGGTTCTAGGCTAGCCTGGGGTACAGAGCAAAACCCTAGTAAGCTCCAGTCTATCCTGGATTACAGAGTAAAACCCTTTCAACAAACAACAAGATCATAAAATTCAGTTAAAACAGCAGATACCAGACAAAGGGATTTGGTCTCTGGGCAGATAAGGGGCTGTGGGTCACAAGGAACAGGTTTGGACAGTACCTTTGGGAACCAGGGCTCAAAGTAAACAGATCTAACTCTAGCTACCCCAGAACAACAGGGAGGGACAAGCCCTGTTCCTGCTCCGAACAGTCTGCAAGCCACGCTTCTCCCCACCTCAGAGACATCACAAATCAGCAGTCCGGGAAAACAAACCCTGAGCAGCAGCCAATGTGTGCCTTTGACTCCTCCAGGGAATCCCGGAGCAGTTCGGGGTTTGAACACCTAGAAGGCCTGAGATGCTCAGGGCGTATCTCTGAAAGCCCCTTCCCCAGGAGCCACTAAGGTAGGAAGGAATCTAAGACAAGAGAGCGTTAAACTACATAACATTCAGGACTGAAACAAGACCTATGCAGACAATGTCTGACACTGTGGAGCTGCTTTGCCTGGAGGGGACAGGGTGAAAGGGTCCTTTGAGACCATCTGTTTCAGTCCTCAGTGACAGGCTTTGGAAGCCATGCTTCACAGAGAGAGGGCTGTGCAGAAGACCCCACAGGCTAAGGAGCAGCAGAGCAGGGATCTGAACCCAGGCGACCTGGCTTCCAGCATGGGCAGGATGTTCCGTAGCACAAGCATGCTCAGTCTGGCTCCACGGTGGGATGTCATTCCAGACAGCACAGGTGGAGGAAAGCCCACCCAAGAAGACACCGCACCGCACCAGTATCCCAGGTAGCCCAGACCTGCCTCGCCAACAATCAGCAGCTTCTTTAAATGTCTAATTACCTTGTCTGTCCCTTGGAGGGTGGGGAAAAAAAAAAAGGCTCCTGCTCCTGTCTTGGCCTTGAGAGAATTTGGAAGGAGGCGGGAGCACACTTCGCACTCCTCCGCCCATGACGCCGATGACCCCTCCCCAGAGAGGACGGTTTCCCATGATCTATTTCTGTGCTCTTACGTGACTAGAGAGGCCAACTGAGGCTCAACAGGTTCTACCACGATTCAGATGGCATTTCCACATGTGCAGGCTCGGCATGACTCTCACCTAGCAATTTACACGACTCGTCGAGCAAGCGAACACAATCATGTAATGGTCACGAGTGAGGGCTTTGGGAGCGACGGCACAGGCTCAAGGCAGCACCACTTGTTAGTCAAGGCTCCAGGCGCCTCCCCATGCTTCATGCAAGCATCTGCAAAATGGAAGCAGAGCACCTACCTCCCAGGTTGCCAAGCCCGAGAGAATGCATGCTGAGGAGCTTGGCACAGGGCCTGGGGAGATGGCAGAGGAGCTTGTCAGGGCTACTATTAATGGCTCCTGGAGTGTGTGTGTGTGTGTGTGTGTGTGTGTGTGTGCGTGCACGTGCGAGTGTGTGTGTGTGTTCTGGTTTTGGCAATCTAGCAAAATCTATAGACTACTACTCAGAATGTTACATACTACTCAGAATATACCGTAGTGGCAAAATGCTTGCCTAATGTATGAGGCTCTGTGTATGATCACCAGCACTAAGATAATAATAATAATAACAACAACAGTAACAATAGGAATAACGTTTCTAAAGTTCACAAAGCAGCCAGGTAGGCTGGTGTATGCCTATAATCCTAGTACTCAGGGTAGAACTGAAGTCAATCTGAGCTCACTGCCAGACCCTGTCTAAAGATCAAAAACACCTCTGCTGAGTTCAAAGCCAGCCTTGTCTATATAGCAAGTTTCTAGCTAGACAGAACTACATAGTCAGACCCCATCTAAGAAATAAAATGAAAACAAAACAAAACATGGGATGACATATACTAAGATTAGGAAGGCTGAGGCATGATAATTCCCAAGTTTGAGTTTGGTAAGTTCAAGGTCAGTTTAGACACACACACACACACACACACACACACACACGCACACGGACGGACGGACTGAAGAGATTGCTCACTGGTTATGACCACTGTCTACTTTTCTAGAGGATCCAGGTTCACTAGCAGCTCACAACCATCTGTAGCTCCAGTCCTGGGAGTGCCAATGCTCTCCTCTGGCCTCCTCAGGCACCCAGGCACGCACATGGTCCACAGACATATAAAGCAGGCAAACCAATCATAAACATAAATGAGTTAAAATAAACAAATAAAAACGTGCTTGTTTGCTTAACCAAAAGTAAAAGCACAAAATCAAACATTTAGAACTATGAAAGGCCAACTCCACAGATCACTTAAGCTCTGTGGATGCTAGGCTCCAACTCCAGTCACAGCGAGGCCTTAACTGTCACTCATGTTGTCTGAAGGTCACTCTATGGACCTGTACCATCAGAGCCCTTTCTTCAGACTGTACCAGCTAGGTGCCACTGAAAGAGAAAAGGTTCTAGGAGCAGCGTCCTCTCAGTTCTAGTGCTCTAAGGCCATCACCCCAGCTGCTTTTGGCAGCTCAAATCTCAGCAGTGGGGTCCCTTCCATTCTCCCCACCCCCCAAATTACCTGAAACAAATAAGCACAAGCTCTGGCCCCTGCTTTCCAGGCCCCATCCCTGACCTCACTGTCCCCCACTCTAGGTGACACCTCTGCCCAAGGCTATTCCCTATCCTTCTGGGGCAAGGTGCTAGGAGACCCTCAGCCCTTCCTCCAGTGAGACAGAAGCAACGTGAGACTGACCTCAGAGACCCTCAGAATGTCAGTAAGGAAAAGGCCCAGGAGCTCGGCGACTCAACGCCCCCAGCTGCAGGAAGAGAAAGTGAGGCCACAGAGGGAGCAGGCTTGTCCAAGGTCACCTGAAAAGGAGGCAGAGGAGCCAGTGCTTAATCTAGACTCTCCTGGCTCTCTCTGCCCCGCTCCCTACAAAGCAGAAGGGGAAAGACTAGAGGCAGGCACCAAATATAGCAAGAGATGCAACAAGGAGCCCCGAGGGTCCAGCAACCTACATGAAGGTATCTGAGTAACACCAGTAACACCGGCATACCAGAGACCAAAGGTAGAAGGGAGAGGGGAAGACGTGGTGGGGGGAGCTTGGAAAGCTGGAGGCAGGCTGAGACTCGGGAAGACTGTACAGGGATGCTGAATCCAGGTAGGGGCCACAGGGTGTCCCTGGAATCAGCGCTGATCCTGGGTTGCTGTCTAGAAGAGAAGATTCCCACCTCCCCACCATCCCAAGAATATCTGGGCACAAAAGCTGCAGGCAATTAAAAGGCACAGTAACCATGCAAAACCTGCAGTTATTGCTCCTACCTGGGGGCGGGGGCGGGGTGGTGCATTGCATTCTCCCTGCATAGCCCAGGCTTCGGTGTCCAGCAAGGCACTCTGTCCGCCTGGCTGCTTGCCATTATCCCCCAACGAGTTTGGACACCTGCTCTTGGCATCTCAAAACATCCTCTCTCCAGACTGCCAGGCTGCTGGGAATTGTATTTGCCTGTCTAGGATAACAGCCGCCCGCCTGCCCTCTACATAGACTTCTCCCACGAAACACGAGAGGCAGCCCAGACTCTAACATGCTGTACATCAGAACTGCCAAAGGAGGAGTTTAAACCGTGCTTCCCCCGAGCTGTCCTGCAGACTCAGAACCTGCGTCCAACCACATCTCCTTGGCAATTCTGTTGCAATTTAAAGCCAGAGAACCACTGTCTCACAGTCCCTGGACTGCCTGCACTCATTCCTGTTGACAATCTGGCAGCTGTTACAGCTGTGTGTGGACACAGTTAATCTGACTTCCTGTCTGGCAGCTGTGCAGAGGGGAAGGGACAGCTGAGGGTCTCAAAAACAAGATGAGGTAGCAGGCCATGGGGGCAGGAGAGGCTGTCTGCATGGGAGAGCATTTTACTCTGTTCTTGGGTCCACATCTTTTGAGCCAAAGCGCCTGCAGGGAGAGAGCTAATTGGCCAAGTGGTTCCAAGTATTTGTAGGTGGGGGGAGACTATTCCTAGACACCCCAGGAGTGGGCCAGAATGAGCTCTACTCTCTAGGCGCACAGACTTTGGAGGTACAGACAGGCCTCCCTCATACGGTTGTACAGGTTGGATGCTGCAGATTGGTACCCAGCTGAAGGGCAAACTGGAGTTAAATCCAGCCCATGCTCTGGTTGCTAAGCCGTAGACACTAGATCTGTGGACACACCCACCCAGACAAAGGACTATTTTTAAAGAAATGTGAGAGAAAGCTTTTGTGTGGGCTAACAACGGCCCCACACAGAGCTGAGTTCAAATCTTAGCTCCTACTTATTCTGTGCTCTGGGTGAATTCTTTCACATCTCTAACCCTTCTCCACCATGGGATGTGGGTAACTAACATCCTTCCTAAAAGAGACCAGTAAGGAAAGTCCCGGGTATCCTTGTCGCCGCGTGGATTACAATATTAGTTCCACTCAAGTCCTGCCCTTCCTACCTTCCTGGCATCCCCACACCTACAAATTCCTGACACACAGCCATGCTCGGAATGGCCTCAAGAGCCCAAATAGGAACAGCCAGGGAAAGCCCCGGTTGCAAACATGAACCCCATGGGACTTCCCAACATCCAGAGCATTCCTTCCTGGCACAAACCAGATTCATACCTCCCTCAGCCAGTAGAGAAGCCTCCTCTGCCATTCCTTCTCCCAGGATCCAAAGACTCAGCTCAACCACAAATGGACAAGAAAAATCAGAGCCCCGCTCTGGATCATTGGGGATCCTACAGTGGAAGTAAAGATCCCAGGATCCTCATGCCAGGGCTGAGCCTGGTATATGGAGGTGCCCACTGCAAACTGGGCAGTGACAGGGTAGTAGAGACACCACCAGTCACCCACAATGGAAGGGAAATTGGTCCCTTTCCCCTTCCTTAAGCAAGAAGAGCCGAGTAAGTGTTTCTGCCCCTCTTGAGCTCACTTACCCTTAGGTGCCCACTGTAGCTGTCCATCCAGCCACCAGGTCAAGCCCCAGAATAGCACCCAGGCATCCTGCCAGAAGGCGGGACCTCCGCCTCCTCATCCAACACTCATTCATCTAAGTACCACCCACTGTGCTAGGTTTGTGTGTGTGTGGGGGGGGTATTAGCAGCCAACAAGACAGACAGCAAAGGAAGCAAAAGCTGCCCCCCAAATAAGAGTTCCCAGGACTTGCTGCTACAAGGGGCAGAGAGGCAGCATCTTGCAAGGCCTATTCTCCAATCCCTTGAGTGGGGGACATCAGCAACACCATCCGAGAAAGCACCCCTGGACACCGGCTTTGTCAGCTGTAGGCTTCTGTGTCTTGTCTGGAGACTGCTCAAGAAATTGGAGGGACAGGGTTCGTGAAGGGAAGAGGGACTGAAGGGAAACACCAGGCTTCTGGGCCCTCATGGCCATGTTTATCTAGGGAGGATTTTTTTTAACCCAAAGGTTAAAGTGTTTCTATTTGAAACGACTATTTACATTCCAGAGTCCAAAAAAAAAAAAGCAAAGCAGCCAAGCTCCAAGCCTATATCTGTCCCCAGCCGCGTCACACAGACACAGCATCATAACTGCTCAGGGGAACATTCTTAGCCCTCTCCCTGAGCTGCTGGGGTGACTCACACCTCCCTCCCGCCAGCAGGGACTGCGCCACTCTCAGAAGGCCAGGTTGGAGAGGGGGAGGGGGTGGAGATCCAGAGAGAGGGGTTGCCTGGGGTATCCAGGGATAGAACAGGGTCCCAAACTCTTAGAGTATCTGGTGTCTAAACCAGAGAGTAAACAAGAGGGAGCTCAGGGCCGACCGGTTGCTCTATGCAGAATGGGCGACCAGCTAGAAGCCACCCTAGGTGATGCTCTGCAGACAGTCCTTAACCTCCCCGGAGTCCATGTGAACATGCAGGGGCCAAGGTCTGGGGGCTGAGGACAGGGACTGTAGCTCCATTAGTCCTGAGCAAGCATGAGGCCTTTGGGCTCCATCCCAGGGACTCGGTAGGCACACTGCAGAGCTGGTCTCCATGCTATATACCACTGAATGGACATCCCTATCCATGTTCACACTGACAGCAAACCACATCCCAAGGATTTTCTAAACCTTCCCAAAACATCAAAACATTCTTCTGACACAACCCAATCCTACTGAAGCCTTAGCCCTGGACAGCTGAGAGCCAAATCACAGCTACCCACCAGAGAGAAATACAGCTCCCGCTTTCTAACTGAAACCTTCAGATCCACACCATGTATCCAGAGTCAAGAACTCTAGCGCACGCGCACACGCACACACACACATATTCATATTCTCTCTCTCTCTCTCTCTCTCTCTCTCTCTCTCTCTCTCTCTCTCTCTCTTTCTCTCGTACCAAGCCAGCCACTGCCAGGAGGGGCCAGGCGGGCATGGGTCCAGTAGGCCCCTCCCTGGAGGAAGCATCTTGTGGTGCCAGCCTGGTGGCAACAGGTTCCTGGGAGTGAGAGAAGGAGTGGCCAGCTCTGGGGGAACCCCACCCCCTACCAAGGATCAAAAAAAAGTTCCCCCAGAGAAGGTGGCAGGGCTAGGAATCCTCAAGCTTGGGGGGGCGCGGTCTTCAAGCCCACCTGTGGATAAGTAACACTTCCTTATCCTCAGAAAGTGGGAAGAAACCACAGGCCGGGGAAGGAAGAGACAGGAGGGAACTAGGAACTAAGCCAGAATCCTTAAACACCCCAGCTGGTAGTCTCTGCTCAATCCTACCCCAACAAGCCTCTTCCTAAGTGTCCATTCTCAGAAGCCTCCTGACCAAAAACTTGCCAAAGTCACTACACCCTGACCAGGTCAAACCAAGCCACAGAAGCTTGGTTTCTGATTCCTATAGTTGTACTCCAGGTACAACTTCTTCCTCTGCTCAATTGTGGGGAGAGCAGGCAGCCTGGACAGGTCACTGACCCACTTCCTCCCCTCTGACCATGGTCCAACTAGGCCAGAATCCTCTAGGAAGCCCTAGCCCCTAGCAGCTGAGGCTGACCCTGCTGAAGGCACAGGCACTGGAGGGATGAACGGAGGGTGGCTAGGAGGCACCATGGAAGGACAGCCCTGGGCACGGAAGGGAAGGGAAGCTGCCCTAGCAGCTCAGCTCTTCCAATCCATGGATGTTCAACAAAATCCTCAAAGGCTGAAGTAAGACTCACAGTGAAGTGCTCAAACCAGGTGCAAGGATGCCCAAGAGCTGAGGGCAGGTGGGGACACAGAGCCACTTACCTGCCACAGGGATGCTGTGCAGAGAAGTCCGTGGCAGGATTTCCAAGGGTGGTTCCCGGCCTGACATGCCATCTGCTGAGAAACAGGACTCGGTCTCATAGATGGTCTGCAGCATCTCCACAAGCCCCTGTGCCTTGGGCACCAGCAGCATGCCAGGGAGGGGCCGCCCGAGGCGGAAGCCGGGGAGGGAGAGGTGGTCGGCAGGGCCAGCCGGCTGCTCAAGGACTCCCTCAGGCCACTGCCGCTGGGACCCGCAAGGCAAGGAGGCACCTCATCCGGCCTGGGCGCTCCGGAGGCAGCAGACACAGGGAGGCTAAGGAGGCTGCAGGTCTGCTCTCCACTACAGGAGCATGGACCAGGGTCTGTCCAAAGGTTCCAGGAGTTGGGCTACGGCTGGGTGCTCAAGGGGCAGGAAGGGGAGCTCAGTGGGCAGGCAGGCTCTGTGTTCCCTCCCAGAGCCACCGGTGACAGCTCTGGGCTTGGCTCCCTGCTCCTCCTCCCCGAATGAGCCGCCGGCAGCTGGCAGGAGACTGAAATAGCAGTTGGGGGAGGGCCCTGTCTATAAATAGGTGGAGCATGCTCAGGGAGCCGCCGGCTGGCTGCCAGGAGCCCAGGCCTGGCGGAGGCCCCATGGGGGGAGGCGCGTTCCACCCCAGGAGGAAGCGCCAGTCAAGGGGGAGGGGGGCAAGGGAGGCCTGCACTCAGGGCCAAGGCCACAGACCTGGGTGGCCAGTGGCTGGACTAGAGAAGGGTGCAGGCAGAGGACCCATGCATCTGGGATCAGCTTTGGCCACTGCTGGGGGCAAACAATGGACTGGACACCAAGCAGCCAGCCTGGATCTTCTATCTTCCCCTTTTCTGTGCAGAGTGAGGAAAGGAATCAGAAAGACTAGGGAGAGGTGACAGACACCCAACCACCTGGTCTAACCTCACACCTCCTCCTTACAGCCTGTGGCGTCTGTATAACTTCTGCCTTCCCACAGAGTTGGGAGATGTCTCTCTACACTCTTACTATCAAGGAGACCCTAAATAGCAGTGGGGTGGCACCTCTCCCACCCATTCTACAGTACCACTTCTGGCCTCTCTTCAGGGACCAGAAAGATTTTCTGGGTAGGGTTTGCCCAGCCCAGGCAGGGGACTGGACAGCACCTGCCCATTCTCAGCTCAGTCAGTTCTTTCCTGCCAATGCACCCAGCTGAGAGCACCACAGACAGCAAACAGCATTGCCTTTGTGCTAACAATGACCACCAGTAAGAGGCCAAGCTGAGGAAACTGAGGTACAGCAAGACGAAAGTCACTCTCGCCATGGAGATGCTCACGTGACAGGGACCAGAGGTCTGAAGCACTGACCTCCATAACTCTTGGGAGAAATATACTAGTCTGCCCCAGGTACAGGACCTCCAGCGCCTAAACAGGAAGACTTGGGGTTGGAGACCCTCCAGCTAGTCAGAAAGCTGTTAGCAACCTAGTCTGGTGGAGCAGTCCCAGCTCTCCACCTTCCTGGGCCATTGGGCCACCGTACCATCAAAACTGGTACCACTGTCAGCATCACCTACTGTTGACCTCCCCCTTCTTCCTGGGTTGTGCCTCCCTCCCACTGATAAAGAGATCCCACTTGGCCCCCTGACCTCACTGGAGCCTTTTAATAGACTGGTTATTCCTGGGTCTGTAGCCTCCTCCCCTTTCCTGACGTCACAGTTACTATTTTGGACCCCTCCTGGCCCCTCCTTGCCCCCCACTCCAGGCACGGAGCCAGGGACACCTGTCCTCTCTCTGGACTGGATGACCTCACCCTCCTGTCAGGAGCCTGGGAGAAGCAGTCCAACCAAGGACATGGTGGCTGTGACTCCAGAAACTAATCTTCCAAGCTTCTGCCAGGGTACCATGGGGGCCTCCTCCCTCAGGTAGGAAAACACAGGTCCTCCTCCCTCAGGTAGGAAAACACACACAAGAGTGGTAGTAGAGGCAAGCTTTTCCAAGCATGGTGAGATGCAGACGGGGGATTTGGGGTTTGTTCCCCAGTGGCAGACCAGGAACTAAAGTGGGAAGAGTCTGAAGCTACAGTCAAGACAGATTCTAGAAGGAAAAGTAGAAGACCTGTGCAATCCAGGCGCTTAGCACTGGAAAACACCACCTGTCTACAGCCCCTCCTCCAGCTGCATCCAGATCAACTTGGTCTCTCAAGAAGAGAAGGGAAGACCAGAGGCTCTACCAATAACAGTCACAGGCAGACACAAGGGAGCCCAGAAAGCCGTGGGCAGCAGCCCCTCCCAGACGGGGCTCCACCCACCCACGCTGGGAACAACCAGAAGGGCTGGCTAGCCCTGTCCTGGCACACTCTTACCTGCCCCAGGCACAGGAGAGAGACAAGGGAGTCCTGCTCAGAGGAGGATAGCAGCTATGACAAATTGAAAGCAAAGTCCCTGAGACCCTAGACTAGCCTGATGTCAAAAGAAATCTCCCTTTTTTTGTTTGAGATGGAGTCCGACTCTGTAGCCGAAGCTAACCTTGAACTCACAATGATCTTTCTGATTCAGCCTTTCCACTGCTGGGACTACTGGTTTAAGCTATTAAACTTGGTAGAAAGAATTCTTCACAACTCTTTGAGGACACAAGCACTCAAAGGCCAGGGCTTCGTGAGAACAGCCAGCGCTATCATGACTTCTATGCTTTAGCAAGAGAAGTCTCCATCTTCAATGCAATTCCCAAAAGCCTCTGAGGAAATGCACCGGGATAGGTCTAGGTTGGGACGAGCATCCCTCTTCTTCTGAGAAGATGCAGATGATGTAACGAGGTCTTCCTAATGTCTAACCTAAGCTTTCCTGCTGTAGCACCCCCTTATCCTGACCACTTTTCCATCCCTACCCATCCACAGCTCCTAAGTCACACCCCACAAATCTCCCACAGTGCTCCCTGAGGATGTAGTCCATGAGACACATCCAGAGCCAGCACCAGTAAGCTCAAACCCAGCTTGGGCTACAGAACCAGCTCTGCTCTCCCAGCAGCACCTCTACCCCCACTTCTAAGGCTACACTCCGGCCTCCCAATCACCTGAAGCTGAGGCAGGGGAAAGGCCAACGCTGGCTCCTTCAGCTCTGCTCCATCTCATCTCCTGGGCCCAAAGGCTGGCTTGGGGCCCTGACCAAAAGGGAGGAGAAGAAGTCTTCTGCCCAAGGCTGGTCCAGAGACCCTGGACTGGGAGATGCCCAGAAAACATCAGCCCTGCTACCCTGCAATTCCTCCCATTGAGCCCAGTCAGTCATGCTGGGACCCATCAGTATGGACCAGAAACCGCCATGAGCCAGGTGCACCCTTAGGAACTGGCTGAATCTCCTCATTTAAAACCAACTGTAGGAAGAATATGGACACACACATCTTCTACTTCCCCTCTGGGTTGATACTGCCTCTTCTCATCAGCCATCCCTAAGCCTTCAATCTCTCTGGAAGCTGAGCAGAGGAAGAGAAAGCAGACTCCAATCTGCCAAGACACCTATAGACAAAGGAAGCCAAGGGTCTTCTCCCCAGACCCCTTCCCATGCCAGCACTGACCCACTTTCCCCTCCTCTGGCTGGCTGCCTGCCCTCCCTGGGGCTCGGTAGCAGAGCCTGAGGCAGGGAGACAGGACGCCAAGGTTCCTGGCTCCACCCCACACTCATGCCCCAGTTTCTCTGGTCACCCCAAAGGGAGGGGGCAGTCGCCCTCCCTCCTGGGAAAGGGAAGGAGAGAAAGTATAGAGGGCGCTAGGAGGTGCTGAGCAGACAGGTGTATCATACGACTCATCTGCCTCCCACGCAGGGCATAAGGAACCTGGATGCCTCCTCCAGGGCCCCACCAACAAACATCTAGTCAGGATCATGTGACAGGCCACATTCTTGTCCCTCTCTAAGCAATGGCCCTGAGAACAGGGTACAACCAGGGCGGTTGAGGTCCTAGGTCCCAGGGAGGCTCTTCTAAGCCAGAGCTGCTACAAATTCTATCAGTCTTTAACCCCAGGGGGCGGGGAGAGCGGGATATACAGACAGGACTGGCTCCAGAAAAATAAAGAGCGCCTCACCCTTTGCACCCTCCTTTGCCCAAAGAAAAAGGTAGAGGGAGACAGACTGCCCTCTTCGGGGAAGCAGGTTCCTCAGATGATCAGAGAGGTAGCTAGAGTCAAGTACTGGCATGCAGCCCAGTCCAGAGTTATATAAAGTGAGTGCCCACTGGCCAAAGTGGTGGGCCCAGAAGCAAGTCGCTCGATCTCTCTCTCTGCCACCCCTCAGCAGGAACTTGCATGCTGACTTTCTGGGACGGTAGGGATGGACCATTTCCTGTCTTGCTCCACCACAAGCCAGCCCACTGGTGAAGCCAGACAGGGACTTGTCAAATCAAAAAGTTCTTATGCTGAGAGGAACCAGGGGACAGAGAGAAAGCGCCCTGCTGTACCTGCCCTGCGGCTGTATGCCCTAGGGAGAGAGGAACAAGTGGGCCAGGATGTGGGGAGAGATCAGTGCTGCACATCACCCCCTCCTGTCTGTTGCCTATCCTGGGGCTCCCAATCTTTCTTTCTTGGGGCCTTCTGCAAGGTGTCCACTTCACTGTGGACACCTATGAGCTCTGAAAACAAAATCACTTTATTTTCGTTGTTTTCCAAGACATGTAGTCCCAGCTTCTTCCAGGCTCTGGGCATCGGAAGCCCCAACCCAGATGTCAGCTGAACTTGTGAACAGATGCTGAACCCCCTCAAAGAGGAAAAGCTATGTGCAGACTGGTTGTCTCTGTGCCACGGGGCAGTTGGATCCCACTAGAATAGCCGGCCCCCCAGAGATGTAGGAAAAACTAGGGGTAAGAGCCATAGCAGGTCACCTCTTGGCACAAGCAAAGAGCCCTGTTTTTAAGCCTCTCAACAATCTTAAAATATAGTTCTATATCCTGTGCCCCTCTCTGTCTCCCTCCCATACACGGAAAAGACATCATCTCCCCCTGCTGGGGGCAGCTGGAAAGCCAGCCAGGAGACAGGTCACCAAGAATACCTATCCTACCAGACAGAGCTCAGAAGCTGCCAAGCTAGTGGAGATCTCCAGCTATAACACACTCCCGCCAGCTCTAGCAGGACGGCTGTGAGGAGAACCTGGACAGTCAGTGACTAGAACACAGCCTTAGTAACTCACCTCTCACTGCAAGAGAACGAACCCCTACAGCTGGGAAATGTTCTCCCCAAGCCACCATGTTTCTGGGCAACCTCTGTGCCCCTAATCAAGGGTCAACTACCAACCCCCACGTGAAGCAGGGAATCAAGACGGCTCAGAGAAAGCAAGCAAGCACCACTGTGTGCCCATCTGAGCAAAGAGCAGAACTGAGGGACTGATGGATAGTCATCAGGCCTCTTCCTGTCCCTTTTATGACCAGAGGATGAGACAGGAAGCCAGGACTCTAGAGTCCACCTGGTGCAACACTTAGGGGTTTGAATAAAGGGCAGGAAGACCCCAGTGGGAAGTACAACCCCAGTAAGAAGATAGCTGGGGAATGGGATTTCCCAGGGAGGGGCTAAATTCATACCTGCTTCTTGCAGCTCAGTTTTTATCCAATGCCCTCATCCTCCCTTTCTCCAAAAGGGAAAACATCCATCTATCCATGCTTGCAGTAAAAGATACAGGGACAGGCTGTTCTAGGAAGGGTTAGAGTTGGGTGGGATACAGCAGGATAGGCACCGACCATCTCAGACTGTTTAAAAGGAGACAGCTGGGGACAAGAGGCAATTATTACTCCGACCATGCTGACCTATGACCTTCTGGGGGAACTCCTGAGTGTCCAGCTCAAGTCATTTGGACACATCCTCATAGGCCCGTGTCAGGACACACACAAACAGAGCTACCTTGAGTCCCACCCACAGACTATTCCTGGCACCACCCAGCAGGTTCCTAGCAGAGAGCAATGGGAACTGAGAGTCAAAGACCCCAACACAGGACTCCACCAAGAGGAAAAGGGTCATCTGCTTACACCCAGCAAAGGGTCAAGGTTCTTCTATAAACACATAACCCCACTCCTACCCCCCACACTGTAGAGCCTTTAAACCTCCACCAGGAAAAAGGTACAACACAGGAAACACAATACTCCAGCAAAGAAAAAAGCCACCACCACAAGAAGTAGCATGAACATTCAGCTGTATCCAGGAAAACACTTCCATCACTGTCCCAGGCTACCCAGGGAGGTTCACACCACCATCTCAGGTACCCAATGCTCTCATGTCAAGGGCAGGCATTGGGACATAGGAAGACCCAGGCCCTTCCAGAGCCATGGATTCCCAGGTCTGTCTCACAGTTGGCCTGTTTTTGAAATTTTGTTTTGTTTTGTTTTTCAGGAGGGTTTGTTGCTGTTGTTATTGTTGTTTTTGTTTTTTGATGTGACATTCTCTAATCCTGACCCCTTCAATCCCTGACATCTCAGACACTAGCAGTCAGCTGGCCTGGGCGGGAAACCCACACAGCCCACTGCATTCAAAACTGCCCCAGGAGGCTCCTCTCCAACCTCCCAGCTCTTACCAGACTCGTTGGGAGAGTTCATGCCGGCTCTGGGCCTGCAGAAAGCTGATGCTGGGGGCTGGGACGGGAGGGGGCGGAGCTGCGGTGATGTCAAGAGAGACAGACGATAACAGACAGACGGATGGGACAGGAGCCCGGGGCCGCAGTGCCTCTAGTGCCCATCCAAGGCCATCCTTCGGGGCGAGGCGGTCAGGCACTCAGAACGGCATCCCTGGGGAGAGATGGAGCAGGGTTAGAGGTCCCTAACTCAGGACTCAGAAATAAGGGAGACCTTGGAACGGATGTTTTGTACCAGGGAAGAGAGGGAGGGCCACCTGCCCGGGGCACAAAGGAAACAGCATTGGACCAGACTCTTACTTCTTCTCTTCCTACTTGGTGCCCAAGGGACAGGAAATGGCCATAGTGGTCTCTGCAGACATCAGTGCCCAATGACAGGTGCACCTACAGATTGGCCACATTTGGGGCAATGGGAAAAGGCTGAGCTGACATGGGGTCAGAAATTCAGGGAAAGCTACTGAGTACCCTGCTGGCACATGCCTTTAATCCCAGAACTTGGGAAGATCAGAAGTTCAAGGCTAATCGTGACTATATAAGTATAATGCTAGTCAGGCCTACACAAAATCCTGCCTCCAAAAACCCACCAGGGCCAATGAGAGGGCTCAGCTGGTAACCGTGCTTGCTGCCAAGCCTGATGGCAAGAGTTCAACCTGACTCACGTCGCAAAGGGAAAGAAACGACTCACGAAAGCAGTCTTTTGACCTCCATGTCTTCATTGTGCCACATACACACCCATTACATACATGTACACACACATACAAATAAATGTAATTAAAAAAATAATAAAATTGCTAAAGTTCAGGGAGGAACTGATACCCAGCCCAGCACCCCTGGGACTCACAGGCCCGGCCGGCATCTTCTCCCTATGTGTTGAGGCTCTGCCACCCATGTCTGGAAACACGCTTTCTTGTCTTCCTAACACCACCTTGAGTGAGGGCACAGGAGTGTGTTTCATGAAGTCAAACAGATCCAGCACTCTCCATAAGTGTGCTGGAGTTTCTGGGCCCTGACCCAAGCCTTGTTGTTCAGGTTGTGCTCTGTGGAAGGAACCATGAAATCCAGCCTGTGTGCTGCCTGTCAAGCAATGGTCTGACACATACAAAGTCTACCAAAAAAAAAAAAAGAAAAAAGAAAAAAGAAACCTTTTCCCTGTTTATACAAAGGCACCACCAAAAGGCCCAAAGTCAATGGAGTAACCGGAGGCTAAAGGGCCAGGAGTTTATCAGAGTCCCCCACCCTAGCCCTTCAGTCTGTCTTCAAGCCTTAGACACTAGGCAGCACCCACCTGGACCCTGAGGAGCCCTTGATCCACCCAGACATGATCTCATTCATTTGCTTCCAAAAGAAGCCAGGCTCTCCAGAGCCCTGAGAGCAAGATTCAGGAAGTGACCAAGATCTGCCAACATTAAAGCCCTAAGTCTGCTCCCCGGCCTCAAGCAACCAATCACGTATCATCTACCATCTGTCTCTCTTTACTTTAATACCAAACTTTCTCCCAGAGAGCCCTACCTCCCGGCAGTATTAAATCTTTGCAAACTCTCCATTCTTATCAAAGATTCCCAGGGGTGAGGTCCAGTTGGAGCCTAGAAGCCTCCCAAGTCTTCCTTGGCAGGGCCACAGGAATACACACAAAGACCCAGGAGTCCCAAGCCTGCTGCTCCCTGCTGCTCTGGACTTTGGGGCTACAGAAAGATATATTCAGATCAGGGTTCATGACTGAAAGACAGAGACTGAAGACAAAAGAACCTGTACAGGTCTGGGACCAAGTTCAGGAATGCAGCAGGTGGGGCTGTTAGTGTCCTGGCAGGGCCCGCGTGGGCAGGCCAGCTCAGCCCATGCCCACACCAGAGCTGGCGCCCAGTCCCGCTCACACCCTTTCCCGTGGGTTGAGGAACACAGGTTCAGAAATTCCCACGACTGCCAGCAAGTCTAAGTAGCCCAGCCCATCTACTTAATGAGAAAACCCTCCAATGCAGGCCACTCAAGAGGACTAGATGCCAAGGGGCCCAAAACTGATGAAGCTCAGCCCTTAACTCCCCTTACCCTCACCTAGTATCTCTGTGGCTCTTCTCCACTGGGGAGAAGAAGAAACAGCTCCTCAAACTCACAAAGTGGGCTCAGGATATAGTTATGTGCTATTGCTCCCCACAGAGTAGGACCCAGCGGCCCCAACCACCTGCAAAAGACATCTGCCAAGCCCCGAGGCCCAGTCCATAGGTCTTCCAAGTGAACAAGACCCACCAGCAGGGCTTCCTAGGGAACAAAAAAGCCTTCACAGGCCGATCAGAACAGGCTTAACTTCTTGTCTAGGGCAGGGCAAGGAAAGAGCAGGCAGTCTGAGGTGTTTGCACCCTCTTCAACAGAGAAGTGGCCTGCTATCGTTCATGGGTGAGTAGCTGGGGACCAGGAGCTGTATGGCTGCCACACTAGCCACCACTTGGATGAAACTAAGTGTGCAACATCAGCAACCCCAGAGTCCCGTTCCCCTCACCCTGATTGTCAACTCTATCCTTCTTCCAGACTACTCCAGGGTCTGAACCTACCTTCTACCTCCATCCAAGGCATCCCGGCAAGGAAGAGTGGAGGGAAGGGCAGAACCTCCACCTACAAGCTCTGCTAAGGTAAAGAAGGCAGGGGAGAAAGTCTAGGGCAGCAGCCCTATACCACTCACCAGCAATAAAAACTCCAGCAGAGGGTGGGAAGAAAAGGAGACAGGAAAAGGTGACCAGAGCCATACCATGGCCCGGGGCCACATCACTGCGCCTTCCTACAGAGATCTTGTTCCTCCAACAGCTCCCTCCAAATTCCCTTCCAGAACCACCACGCCTCCCACTCCCAACATACCAACGGAGCTTGAGAGAGGCAGGCCCAAGTCTTGAGCTCCTAGCCCAGGATCACTCTCAGGTCAGGGGCTACTCCCCAAATCACAGAGAACAAGGCCTAGCAGTTTGTACCAATCCTATGCATCCAAGATGGGCTTCACTTGTCGCAACACTCACTGCCTGGCAAAGCTCAAAGCCCAGACATCCCATCTCAGACACCAGCAGTTTCTCATCTCCATCTCTCCCTCCCGGCTACAGCCATAGAACAGACAACTGTTCCCAGCCTCCTCCCGGAGCCTCCACTGCCTAGTGCCTACCCCCCCCCGCCCCCCACCACCCCCCAGCTGAGCCAACAGAAGTCCAGGAGGATGGAAGCCACCCCAAACTAGGGAAAGGAGGAAGACAACAGGGGAGGGAAAAAAGGCACCAGGCTGACAAATTCATTTTTGCAACCGGCCCATTTCTGTTTGTCTGCTCAGACGCAGCTCCAGGCATCTGCACAAGCCAGATGGAGGAGGCTGCTATTTCTAGAAAAAAAAAAAAAAAAAAAGTGGGGGAAGGGAGGAGGTGGAGACAGAGGGCATTAGACAGGGTCTGTTTGCCCTAAAACTTCAGACAGAGTGATGATATCCCCTCCCCAGCACTACCAGACAGGGCTCTTATTCAAGAAAGGGCTGAGGTTGGGGCTGGGGTGAGGTGGGTAGGGGAAAAGGAAGGGAGAGAAAGTTTAACTAGCCAAAGTCAGCTACAATAGGCACCCTCACTGGCTGCATCGAGTTTTCATTCATGAGCAAGCGACAATGCTCCAAAGTGCCAAGAATTGCCGCCCCCCCTCACTGTCTCTTTCTCACCCCCCCAACAGGAGTGAGTCCTCCAACAGGCTGGCTGAGCCTGATGCCATGTTCCAGACACCCCTCCTCAGAGGGCCGTGAGTAGGAAGAATTAATTATTGAGGAGCAGCTGGTACTTCAGCACCGACTACATTACCCCCAGCTCCTAACGCTGCTCCCCCCTCCCCTGCCATACAAAAACAACAATGACCCCCATTCCCAAGCCCCGTGTCTAAGCACACTGCTAAGATACCAGCCCCAAGAAACAGGAAAGCAAAGCTCTTATCTCTGCAGCTACTTGGGGTAGGTGGTGCATGTGACGCTGTTACCCCCCACTCTAGATTACACGATCCTTGGAGGATACACTGAGGAAGAGGGCACCTGGGACTTGTCTCTCCTGCCCCTGGTGTGTCAGGAGGTGCTGGGAGCCTGCCCCTTTAATACAGGCTTTCCGTCTTTAACAAGATCTAGTCCAGATCCAAGTCTAAGAGGAAAGGGAGAAAAGGAGAGACTTAAGGAGGAGGAGGCAAAGCAAGTTCTCCTCAAGCTTTGTTGTTTAGGGAGGGAAAGAAAAGAGAAGACTGGGATGAACGGGCAGGAGCCCGCAACATGGCTCATCCGTAGCCCATCTCCACGGCCAGCATGGACTCCTAGGTTCCAGTGTGGAGGGCTTATGAGACTGGGGGTCCGCTCTGCCTGCAACCTTAGAACCAAAGTGGAGGGCCAACAGGTTCCAATGTCAGGATTAGCCAGAGGTCTTCTGGCCCAATCAATCTCCCATCCCTGCTTCCTTTTGTTCCTAGATCTGGCTCTATCTTCCCCTCCCTTTGAACCCTAAACCCCTCTCTCCATTCCCATCCCCAAGATCCAAAGCTAATTCCAGGACCCAGAAGCATAGCGGGTCACTACCAGAGTAATGGGTACACACACACACACACACACCAAAAGCAACTGCTACCCTTCCTCTTCAGGGACAAAGCTCATCTCAGAAGGCCAAACGCAGGGACATCAAGTGGTCACCTTCTCCCCGACTCCCCGCCCCCAGCTCTTAGATTAATTACTTATCGTCCAGCCAGTTCTCATCTTCCTGAGGGCCCCAGGGATGGGTGGGGAGGGGGAAGCCGACTACCCCTAAGTTAACAAGGCACTATTAGAACCTCTGCCCCATGAGAAACAAACCCAAGACTAAAACTGGGCGCCGGGGTGGGGTGGGGAGATCTGCCCTAGCCAAGAAAGATCACCAATTCATCTCCCAGCTCTTTCCCGAGCTCCAGGGTGTCAGACAGAAGAGGGTGGTAATAAACGCAGTAACGCCTCACAGGCGAGGGGGTGAATAGCACAGACAACTAAGGTGGGCCCCGCAGTCCTCTTCCACCTGCAGGGACGTCAAGGACATAAAATCAAGGGTATGTTCTTCGCCACTTGGAGAAGCACTGTGGGTGGGCTGCGCCCCTCACCTCAGAGTAACAAGAAAGGGGTGTCTAGTGAAAAGAGGGTCTGCCCAGAATCCAGGTTGCAAAGCTCAAATCGCCGTTGCAACGGATTACGAGCCGCCGGGGAGGAGACAAATCAGACATCCCCGGATGGTCTGCGGGCCATTTGGGGGCGCGGGGTGCGGGAAGATCGGCCCCTCCCTTACCTGCAGAGAAGGAGCCCTGCAAGGGAGGGATGAGGAGGGGCGCGCGCGGCGAGCCAGAGGCAACACTCCCCGAGCCCCGCGACGCTCCCTGGGGGTGCGGGCTGGCTCGGCGCGCGCGCCGGGAGGAAGGACAGGGTCGCGGGGAGCCCACGGGCAGCGACGGCGGGAGGACGGGACGCTGCCGGGCGTCCGGGGACAGTGGGAGGTGGGGTCCTGGCGGGTGCGGCGCGCTCACCCGCAGCGGCTCGAGCTCCGGCTTCGCGGGCGGCGGCGACAGCAGCGGCGGCAACAGCAGCAGCAGCGCCTCCTCGACGGCTCCTCCATCTTTGCGGCGGCTCCTCCGGCTCCGCTCGCCGCCGCCACCAACAACAACATTCGGAGACGTCACTCCCGTCACGTGACCCGACCCCGAGCTAAAAATAGGCTCAGACCCCCCTTTTTCGAGCTTCAGCCGAGAATCCTCCCCTCCCAATCGGCCCTCCCCTCAGATGGGCGGGACCAATAGCGCCACCGTGACAGCTTCTTAAAGGCCCAATACCCAGGCCAAGGTTAGGCTGGGGTGGAGGTGGCAGAGCTCCCGAGCTCTTCGCCAAGTAATGAAATGAGTAGAACCCGGATCCCAGCTGCTGCAAGGGCTGGATGTGTGGGATTTACGATTTTGTTCTCTGTGCTTTTTCGACTTCCTTTTCAAACGGTGGATGGTGCAATCTTTGCCCGCCTGAGCTGTTCCCTAACACGCCCTTCCCTTGTTAGGGGGAGGGTATGGGGATAGAATCCTAGCGGCTGCCTCAGACGTGGAAGCTCCTGCAGGACCGTAGAAACTGAAAGATTAGCTTGGACAGGTCTCTTAACTCATCGTGGCTAATCTGGCACAGCGCTGCACCTTGATAAACTCTTTGGGGAAAGCCAGCATAGGTTGTAACTGTCCCTGACCTTCAAAGGAACAGACCAAGAACCTAAATGACCACTGGTCTCAAACTTTGATACCACACATACATGTCAGTGGAACCGAACATGACTGTGTTATAAAACCTACATAGTTTTGTCAATGACCTAGCAATTCTTCTACGAAAATGTATTCTAAGAAAATATTGTGCTCCAAAATGTGCATAGAAGGCGATTGTTTATAATATGAGATGTTGGAAAGAACTTAATATCCATCAGATAGGTATCTGCAATAAACTAGGGGACATCTATTCAGTAAGTTACCATGCAGACACTTAAAATTATATACAAATATATAGAGAAAATTATATATATATTCAATTAATCTGCTTACCTGGATGTGTTTCTGCAAAAAATTTGGTAATAGTGTTGTCACGTAATGAGCCTTAAAGACAAGTGACTATTTTTAAGATCCCTGAAAATGCCTACAATTTTGTAAAAATTATAATTATACGGGTCGCCGGGCGGTGGTGGCGCATGCCTTTAATCCCAGCACTTGGGAGGCAGAGGAAGGCGGATTTCTGAGTTCGAGGCCAGCCTGGTCTACAGAATGAGTTCCAGGACAGTCAGGACTACACAGAGAAACCCTGTCTCAAAAAACCAAAAAAAAAAAAAAAAAAAAAAAAAAAAAAAAAGTATACGGGTCTACAGCCTGGAGCATAGCTCAGAAGTAGAACATGTGGATAGCACCTGAGGCCTGTGTTCAATACCTAGCATCAAAAACAAAACAACATGCTTGTAACAACATATTTACTACACACACACACACACACACACACACATTTTAAAGCAGATGATGATAGTGAACTCCTGTAGTCTCTGCACTTGAGAGGCAGAAGCAGGCAGATCTTTATGAGTTCAAGGCCAGCGTGGTCTACTTAATAAGTTCCAGGACAGCCAGGGCTACATAGAAAGAAATTGGGGAGAGAGAGAGAGAGAGAGAGAGAGAGAGAGAGAGAGAGAGAGAGAAAGTCATTCTTCATGACAGTGTGTTTGAGCCCAGTATCAATCTGAGAGAACTGAGCTCCTGTTTCAAAAATAAAAAAGCATATGAGGAAAAAAAAAGCAAAGCAAGACCCAATAGGAATATTGATTTGTGCCAGGCGGTGGTGGCGCACACCTTTAATCCCAGCACTTGGGAGGCAGAGGCAGGCAGATCTCTGAGTTCAAGGCCAGCCTGAACTACAGAATGAGTTCCAGGACAGCCAGGGCTACACAGAGAAACCCTGTCTCAAAACAAACAAACAAACAAACAAACAGGACAGAATATTGATTGGTTCCAACACTATATGTAAAAGTTCATGTGTCTGACTCTGCATGCATAAAAATCCTAGGAGATATAAACCAAATGTTTTCTTTCTTTTTTTTTTTCTTCTTCTTTTTTGTTTGTTTGGTTTGGTTTGGTTTTTCAAGACAGAATTTCTCAGTGTAACCAGTCCTAGCTGTCCTGGACTCAATTTGTAGATCAGGCTGGCCTCACAGAGATCTGTCTGCCTCTGCCTCCCAAGTGCTGGGATTAAAGGCATGTGCCGCCATGCCCAGCAATGTTTACTTTCTTTGTTGTCTTCTTCTATACCCCCTGAAATCTGAAACAATCACATGTAAAATAAAACACATGCATAAATGGTGCCAATGTAAATGGTAAAGGTTTTTCCTGTAAAGTACCTCATGACTGCCCCATGCCCACCATCTCCATCCTTACACCTCCATCCTAACCAAAACACACCTTACCTGAAATACTGTAGCTGTATCCTGGCAACTAATACCCTCTCCAAATCCCTCTCAGTCTCCTCCAAAGGTCGGATCGATCATTCAGAAAGTCTACTAAAGAACAGTTTTGAAAATAATTCTGCTTTTTGTCACTAAAACCTGCCAACAGCCCAGTACTTGGGAGGCAGAGGCAGGCAGATTTCTGAGTTCGAGGCCAGCCTGGTCTACAGAGTGAGTTCTAGGACAGCCAGGGCTACCCAGAGAAACCCTGTCTTGAACTGCCAAAGGTCCAGAAGTATGCAGATCAACTCACCAGAGAAACTTGTTCGGAAATGTTCATTCTTGGACCCCACCCCCAAGGCTTGTTCAGAGTGGGAAAGAGGCCCAGAAATCTTCATTTTTAATACACACCCAGGAGATTTTGCTGCAGCTGGTCCTCTCCTAGATCTTAAGAAAATACCAGCCCAAAGTTTGAGCATGACATGATCTAAGCTTCCCCTCCTAAGCTGAGCTTTTGGAAGTCCAGCCCTGTACCTTTCTCTCTTTTTTCTATGTCCCATTGCTGGAATGCCCCTGCTCCCTTCTCTTTGCCTCCAACCCATCTGCCAGAGTCCGGTTAAATATTACTTCCCGAAGGGAGTCTTTCTTTGTCTTTTAATTAAATGATCCCCCCTGTTATACATGCTTTTGCTGACCCCGGTAATAACTTGTAAACATGTGTCTCTTTATAGCACTACTGCTTCAGTATCTCTCTCCTGCTGTTTGTGGGGAAGGTGCTAGGTATCCCACTAGGACCTTACACATACTAAGCACAAGTTCTAAGCACTGAGCTACACCCTCTAAGCACTAAGGGTCTTGAGTACAGAATCTGCACATTTGCTAGAACGTGCTTGGATGGCTTGATGAACTGTGCTGAAGGAGATGAACGAATGTTATAAGGGCAAACCAAGGTAGCATCCTCACACTGGACAGTAGGCTCTGGGCAGAAAGGACACACAACACAGACATCCCACATCACTCTGAGTCAGGGGGGGGTCTTCCTGTCTTCTTCCTGGAACACAAACCCTTCGTGCTGGCTAGTATTGTGTCAACTTGACATAAGCTAGAGTCACTAGAGAGGAGGAAGCCTCAATTGAAAATATGCCTGGGGAAGATCAAGCTGCAGGCAAGCCTGTAGGATATTTTTTCTTTTCTTTCTTTCTTTCTTTTTTTTTTTTTTTTTTTTTTTTTTTTTTTTTTTTTTTTTTTTTTTGAGACAGGGTTTCTCTGTGTAGTGCTGGCTATCCTGGAACTCACTCTGTAGACCAGGCTGTCCTCGAACTCAGAAATCCGCCTGCCTCTGCCTCCCAAGTGCTAGGATTAAAGGCCACCACCGCCCGGCATGTAGGATATTTTCTTAATTGGTGATTCATGGGGAAGGGCCCAGACCCTTGTGGATGGTACCACTCCTGGGCTGGTGGTCCTGGGTTCTCTAAGAGCAGACTGAGCAAGCTATGGAGGGCAAGCCAGTCAGCAGCACTCTTCCAAGGCCTCTGCATCAGCTCTGGCCTTCAGGTTCCTGTCCTGATTTCCTCCAGTGATGAACAATGATGTGGAAGCATAAGCCAAATAAACCCTTTCTCCCCAAGCTGCTTTAGTCATAGTTATGTTTCATCATAACCATAGTAACCCTAAGACATCCATATTATTCTGTTCTATTCTCTCCAATCTCTCTCTCTCTCTCTCTCTCTCTCTCTCTCTCTCTCTCTCTCACTATTTATCTAATTTATCTATCTTATCTTTCTCTCCTCACTATGTATCCCAGCTGGCCAAGGCCTCAGCCTCCAAAGTGCTGGAATTATGAGTGTTTACTCATGACCATCCTATTTTTACCATTATACAGTGTTTTTGGTTTGGTTGGTTTGGTTTGGTTTGGTTTGGTTGGTGTTTTTCTGAGACAGGGTTTCTCTGTGTAGCCCTGGCTGTCCTGGAACTCACTTTGTAGACCAGGCTGGCTTCGAACTCAAGAGATCCATCTGCTTCTGCCTACCTAGTACTGGGATTAAAGGGGTATACCACCACCACCACCACCTGGCTCTATTACATAATTTTAAGATAACTTTAAAAAAAAAACTTTTTAAGATTTATTTTATTCTATTTCTGTATATGAATGTTTTACTTGCATGTAGGTTAAGAGTACCATGTGTGTGTCTGGTACCCTCGGAGGTCAGTAGAGGGTCCTCTTGGAACTGGAGCTACGGATGGTTGTGATCCTCCATGTGGGTGCTGGGAATTTAACCTGGGTCTTCAGCAAGAGCCATAGTGTTCTACGCTACCGAGCCAGTCTCTGGCACCCTTAAGATGTCTTGTGGCAGTGAGATGGAATTTCCCAGCTGCTCATGTTTTGCACCCCTGAGTTGACCATGGGCTATTTGGAGAAAGGGAGATGACAAGATCGTACAACCTTGCCTCCTGAGCACCTAGCTTCTTGCCTCACACAATCTTAGGTTCTCAGTACAGGTTGTGAACTTTGTATGGCAGATGTCAGCTAGTAACTATCTCAGGGAGCCAGTCCACCTCATTCTATGCATGAAAGAATGAAGACGGAAAGAGGTGAAGTAGCTGCCAAAGGTTCCTAAAAGCAATCCTGGGAGTCAAATCCAGATCTCATTTCTCTACACACAGGGAAGCAGGACTGGGGAAAAGCATGTTTCACTGCCATGATTTCATATAGATAGATAGATAGATAGATAGATAGATAGATAGATAGAGGGAGAGAGAGAGAAAGAGAGAGAGAATGTAGATATAAATACAGATATAGATATAATCATGATGGTGTGCTATACTCCTAGCACTTGAGAGGTAATAACAGGAGGATCAGAAGTTCTAAGTCAATCTCTATCTCTCTGACAAGGCTGCCTGTGCTCCATAAAACTGTCTTTAAAAAAGAGTGTAAACTGGGTATGGTTGTATACAGCTTCAGTTCCAGCACTCTGGAGGCAGAGGCAAGTAGAGCTCTGTGAGCTATAGGCCAGCTTGGTCTGCATGATAAGAGCTCATCTAGAAGATACCAATAGATTTAAAAAAAAAAAAAAAAAAAAAAAAAAAAAAAAAAGCATTTACCATACTGAAGAGTAGTTTTCAGATCTCCCCTTCTCGAGTATGTCAATACTGAATAACTGAATAACACGTCATCCCTTTTGCACATGCTCCTTTCTGGGGAGACAGAAAAGCTTCTTTTCCAGTTCTTACACAGAATATGTCACTATCTTGTCATGAGTCCCCTAGGGTAGGCAGGAGCTCTTTCCAGGACCATTTCCCATAGACACAGGAACTGAGGGAGCAGCTCTAACCACTCAGTCAGTCTCTCCAGGTAGAGTTAGCCTGCAAACGGAATCCAGCAGCTGACTGGGGAACTTCCAATCCTGTGAACCAATGATGAATTTGGCTTCTTGGTAGAAAAAATATGTCTCAGTGGAGAGCCACACACTTATAGAACCTGACTGGTGGTGGCACAAAGGGACTTTGGACATGGATTGGGAGAGGGATGAGGAGCAGTTAAATGTCACTGCTGGGGACTCTGCAGTTGCTACTCTCCTGTTTGGAATCATGAAGATGTTCTGGCCATGACTTGGGGCAGGAAATAAAGCCATCTATTCCCTGATAGCAGGTTAGCAACACCCACCTCCTCCAAACCCCTCAGATGTCTTGGGTCTGTGCCCTGGAGGGTCAGCAATGCCTGGAAATAAACAGGGTACCCAGGTTGATGTGCCCTCACCTTTAAACTCTCACCCAGTATTTTTCTTAAGTAAAAAAAAAAAATCTTTAGCTCCCTCAGCAAGTTTGCAGAGGACAGAGAGCTCTACTTGGAGGGGCCATCTTTAAGTGGCCTCTATGCCTCTCCAAAGAATAATTGTATTCTGAGTGACTGCAGTCGAAACAATGTGGTTCTGCTCAATACAGCCACAGGTCAAAAGTAATACAGGCTGAAGAAGGACCAGGCTGACTGACCCAAGCAACGGTCACATAGGAGACATTTATCAAGACAAGTCGAAGCTTTTGTCACCCACCAAAAGCAGCTTGCACACAAAGGCATCCTGTACACATTCTGTCCAGCAAGACTTCACTGAACATACTGAGAAGTCCCAAGGTCAGCACGGTGCTAAACACTGGGAACTGTAGAGAAGACCAGACGACAGGTCAGGAGGTAAGGGAGCCTAGAACTACACTGAAATAAGATGTTAGAACTCACTTCCCCTCAGGGTCTTGGTCTCCTCATCTGGGAAACAGGACTTCTGTTTTCTGAGGTCCCTTTCTGTCTCAACCCTCAGAAAGTACACAATTAGATATGTTGGCAGATATGACCATGTCCAGCACAGTCACAGGCTTTGAAATTTACAGCGTACCTTCATCTCAGGTTACTCCAGGCCAATCTTGCCCCAGGACTATTTACAGAGTAAGCTCTAGAGCTGGAAGAAGGTTTATGTCAGGAGCCAGGATGTGGCTCAGTTGGTGACGTGTTTGCCTAACATGCACAAAGCCCTCATGTTTGATCCTCAGCATGGGAGCTGGAAGCAGGGGGATAAGAAATTCTAGGTCATTCTCTCGGCTTCATATGGCCAGTTTGGGAGCCTGGCCTACATGAGACCCTATTCAAACGAAAATGGAAAGGAAAGTTTAAAAAATAACACTGTATATAGATTCAGTGTTATTCATGCCTGAGAGCTACGTGACAACTCTATAATGAAAACTGTCCCTAGGAAGCCTAGGTTTGGCATAGGTCTCATGTGTGACCTTCTCTGAGCCTGCCCTCCCTCCCCCCATCCAGACCTCCTTCCCTCCCTCTTTTCCTCTCTCCCTCCTTCTCTCCCCCCTGGTTTCTTTCTTGGGGAGGTTAGTATTGTGTAACAGTTTCCTAGGAGATCAAAACATTCTATCTTCCACGGGAGCTTCAAGAACTCCCAGAAACTGACCAGATTCAGTAGATGCCCCCCTGTCAGAGTAAGCTACAAAGAAGACTCAGACAAGAAGAGCTGCCTGAAAGAGGTTTAGAGCACCTGGGGCACCTGGAAAGGAAGGATGCTCTACAACCTGTTGAGATGCTTGCAGGCTGTGTAGTGAGCTCCAGGTTCCCAGCTTTGTGAGCCGTCATCCATGCTGGGGTGGGCTTTAGGGATGCAGCATCTTTGAGTCATGTCTGCTCCTGTAAGTGACCCCTCACCCATATCCCTGTAAGGAACCCCAGTAAAGCTCATTGGCTCACCTTGTTGGGCTTTGTTGGTACCCGTACTTTAACCTGTCCTAGGCTCCCTATTTGGGGCGAGTAGATGCATGCATTGTATCTGTCTGGGAAACGTTCTGTTACACAAGCAGAGAGGAAGTTTCCTTTCTCTCCTTTTTCTCTCACTTTTCATTTCTTCTCTTTTTATGGCAGCAATGGGATATGAATGGGGCTGTCTGTTCACCCAGATCTCTATTTGATTAAAAATAAAAAGTTAGACTACGGTATGGGGGGAGGGACATGCCTATGCATTCATGCATATGAGCAAGTACCTATGTGCCACGGTACCAGTTTGGTGATCATCAGACAATTCCTGGGAGCTGTTTTTTGCTTTTCATACTGTTTTTGCAGCCGGATTTTAATCCTTTCTGATATTTTGTCCTGTACTCCAGGCTAGTTAAGCCCATGAACTTCCAGGTGATTTGCCTGTCTCTTTCTCCCATTTCCTAGAGATATGTGTCATCTATCCCATGTGGGCCTTGAACTTGTTATATAGCCAGGAATGACCTTGAACTTCTGATCCTCCGGCTTCTACTTCCTAGTGCTGGGATTATAGAAATGCTTCGCCAGTTTATATGGTGCTAAAATAGAGCCCAAGGCCTTTCCCTTCCCTCCCCATCCCTAGGGACCTTACCTCTGGATTTGAGGCAGAGTGAAGCTCAGCATCCAACACAAAATCATGCTTGGCTCTGCAATGTTCGGAAGAATAGTAACAGAGCAGCACCAGTTAACAGCCCTCTGGGCCTCAGTCTTTTTGTCTATAAAAGGGCATGGCCCAGCTAAGGCAGGAGTATCGTGAGTTTGAGTCTAGCCTAGACTAAAGATGAGACTCAGAGATGAAGCTGGGAGGAGAAGAGTGTTGATTGGATAGAGGATGATGGTGTCTAAGGACGTCCCCAGCCCTTCCAACTAGCTCTTGGCTGGAGCTGTAGTTGAAAACAAATATCAGCAACAAAATAGGAAGGACTGACTCGAGGTGTGTGCCTGAGTCACTCCTTGCTGACAGCATTAGCTGGCTCTTCACACCTGTGAACCTCCCCAGGCCACTGCCTCCTACTTTACTGATCTGGAAGCTGGGGGCGGGTAGGTCACTGGTGTTACACTCAAGTAATGACAACACCTAGGGAAAGCCAGCACTGGGACTTCTACAACAAGCTGGGAATTTGTTTAAAATAAAGATTACTCCAGGCACAGTGGCCACTGTCATAATGTTCAGAAACATAATGATTTTTTTTAATGTATATATGGAAAGAGAGAGAAGAAAAGCTAACAGTGCCCTCCTCTGCAGGTATCACTTTGATGGAGACTTTCTCCACTGCCAGCTACTGGATAGGGGGATTAAAGGATAGCAAGTGATCAGAAGCCTGGGGCATGCGCAGAATCCTCGGATAAGGCTTCAACATCCAGTGCTCTCTAGGGACCTGGGGTGGTCCACAGGAGCCTTCCTACTCCTCCAGCAGTAAGATCAGAAGAGCAGCTAGCTGGGAAGAAAGCCTGTTTGCCCTCATCCCCTGATAGTTGGGACCTGGAGCTGGGACCAAGATGTTCCTGGAGTGTCTAGGATTTCTCCCTGACTCCTTGGGAGTCCAGGCCACATGGATTCAACAATGCCAGCATCAGGTCTTGCTTGCCAGATGTGTGCCCCATGTCTGTAGTTCCTTACAGACTATCTTCTCTGGGCAGAGCATGCCCCAAGTGTGCTAGAAGAGGGCAGAGAGTGTAAAAGTACCTGCTCTGGAGAAAACTGCCATCTTACTGAAACAAGATGGCATGTCCCCTGTGTGACAGAGCTCACCTCTGACTGTAGAAGTTCAGGCAAATCGCTTTCCCTCTCTGAGCCTCAGTTTCCCCTTGATGATTAGAGTCAGACTCCGAAACTTGGCAATCTTGACATCAGACAATAATGGGAAATTAGAACCAATGGACTAGACATCCTACATGGAGAAGTATGGACTACTGTGTGTATGTGAGGGGTGGCTACAAGGTCTCTCTACGTAGTCCTGGCCCAAAGTCAGGTGTAATCTATAATTAATATATAATTAATCTTAGAAGCTGGGGATCTGAGGCAGGAGAATGGTACCTTGGGTTATTATTTGGAATACTATCTCAAAACAATCAAAGAAAAACCTTGCCAAATGCTCTCTCCAATAAGTAATCTTTTGGGGTTTTTTTTTCTGTTTTTTTTTTTTTTTTTTTTTTTTTTTTTTTCCCGAGACAGGGTTTCTCTGTGTAGTCTGGCTGTCCTGGAACTCACTCTGTAGACCAGGCTGGCCTCGAACTCAGAAATCCACCTGCCTCTGCCTCCCAAGTGCTGGGATTAAAGGCATGCATGCACCACCACTGCCCAGCCACATAAAAGTTTTTAAAAGGTGAAAACAAAGCCAGCCAGTGGTGATAACCTTTAACCCCAGAGTGGGGGAATAGGAGCAGAAGCAATGGATCTCTATGAGTTCAAGGTTAGTCTGGTTTACCTAGGAAGTTTCAGGATAGCCAGGACTACATAGAGAGACCCTGCCTTAAAAAAAACCACACACACACACAAACGAACAAACAGGGACTGGAGAGATGGATCAGAGGTTAAGAGCACTGACTGCCCTTCCAAAGGTCCTGAGTTCAATTCCTAGCAACCACATGGCTCACAACCATCTGTAATGGGATCCAATGCCCACTTCTTGTGTGTCTGAAGAGAGTGACAATGTACTCATATACATAAAATAAATAAATCTAAAAAATAAATAAAAATAAGAACAAACAAAACTAACAAACATCACAACAAACAAACAAAAGAGCTAGGCCTTTAATCCCAGCACTTGGGAGGCAGAGGCAGGCAGATTTCTGAGTTCGAGGCCAGCCTGGTCTACAGAGTGAGTTCCAGGACAGCCAGGGCCAAGGCTAAGGCTAACAGAGAAACCCTGTCTCGAAAAACCAAAAAAAAAAAAAAAAAAAAAAAAAAAAAGCTAGGCATGGTGGTGCATGCCTTTAAACCCAGCACTCCAGAGGCAGAAGCAGGTAGATCTTTGTGAATCCTAGGCCAGCCTGGTCTACAAGTTCCAGGTACAGAGAGAAACCCTGTCTCAAAAAACAAAAGCAAAAAAAAATTTTTTTTAAATAGTTCTAGTGAGACCAGTAGTCAGAGGCAAGCAGATATCCGAATTCAAGGCCACCCTGGTCTCCAGAGTGAGTTACAGGATGGCTAGGACTTCACAGAGAAGCCCTGACTTGAAAAAACAAAACAAGGCCAGCCTGGTCTACAGACTGAGTTCCAGGACAGCCAGGGCTACACAGAGAAACTCTGTGTAAAAAAAAAAAAAAAAAAAAAAAAAGAAAAGAAAAGAAAAAACAAAACAACCCAGTTCCAGTGAGATGGCCTGTTGGGTAAAGGGACTCACCACCAAGTCTGATGACCTCAGGACCCACAGATTGAAAGGAGAGAACTAAGGCCTGCTATTTTTCCTCCCACCTCTGTGAGCACGCTCTGGCATGAGCATTCACGCAAATAAATAAATGATTTAAATTTTTAAAAATTCCATGAAATAAAAATAAAACAAAAGTGATTTGCCAACTTTACAGCAACTCGAGCATTGCAGAGACTGATCGAGGCAAGAGAACTGAAAGTTCAAGGCCAACCTGTGCTACATAGTAAGACCCTGTCTTTAAAATGAAAACAAATGCCCCAACAGCAAAAAGACACTTGCTGTCTGCCACCTGCCATCAGTCTTTCAACCTGATGTGCTACTAGCTTTCCAGATCAAGCCTAAGGTCTAGAGATGAGGTATTGAAAATCAATCAATCAATCAATCAATCAATCACTTGCTAATCCCAGTAGGCATAGTGAGTCTGGGGTCCTTATTCCTGCAGGATTCTTGGAATATAGAAACACACTTGCAGATGACTATTTGTCCTTGCAACCTAACCTCTCCCCCAGGTTGATTCTACAAAGCAGGAAGCCTGGCTGGGGAACTCAGGTGCTGCAAACACCTTGGAGGCAAAGACCATTTCCAGGGTGGAAGGCAAACGCCGGGCCACTGAGTGATCCAGTGTGGCTAAACCAGGTCAGTGAGTGATCCAGTATGCCTAAAACCAGAGAACCAGCCAGGAAGAGAGGGTTGTGGTTTACCTTTGACTTTGTCCAAAGCCAGCTCTCCACACAGGCAATGCATGCTATGCTCAACAGCCCAACCAGGAAGGTACCAGGGTCCACTTTCACAGATAAAGAAAACAATGTTTAAAAGTTTAATACAGCTGCAAAGTGCCAGGGCTCAGACTAAGCTGAGGTCTTATTTGTTCATGACAGTCTTATGTAACCTGGTCTAACCTCAAATGCACTATATATCAGAGGCTGGCCTCCAGTGTGTAATTCTCCTGCCTCTCTCCCTTCCACATGCTCATGCCCAGTGCTGAGACCACTGTCTGGTTGTACAGGTGTTTTCCACAGAGGGGATGGAGTCCACCAAGTAAACCAGTGCTTAAGCCCGGCTCTGGACTCCGGAACTAGGAATCAAACCGTACATTTTTACTCCCTGGGTTTGGGGTTTCTGGAAAGTTCCTGAAATCTCCATAACTTTAACTCCATTCTAAAGGCAAGGATGAGCCTGAAGGTGTCGCTCAGTGGTAGAGCCTAGTCTTTGGAACAGGCCTGGGTTCGATCCCTGGCATTATTTTAAAAGGAGAGGATGAGGCTGGAAAGATGGCTCAGTGGCTAAGAGCACTTCCAGAGCAACTTCGACTCCATTCCCAGCACACACACCGAAGTTCACAACACTCTGTATTCCAGTTCTAGGGGATTAGCGCCGTCTTCTGGCCTCCATCCGCACTGCATGTATATAGGGCACATATAAGCAGGGAAAATACTAAAACACATTTTTTTTTGTTTGTTTGTTTGCTTTTGTTTTTTCAAGACAGGGTTTCTCCGTGTAGCCCTGGCTGTCCTGGAACTCACTCTGTAGACCAGGCTGGCCTCGAACTCAGAAATCCACCTGCCTCTGCCTCCCAGGTGCTGGGATTAAAGGTGTGAGCCACCACTGCCCAATCACAAACACGTTCTTAACCCATAATTAAAAAAAAATAATTGTTAATAAATAGACAAATGCTTTTCTAATCTTTTTCTCCGCTATTTTTTCTAAAAATAAATTGTATTGCACTGCACATCATATTATCTATTCTGGGTTTTTTTTTTTGTTGTTTTGTTTTAGTTACTTTTACTTTGTATGTATGTATGCATGTACGTGCACTGTATGAACGCCTGTGCCCATGGAGGTCAGAAGGGGACCCCATAGAACAGTTATGAGCAATTATGTGGGTGCTCAAAACCAAACCCCAGTCCTCTCTGCAAGAGCAGCAGGTGCCCTTAACCACTGAGCCATCTCTCCAACCCTATCACTCTCTGTCTGTCTCTCTCTGCCTCTCTCTCTCTCTGTGTGTGTCTCTGTCTCTCTGTCTCTGTCTGTCTCTTTAAATTGCTGAGCTACAAGCTCCTGCTCAATTCTGGTTTGGTCTGGTTTGGTTTGGTTTGGTTTGGTGATGGGCTTATATCCCTGGGCTTCCTGTGTGTCAGAGACACATTCTATCACTGAACTGTTCTTTTAAGCCTCAGTAAGCCTCATGGGACCCAATAGTTCCAAAAACTTTAGGGATTGTCCAGTCCAAGAGGGGTAGGTTGAAAGATGCCAGGAAAGGGATGTACAAAGGAGAGGGGCCATTAGGTCCTGAAGATGGTCAGGCAATGGGGAGACACTGTGTGGGACTTCCTAGGGAAATAAGGAACACACCAGTTCTCCCCCTATGCCCGACTCCCCACCAGCTATAGATGCTCCAACCAACACCCTTCAAGCAACTCCTTTCTTCCGGCCATGTTTGTCTTGATGATCCTCCTAAGTATAAACTAGATGCCAGTCCTTGAGACCAGACAGCTGCAATCCACCCCAAGCCCTGTCTCACCTGCACATCCCTGACTGGGTCGGCTTCACTGCCAAAGGGAGCCAAAACCCGCTCCAAGCGTCCAGCTTCCCTCCCCCACTCCCACCCTACTCCACCCCGTCTTAGAGAGCCCACTGAATTCAGTTTGGAGAGGTGGGTGTTGGATGGGACTTAAAGGACTGAGCTGGATGCATCTGTCCTCGAGAGATCCTGTGATGACTCACATGCCACCCGAAGGGAGAGGGAAAGAGGGGCTAAGGGATGAATGGATTGCAAGTCAAAAAGGAGGGGCGGAGGAGAGGCGCTCCGGTGCCTCGATTGGCCCGCGTCAATTTCTTCCCAACATCTGCAGTGCGTGGGGTTGAGTGATCCCACCGCAGGGTGGGGGTAGCGCTGCGAAGCTGCCTGGCTGACGTTCGCTTCCCGCCTGCTGGGCCGGCTGCGAGCAGTTCCTCAGTGATTCAACGACTCACCGCATTGTCAGTCTGATTCACTGCTCCGCTGGGGCCTTGAAGGAGGGGGGCCGTAGCCCTCTCTGTACGTCTTACACGCGCGCATTCACACGCGCGCGCACACACGCATATCCGCGCAAGTGGGGCTCCGGCAGGGCTTCTTATATGCTAGGGTCAGCACCCCATTAATAAGTTTCCCATGGTAATGAGAAGATGATCTCTATCACCTGGTGCAACGGAGAACGAGCTTGGAATTTCTGTCTACTAATATCCCTGTCGCTATTTCCAGGAAAACATGGAAAATTAAACACTATTAAATCTTCAGCTCCTTAGTGGAACCAGCTACGTGCTTGATAACCAGGAGGGGCTAGCAGCTAGTCCAAGGGACAGTGCGTTTATACAGAGTAAATTTCATCGGCATCCAGTTCTATTGAACAGCTGGTTTACATATATGGAGAGCTCACTAACTGAAGTTTTGCACGCAGCCACCCAGACAGAGCAGCTCTTCCCCCGGCTCCCATATGTGGCCCATAACGCACATCGAATTCCACACACACACTCAACATGCAACACCCACCCACCAACACAACACAAAACCCCATGTGTGTACACACTGTCTCTTTGGTCTGCCACTGTCCATAACAAGGCATCTAAATACACGCATCAAACTGGTTTGCATACAACTGTTCCTTGATAAAAACATGAATGGGGGGGGGGGATGCGTTTGCAAACATGCCGAAATAGATACAAACCCAAGCCATGTGGTTCCCAGAACAATTCCCCCACACAAGTTTGCAAATTAATGTAGTGGGGAGGGAAGCCATATTTGCTGAGACCCTGCCAACGTGCCAGACATGAAGTTAGCCATTTCAATGCAATTCATCTCATCTCGCAGAAACCCTGCAAAGATACAGAATTCTGTTTTCATAGATAAAACAATAAAGAAAGGTTTATCTGGGAGGTAAAGTAACTTACTTAAGATTACATGCCAGTTAGCGGGAGACTCAAATGTATTTTTTGTCCTAACTCCATAGCAAATGCAGTAGGCTGTTTTCAAACCCAACCCCCACGGCATGTGCGCGTTCATGTGTTTCCTTTGTACTTAAGAAAACTCCTTCATCAGCCAGTGGCAGCTTCTTGTGGAAGTGGGCCTAAAGTTGCCCAACTCATCCACTCTCTTCTCTGGCAAAAGCGGTATATCATTAAACAAACGCTTGCGTAATATCTTCCACACACTAAGTGCTTGGTCACAAAAGCTGCAAGAGCCAGGCATGGTGACACACACACACACACACACACACACACACACACAATCCCAGCACTTGGGGAAGCTGAGGCAGGTGGATTGCTGCAAATTCAAGGTCAGTCTGTGACACATTTGAGGCCCTGTTTTAACTCTCCCCTCCTCCAAAAAGAAAGTCAAATGACTAAATAAAAGTAGACAGTTCATCAGGGAGTGAGCGGAGGAGACCCCAAAGAGATACAGGACACCCAGTAGACATTAGTTATGATGTAGGTAAGTCCTGAATTCAGGGACTAGAGGAAAAAGGAGGAAAGAAAGAAGGAAAGAAAAAGAAAAAAAAGAGAGAGAGAGAGACAGAGAGAGAGAGAGAGACACAGAGAGAGAGAAGACTGAGAGCTGGCTCAGTGGTTAAAAGCACTGACTGCTCTTCCAGAGGTCCTGAGTTCAATTCCCAGCACCTACACTCACAGCCATCTGTAATGGGATTTGACGCCCTCTTCTGGCTTGCAGGTGTACATGCAGCAGAACACTCATACATAAAATAAACAAATAGACAAAAATAAAAACAAAAAAGAGAAAAAACATAAAAGAAAAGGGGCATTGGCTGAGCACAGAGGTGCATGCATGTGATCCCAGTGTTCAGGAGGTTGTGTCAGAAGTAAGAGACCTTAGCTATGAGACCTTGTCGATGGAGGTTGGGGTGGAGAAGTGGCGGAAAGAGGGAGATGCAAGAAGCATGCTTAACTCTTTAATAACTGGGTTTGAGAACCGTGGAAACTCATTCCTACTAGGAATGAGTAAGTTCAGAAATAGAAAACCTGGGTGCTGGGGCGTAGGCTGGAACCAGACCAGAGAACTGAGACAGAGGGGGTTGAAGAATACAGTACAGGGGAGGGTCTCAGCCCTGATTTAACCCTTAATGATAACAGCCAAGGTTCCTGGAGTACTATGTGTATTCCAGGTAGGACCTTGACCAAGCTCACATAGCAAAGAGAAGGTGGGCTTGAGAGCCTGTGACCCATCTAGTGAGACTCCAGGTCTATAGTTTAACTGCTATACCAGTTTGCTCTTTAGAATTCCAGGGAACTGAGTTCTTAACCCGAGGCTTCAGGGAAGACATCCCCCTATAATTATGTGCAAACCATCATGTGTTTGCGCACACGGGCCTTGTTCTGAGGAAGAATCCACCACTTTAGTCATATTTCTATGGCTCAGAAGGCTACAGTGCTCTGAGGAACAGACACACCCTATCTCTCCCCTGACCTCTTCCTTCAGTTTTCTCTACATGCCTTCTATGCTTGAACCAGGCCTTACCTTACAGTCCGTGCATGGCCTCCAAGGGTTTTTTGTTTATTTGTTTTCGTTTGTTTGTTTGTTTTCTGCAGTGTATGTATGTATGGTAGATAGAAACCAGGGCCTTGAACATGCTAATACAATGTTCTACCATTGAACTACACTCCCAGCTTTCAGGCCTATTTTTCTAACATGCAAAGAAGGCCCAGATTTTTCTGTTGTAGAAACTTTTTAGGGCTGGGCAAATTATTAGTTCAGTGTTGAACATTTGCTTAGCACATGCAAGGCCCAAAATCATTAAATTCCTCCTCATTCACCAGAGGATGATGGCATATAAGGTTCTCAGGATCTCAGCTCTGGAACCTACTCTCTAGCTTTTCCTGTCACTACCAATCAGCATTGGCCTAGAAAGTGTGAGGCCCTGGGTTCTATCTCCAGCACCAGGTAAAACCTGCTGCTTATAATCCCAGCGATTGGGAAGTAGAGGAAGAAAAAGCAGGAGTGAAGGTTATTTTCGGCTACAAAGTGAGTTTGAGGTCAGCCTAGGGCTACATGATCCGCTGGGTTCTGGTGAGGATGAAATCACTCTCAAATCACCAGTCACTAGTATGCGCAACAAAAAAGAAGGGAGAATAAGGCGTCCAAGATTTCCCCAACCTCCTTTTCAACCAGAACGTGGCAGCCGGCTGGACTCGAGGGACCGCTTGGGGGCGACCAAGAGTCTTTTGATTTTCCCTTTAAGGTTGAGGCGGAAGGCCCGAGGGAGAAGGACTTTGTGTCGGCAGGATAAATTGGGGCCTTCCCTTTAAGAGGGTGGAGCTACTGTTATGGCGGCGGCTTCGAAAGCCGCTCTGAGCGCACATTCTTAGGCGACCCTCTCCCAGCTTTCTCTGCGGTCTTAAAGACGCTTCTCTCTGACGCTGCTCTGGGGATACGGTCGGGCACGGTTCCCCACTTTACATCTGGGTCGAGTTGGAGGTGAACCCCTTGAGTCTGATACTGCCGGGCCAATCCTCCGGCCCGAGCCCACGGACTGTCGTCATGGTAATACGGCGTCTACGCCACCGGGGGTGGGAGGGTGGGGCGTTCCAGCTGCCGGGAAGCCAGACTCCGGGTTGGGTTCCGGGCTCGCCGAATCTGCTAGAACGGGATCTGTGTGGTAGACACTGGGTGTAGCCTGCAGACCTAGGGTCTAGTTGGGAAGGGCGCGCACGCGCAGGAGACCTTGTGAAAGGATCCTTCCCAGACAGACCTACGGACAGACCTACAGACAGAAAATCAGTCATCAATCCCTGTGAGCCCAAAGTCACTGACTTTTGGAATCATCGCCCCCAACCCTTGTGACCCTTGGAGTGACTGACATTCAACTCTCCCCTCCTTCCTCTTCCTCCCCCTCCTCTGATTTTGGGGGGGAGGGGATCTTTGAAACCAGCTTTTTGCCCCTGGCTATGATGTAACTCACTATGTAGATTAGGCCGTCCTCGAACTCACAAGTTCTGTCTTAGGTTCTTCGATTAAAGGGATGAGCTACCACGACCGCCCTGGCTGAACTTGCTGTCCATAAAGAACCACAGACTGGGACAGTACACCCAGTTGGAAATTTAGCCTTTGGGTTTTGGACCTCTGTAGAGAGAAATCACTGGCTTGATTCTCAGGAACAAGTGCTCCATGTCAGGATTTATGGTCATTTCTTGTGTTGGACAAAACTTTTGAGATGTTGTTGCAAAACACTCAGGCCTGTTTCCAGAGGTGGTGCAGGCAAGTAATCCCATCCCTTGGGAAAGGAAAGGGTCAAGAGTTCAAGGTTAGGTGCTGGGGAAATGGCTGAGCAGGTAAAAGCTGATCCTTTGTCTCTGACATCTGAGTTCCATCCTTAGGACCCACGTGATAGAAGAAACTGACTCCCCTCAAGTTGTCTTCTGACCTCCACACCCAATGCTATGGTGCTCCCCCATCCCCACTAAAATAATAAATTTTACATGAGAGTTAAAAATTACCTTTATCAACATAATGGTTTGAGGCCAGCTTGGGCTGTTTGAGCCTCATGTGCTGACCCTGAAAAACTGCCTTTGTTTCCTCTCTTTCCCATCCCTTTTCTAGGAGTAATTCAGATAGATTTTTTTATATATAAATTTTAAACAGGAAAGTATTTTATAATCTTTAACTAAATCAGATTTCTTCTCTTTTTCCTCCTCCAGTACTAGCCAAACACAAACCGGAAAGACAGTATACTTGAGATAGTCTCCTTAGAGCCGGAGGAAAAGATGGCACGGATACAGAATGTGGCTGCGGTGGTTTTCCTCAGGCCTCAAGTGCTTTGTTTTCTTTTTCAGACGTGTGGCTTTCAGAAGTTGTTTTCTGTGGAAGAGGACTTTGAAGATGAGGTAGGGAACTGTTGGTGACCCTGGGGTGGCACAGGATGCCCTGAGATGGAGACAGCCAAGTTCAGAACCTTTGGAGCAATCCCAGCAAGCTGCTTTCAATGGACATGTCTTTTTTTTTTTTTTTTTTTAAATCTATCTCAGGCTGAAATCAGAAATAAATGTAAGCAGCGAGCAGAGCAACCTGGTGTTGTTTGCTTGGATTGTAGTTTCAGTACCTTGTAAGAGGCCGAAGCCGGAAGATAGGAACCCCAGACTGGCATGGGCTATATAGAGAGACTTGTCTAAACAACAACAGTATATTTAACTGTCTCTGTTTGTTGTATATTTTCACCACAGGGTTTCTCTGTGTAACCCTTGCTGTCCTGGAACTCACTCTGTAGACCTGACTGGCCTGGACCTCACAGATGTTTACCTGTCTCTTGCCTCCCAGCGTCCTGGGATTGAAGGCATGCATGCCACCGCTGGCTATATTTAACTGTCTTAAAAATAAAATAAGCCAGGTGTGGTGGTGCACGCCCTTAATGTAGGCAGCACTTGGGAGCCAGAGGCAGGCAAATCTCTGAGTTTCAGGACAGCGAGGGCTGTGTAGAGAGACCCTGGTCTCAAACAAAACAAAACAATACGGCTGGGAGTGTGGGTAAGAGGGTACAGGTTCCTGCTTATCTTGGAGCCGTGACCTCAATGTCCAAGCTCTCAATAAAACCAGTTACATAAGGTGCACCTGTCATTCCAGCATTTGCCAGGTAGAGGCAAAAGCATCATAAGTTCAAGGTCATCCTCAACTGCATAGAGAATTCAAAGCTATTCTGGGCGTTATGAGATCCTGTCTCAAAAAAGAAAAAGAGAGAGAGAAAGAAAACAAAAACCAAATTCAGTCCCTAATTGTAACTGTCATGTCTTTAATTATAAAGGCCTTCCTAGGAGCTGTCTGGAGGGTGATTTCATTCACTTTTATAATAGCATGCCTGAGGGGAGAGGAGAGTTTATAGAGAGCCAGAGTCAGGGAGGAGACTGCACAGTTAGCTGGGTGGCATGAGACCCAAGGGCACCAACTGGCCTGTGAACCAGGCAGATAGATCACTTTCTCCTCTGGCCTCCCACTGACTCTTCTCTAGAATGAAGGACATGGCTGTGCCTCATGTGTTCCTCTCTTCCTTCTCAGAAGATAAGAAACGAATGGGACACAAAGTCAACATTTGGCAATCACCTTCGTGTAAGGCTTACCCTGCGCCACTTGAGTGAGAATTTCTGGCAGAGGAACTTCTTCAATAAGTCACTTACTAACGTGGGAACCAGGGCAAATCATTTTGTTCTGTGGCCTTCCTAGGCCTTTTCCAACCAGAGTCTTTTCTCACCTCTGGAAGAGCAATCAGTGCTCTTAATTGCTGAGCCATCTCTCTAGCCCCAGAAGCCAGTTTTTGCCACTTTTTGCTTCTAAATTCTGTCTCTCTCTTGTAATTTGATTTATATAAGTTTTTAAAGAATTATGTTGTTTTATGTATATGCGCACATTGTAACATTGTAGCAACCTTCAGATACACTATTATAGATGGCTGTGAACCACCATGTAGGTGCTGGGAATTGAACTCAGGACCTCTGGAAGAGCAGTCAGTGCTCTTAACCTCTGAGCCATCTCTCCAGCCCTCTCAGTTACTCTCTTAAGCAAGTGATGTAGGGATGGAGGCTCAAGCAGGCCCTAGCCCTAGTTTTGACCAGTACAGATCTTTGTTTTCTTTTGTTTTTTTTTTTTTTAATTTTTACTTTATGCATGTATTATGTGTGTATGTGAGTGTGTGTACATGTTCATGTGGAAGCCTATAGAAACCAGAAGAATCTAACAGATCTTCTGGAGCTGGAGTAACAGACAGTTGTGGGTCACTGGACATGAGTACTGGGATCTGATCTCAGGTCCTCTGGGACAGTAGTAAGTGCACTTAATCAGTGAGCCATCTCTTCAGCCTCAAGAAGTCTCATAGTCTGCATCCATTCTGTACCTATACATAGAGCCGTTGTAAGAATTCATTAAGGTTCTAGTAATATATCTGAGTGCACCTGTCACCCAGGGAAGTTACAGGTGTCTGCTGTTTTGTCATATAGCAACTTGATCTTTGTGGTCACAGATTATTCAGTTACCAACTTTTTCTGGGGTTTTGTTGGTTGATTGGTTGGTTTTTGTGGTTTGGGTTTTTGTTGTGGTGGTTTTGTTTTTCTGGTTTTTCAAGGCAGGATTTTTCTGTGTAGCCCTAGCTGTCCTGGGACTACTTTATAGACTGGACTGGCCTCAAACTCACAGAGATTCTGTTTTGTTTTTAACGAGACAGGGTCTCTAGGTTAGCCTGGGCTGACCCCAAAATCGCTGTGTCGCTGAGGTCACTGAACTCCCGGTCCTCCTGCCCCCAGGCTTCACTGCAGGGATGATGGGTGATGTGATGCCATCACATCGTCTTCATTGTGGATGTTTGTCAAGACATGTCCCTGTCTTTAACTTCCAGTTTGGGGAATGTGTCAGTAGAAGCTGAGAAGGAACTAGGAAAGTGGCCCTCTTGGGTCCTAGCCAGGGTAATAATGGAATCTGACTGAGTGATTCTGACTCTTCACACTTTTGTTCCTTGAAAAATGGCAGACTGTGGTCTCTTTCTTGCTACCCAAGGCAAAGGATGTTACAGCTAAGTGTGAGCTCTCTGGAGGCAAGGGAACGGTCAGGCTTCTGGGTGATCAGGAACTTGCCCTTCCGATCAGTTACTGTTGTAGCCCTAGCTGTTGCTGGAGTGTGGCATTCTTGATAAATGTCTAAAGCAGGAAAACCCTTTCTCTGGCCCAACAATTGGGAGCAGCAGTGGAGGTGGGGGTGGTGGGTAGTACCTTCTTGTCACTTAATCAGCAGTTCTGACTCAAAATATGCTCAGAACAGGTCTGTTGAGCTTGAAGGTGTCAATCTCACCTTGCTTCCCAATGCAATCCATACTTAATTCAACTTGCCCGAGAAGCTATATTTAACCTGTGTCTATTTGGCTGGATCCAGGGGCTCTCTGTCTTTCTGAAGACTGTGGGTGTGCATATGCATGGCCAGAGGTAGGGACTGTACCAATGGTGCGTGGCCAACAGAATAGCGGCCACAGTCCTGACTGAACTTAGCCAGTCTCCTTCAGAGAGGTTTGTGACCTTGTGGGGTGCCTTTGGCTTCTTGGTTGCCCTGGAATGCTTTCCCAGTAAGCCTCCTCCTGGAGACTGAAGAACCAGTGACTACCTGAAAATGTAGCCTCCGAATGCTTCCCACTGGCTCATAGGAGTGGTAAGTGATGAGAGATGTCATTATTGCCTCTCATGCCTTGGTTTCTTCTGTATCTGCACACATACATACTATATGCTTAAGGTAGAAGGTTTTGTTTTTATTTTATTTTTTTGGAAGCAATTTTAAATTCCCAGATGCAAAGACCCTGCCAAACCCAATAGTGATACTACGGGCCTGTAATCCCATCACTTGGGAGGCAGAGGGGTCCAGAGTTGAAGGTCACCTCAGCTACATAGCAACTTCAGCAAGGCCAGTCCGAGCTGTGTGAGATGTTGTCTCAAGAACAAACAGAGCCCTGACACAGAGGCCCACTTTCTGTTTCTTTGTAGGATTTCTTATCTGCTTTGGAGAGTGCAGAGAACCACGTTGTTAGTGCACTGCCCGGGGATGCCAGGGGCCTGAGGCCTGTCTCTTCCAGACCACAGGAGACCCTGCAGGCACAATCCTCAAGACCATTGCAGTCATACCCTGCCGCCAACCAGTCAGTCCCAGGACTCTGTCTCCCTACTTCCAGCATGCTGGAGACTGCCAAGGATCCACCCTGCACAGGAGCAGTGTCCCTGAGATCTGTCTCAATTTCTAGCAGCAGCTCGGGTAGTCAGCAAAGAATGACAGGAACAAAAGTGTTCCAGGAGTCATCAGGACCCCAGTCCTCAGCCACACACTCTGGATTTATCTTTGAGAGCTATCAACAGGGCATTGGTGACTTTGAAGCACCTGATCAAGATGAGTTTGACAAGGCCCTGGCGAGCATGGAGCTCGAGGGAGCTGGCTTGGAGCTAGAAGTTAACAGTGGGGCCCCCCAGATCCTGCCTGCCAAGCACTGGGAGGATCCCGTATTGGCGAAAAAAGCCCGAGTGGCTGAGCCTAGTGGATTTTTCCAGAAGGGGCCCATTGTCCCAAATTGTAGAACTCCATGGCCTTCCTTAAGACCTACTACAGCCACAGGCAACCTTCCTGTCTTGGCTACTTCAGGCGTTTCTACTTCCCATCAAAGGAGCTCCCCTGTTCCTGCACCTCAGTATCTGCCAGTAGCTGGAAGGACCGTCCAAAACAGACCACAGAGTTATGTGCCTGGTCAGCCACTTCAGTCTCCCAGATCATGGTCAAGTGGCAAACCCCGTTTTTCTGGACCTCAACGTCCCCACTGCAGCTCTGCAGCATTTTGTCAGGGGCCCTTGCCATCCCGAGCCCCAGTGTCTTCTGTTGAATCTCCTGTCAGCACCCCCAGAAGTACTTCCACCCCAGTTACTCAGCCAGCTCTTCAGACACCTATAGTCACCAACCACCTGGTACAGCTTGTCACTGCTACCAACCGGACACCCCAGCAGCCATTCCGCCCCTCCATTCGAGCTAAAACGCGCCGTTTCCCTGGTCCAGCAGGAGTTCTGCCTCACCAAGTGAGTGACTGGTTTTCCTGGGCTCTAAGATCCAGGGAAAGAAGCAGTGGTCTAGTCTTAGAGTATCTTCACTGTCAGAAGACAGGCAAGAAGAGTGGGGAGAAAGGACCTATGGGGCCCGGAGAGATGGCTCAGGCATGGTGACACATGCGTGTAATCCTAACTCTGGTGAGGAAACTGACTGACCAGCCTAGTTTACAGGGGTTAGCTCCAAGACAGTGAGACTCTGTCTCAAGAAACAAAGGAGGGGCTAGAGTGATGGCTCAGCAGTTAAGAGTACTTGCTCTTCCAGAGGAACTGGGTTCAATTCCCAGCCTCCACATGATGGTTCACAACCATCTCTTAACTCCAGTCCCAGGGGAGCGGACATCTGTTCTGACGTCTGTGAACACAGGTACATACATACATACTGGTAAAACAGCTATACAATAAAATAGTACATAATTCTAAAAAGTAAAAAAAAAACCAAACAAGGTAGATGGTGCCTCAAGCCTCCATAAGAGTGTATCTGAGGTTGTCCTCTGGCCTCCACATGTGTGTATGTATACATACATGCCTGTATACATGCACACATGGAAGTCAGAAGTGGGAAGGGAAGAGGGGGTGGCTCAGAGGTAGAGCACTTACCTAGCAGATGCCAAGCTCTGAGACCCAGTCCCAGCACTGATGGGTTGGAGAGGGCCATGCCCACGGGGATTTGCTATTAGATTAATGGACATAGGAAAGCGCACATTAGCTGTGGGAAGCAGCTTTCCCTGGGCCAGGCCCTGGACTGAATTCAAAAGGATAAAGTATCTGAGCTGTAGCTAGCTTCCCCATGGTGCATACCATGTGGCTGGCTGCTTCAGGCTGCTGCCACTGCCCCATCATGATCAAGCATACACTGTTAGCCAAAATAAACCTTAAAAAAAAATGTAAAAAGTGGGCAGGAAAAGTACTTGACAACCCACCTGTGAGATCGCGCTTGAGGAGCACAGTTTGCTGCTTTGGTGTGTTGAGTGTCTGTTGTCCGCTAGCCCTAGACAGGAATGCTTTCTCACTCGGATTAGCCAGAGGTAGAGACTGGGCAATTTGTTTGGAGAACAAGCTTGCATTGCAGGGGAAGAAGCAGAGGAGGAGTGGTTATGCAGAGGGTGCAGTGTGGGAAGGGGTCTTTACCTGGCTCCCAGATACACTCTGCCTGGCCCTTGCTCATGGCTTTGGGTAGATGGACAGGAGGATAAAGGGGAGGATGGAGACTCTGCTTGGGGGTTGGTCCAGCAATGGGGAAAGCAGGAGCTTAGAGACCACAGAACACTTCAGTGTGGTGGCTGGTGTTGGGGGGACATGAGGAGGCTGGGGTTGGAAGTGAGACAGCCCTGAGGAATTTAGATGTAGGGGTGGTGGAAGGATAAGGTCCCTCAAACCAGTTTTGGTCTGGTTGCAGTAGGTATCTTCCTTCCTGGTGAGGGGCTTGACAATCGTGCTGTTGCTTGCTCCTCCCTGGCCCTTCAAGAGAAACCCAAAGGGTTGTCTGCTCTTTCCTGCGAAGGGCATCTGGGAAAGTGCTCGGTCACTCAGCACAGATCCTCTGTGTGGGTCGCTGCCCCCTTCAGGTGGCTCTGGGCCTTGCTCTTGGGGCAGCTCCAGGTTCCTTATGTTCTCAAACTGATCCCCAAAGTGTCTTTTTAAAGCTACCAATGAGGCTCTTGAGACTGCGTTAGAGGCAGTGTAATGCGTGCTAATTGTCCCTGATAGTTTCCTGAACTCATTATGTAACCCAGACAAGACGCTGTACTTGTAAATAACAGCTGCTGAGCTGGCTCTCGCCTTCTCTCCCCTCTTAGCACAGCGGGGAGAATCTGGAGGAGATCATGGTTTCCACACCCCAGACTCCGACCCACGGTGCTCAGGCTAAATTCCAGACTGAGGTAACTTCTTCTATGTAAATCGTCATCTCTTGGGCAGCATTTGAAAGCCAGGGTCAAAGGTCATCCTGGTCCTGGTAGGTCTTAGTTCATACTGCTAGGCCTATACCAAGGGGCAGGTGGAGACGGCAGTGGGGGGCAGGCAGCCATTTGTAGACACAGAATGAGGCACGTCCTGATGCCATGCCTCAGCCTTCTCTTGCATCTGAGAACTATGGGCCCAGCTAGCTGCATCTTTCCTTAGGGAGGAACGAGTAATAAGTCTTATGATATCTTGAGAATGCTCTCAAGTCTCTGGGAGCCCAGCTGGGAAGGATCCCTTTCAGTGGGTGGGCCAGCTTCCCTCCCTCCTGGTGCTCTAATTGACTTACTCTTCAGAGCCACCTTTGCTTTTGCTTTTCGCCATATTTCTTTTTGCTGCAGCTCCCAGGGCTGCCCATGCACTTCAGACCTGGCAGTGACTGTCTGGAGCCATGCGAAGGAGCTGTTGCTGTAGGGCAGCTAATGCTTAAGGCAGCAGCATCAAGTAAAACATGGCCGCATTCAAAATGGAGAAGGCGCTGTGTGAGCCTACAGATGTAAATATAAATATGTCCCGGAGCCCCTCTCCTAAGATGTCAGGCAGTCAGATGCATGGGTTAAGGGCCCTGTTGCTTTTACAGAACCTTTGTTGGGCTTCCAGCACCCACACCAGTGGCTCACACCAGCCTGTCACCCCAGCTGCAGGCCATCTACTGCCCGCTTCCGGCCTTTCAGAGCGCTTACATGCACGGCCCCTCATACATACCCATTAAATAAATAAGTAAATCTTTAAAATAAGAGGATGGATAGCCTTTTGCTTCATTGTAAGTAAAGTTAGGACCTGATTAGAAAAAGAAAACAGGGGCTGGAGAGATGGCTTAGCAGTTAAGAGCACTGACTGCTCTTCCAGAGGTCCTGAGTTCAATTCCAGCAACCACCTGATGGCTCACAATCATCTGTAATGGGAACTGATGCCCTCTTCTGGTGTGTCTGAAGACAGCTACAGTATACTCACATACATGAAATAAATAAATAAATAAATAAATAAATAAATAAATAAATAAATCTTTTTTAAAAGGAAGGAAGGAAGGAAGGAAGAAAACAAACCCTTTATTCTGGCTGCTTAGTGAAAAATGCAGAATGTAGCGAGGTTTCCAGTGCTACTTTCTGTTCGTAACAGTAACTGAGAGGCGTCCACTCCCCCATCCCCCACCCCAGGGAATTCACTGTTTGTCTCCCACCTGTCTGCCTTGTCTCAGTTAAGGGTCTTTCCCCAAGTTAGATCCACTAATGCAGGCTTTTCCCTCTGCTCTGTGGTACCAGATTGTTACCAGTTCTCAGGGATCTACGGAAGAAGATTTTGGGCGAGGGCCCTGGCTCACCATGAAATCTGCTCTGGGCCTGGATGATCGTGACCCTACCTGCTTTCTCCATACCTACAGTATTGTCATGGTGCTGCGTAAGGTAAGGGTCCTGAGGAGGGAGCCTCTACTGCCTGCTCCACCACTGGAGAGACTATCTGCCACCTTTTACCCTGTCCTGTCCCTGGAGGGCAGCTGAAGTCCCTTGGGTCGTATGTTCTCACTGCCATCCATAGTTTTGAGCACAGTATTGGGTATGCCTCTGCACTTGCAGGGACCAGACTGAGAGGCAGAGATAACCACGCTGCCACCCTGAGCTCCCTGATGGTCTCACGTGGACAGATACATGTTGATACTCTCGATGCATGTATCAGTAAATCCTTGCCTGTGGCCTGTCATGATGGCGTCAGCCACAAAAACCCATACAGAAGGAAAGAGACCTAAGAGAGAAGACAGGACCTTCCAGCTCTGGCCTCTACAGGGAGCAGAGGGTGTCCCTCCAGCTGCCTTCCTTTGCCAAAAGGAAGACTATTACCATGCCCTGGTTGCCAAGGGGAGTCACACTCAGGCATGGCTAGCTCAGTCAGTGCCTCTCCTTGTAAGCAGGCAGCCCTCAAGCAGCTCCCCAGGCACAAGGTCCCCAACATGGCAGTGATGATCAAGTCCCTGACTCGGAGCACGATGGATGCCAGTGTGGTTTTTAAGGACCCCACAGGTAAGGAGCGGGTCCTGGGTGTTTCTTATGAGTGACCTCCATTGAGGTCTAGAGATGAACATCCCACTTTCCTGACAAGGACTCAGATCCTTGACCCGGAGATGGCTTGACCTTGTGACTTTTACAGGAGAGATGCTTGGAACAGTGCACAGAGTGCTTCTGGAGACACACCAGAATGAGCTGAAGCCTGGCTCCGTGCTGTTGCTGAAGCAGGTAGGGAAGCTCCCTTGACCCCAGTTTGTCCTTGCGTGACAGGCTGCCCTCGCTCCATTGCCAACCAAAAAGAGAAGCAAGGTCCTGGATTGCTGGAGCTGAGAGCAGGTCTCTGGCCGTTGAGCCATTCCACTCTTGATGGGTAAATGGGGATGGAGAGTTATATTTGAAGTCGCAAGTAGTTCTGTTGTGGCAGCAAGGCTAAGGTAGAAGTGACTGGTGAGCTTGGTGCTGAGAACAGGAAGTGAAAGGAAAGTTGGTACCCGATGGGCAACCAATAATACCATGTTCCCTCCAGACATTGACTCCCCTTCCTTCCTAACTCCAGATTGGAGTGTTTTCTCCTTCCCTCAGAAACCACTACCTGAACGTGACACCCAACAACCTGGTCCACATTTACAGTCTAGATTCTGGGGATGGGGACTCCCTCAAGCCACCTCAGCCTTTGCCCAAGGTAAGTGGGGCAGGAGAGATGGAGACAGACAGAGCTGCCCTGTCTGGTTTCTCTCAGTTCTTCTTTCCTCATCCCTGGGGGCAAAGGTGTGAAGGGGACAGTTTCCCTGAAGTAAATGGATCAGGAGTCTCTCTGCTGCCCCTGCTCCAGCCGCCTGCCAGCCGGCTAAGTAACAGGACCTAGAAGAGCAGCTGGTTTCCTGGTGATCCCCTAATGTCTGATCGCAGGCTTGATCATCTGAGAAGTTAGGAGTTATTTGAGAACCAGGGTGAGGGCCCCCTGGGGGTGGTGGCAGAAAATGATAGAGGGTCATATCTGCGCCAGGTGGCAATGCAGAGAACAGGGAATACAAATGCCTGTCAGGTGAGACTTCCCTCTTGGCCTCTGCCTCTGCTGCATTAGTGTCTGTGTGAACTGGGTATCACCCCAGGTGGTCCATAGGGGCAAGTGCAGAGCCCAGGCCTGATCTGCTCACTCCACCCTTAGAAACCTGGCCTAGAGGAAGACAGGACTCCTGGGTCTTATCCAAGCTCTTAATTTTTACTGTGACCTTGAGCGAGCCCCGTCCCTTCCCCTGTTCGTGCACCATCTGAGAACAAGTTGTTCGACTTGCTGACCTCCAGGCTCTGTAGAACCATACCTGTAATTATCTTCCAGCACTTCCTCCCTCTCCGGGGACCCTGTGGGACCTTCACAGTCACCTACCTCTACAACCTTCATTTTTAAGTTTTTTCTTCTTTTTTTGAAATGGAGGGATTTGTTGGTTTCTTTGTTTAAAAGTTTATTCATTTTCTTTTATGTGTGAGTGTTGTGCATACTTTGCCTGCATGTATTCACATGCCCCACGTGTGTGCTTGGTGCCCATGAAGGCAAGAAGAAAGCATCAAATCTCCTGGACCTGGGGTTATAGATGGTTCTGTAGCACCATGTGGGTGCTGGGAATCGAACCTGCATTCTCAGGAAGAACAACATGTGCTCTTAAATACTGAGCCTCCTCTCTAGGCGTCATAGCAGCTTATTTTAATCCCAGGCTAGTTCCTCAACACACTAGTGAATGGCCTCTGTACCCTCTGTGGTGGTTATACAGAATCCCTAAAACGTAGACACTGACAGAATTTGGAAAGATCAGCCTAGGGGTCTGTTCTAGTTTAGTTGTCTGCTGTTTTGGGTATTTGGTGTTTCAGCTTTCTCAGTCAGCTTGGGCCTGGGTGACCCTGGCCCCCTGCCCTATTCCCTCTGTCTTTGTCTTGAGACTCCCTAGCTTTGAGGTCATCTTAGTAGAGGCACCCCCACCCCAGGGATTTCAGGGGCGTTAGGCACTAGTAACCAGATCCACTGTCCACAGGATCCGGGAAACTCCCATGGAAGCCTCCAGCCTGATGAGGCTGCAGAGCCCACACGGGGCCTCGGAACAGCACAGAGCCCAACTGGGTCTCCCGAGGAAGAGCTCTCGGAGACAGGTAAGGCACAACCCTCGGCATCCTCTGGCCTCACATAGCAAGACTGCTTCCACCCAGCTCTGTCTTATGCCTCCTGCTGTACGTGTATAGACTGACATAGCATGTTTCCAAAACTAGAGGCTGTCTCCTTCAGCAAGGCTGCACACCTAGGTGGGAGCCCTTGCGCTGATCACAGTGTGGTCCGTAGCTCCCCTATTTGCTGGTGGTACCTCCAGCTACAGGAGAGAGCATTACCAACCCCTGGGTGCATGACACAGTCTGTGTCCCATTTCAAGTCCTTGTGAGCAGATCAAGGAGGCAGATTTCCCACACTGCCTGTGAGGCTCTCCAAGGAGCCATATATTCTTGTGGCCAGGGGGATTGGGACACAAACCTGGGAGGCCCAAGAGCCACTCATTCTCAGGTGGAGCTGTCGTAGTCCCAGCCACTTCCTTAGTTTTTGACTTCAGAAATCCAATCGGCCTGGAGGCAGGAAGATTATGGGCAGGGACCTCACACCAAGCATGTTCACCGTACACCAATGTGTGAACCACAAAGCTGGTTTGTTTATATCCTACATAGGACCCCTGTGCGGGTGTCTTGTGTTGTCTGTGATCCTGCACTCTCTCCTTATAACTGAGCCTGCTGCTGCTGACCCCATAGCTGTCAGAAGTTGCTGATGGCCACAGAGCGAATGTGGAGAGTTGGCTGTTCATTCACACCGCTGCTCTACAGGGTGGAAGACAAATAAAATTCCTGCTGTTTTCTGAGGGGCTAGCCTTCAGCTGTTCCTCTTCCTCTCGGATGGTTTTCTCCAGCTGGCTAGTCATAGCCCAGCTTCCACAAGACATCTTGTGTGTTTTTTGAGATAGAGTCTTCTATGTAGTCCTAGCTGGCCCGGTACTCACTGTGCAGCCCAAGCCACTGTCAGACTCACAGCAAACCCTTTGCCTCAGCCTCCAATGCTGGCCTGAAAGGCAAGCACTGCCATGCCCAACTCATTGGGCAACTTTCTCCTTGTTGTAAGCAAATAACAGCCCCACCTGCCCTGAGCACAGCGCTCGCGGGTCACCTTAATTAAATTGTGAATGCTCCCAGTCGGCCAGCTCCTTTCCTTCCCTGAAGTGTTCTCACCAGGCCTGGAGCTGGGCTCTTGGGTATAGTTTACAGTCTGCCTTCCAGCCCCCCAACACTGTCCTGGAAGTGGCATATTCTACTTGGCAGCAGGTCGAGCCTAAGTATGCTCACCTGGGGCAAGCTGCTGTACCTCTTTAAAGTTTACTCAGTAAAGTGGGGTTGAGCGCAGCAGCCACCTTGAGCTGCCTTGGGAAGGGCTGCAGAGCAGAATGAACGCACAGTGAGTAACCTCTGCTGCTCACAGACACCGGGGGCAGCTGCAGAGCCAGCTTCCCTGTCAGAAGCACCACATTTAACAGCTCTGATCTGGTCAGAAGCCATTTCTTTCTTTCTTCTTTTTTATTTTATCTGTTAAAAGGCAGACCTGCCATGGCATGTGTGTGAAGGTCACACTCAGTCCTCTACAAGATAGGTCCTGGAGCAGCCACCCACTTGGCCATCGACCAGCTTGAGTACGGCCCCTTTCAGTCCCCATTTTTTTTTCCGTTTCTATTTCTTTTTCTTTCTTTCTCTCTTCCTTTCTTTCTCTCTTTCTTTCTTTCTTTTTTTTTTGTAGGGGGCTGTGTTTGTTTATTTGTTTGGAGACAGGGTTTCTCTGTGTATCCTTAGCTGTCCTGGAACTCACTCTGTATACCCTGGCCTTGAACTCAGAGATCTGAGTGCTGGGATCAAAGGTGTGTGGCACTCTGCTTGGCTCCTTTCATTCTTCCGGACTCCCCAGGCTCTGGGTTGGGGTGCTCTCTCCCACTGTCAACCCAGGTGGGTGAACTGTCACTCCTAACACCTGCCCCCTATTCTGAGAAAGTTGCAGTAGGGAGCCTCCAGAATCCTTCCTGCTCAACACAGCCTCTGAACAGAAGGGAAAAAAGCCACCGAAGCACCGAAGGAAGGGGACTCCCCATTCCTACTGGAATGGCCCAGGGCTTGTATTCTGCCTGCTGTTGTGTGTTGTATCTGTATGGAGCCAGGGAAGGTAGAGTCTCCGACCCATTGGCATGGGCAGACTGCCCCAGAGGAGCCACCTTTCTGGCTGTGTAGCCAGGTCCAGGCCCTCCTAAGGGGCAGAGGCTCCAGAGCTGAGTTCTGTGGGATCTTGTGGTTATCACTGAATTTACCCTGTCCACCTCCCTCTGCAGATGACCTGGACGGACTCCTGAGTGAGCTCCCTGAAGACTTCTTCTGCGAGCCCAGCAGCTGGGGCTGTCTCAAGACAGGGCATCCACCATGAGCTGGCAGCCTCTCTGCCCCCAGACAAGCTCTAGGTGCATCTGGTCACGTCCAAGGGGGAGAAAGCCAGTGCAGCTGGAGACGACTCAAGCCCATGGTCTGATGCCTCCCCATGACCACCTTGGAATGCCCAGTGATGGACCAGACAGCGTGCTGCGTTGTTTGACAACTCTCTTTGGCATGGGCATTCTGGAAGTCTGAGCAAGTGCTCCCCAGCACTCTTGTCCTTGGAGCCCTCTGGCCAATAAGAAAAGCAGGATATCCCCCCCCCCCCCATCTTGGGCCCCGATTGATTTCCTTGTCCCTTTGTTCCTCAATCCCCTGGCAGCTGAGGAGCCCAAAGGAGCCACAACCACACAGAGGTGTCCACAGGGTGACAGTGAGCTGCCTGAAATAAAGCATCCCTCCCTCATCTGCCAGCCTCCATCCCACACCTCCTCCACCACCCTCTCATCCTCTCCTAGCCAGGGCAGCCATGCTTCAGCAGGCAGACAGCATTCACCAGGGGGGTAAGGGAGAGAGAATATGTGTATGCACTTTTCCCTCCCTCCCTCCCTCCCTCCTCCCCCTTTGCCTCTCTGTTTTTTTTTTTTGTTTGTTTGTTTGTGTGTTTGTTTTTTGTTTTTATGTGTATGGGTCATTTGCCTGCATGTATGTGTGTGTACCAGCTCTGGGCCTGGTGCCCTTGGAGGCCAGAAGAGGGTTTTAGATCCCTTGGGACTAGAGTTACAAATAGTTGTGAGCCATCATATGGATTTGAACCCAGGACCTCTGGAAGAACAAGTGCTCTTAAAACTGAGCCATCTCTCCAGCCACTCATTCTTTTATTCATATGATGCAGGCGTGCCTCTGTGTGTGTGTGTGTGTGTGTGTGTGTGTGTGTGTGTGTGTACCAGAGGAATACAACAAAAGACAAAAAAAAAAAAAAAAAAAAAAAAAAAAAAAAAAAAAACAGAAACAAGGCTGGGAAATGATTTGTTGGGTAAAATGAGAGCCTGGTCAGAGCTCTGCATGACACCCACCCATAACCCTAGGCATCAGGGCAGAGACAGAGCCCTGGGCACTTCACTGCTAGCTAGCTTGCCTAGATAGAGCAAGTTCAGAGAGAGACCCTTTCTCATGGCTCTGGAGCATAAGTTACAGGAGATTTGAGAGCCACCTGCTGTGGGTGTGAAGACTCAGCTGAGCCATCTCTCTTGTAAGATGTCTCTTTAAAAATCTGTTGGTAAGATGCCATCCTCACTTGGTTCTTGTTTGGCAGTGCTGGGACATGAATCTTGGGCCTTGTACTCTGAGGCTCTCAACCTCTGCTCCATCCCAGGGAAGCAGGTTGAAGAGGCCTGTTCTGCTGGCAGCCTCCCCTGCCTCAGCTGCTACTGACAGCTGCCAGTGAAAGCCTCCATGCACAGCTCTGAGAGACTGATCCATGACGCTGATGGATGAGCAGCAGGCAGCTTTAGAGCTGCAGATTGTGGGGGCCTCAGGCCAAAAGGCTTCCTGCTGTAGGCCAGGGTGGCACAGGATTCCCCAGCGCCTTGCACTTTCACATGCCCCGCCCCCTCTGCCTCTAGCTTAGGCCTGGGCCAGGCCCATCTATGTGGTAGTGCCAACCAAACCCCCTTGTGTTTGCAATTGGTCACCTTGAGCCCTGGTCCCTCCTGCCCAATCTCAACTAAGCCCAAACTTTCATATCCTAGTTCCTTGGTGCTTCACTGCACCCCAGTCTGAGCTCCTAGGAGGCAGACTGAGCATCAGATCCCCTGGCACTGATCCCTCCAAGTTAACTTGTGGCCTCTGGTGGACCCTCCTTTCTCTGCCTCAGAAGCTAACATCAAAACCTATACACTGTTATCTCTGACGGACAAAGCTGTAGTAAGCACTTGCAGGCTTGTGAGGCAAGAAAGCAGGGCAGAGGTTAGGCTGTGTCGGTTAGATGCCTGGGGGAATAAAGGGACACCCACCACTTTGGCCCCTCTTGGCCCCACCCAGCTTTGCCAGACTCCCAACCCTGGGAACTCGGCTGTGGGTGCTCAGCCAGGCCGTCAGCAGGGCAATTAAAACATGGCATGGCTTCCAGTGGGGTTAATCACAGCTGTGTCCATAGAGGTGCCTTTCTCTGAGAATCTTCAAACCCTCACTGGGCATGATCTCACTCTTTATCTGGGATCCCCCTCCTTGGAACACCACCAAGAAGCTGGGGCCAAGCACAGAATGACTGAACAGAGGGTGAGGGCAATGCCGGAAAAAGCCCAAGTTGCTGCCACCCACTTGGGTGGGTGGTGAGTGTTTGCTCTGGCAGAGAATAGGGACCTTCATTCAATGTTCAGGAGAGGCCAGCCTGCCATGAGCCAAGTGCTCCTAAACATTGTGTCAAGACTGACCATGCCAGGGCCTGCCCTGGAGCCCACATCCAGCGTGGCAGTGATGTCTCTGGCATGGTTACTTTACGAAGCCCATCCGACGTCCTTTAGAAGTTGAGTAGCTGGTACTGTAAGGACACCACACATCAGGTTGCCTTGGATGGATGAGTTAGGAGGTTCCAAGCCACTGAGACGACAGGGAAAGGCAAAGACCCTGGTGAGAATGCTGTGGGGCGTGGGGCCAGCCCGGGGATTTGGGACCAATGTGGAAGAGCCTGAGCCAAACTGCAGATGTTTTTTAAGGAAAGTAACCTTGGTGATTGTGGCAGGGCTGCACATGGTCAGAGGGAGGAGACACAGGCTATAAGGACCCAGGTTGGAGGCTAAGAGCTGAAGCTGAGGACAAAACTGTGGCCAGGGGGAAGTGAAAGATACAGAGGAGGGGAAGGTCGCTGGAGAGTGGGTGGGAGCAAGGAGGAACACACACTGCATTGCTGAGACACCACTCTGGTGTCTGCAGCCCTGGAGGCAGAGGCCAGCTATCATCCCTCCACTCTCCCCTGCCAACCAGTCGACCAGCTGTGGTGGTTTCTCAGCCTCCTTCCTCCCCCTAGAGGCTCTTGGAAGCACAGCTACTTCCTCCAAAAGTGAATGGGTATACAGTTCCTTAAAGGTGTCTTCCCTTCAGTCTCCACTTCAAGGGCAACCCCTTGACACACCTACAGTCAGGCATTTGAGTCCCCTTAGAAGCCAGGGAGAAAAAAGAAAAAAACTAGTCACTGAAGGTAGAGACAGTGTCCTGCTTGCACATGAGAGGACAGAAGAGGCTCCCCCAACTGTCTATCCCACCTAGCAGTACTCTCTAGAGGCAAAATGCCTTATCTAAAATGTGGCCCACTTATCTAAAGTGTACACCCCACAAGCTCTGTGACCTTGAGTCAGTTTTACCTATTAAAGCAAGTTCCACCCTTTGGTGTAGGTGCACACCTTTGATCCCAGCATTCCCGAGGCAAAGGGAAATGGATCTCTGAGTTCAAGGCCAGCCTGGTCTACAGAGGTAGTTCCAGAGCTACACAGTGAAACCCTGTCTCAAAAAACAAAAACAGCTGGGTGGTGGTGGCGCAGGCCTTTAATCCCAGCACTTGGGAGGTAGAGGGAGGCGGATTTCTGAGTTCGAGGCCAGCCTGGTCTACAGAGTGAGTTCCAGGACAGCCAGGGCTACACAGAGAAACCCTGTCTCGAAAAACCAAAAAAAAAAAAAAAAAAAAAAAAAAAAAAAAAAAAAAAAAAAAAAAAAAAACCAGCAGCAGCAACAACAAAATCCTTAAGTTCTGTGAGTCTATAAAATAGGACCATCCATCTCAGGTGCTGAACTGAAATACTTAGCTTGGCTATCTCATTTCCTGACTAAATCAGTTTTGTATTAAACTGTATCACTGACTGGTCATCTGAGTGGAGATGGATCTGAGAGTCATTTAAATTCTAGAAAGCATGGTACATGTGTGCAGTGGTTGCAGTCATTTCAAATTCAGGAAGAGTGGGTTGGCTTCTTGGAAAATCTCTCCACCTCCCCTGACTGAGGTCTGTGGGCCATCCTGGGCTTCTGCCCACTTTGCCAGCCAGAGGCTACAGGACCCTGGTCCTTCCTCTGCCCTGTCCTGCCCACCCATCTCATGATCCCTTCAAGTAGAAGGCTCACTCCAGAGAAGTGGGGTACAGGAGTGACCTTGGCTGAGGCTCTGCCAACCATTGGAAGGGTACCAGCAGGGTCAGAGGCTGGCCCAATACCATCTGCATTAAGATCATGACTCTAGGCAAACTGTTTACTGATGCAGTGAAGGGCCTATTTATAGCCTCAGCTGCTTCTCCAGCTTACCAGGAAGGGGGCAGGGTGGCTCCGCAGAGCAAGGGTAGTAGCTGGGACAAGAAACAATTCTCTGCCTAGGTGGCACTGCACAGACCACTGGACCCCTCATGGCAGGGGAGACTTTTCCTTTCACGTCCTCCACGCTGCGTGCTCTCCGCCTCCAGAGAGAGTGGCTGGAGTGGGAGGACAGGAGGAGGGCCGCTGCCCATCAGTGCCGCAGCCACAGGTACCCCCCTAGTCCCCAGGCCCGACTCATTAGACCTCGCCGCTCCTGCCGGGACCCAGCTGTCCACAATGCCCTGTTCTCTGGAGACCTACAGCAGGTCCAAATCCTGTTCCAAGATGAAGAAGCTGCCAACATGATTGTGGAGACTGTGAGCAACCAGCTGGCCTGGTCAGCGGAACAGGGTAGGGAGCAGCATCTAGGAGGGCAGAAGAGGGGCGGAAGTGGGGGTTGGGAAGGGAAGAAGAATCCATACCTCATTTCTCTGTGACAAGCCTAGAATGGACAGCCCCTCATAGTCACCCATATTAGCTCCTTCCTAAACAGTTGAGGCCAATCATGGTTTTCCTCAAACTTATAGAAATCCACCTGCCTCTGCCTCCTTAATGTTGGGATTAAGGGTGTGAGCCACTATGCCCACCCTCCAAACTTTTTTTGTTTTGGCTTTTTGTTGTTGTTGTTGTTGTTGTTTTTCGAGACAAAGTTTCTCTGTGTAGCCCTGGCTGTCCTGGAATTCACTCTGTAGACCAGGCTGGCCTCCAACTCAGAGATAGCCATGTTTCCTGCTATAGTAGAAAATTTTTATGAAATTCATATGCAATTTTTCCTTACCCTTACTGACGATGGGGGTTAGGGAGTGGTGTTGCAGAGAGAAAAACCAAGCCCCTCCTGCTGAGCCATCCCACCAGCCCAATTATATTTGGGGGCAATAGGAACGAACTCTAATTTGAACGCTAATAAGCACTGTCTGGAACCTGGGATCTTTCTGCCTCCTGCCAAGTGCCGGATCCCAGCCACACACCTCCATACCTGGGCACACACAACATTAGAAGCTGACATTGATTCATGGAACATCTTTCCATGTCAGCAACCTTAGAATACTTGAAAGCTGGATTTATAGGACTACTCTCCAAACAGAGTGGTAGATTTGGTTTTTTTTTGTTTGTTTTTTTTTTTTCTTAAAATAAAATTATTGTTGAGACTCTGGCCCTTCTTTTAACAAGCAAATGGTGTCTTATATTAAAGCTGTAAAATTCTTCAGCATTAGGTAGAGGACCTGGCTAGAGCGTCAAAAACACTTAGCAGTGTAGAGCATATACTGTCACCTGGAGGGGATGTGGGAACATTCTGGATGTCACCCCACTGATCACCAGGCTGACTTTAGCTCATGTGGTTAGGCTGCTGGCCTCTTTCCTCCCTCACCATCCCAGTGTCCCTCACAAAGCTTTGTGCTCATTCAAAGAGGACTATCTTCCCCAACAGATACCTAGCCCTTCTTTGTTTATTTTAGGAGACAGCATCTCATTATGTAGTCCTGCCTGTCCTGGAACCCGATATGTAGAACATATCACATATCGGAGATCTGCTTGTCTCTGCTTCCTTCCTGAGTGCTGGGATTATGGGTGTGTGCCACCAACCATCTCCCTTTTTTCTTACTTTTTTCTTTTATGTATATGAGTGTTTTGTCTGCATGTAGGTCTATGCACTCTTTGTGTGCCTGAAGCAAGGAGAAACTATTGGATCTCCTGGAACTGGAGTTACAGACTTTTGTGAGCCGCCATGTGGATGCTAGGGATTGAACTCCTGTCATCTGGAGGGGCAGCACAATTCCTAACTAATAAGCCATCTCTCCACCCACCCCACCCACCCCCAGCCCCACCCCTCCATTCTGTTCCTTTTGTTGTTGCTGCTGGTTTGATTTTTTGGTTTTTTGTTTTATTTTGTTGGGGGGGGGGGGTGCGAGCAAGGTTTCTCTGTGTAGCCCTGGCTGTCCTGGAACTCACTCTGTAGACCTGGCTGGCCTCGAACTCAGAAATCTGCCTGCCTCTGCCTCCCAAGTGCTGGGATTAAAAACGTGCGCCACCACTGCCCGGCTTGGTTTTTGTTGTTGCTTGCTTGCTTATGGCACTCAGAGATGGAACTCAGAGCCAACACACAGGCAAATACTGTACCACAGAGCCACACAGGCCCAGACCCCTTTGTGTGTTGAGTAGCAACTTTATGTGTAGATACATTTTTCTAGAATGTATCCCAACTCAGCACATTTGTGAAAGTTGACTAGATACTTAACTGAAATTGTTTTGAAACATTGACATGAGATTGCTTCAACCTCATCCCTTCTGTCTGGGGCCTCAGAGGAGCTTTAGGATGCAGTACAGTTAGGCACTGCAGGCTCCAGGTCCTGCTTACCTGCAGCCATGACACGGTGACTTTACCCAGGCTGCTCTGGCTTTTTCCTGAAGCATACCATCATACCCCAAATGGGAATTGGACTTAGGTTGGCTTTTGTTTGTTTGTTTGTTTGTTTTTGTTTTTTGTTTTTTGTTTTTTTGTTTTTTTTTTGAGACAGGGTTTCTCTGTGTAGTCCTGGCTGTCCTGGAACTCTCTCTGTAGACCAGGCTGGCCTCAAACTCAGAGGTGTACCTGCCTCTGCCTCCTGAGTGCTGGGATTGATTGTGCACCACCATCGCCTGGCTGACAAAGTGTTTTAAAAGGCTCTTCCAATGTATACTCCCAACTCAGGATTTGAGGGGACTCCTAGCCACAGGTACAGCTTGGCTATCTGTGCTCAGTAAGCTAGACCTAGGGAAGGCCAGCATCCACTGTCAGTCAGACAACTGGTCTACCCTGCTCTCCCATATAAAGTCCTACCTACAATACTGCTTTTTCTCCCCAGGATTCTGGGTGCTGACTCCAAAGACCAAACAGACGGCACCTCTTACCATCGCTGTGGCCAGAGGCTACACAGACTGTGCCCGACACCTTATCCTGCAGGGAGCTGAGCTTGACGCCCGTATTGGAGGACGTGCTGCCTTGCACGAGGCTTGTGCCCAAGCCCATCCCGACTGTGTTCGGCTGCTGCTCACATTTGGTGCCAAGGCTAATGTACTGTCTGAAGAGGGCATGACTCCCTTGCACCTCTGCACAGCTCCTGAGTCTTTGCAGTAAGTGCCCGTGGCCTGGAATGGTTTTATGGGGAATGTATATCTGTGTGTGCAATTGATCTGCCTAGGAGCAAAGGTGACTTGATGGATGGAACTCTGTTGTCTTTAAAGCATGTACTACATTCTCATGTGTAGAAGGAGGCCGAATTATTGTCTATGCATGTGTATGTGTGTATGCACATGTGTACAGGGCCCTGCAGAGACCAGAGTAGGGTGTCTGGTTTCCTGCAGTTGGAATCACAGCACCGTGTCTGGTTTTCCTTCTACTTTGAGACCGAATCTATGTTGCCAAAGCTGGCTTCTCACTCTTGATCCCCCTGCCTCTGCCTCCTGAGTATTACAGGTCTCCATCACTATGCTCAGCTCTCTCTGCCCAGCTGGTTAATTTTTAAGATTTGTTTTGTAGTTTGGTTTTGACACAGTCTCTCTCTCTCTATTTACCTGGCTGGCCTGGTACTTGCTATTTATGCCAGACTGATCTTGAAATCTTAGTGGTCCTCCTGCCTCTGCCTCCCCAATGCTTAGATCATAGACCTGTTTGGTATTAGACCAGGACTGTTAGGACAGAGAAAAACCTTGTCAAAGAAGGAGGAGGAGGAGGAGGAGGAGGAGGAGGAGGAGGAGGAGGAGGAGGAGGAGGAGGAGGAGGAGGAGGAAGAGGAAGAGGAGAAGGAGGAGGAGGAAGAAGAAAAGGAGGAGGAGGAAGAGGAAGAGGAGAAGGAGGAAGAGGAGGAGGAGGAGGAAGAGGAAAAGGAGGAGGAGGAAGAGGAAGAGAAGGAGGAAGAGGAGGAGGAGGAAGAAGAGGAGGAGGAGGAAGAGGAGGATTAAGGAGGAGGAGGAGGGGGAGGAGGAGGAGGAGAAGAATTAAGCCCAGTATTTGTCAGAGGCAGTGTTTCCTCAGTCCTCGCCCACTGAGCACTGGTACCCATGACGTGTATTGTATTTGGGGAAAGGGTCTCCAGTTATCTGAGTTTCATTAACATGATCTGTCCCTGGCCTCCCAGCAGCTGCTACTGTCCCTTTCCATTATAAATCACCATTGGTTTTGTTTCATTGGCAATTTAGTTCCGCTCATGCTCGGCACCACAGTGGGTGTATCTGTGCTACAACCTGCAGCACGTTTGCTACAACTGTGTGCAGAATTCTTTCTAAGAATTCTGAGACTGGGAAACAGTTTCTCCCTAAAATGTTTTCTTTGGTTTTACTTGTTTTCTTTTCTTTTTTAGTACTTTTATTTATATACATGAATACACTGTAGCTATCTTCAGACACACTATAAGAGGGCCTCAGATCCCATTACAGATGGTTGTGAGCCACCATGTGGTTGCTGGGAATTGAACTCAGGACTTTTGGAAGAGCAGCCGGTGCAATTAACCACTGAGCCATCTCTCCAGCCCCTGCTTGTTTTCTCTAAGGAAAGTAGAGTAGGCAAGTCCCTAAAGGCTTTCCTTGACCAAGAGAACAACACAGCCTGGTCAGGAAGGGTAGTCATCTATTGTTTTCTAACACACTTACTATTCCATGTGCCGTGGTGTACACAGGAGTCAGTTTTCCTAATCTTGCCCTATCAAAATATTAGGAGCCAGGAGCCAGGGTTGTCGCTCAGTTGGAAGTGTGCCTACTTACAAACATGCACGGAGCATTGGCTTTGATCACTGGCACCACATGGGGCACACCCAGAATCCCAACAAGCAGGAAGAGGCAGGAGGATCAGAAGTTTAAGGTCATCTACCGCTACGCAGTGTTTGAGGCTGGCAGGAGCCGCCGAAATAGCTCAGTTGGGAGAGCGTTAGACTGAAGGCTGGCAGGAGAGGGGTGTGGCTCAGTGATAGCTTGCCTAGCCTACCTGGGTCACACCTAGCACAAAATAAATACTTCTGGCACTCAGCGGGACAGGGTGGATAGGCAGAGGCAGGCAGACCTCTGAGTTTGAAGCCAGCCTGGTCTACAGAGTGAGTTCCAGGATAGCCAGAGCTATACGGAGAGACCCTGTCTATGGAAAAAAAATAAATCAGTTCAGGTGAGGGTAGACTCCCTGGACTGTCATATACATCCATTAATGTTATGTGTGTGCTCTTAGCTACTACAGTAGACTATCTGGGGCATAACTTTTTATATCTGAAAACTTAAGATACTTCTGACAGTTTCAGCTGGCCCTATAACTCTGCTGTTTGTTTGTTTGGGATTTCTGTGATCAGATGGAGAAAACTAGGCCAGCCTCTTAAACAGAGGTGCAGGAAGGATATGGGTGGTGATAGCAGGTCTTGGTCCTCAGGATGTCTCCCAAGCCTTGCACCCTGTCCATAGGTGCGCCAAGTTGCTGCTGGAGGCTGGAGCGTCTGTGAATGTGGCATCGCAAGAGAGCGAAGTCACGCCCCTGCATGTGGCTGCAGCTCGTGGGCTGGAACAACATGTGGCCCTCTACCTGCAGAATGGTGCAGACGTGACCGTGCGCACCAGTCAGGGAGAGACTGCGCTGAATGCAGCGTGCGCTGGAGCAGAGGGGCCAGGCAGCAACCGGCAGCACGAGGCTGCAGCGCGACAACTCCTGGAAGCGGGGGCTGATCCCCAGGCTGCAGGTCGCAAGCGCCACACACCACTGCACAATGCCTGTGCTAATGGCTGCGGAGGTCTGGCAGAGCTGTTGTTGCGCCACGGGGCAAGCCCTGAAGTTACCAATGGGGCAGGCCACACACCAATGGACTGCGCGCTGCAAGCGGTACAGGACGCCCCCAACTGGGAGCCCGAGGTCCTCTTTGCAGCGCTGCTGGACTACGGGGCTCGGCCCGTTCACCCTGAGGTGTGCTGGGGAATCCTAGGCTAGAAATGCCCTGACTGGAAGGAAGGATCTAGAAGATTAAAAGCTTCTCTCAGTGACTAGAGGTCTATGCCCATCTTGGCAGAGGGAGGAGGGTGTCCAAAAGAAGTTAAAGAGTCAACAGAACTGGGACCAGGAGCTTGGAATGTATCTGGATAGGGAAGGCTGAGGCACAAGAAAAGTTGTTTGTGGTAGTTTGTGTTAGCCAGCCTTCTTGGGCTTGCCTTAGTTGGGGCAACACTAAACTCCTAATTTGATTTCCAGATGCTGAAACACTGTGCCAACTTTCCTCGGGCCCTGGAAGTCCTCCTTAATGCTTATCCATGTGTCCCATCCTGTGACATCTGGGTGGAGGCCGTGCTCCCTGAGCTGTGGCAGGTATGTCCACTCCATGGGCCACATTCTTTACTAGGGGATAGAGAGGCCAGAGGCCTCTCCCTTCAAGCTTCAAGACCAGCTTCAGGGGAAGAAAGAAGATGGATTCCCAGGCAAAAGAGGATGAAACCCCTGGGTTCCTGGCCTGTCTGGAACAGTGCAGACAGAACTTTGATCTCCTATACTGCTTGGCCCCTTGCTGACAGACATTCATAAATCAGTCAGCTATGATTTGGTGGGAATTCCACCAGCATGTCTGGGGTGGGAGTGGCCCATGACTGAAATCCAGTCTATGGCAGGGTGCTATGTGCTGAAAATTCCCAAGCAGGACAGGGAGTGGTGCTGCACGCCTTCAATCCCAGCCCTTGAGAGGCAGAAGCAGGCAGATCTCTGCAAGTTCAGCCTGGTCTACAAATAGAGTTCCAGGACAGCCAGGGTTGCTACATAGAGAAACTGTATCTTGAAACACCGTCCCCAGCCTCCCCTCCAAAAGAGAAAATGGCCTGGAGCTCTACCATTGAATTATCTTCTGGGAAGGCAAAATCAGGGCTATCAGCTCACCCAATTGATCTTCCTTCCTTCTGGCCTAGGAACACAAAGCCTTCTACAGCTCAGCCCTAAGCATGGAGAAGCAGCCAAGACGGCTGCAGCACCTGGCCCGCTTGGCTGTTCGAGCTCAGCTGGGTAGCCACTGCCGGCAGGCTGCCGCCCAGCTTCCTCTGCCTCCATTGCTCAGAGACTACCTGCTGCTGTGTGTGGAGGGACGAATCCAGTGAGCTCTGAACTTGCACCCGCTCCGGGGAAAACCAACTACTGCTTCCTCTGCACTTTGCATGCCCTGCAGGAGTAGCTTGTCCCTCCACTGACATCTTAAGCCACCTTTGATCTTCAGGCCTTCTCAGCCTGTCCCCAAAGAAACCTTTCACCCACCTGCTTTAAGCAGATGGCCTCTGTAGCCACCCAAGCTACAAGCAACTGATCCCCTTGTGCAGCTTGTCCCTGCCACCTATATTTTGCCTACTCTGCCCATTTCATAGTGACATGCCCTTAGTTGGACTTGATGGCTCATACCTCTAACCCCAGTACTCAGGAGCCTGAGGCAGTAGAATTGTGAATTCAAAGCTAGCAAGATCTTGGGGTTGGGGAGACCCTGCTTCCCAGCCTGTGTGTTCTACCCAAACTCTGGGCAGAACTTCAAGGACTGGCTGATTTTTCTTCTCAGCACTAGGCATGGAACCCAAGGCCGGGTACATACTGAGCAGGTAAGTGTCCCATTACAGAATCACACATCTCTAGCTCTTAGTGAAACACGTGTCCCGGATGCTGGGATGATCTTTGTTTTTCCTTCCTCCACTAATTTAGTCATTTTACATCCCGACCACTGTCCTCCTCCAACCCCTCCCCCAGTCACAGAGTCCTTCTCTCCCCTCCTCTTCTCCTCTGTTAAAGCCACAGTTCTGACAGTTCCTTTTAGTAGTTCTTTCCGACCTTCTGGCTGTGAAGTGAAGACTCAGCAGGGGCCTGGGGCGGAGCTCACAATGAGCGGGCCCCAAGCTTGATCCCAAACCAGAAAACCAGGCAGCCAAACCTCCACAGTGGACGACATCATTTGGGAGGTGGAAGCCAGAGTTCGAAACCAGCCTGGTGCCAGGCAGTGGTGGTGCATGCCTTTAATCCCAGCACTTGGGAGGCAGAGGCAGGCGGATTTCTGAGTTCGAGGCCAGCCTGGTCTACAGAGTGAGTTCCAGGACAGCCAGGACTATACAGAGAAACCCTGTCTCGGAAAAATCGGAAAACAAAAAACCAAAAAAACAAAAAAAACAAAAACAAAAAAAAAAAAACAAAAAAAACAAAACAAAACAAAACAAAAAAAAAAACAGCCTGGGCTACATACGACCCTGTCTCAAAAACAAAACGAAAAGAAAAACTCAACAAGATGTAGGCAAGATTCTATTGTGTCCTCTGACCTCCTCCGTACACAGGCCCAGCAACACAAGCTCAGTAAACTGGTTACCACGTCCAGAACTGAACCCTTCTTGGAAACTGTTTTTGGTAGTGGTGAACACTGCTCGGCACAGTCTTCCCCATTTTTTGGACTGGATGATACTCTATCTACAGAACTGTAGTCTGTGACCACTCCCGAGGTAGCCTGCCTTTACCTCTGTGCTTATTCAATTACTGCCTCGGTGAACCCGAGAAACGGGGCTGTAGTCTTTGAAGAGGCATTTATGATGGATTCTCCCTTCTGCCCAAACGTTGCATGGAATTTTAATTGGCAGTCGCTCTAGAGTGGCTTCTGGGGCCCAGAAAGCTAAAAAGCTGTCCCCTCTTACTTCTGGACTCAGAGACAAGAAGGTGGACCACTCACCCTTAGGAGGAAGCTTTTCAAGGCTATGAGTGCAAATAAATAATTTGTGCACAGAACAAACATATGGACATTGTCAGGTTTAAATGTGACTGGAAAGCCCACTGCTCCACTGCTATTCTCCTTTGTGTCCTTTGGGGCTTCTAAGCTTTCTGCCTTGAACAGGTGTTACTGGTGACATGAAGAGTTACAGACCACCAGCCTTCTCCCCCTCCCCTTCCCCCGGCGCCACCTCCAGACCCAAGCCTGACAGTAGCTATCCCAGTAGAGAACAGAGGAACTTATTTGACCTTTTTCTGGGGATCTAAGTTCTCAAAAACCAGTTGGCATTACCAAGCAGAAAGGAGAGCCGAATCAGAAGGCCTGGGCCTGCTTCCTGGGGCCTCTGTCCAGTTCCCTCCTCCAGGGAGTTCTGTGCAGATTCCCTTTCATTGGCACGAGGACAGCCTCCTCCGCCCTGGTTCAGCAGAGCAGGAACCACCTGTTTCTAGATAGAAGGTTTGCTTTAGTTCCACAGAACCAAAAGGTTCAAGACAGTGGCGCTCAACCAGTGGTTGTGATCCCTTTGGGGACCCGAAGGACCCTTTCACAGGGGTCCTTTCCCAAGACCTTTGGAAAACACAAACATTTATATTACAGTTCATAACAGTAGCAAAATCACAATTATGAATTAGCAATGAGAATATTCTTATGGCTGGAAGTCACCATAACATGAGGAACTACGGTAAAGGGGCACATTGTTAAGAGGGGTGAGAACCACTGCTCTGAGAAGAGAAAGAAAGCCTTCCCAGGCCTGAGTTGGGAGCTTTGCTTTGAAGATGTTGCTTTTTTCTTTTCATTAATTTATTAATCCACTTTACATCCCAATATCAGCTCCTCCCAGGGTCCCCCCCCTCACACAGCTCCTCCCCCACTTCCCTTCCTCTTCTCTGAGAAGTGGGGAGTGCCCCCTGAGCCACTGTAGGACTGACTGACTAGGTAAGTCCTACTGAGACCGGACAAGGCAGTCCAGTTAGGGAATAGGATCCACAGGCAGGCAACAGAGTCAGGGACAGCCCCTGTTCCACTTGTTGGGGGACCTACATGAAGACCAAGTTACAAATCTGCTACAGTGCCGGGCGGTGGTGGTGCACGCCTTTAATCCCAGCACTTGGGAGGCAGAGACAGGCGGATTTCTGAGTTCGAGGCCAGCCTGGTCTACAGAGTGAGTTCCAGGACAGCCAGGGCTAGACAGAGAAACCCTGTCTCGAAAAACCAACCAAACAAAAAAAACCCCAAAACAAACAAACAAACAAACAAACAAAAAAAACAAACAAACAAATCTGCTACATATGTGTAGGGGTCCCTAGGTCCAGCCAATGCTCGTTCTTTGGGTCATGGTTCTGTCTCTGGGAGCCTCCAAGGGTTTTGTCCTCTTAAAGATGTCATTCTTAAGCTGGGCATGGTAGTGCATGCCTTCAATTCCAGTACTTGGGAGGCAGATCTCTGTTAGTTTGAGACAGCCTGGTCTACAAAGAGAGTTACAGGACAGCCAGAGCTACACAGAGAAAAACAAAACATCAGATGTCATTCTAAGGGCTGGGAAGATGGTTCTTTTGGTAAAGTATAAGTATGAAGGTCTTCATTTGATCCTCGGTACCCACATTTAATAATAATAATAATAATAATAATAATAATAATAATAATAATAATAATATCAGGCCATGGTGGTATACATCTTTGATCTCAGCACTTGGGAGGAAGGGGGAGGGTGATCATTCTGAGTTCTAGGCTAGCCTGATCTACAAAGCAAGTTTTAGGACAGCCAGGACTACATAGAGAGATGCTATCTCGAAGTAAATAAATGAAATAAAATTAAATTAAAATAAAATAAAGAGGTGGTGGCGCATGCCTTTAATCCCAGCACTTGGGAGGCAGAGGCAGGTGGATTTCTGAGTTCGAGGCTAGCCTGGTCTACAGAGTGAGTTCCAGGACAGCCAGGGCTACACAGAGAAACCCTGTCTCAAAAAAACAAACAAACAAACAAAAAAAAAAACAAAAAAAAACAAAAAAAAAACAAAAACAAAAAAAAAAAAGTGGGCTGGAGAGATGGCTCAGCGGTTATGAGCACTGACTGTTCTTCCAGAGGTCCTGAGTTTAATTCCCAGCAACCACATGGTGGCTCACAACCATCTGTAATGGGATCTGATGCCCTCTTCTGGTGTGTCTGAAGAGAGCAATGGTATACATAAAACAAATAAATCTTTAAAAAAAAAGGCCCAGCACAGCTGTATGTATGTGATGTGTAATGACAGTGCTAAGAGGTGAGGGCAGGTGGGTCCCTGGGGCCTGCTGGCCAACTAGTGTAGCCTAATTACCTGCAGGGTCAGTAAGAGACCCTTACTTGTCTCAGAAAGTATGGTAGAGAGAGTGACTGAGAAAGACTCCTGAGGCCCGCATACACATGTACCTGCATATACACATGTACACACACACACACACACACAGAGGCAGCCAGGTAGCTTGGCAGAGTCATTTAACTATAGCTACTCCAGAGGCTGAGTCAGGCAAAACACATTTTAAGGTCTGTCTTCCTGAGACTGAGAGAGTTCAAGGCTAACCTGGTCAGTTGAGATCCTGACTCAAAACAAACAAAAAACGCAGGAAAAAAAAAAAACAAAAAAAGAAAAAGTAGAGCATAGTGGAAGATGCCTAGGAGGCAGAGACAGACAGGTGGGTCAGGAGTTCAAGGTCAGCCTGAGTTACTTGGAGAACTGCCTTAAAACAAGCAAACACCTAAGTCTCAAAGTTCAATAGTTTAGGAAAGATAAAGAGGACATCTATAGTGCCATGAAAAATAATTAAGGAGGGGCCAGTGAGATGGTATGGGAGAAAGGCACTTGCCACAAAGGCTGGTGAGACATTAGTTCAATCCCTGAGAGCCACAGGGTAGGAGAAATCAAGTCCCACAAGCTGTCCTCTGACTTCCACGTTTGGGCTGTAGTGCACACATCTACATAGACACCATCAATAAATAAAATGTAATACATTTTTTAAAATGACCAGAACCAAGGCCATCAAAACATGGTGGTGCCTGGATGGGAAGATCAGAAGTTCAAGAGCATCCACTCCACTGGTTCAACCTGTGACCCTTCAACACAGTGGCTCATGTAGTAGTGACTCCCAACTGTCAAGTTATTTTTGTTGCTACTTCACAACTGTAATTTTGCTACTGTTATGAATACTAATGTAAGATCTGATATGCGACCTTTGAAAGAGTTGTTAGACCCAAAGGTTGAGAACCGCTGCTCTACTACAGCGAATCAACAGACAAAAAAAAAAAAAAAAAAAAAAAGGGGGGGTGGGAAAAACTAATCCAGGGTGATAGACTTGGAGAGATGATTCAACGGTTAAGAGCACTTGCTGCTCTTTCCAGAAGACCTGAGTTCTCTTCCCAGCACTCAATCAAGACTGGCGATTTACAACCTCCTGTAACCCTAGCTCCTAGAGATCCAATGCCCTCTTCTGGCTTCTAAAAGCACCCACACACAGCATACACATAGAAACAAATAAAGAAAAGGAAAAAAAAATCATATTTTAAGAGGGCACTGTATTTGTATCTCTTTAAAATGCCTTCCTGCTTTATTTATCAAAGCTATATGGGGCAGAAATCTTCAAGTACTTTATTAAGTCTTTAAATTGTATTCTTGCCTGTCTCTTCGAGTAACAACTGTCTTAGAAGTCAGAAATACCAGACCTTACCGCTCCCAACATTGGAGCCCGGTGCGCATTCGCGGAGCAGTAACGAATCCCATTAGCTCTGGAGTTCGAGAACCAAGCCGGAAGGAAAAACCACGCGGGAAAGAAGGAAACTTAGCGGCGAGTAGACCAGCTACCCAGGGCAATCGTCTAAGTACGAAACCACGCCCTCCAACAAGCACCTCCCCCAGCCGCTTCCCTTCTGGCCCCGCCTCTGACCTCCAGGCGGCCTGAGGCCACGCCCAATGGGCGTGGTCTTACTGCCTGAGGTCCGAAATCCCGCCAACAACGACCCCGCCCCTCCTGCCGCTGCGCAACCTGGCCCTTTTATTTAAAGATTACGTTTACGTCAATCCGCCTTACGTAGCTTTGCGTCATCAGTACTAGGCGGGGGAGGCGGGACTTCCTGTCCCGGATGTTAACAGCTTCCGAGAAAAGCCGGAAGAGATCGGACCCTGGACAGAATCCTGAATTGCCAGCCCCTCCCCTGACCCCTACGGAAAGAGGAGTACAAAGACTGTCCTGGCGAAGTCAAAACATTTATCCTGGCTTTGTCAGGTGAGGATCTCCTTCCCCATCGAGGCACAGTAACAATCCAAGCCCCCTTTAATTTCCCATGACTCCTCGCGTCCTCAAGCTCCGCCCCCCTCCTCTGCCCCGCCCCGAAGTTTGAGGGGTGTGGATGGTTTGTGACCCCCTACCCCCAGACCCCCGCTTCCTCACCTGACCCTAAACCATTACTGGCCCGGAGAGTCAGGCTTAGGCACTGCGACCGAAACCCAGAAGCCCCTCGGCTCGGGGGGTTCATGGACTCCACTGCCAAGGGAATAGGACCTCTCAGACGCAGAACCTTCACCTCAGAAAAAAGCACGGTCGGGGACGACTCCCCACAGTGCGGTCAGAGTCGTCCACAGGCTGAGGAGAAAACTGAGGCCTTGGATCAGACAGATGCAAGGTCCTTTCTGGCCCCTGCCCACGGCAGTTCCTTGTGTCCTCCGTTCCCATCTGTCTTTGCCACAGTTTCCTTTTGTGTAAAATCACGGCTCCTGACACTAACCTTACCATCAGGGTTTAGTTGTGGGAGTGAGTGAAACGTAATTGCTATCATTTGTTTATTGAACAGTGTTAATTATTTTTGCTTCGATGATTTCACGTCATCTTCAAAACAACCTTATGAGGTAGGTAACCATTTTAAACCCCACTTTCCTGTTGAGAAAGCTGAGGCTTTGAGAACGTTTTTGGAAGTTGCATAGCTAGAAGAGGGGCTAGACAGTTATCTGTTAACTAAGACTGTGGAAACTCTTCGAATGTTGGTGTGTTCTACAGATAATGCCTTGCGTAGCTCACGTGGCATTGTATTAAGAGCTTCGAACAAAGAGAACTACCCTCGGTTCTTACCTTCCAGGAGTCAATGAAGAGATGGACAGGTTATAAGTATAATGATGTTTTGTGGGTGCTGTGAGAATAGTCTGATAATGATAATCACCAGATGGATTTGCCTAGAGACAGCTGTGAAAATAGATTCTCCAAGGAAAAGAGAAGGTACTCTGAGGAATATGCAGAGAGCCTCCAATGCTTTCTCAGAAGCCGCACAGAGGGAGAACCTTCATAGCACAAGACAGACTGAAATAAGGATTGTGGGAAATTGTTGGGAAATTTTTCCAAATAATTTCTTCTTGGGCAATTGTTTTCTTGAAGCTGTCTCATGTAGCCTAGGCTGGCCTTGAACCTGCAATGTAGTGGAAGCTTTTCTTAAATCTCCTATCCTTACTTGCCTTTTTTCTCAAGTTCTGGGATAACTGGAGTATATGCTGGGACAGTGGTTTTGCAGTTGTAAGCCAAGCCCATGGAGACTAGAGGGTAGTGTTTCTGTTGACTCTCCTATGTGGCTCCCCAGAATTTGCCAGAACAGTTTAATAGACAAACATGCCTGCCAATAGTCCCAATATATTTGTCCATGTGAAGTGATCTGATTCTGTCCTTGATTGATCAAAAGTGTGTTTATTTATTTATTTGGCTCTTGACATCTGAGCATGAATGGGTGTGTGGTCATGAATGGGATGTAATCAAAAGAGAATCTGGCAAGGATGGCTGCACAATGCCTATGAAGGAGTCTTCTTATTCTCTGAAGCTACCATTGAGGCTGCTAGGAGGTGTGTATATGCTTGGTCACACGTTAGAAATCCTAGAGAAATCCAGGCTTAAAGAAGCAAAATGTAAGCTGAGCAGTGGTGGCACATCCCTTTAAACCCCAATACTCAGGCAGGGGCAGGTGAGTTTGAAGTAAGCCTCGTCTACAGAGCAGGTAGTTCCGAGACAGCTAGGGCTACACAGAGAAACCCTGTCTCAAAAAGAAGAAGCAAGTGTTCTTTCTCCATTATTCTCTAAATTAAAAAAAAAAAAAAAAAAAAAAAAAGCAATCAGCAGCTAGTGACAAGGTTATGAAGCTTTTCTGGTGACCCATGCTCCCTATGGGCACAGAATCTGAAAGCTAGAGTTTCACAATAGAGGCCAAGGGGTCAAGGGTAAGTCCTTAGCTTGTGATTGAGGGTCTACTACTGTTAGGAGATTGGCTGTCCTTCCTACACTACACCACCTCCCCCCATCCTTTTCTTCTTTTTTCTTTTCCTTTTTTTTTTTTTTTAACCTTAGTCTGCCCCAGAACCTAAACAAACTAAAAACCTGGTTATAACCCCTCAGGCCCTGCTGATGCTATCCCCCTTTGTTCCTGCAGTGTGGACCCAGTCAGCAGCCAGGCCATGGAGCTCTCTGATGTCACCCTCATTGAGGGTGTGGGTAACGAGGTGATGGTGGTGGCAGGTGTGGTGGTGCTGACTCTAGCCTTGGTCCTAGCCTGGCTTTCTACCTATGTAGCCGACAGCAGTAACAACCAGCTGCTGGGCACCATTGTGTCAGCAGGTGACACGTCTGTTCTCCATCTGGGGCATGTGGACCAGCTGGTAAACCAAGGCACTCCGGAACCGACAGAACACCCCCATCCATCAGGGGGCAATGATGACAAGGCTGAAGAGACCAGTGACAGTGGGGGAGACACCACTGGAGAACCTGGAGCTAGGGGAGATATGGAGCCCAGCCTTGAGCATCTCCTCGACATCCAAGGCCTGCCTAAAAAAAGACAAGCAGGCCTGGAGAGCAGCCGCCCAGAAGCTGCACTGGAATTAGATGATGGCACCTGCCTCTCTCCCAGCCCTAGCCTCATCAATGTTCGCCTCAAGTTCCTCAATGACACCGAGGAGCTAGCTGTGGCCAGGCCAGAGGACACTGTGGGCGCCCTAAAAAGGTGAGTAGGCTGGAAAGGGGGCAGCTGCTCAGGACTTGTGCCTCAGGTGTTGGTTTCCCTGAAGAAGTTGGTGCATATCCCTGAACAAAAGAGGAATTTTAAGGGCTGGCCTCTGCTAAGGGGAAATGGGAGACTTCCGTAAACAAGACCTTCAGTGTCTTCCATGCCCTGCTTGTTGGTCCAGGCCTTTATAGCCTTATTCTTTATCTAGTCTTTTTTTTTTTCATCCTTGTAGCAAATACTTCCCTGGACAAGAGAGCCAGATGAAATTGATCTACCAGGGTCGGCTGCTGCAGGACCCAGCACGCACGCTGAGATCCCTGAACATCACCAACAACTGCGTGATTCACTGCCACCGCTCACCCCCAGGGCCAGCAGTTTCTGGCCCCTCAGCCTCCTTGACCCCAACCACTGAGCAATCCAGCCTTGGTGTCAACGTGGGCAGCCTCATGGTGCCTGTGTTTGTGGTGCTCTTGGGTGTGGTCTGGTACTTCCGTATCAATTACCGCCAGTTCTTCACAGCACCCGCCACTGTCTCCTTAGTTGGAGTTACAGTCTTCTTCAGCTTTTTAGTATTTGGGATGTATGGAAGATAAGGACATCGGGAGACAAAGAAAGGCATGGTCTTCCTCCTTCATGGCCTCCCCCCTTTCCTGGCCAGAGCTGGGCCCCAGGACCTGGGAGGCGGGGATGGGAAGGGTATGGTGGGTACCCTGTCCATAGGACCCAGGGAGCAGGTGTGTGGCCTCTTAATGTCCACAGGGTACAGATATCTCTGCAAGCACAACTCAGGTAGAAACAAGGATATCATCTTCCCTCTTTTGGAATCCCAAAGTTCAAAGGCCAAGCTCAGTGAGAAGCCTGGGCTCTGGGTCTTTCCCTCCTGGCTGTGGCCTTAGCCCAGTACCTTGCATGTCTGGTCCCTAACCCCCAGGGTTGCTGCCAGGACAGTTCAGCATGGCCTTAGCATATCTCCCTAGGGAGCCTGAAGTACCTTCCACTCCTTAGATGAGTGTGGACCTTTGGAAACTAAATTCACAGGGATGAAGACTGCCAGCTTTCCCTATAGCACCCAGCTGCCACCACCTCCTCCTTGTGCCCCTTGTAGCAGGAATAGGATATTTTGCTTTCTTTTAAAGCACTTTGCTTGCCCTTTTTTCTAAATAGTCCTGTATAGAGCTCAGTCAGGAAGGGGACTGCGGCAGGAGGCCAAGCCCCCAGCATTGAAAGGCCAAGCCACAGCTGCTGCTAACCTAGGTCTCAGACTGCAAGAGAACTGGCCCTAATCCAGTGCCCTGCCCAGTTCCAAGGATGAGCCCTGGGTAGAGATTGCCCTTCCCTAGGCCCTTAGATGGTCAGTATGAATGAATAAAATTCCGTTTTGTGGTTATGGAGCCTCTTTGTGACTGCTCTGCCCTCAGCAACATGGTAATGAGTGGGTAGGCCAGGCTACCAACGGGAGATGCAGTTTATTTACACCAGCAGCCATGGGGGCAGAGGGGAATACACAGCGTTTACAAAGTTAGCTACCTGTACAGGATGGATTACATATGCAAAAATAAAAATCTCAAGACCACAGGACAGCGTGAGCCCCACCCCCCTCCCCCAATGACCCCAGCATGCGGTAATGCCAGGCGGGTGGCCCCTGGGCATGCGGGGGGGAGTGATGCATGGAAGGAAAAGCCACCGGCCATGGAAATTAGTACAGAACCCCCCCACACAGACACATGATAGGATACAGGGTGGACGACCTAGCCAGGGCGGGGAGGATGGGAATAGAAACCCACACAGCCTGCTGTTAGAGGGAGGGAGTGGGGAGTTCCTAGCCCCTGTTCAACTACACAGTAGGGAGGGCAAACTCCCCAGAAGGAAGGGGCTTGTTCCCTCAGGGTCCCTGCTGGACCAAGCCCATCTCTCACCCAGCCCAGGCAGGGGGTTCTGCCCTGAGGGTGAGCCAAGGGACAATGGGGAAGTTATTGTGGACAAACCAGTTCCCAAACTACTCCCTCCAACCAGAGGGAAAGGGAGAGGTGGAAGAGAGAGCAGAGTGAGTTGGCCTGAGCTGCAGCTACTTCTCCAGAGGGACAGGGGCCTGGGACGGCTTCCCGACCTTCGGCAGGTTCCCAAGCTGTGCTTGGTAGTGGGGCCGGCCCGAGAACCTTCTCTTTCCCCCTCTAGTGAGAAGGCTATGGAGGGCCAAGGACAGAGGGGCCCAGGCTCCAGGACTTATTCTAACTCCTGCCAAAATTAGCTTGACTTTAAAAAAAAATAATCACAATACTTGGGTTAAAAAAAAAATCAATTTGTAACCAGGCATCAGCCACAATGAGAACCACCCCAGGGAAACTGGGGCTCCAGATGGGGTACTGCAGCCCTGCACTGTTGTTCCCTTAACCCTCTGGGTCCCTATCCCAATCAGTTCAACCAGTCCTGGGTACTAGCTACCCAATACGGGAGTGGCTCCTCCTGGGAAGAGAGGGGACATGTATAGCAAGTGCCAGAAAATTTGGCTCAGGATTAACCCCATCCCTGTCAATCAGCCCATAGCCAGATCTTCCAGCTCCAAGGTGTGATGGTACCTGCTTGGAGGTGGGATATAGGTCTGGTAGGTGGGTGCTATGGCATGACAGTCCCACAGAGGGGCAAGAGCACCCTTCCAAGCTCCACTGGCAACCCAGGGCAGAGACTACCTTCTCATCCCACCCTACTCCTAGCAAAGGGAGAGAGGCACAAGATTAGGGTTTTCCTCAGAGCCCCAAACCACAAGTACAGAATAAATAACTTAAAAGCGGCAAGGGAGGGGAAACAGGGCAGGCTTTAGAGGAGAGAGCGCTGAGAGGAACCGAAGCTGGTCAAGGTAAAAGGGGGTGGGGGGCAAGCAGCAGCTGGGAACTCAGGCTGCCCCAGCAGGGCAGGGCAGGGGGCAGGAAGGGAGGGAGAACACGGGGCCACCCCAGGAGGGTGAGGCTGGGCCCCTTCCTGGGGCAGGGAATGAGGTAAGAAACATTTCAAATAAAGCAGCACCGTCCCTCTCACCTGGGCCGTTCCTCACAGCCCTGGGGCAGGGAGGGCAGGGGGCCACTCTGATACAGGCTCCCTCTTCCTACCCTCCCCTTCCCATTCCTTGAAGCTGTAGAGGCTGAAGGTCCTTTCCCGGCACCCAACAACAAAAGGACAGCTCCTGCTGCCAAGGAGGCCCATGGGGACTGAGGGGAAAGGGCTGCCCCCTGTGAGGCAGTTCTGGACGCCCACCTTAGCAGACAGCACTGTGCCTGCTGACCCCAGGGAATGGGGACATTTGACAGGACTCTGCACAAACAGGACATAGCAGCCCTGCCCCTCAGCTCCAAGCACCGGACCCTTTCACATTGCTGAGGGCAGCCAGGGGAGGCCCCCTCTGGGCTCAGCTTCCAACCCAAAGCAGCCTGGGTAGCCACAATGCCCCTCGGCAGGGCTTAGTCCAGTTCCTGGGGTGGGGAGCAGGCAGTGCCCTGGCACAGTGCCCAGGTCAGGCTCCCAGCCTAGCTGGACATCCAGTAACTCACAGAATAAATAGGAAAACCGCCTCCCCACCAAACTTATGTCCAAGGCATAATATGTCCAGGTCTGAGTCCTGCACGCCGAGGAGTCATGCTTCGTTGCAGAGGACCCTGACACCCCCCAGGGGCTCATAATTGGGTCCTCTGCCTGCCTGGCCCACCAAGCTTCCCAAGCCCAAACCCCCAGCAGCTGTCCATATGCCAGGCTATGCTGCCTGGGTGGGGGTCGGGAGAGAGGGCTCTCTCAGCCAAAGGCTATCCCTTACACCCAAGTCAGTTGATGTCATCATAGATGCTGGGCGTTGGGGGAGCCGGTGGCTTTGGCTTTTTCTTCTTGTTGGAGCCCAGGCCAGAGGCAGTCCCTACCAAGCTCAGATGGGATTTCTTTTTCTTGGTTTTCCGTGATTCAGAGCTGTTGGTACCTGCAGAGGAAGAGGAACAAGGGATGAAAATGCAGTTGTGGAAAGAGAGGGGTGCCCCACTGCCAAAAGCCCAAGATCAAGTGCATGGTATACCTAAACCCCATCCCTGATTTTCACTAGTCTTGGAGGAGCCTGAATCAGAAGGTGAGAGATCAGAAGAGCCGTCCCACTGAAGCCGGCTGATGAGGGCCTGGCTGTCAGTCATGTCAAAGCCATCGTTATCCAAGGAGCTCTCTACCTCTGGAAGAACACTAGGAGTCAAAGAGAAATGTTAGGGAAAGAGATCAGCAGCCTGACCCACCAAACTTCTGGGAAGGTCACTTACGCTGAGGGCCCAAGGAAATAAATCCGTACAGTTCGCCTCTGTTCATCCGTGTGCTGCGGGCAGCGTAGTGACCTGGTGGGGACAGAATGATCAGACCCTGACAAGGCAGGGAAGGACTTCAGGAACTCAGGTGAAGCAGAAGCTGGAGGGACAGGGAAAGAGTCAACGGTGAATCCCCAGATGGTGGCCTAATAAGGCCTATTAGATGAAGGGAGGGTAAGGAAGGGAGCCCACTGCTCAGATCCAGGGGGACTTGCAACCCACACCCAGGATCAGCCTCCTGGTTTCCAAGCTCACCTTGTGCACATCTTCTTGGTATGTTCAGAAATCACTCCACATTGCTGGAAAAAGAACACAGCTGAAAGCAGGGGCAGGAGACCTTTTCAAAACACTAGATGCTCCCTCTGCACCAACACTATACTGACCAAGTAGAAACCAACCCCAGAGCTAGTGGATTAGGAAGCCACTTTCACAGAAAGCTATGGCTCCTGCTGCCATGTCACCTGCCTCCTTCAGGGTCATTTTGGGCTGCCCATTGCCCAGCCCAAACCAAACCAAACCTCCCTCTCCAGTCACGCACCGTGGTGAGCAGGCTCCGCAGCTCTTCTGGCCCCAGGGTCTCATAGCTGATCCCAGTTGAGTTGCTATACTGTGAGAGAACCAGAGGTACAGGTCAGAAGTAAAAAAACGGGTCAGAGAAGTAAAAAGAGGGCAGGCAGAGGAGTGGATGGGGAAGCAGTCCCGTTCACCCCTGACTCCAAGTAATTTTCCAAAAGTCCCTCCAACCTACCTGCACATAGACATGGGGACAGGACCCACAAAGAACATGAACACCCAAGACTTAAATAGCGCTACAAGCACTTGTCCAAATCCCAACCACCTCGTAAGAATAGGGAGAAGCACACAAAGGTTAGCGTCTACTCACCTTAAAAGGATCGGAGTTGCTAAGTTCCCCTGAAGAAGAAAAAAGAAGGGGAAGGGTGTTTGATGCAGAGGTACAGACAGAGAACCCTGAAAATAACCAGAGAGGAAGTGGGGGTGACAGAAGGATCACAGGCCCTCCCTCACCCCCACTACAAGCCCTGTAATAACATAGCTAGCAGCGCCCCTGCTGGTCTAGCCCCACTTACCATTTTTGTGTTTTAGAGCCTTGGATCTTCGAGGGGAATTAGGGTTCTGGAATGGGAGATACCATAGCTTTGGGGAAAGGGCAATGATAAGGGGGAGCCGAGAACCCAGGAAAGGAAAAAAGATTTGACAAACAAACAAACCTCAAACGTATACCATTCCTCCCCGTATGAAGACGTCTATCTGTATTCGCTCGCTCCCTCCCACCAACAAAACTTCTGGAGCTCCCCTGCCCACCAGACACCCTAACTCCCAAACCCAGAGATGCCCCCCGGTGACCTCACACTTGAGTCAAAAGACCTGAGCACTCCCTGACCAAAAGGAAGGGTATCTGTCCTTCACCCAAACTTCCCCCATGCTCGCCCCGGCTCTCCTCTCACCTTGTCTGATTTTCTCTTCTTGGCTGGGGGACAACAGAACAAAGAGCACAGTTACTTTTACATTCTCGCTCTCAGAACATTCATGTTTTCGAAGACTACATTCTTCCCCATCTAGACAGTTTACGGCAAATGCATACTATACTGCTGTTTTCCCACGTCACCCCAGGTTTCCCCAGACCCCCAAACACCTTTCTTCTCTGAGCCATAGGACCAGTCATTGTCATTGATGTCATCGTTGTCTTCTTGGTCACTCTCAGACTTGTTCATATTGTTGCTATTGGCAATCCTGCCCAGAGTTGAGAAGAAAAAGGGTCACCCATCTGCCCATGAATGCACAGTGAAGCATGTGAGGACTAAGTATGGCCCACCCCTGTACCCTACTAGTGGCCCCCCTGAGACTACACCACGGTACAAATTGCACAAGATGTGCACTGCTGGTGCTGGAAACAGATTCTCACCGGCGGTTGGCGATTCGGCTGCTGTTGCGACCCATTCCCAGGCACTTCTCCAGGTGGGGGGCAAAGCGGGAAGCAGCAATACTGCGGCTGCAGTTGGGGCAAACACACTCCTTGCTCTTCCACTGGTTGAAAACCTGTCCAAAGATGTCCAACCCAGGCTGGTCCACGATCTCTGGGGACAGGAGAGGCGTGGCGATCAGAGTGGGCAGGGGATCCTAACTTCTTGTTCTCACCTATGGTCCCAGGCTCTCTTTAAACTCATTCTTGCCTAAGCTCACAGAAGCTCCAGGCTCTGCAAATAGGGCAGTTTCTGAAGAACCCTCTAAGCCCTTCCCCAGCAGAGTTAGACCACTCTCCCCTTCCACCCTGAAGCTCACCAAAATCCTTCATGCTATCAGGATCTGTATCATCCAGGAAGAAGTAGCCACACTTGACAGCCCGGTGTACTTCAAAGCAGAATCCCAAACAAGAATCCTCGACCAGGTCAGCATATATCTCCTGAGCGATGGCCTGGGCCCCCGGGAGAGAACACCAACATCCATGGTCACAAGGGTAACACCCTGCCTTGACTGAACAACTCTCACCAACCACATCTCTTGGCCCTGACCAAAGAAGCTGCTCTCTTTGCCACTTTCCTGACCTTGATTTTTGAGTTCCTTCTTCCTCCCAGATCCTTGGGCCTTTTCAGCTGGTTATTCCCTCTAAGGAACAAGGCTGACTACCCAAATTCCTGCTTTGGCACAGATGCCAGATTTAGCGACGCGGAGACATCAAGAGAAAGAACTAGAGGCACACGTGGGGAGCCTCACCTCTAGTTTGCTGTTATCCAGGCCAGACAAAGACATTTCCTCCATTTTCATGTGTAAACTCTTGTGGAGACGGCGCTCTGACTGCTCATAGCACAGCGGGCGGCAACACGGCTGCACACATGGAGGTGGGGGTGTTGGTATGAGTCCAAGACACCTCCAGAGACTGCCACCTCCCCTCCCCACCTCCAAGCCCAGGGCTTAATCCTGGCATCAGAGTGTCTCCCTCCCCAAGGCCCCGTTCGCTAAGTCTAGAGGGTCCTTCAGGGCCTGAAAACCAGAGGTGGCCTAGTCCTTCCCAGGCCTAAGCTCAGGCCCTGAGCTATATACTGCCTTGCCAATCAGACTCTAGGTCTATAGGAGGCAGCAGCTCATCCCAGGTACCCAAAACTCAAACCCCTCTTTGATACCCATGGTGCAATGCAGCAGGGGGAGGAGAAGGAACTCTAAGGCCTCAAAGCAAACCCACAGGGTGTGGCAAAAAAACTGCACAGACTCCTCAAGACAACCCCGTTTCCCTAAGGGCTGTCAGAGTCACCTCTGCTTTCAGCCAGGATGTCCACTTGGGGGGGTACTGCTACCAGAAGTAGGAATGGCCCTAATACCCTACAACCTTCACCCCACTCTGTCTTCTCTTAAAATAAGCCTGCCACTCTACAAGGGGATCAGAGCCCACAGAAACCTACAGGCAAAGGGCATTTCTAGCCACTAAGAACAGGAGCGGAGGAGAGCCCCATGGTACGCACGCGAGGAGTGGGCACTCCCCTTACCTGTTCTTTTAGATCGTACCCTCCCTCCCTCAGGACCAGCCCGGAAGTCTCTCCAAGAGCCCCAAAGTCCAGAAACCCCCACCGTAGGATTCAGAAACAGTGCCCACAGTTCGGGGCCCCACTGAACAGTGGGTGCGAGTTTAAGGAGCTGCCGGCCTCGAGTGGGGTGGGGACTGACAAATGAGCCAGGGGCACTGGGAAGGGGAGCAGGCCGTGTCGCGGCTCTTCTCCCGTCCTTGCGGCACTGCTGCTGCATCATACCGACTGGGGGGAGGAGAGCCGAGCCGCCCAAGGCCAGCGGCGGGCCGGGACAGACCGACCCCCAGAGAGTAAGCAGAGTGGGACTCGTCCCGACCCCTCTAGGTCGCCGCCTGCCCAGATCCCGGACGGGCCGGGGAGAGGATTCCGGGAGGGTGTCTCTATTGTCCCGGGGGCTGGGGCCTGGCTCCCTAACAAAGGCCCCGCGCCCCCTCCCCGGCCGGCCCTGCCCCGCCCAAGGAGGACCCAGCCAGGGGGAGACCGGGGGGCCCCGGCCCGGCCGGGAAGCCGGGGAAAGCCGGGCGTTTCCGCGTCGGCCCTGGGGGAGGGGAAGGGGCGCTGACCCAGACCTGGGGGGAGGGGGCCCAAGCCCCGCCTCGGGCCCCGCCCCCCGCCCCCCGCAGGCCCCTCCCCCGTCCCTGTTCCGTACTCACCCCGCCCGGGGGGCCGCGCCGGGGCCCGGCGGCCTCTCAGGGCCGCGTCCTCCGGCGGCGGCGGCGACGGCGGCTGCTCCGGAGCCCCATGTCCGTCGGTCCGTCCTCGCCTCTCCCCGGGGCCCGGGCCCGGGGCCGGGGGGTCGGGCTGCCCCCCCGCCTCGCCGCCTCACCGGGCGGCCATGGCCCCTTCCCCTCCCTTCTCGTCCCGTCGCCGCCTCCTCCTCCTCACCTCACCCCGCCCGCGCGCAGTCCGCGCGCCGTCCGCGCGCCCCTCCCCCCGCCCCCCACTCCAGCCCGCCTCTCCCGGGCGGGGGGTGCGGCGCGAGCCCGGAGCGCGCGCGCGTGCCGCGACCGGAGGATGGATGGATGGAGCGAGCGAGGACGCGAGCGTGCGCGCGCGCGCCCCTTTCCCCCCTCCCTCGGCGCGGGCGCGAGGCCAGGCGCGAGCGCGCTCCAACCTCCTCCTCTTCCTCCTCCCGCCCCTCCTCAACACCCCGCCCTCGCCCTCCCTTCCTCTTCCTCCTTTCGCTTTCGCGCGCCCAGCGACTGCTCGCGCCTGCTAGAAGGGCCCGAGCGCGTGCATCTGCCCCGCGGCCGCAGCTCGGCAGCATTTGCTCCAGGGGGCGGGGACCGGGAGGGGAGGAGGGGCGCCACGCCGCCGTCCAAAGTACCGGCGGACGGGAACTGGGGCGGGGAGATGGGCGGGGCCTCCGTGGACGACTCTAGCCAATTGCGGAGTGTCCTAGGCCCAGGAGGCCCAATAGGCTTGAGGTGGGTGGGGCAGCGTTCAAGGTGAGGTGCGCGGTGCGCCAGGGGCGGAGACTTGGTGCCGTCCCGGCCGGCTCGGGGGCGGAGGCAGCGGGGTGGCGTCGAAAGAGAGCGCCGGCTCCCAGTCGAGCCTGGGACGCCTTCCGGCCCAGGCATCCCCGCCCTTCCCGCGGGGCTCCCTGCTCTGCACCCCGGCCGCTCCCCACTTTGACCCCGAGGCATACAGTCAGTTGTGTGAAGAGTCTGGGCTTGAAATGGGGTGCAGTTAGGCGCTCAAAAAGGAACACCCTTAAAAGAGGCTAGTCTGCATTCGTTCTCTGGGTTTGAGTGGGTCACTAGCCACCCCAGGCCACCGAACCCAGAAGAGCTACAGGGAAAAGGTTCACTGCCGAGCGCAAGCTGCGTCCTTCTGAGTGGAGCGCGCTCCCGCCCTTATCCTAATTTAGATCCCACACCTGCTCGCCTTTCCTGCTTCCGGAGCCCACGCTGGACCCTCCACCTCTCAGACAGCCTGCTTGGCACGGGCCAGACTCTGCCTACACTATTGCTGCTCGGCTGGGAGGACCCTTATCCTCACACTCTCGCCTCTTTAAGCGAGAGGAAAGGTCCTTTTCTCAGCCACCGAAGGTGTTTAGATTTGCGCTCGCATCTACGTGGCCGTGTCTACTGCCTCGAGACTGTTGGCGTGCCAGCCCTCTAGCTTCAGATAAAATTAAACTCTGAAATCACGTACTTTTGAGACCATCCTTGTTTCTTCACTCTTCAGCAAACATTTATGGAGGTCGTTGGTAGACATTTCGAGGCGGTTAAAACCACACGTTAGTTCTGAATTTAACTCGGTGCACCAGGCAAAAGAGTTTCTTATGCCTCTTTTGTCCATTGCCAGAGGGCAAGGTGATAGTACCTATCTCATTGGAAAGACTAACAATTAAGTTTGTGTTCAGCCACTCCTTTTACCACAACACTAAGGAAGTAGAGACAGGAGGATCCTTGAGAGTTGAGGCCAGCCTGATCTACATAAATACTTCCCGGGCTACTTAGTGAAGCCCTGTCTCAGAAACAGCACATGCTAACATGGAAGTCAGTTTATGAGAGACTCTTAGGTGTCTGGTAATCTTAACTAGTATTGTCTTTTGTTTTCACTCCATTGACACATGGTCTCATTATGTAGCCCATCCTGCCTCAGCCTCCGGAGTGCGGGAAGGCTGACATACCAATTGTTACTCTGTCTTTTTTTTTTTTTTTTTTAAACTGGAGAGACAGGTGTGGGTGTTGGGAACCAAACGTTTGCCCTTTTGGTTGTGAGTCTAGCCTCTAAAAGCTGAGCCATCTCTCTGGCACTGGCTGTTATTTCAGTTTTCCTTCTATTTTTAAACAATTCTTTATAATGTCTTTACTGTTATTACAAACTTAACATTAAAAAAAAAAAATGTTAACAGCACAATCCCGATTCTAAAACACAAAGATGGACCAGGAAGGACAATTGTGCTTCCTCAGGGAGTCACAGTCTCCCCTAGGTAGGAAGACATGAAGGAAAATAATTGGACATTCCTGTGGTTAAAACTGGAAAGAGGCTTCAGAGGTGGGTAGAAGACATCAAGGGTTCGAAGAGAATGATCAGGAAAGGCCACAGTGGCACCTACATAATCATAAATTTCAGAATGTGAATCAGATTGAACACCAGCCCCGGAAACAAAGACAATGTAGCCAGGTGTGGTGACAGAAGCAGCCTCATATCTGAGTTGGAGGCCAGCCTGGTCAGAGTAACTTTCTGTCTCAGGACATAGTGGCATCCTGGGGGGAGGTGGGGGAAGGAGAAAGACAGAGACAGAATATGGATTAGGCTAAGGGCTGGCTGGAACATAGGGAGATGTGGGGCAGTCAGCAGCAGGATATGAGTAGGCTGGAAGACCATACAGGTTCAAGTACATGGTGGAGTTTGTGGGGTTGAGCCATACAGACATTGAGGAGAACTGTGGGCATCCTCTAGCCAGACTTGTGTGTATACAACATCGATCTGTATTCTGGAATCTAGCCGGCTGACCTCCCTGTATTGAGTGAAGGAGACTCTGAAAAGATCTTGAAGACAAGAAGTTGTTGGAGGACCTGATAAGATGATAGATTTGATTTCAGAGAAACCAGGATCACTATGGGACCAAATAGTGGAGACTCAGTGAGGCAGGCTTTTGGAAGTGGCCAGAGCATAGCCTCAGACCTCACCAGTTCCTCACCTCCATTTCAGGATTCTTCATAGTAATACTGTTTGTTTTTCCTTATCAAAATAATGCCTTAAAATCTTTGCCTTCGGGCTGGAGAGATGGCTCAGTGGTTAAGAATACTGACTGCTCTTCTAGCGGTCCTGAGTTCAATTCCCAGCAACCACATGGTAGCTCACAACCATCTGTAGTGGGATCTCATGCCCTCTTCTGGTGTGTCTGAAGAGAGCAATGGTGTACTCATATATAACATAGATAAATAAATCTTAAAAAAATTTTTTTTCTTTGCCTTCAGGCATTTGCACATTCAGAAGAACCCTTCTGGCTCCTCTCTGTTTCTCTGAATGTGTCCTATTCAGGACACATTCATACCGAACTTCCAAGTAATAACCCATTCAATTCATTGAGCACTTGGCCATGGCTGCTGTATGGTGGTGATCTTTGGGCACATGGCCTGGATCTGTACCAGTTAACAAATACTAAGGCCTGAGCTGAATCTGGCTGTGTGTGAATCCTTAGGGTTACAGTAAAAAGCAAAGGAAACACAGAGTTCTTGGTAGAGCTTGCAGTCCAGCAAAGCCTGGCATAGAAGGTATCCAATCTGCTGAGGAAACAAAGGGCAGAAAGATGCACCTCCCTACCCTGCCCAGAGACTTTTTTTGCTTGCTTGAATGTATTTGCACCACCTTCATGCAGTGCCTGAAAAACCCACAAGAGAGCACTAGATCTTCTAGACCTGGAGTTACAGACAGTTGTGAAGCCCCATGGTGGGTGCTAGAAATTGATCCTGGGTCCTCTGGAAGAGCAGCCAGTGATGTTAACAGTGAGCCTCTCTAGCTCCCAGACATTTTTTTTTTTTTTCAATTGTTGTTGTTTGAGACAAAGTCTCATTATGTAGGCTGGCCTTGAGCTCACAGAGATCTAAATGCCTCCACCTCCACTGCTGTGGGATTAAAGGTATGTACCACCACTCTCCATCTTAGAAAGACTCTTAAATGATGTCCTAAGCTGAGTGATTGTGATGCACACCTTTAATCCCAGCATTGGAGAGGCAGACACAGGCAGATCTCTGTGAGTTTGCAGGCCAGCCTGGTCTACAGAGCTAGCTCCAGGATAGCCAGGACTATACCAAGAAACCCCATCTAGAAAAACCAAATAAATAAATCAATAGAAAAAGATAAATAAACTAAAGAGATAAACAGTGTCCTGAATCATTAGGCAAAGAGGATTAGGCAGAGAGGCTGGAGAAATTCCTAAGCTGGTGAAATGCTTGTCTTGTCTGATAAGCACAAAGTCCTCAGTTCAATTTCTAAAACTTCAGTGGAAAAAGTCAGATGTGGTGGCACATGGAACCCCAGAGCTGGAAAGGTGAGAGCAGACAGATCAGTGGGTTAGTGGGCCACTGGCCAGCCAAACAAACAGGCAACTTGCACATGAGAGACTCTCAAAAGAAAAAGTAGGTGACATCTGAGGAACCACAGTTGCTATGAATTCAGTGCTCTACATACACATAACGTATTCTAGACAGAAAGATTACAGTGGTGGAGCAGTGGTGGTGCACACCTTTAATCCCAGCACTTGGGAGGCAGAGGCAGGCGGATTTCTGAGTTCAAGGCCAGCCTCATCTATAGAGTGAGTTCCAGGACAGCCAGGACTACACAGAAAAACCCTGTCTTGAAAAATAAAAATAAATAAATAAATAAATAAATAAAAAGATTACAGGGGTGTTGTGTGTTTGAGCCATAGAGGACTGGTATGGCTGGAGCTGGGGCAGAGCGGCCAGCAGAAGTGTTAGGCCTGTCCTTGCTTTCGTGGCCTGCAGTCTACAGTTCATCAGTCCCTTACTTGGGACATTTTTTCTTAGACATCAAATTATTCAAGAGCAATTTAGATGCCGGATGACTGATGAACAAGCAAGTTAACTGTCTTCAACTTGGGGAAAGAGACCACAAATGGGTAAATCCACAAGCAAGGAGATGAAGGCCTCTAGAGACACTGGTTGTCTGTGAGGTGATGTTTGAGCTGAGGCCTGGAAAATGAGAAAATCAGCTTTGTGGATTGCTGGGAGAATAGAATTCCAGGAAGAGAACAAGAAGTGCAAAGAAGAGGGGGTGGTGGCACACGCCTTTAATCCCAGCACTAGGGAGGCAGAGGCAGGCGGATTTCTGAGCTTAAGGCCAGCCTACAGAGTGGGTTCCAGGACAGCCAGGGCTACACAGAGAAACCCTGTCTCAATAAAAACAACATTCAAAGGCCTCTGATACACATACTTGAGTCACAGAAGACAGAGCCCTTGGCTGGACCATTGTGAGTGATTAGGAAGAATGTGGTAAAAGAGAGAGAAGTGTGTGTGTGCGTGTGTGTGTGTGTGTGTGTGTGTGTAATTTTTTGAGACAGTATCTTATATATAGTCCAGGTTGGCTTCAAACTGACTGTGTAGCCAAGGATGACCTTTAATTCCTGATCTTTATTTTGCCACTTCTCAATATTGGGATTGCAAGAAGAGACTACTGGGCCAGCCTTCAAAAACATGGTATTTATTTTTGTGGTGCCAGGGATGGAAGTCATAGGTTTGTGCACATTAAGCAAGCACTCTGCCACTGAACTACATCCCCAACCCTCACAATAAGTCTTGAATAGAGAAGTAATCATAGATCTTGATTGTTTGTTTTGAAGACAAGTTCTCTCTGTGTACCCCAGGTTGGCCTAGAACATGTAATGTTTCAGCAACAACCTTCTGGGTATGGGGTTGGGGGAGAATTCCGCACAGAGTGTTGAGATTAAATATATGTCACCACACCTAGATTTTTTTTTTAATTGGGTTTTTGGTTGTTGTGTTTGTGTAGCCCTAGTTGGCCTCAAACTTGTAATTTTCCTGCCTCAGCTGACCAAGTTCTGAGATTTCACACCCAGCTTGTCTCTCCTCTCTCCCTCTCCCTCTCTCTTCCTTGCAACTAGGTCTGTCTGTCTATATTAATCCCAGGCTGGTCTTGAACTCTTGTACTTCTAAGTAGCTTCTAAGGTAAGCGTCACCTTAGATTTGTGTGTTTGGGTTTTTTGAGCTAGGATCAGGCTGGTCTCAAATCCCAGGCAGTCTTCCTGACCTACCCTCTTGAGTACTAGGATTACAGTGATATCTCACCACACCCAGTTTCAAATTTGGCTTTAAGACAATTTTGCCTGTTGCGTGCAGAGAGGGGAGATGAGTTTGAGAGGGGTTTAGAGACAGTAATAGCTCCAGGTGATAGATTAAAAACTCGGATGTGAGGCAGGGAGAGGCATGGAGACTGCTAGGTAGTTGAATGTCTACACATCTGCACAAGAATCAGATCTTAGATAACTTTCTGTTACTGTCACAAAGTGCTGCAGACTGGGTACATTATAAACCTTATACATACAGCTTCCACAGCTCTTATCAACACGATGGGACTGTGCTCCGACAAGCACATACAGGACAGGGGCAAAGGTGGCCAAACTCACCCTTTTCATCAGGCCCCCAACTCTCATAATGCTTTAATCCATTTCTGAGGGACAGACTCTTGTAATCATATCATCTCCTGGAGGTCCCACTTCATGGGGCCGATGAGATGGCTCAGCAGGTAAAGGTGCCTGCTACCAATCATAATGCCCTGAGCTTCATCCCTGAGATCTCATGTAGTACAAAAAGAACTGAACCCAACAAGTTGTTCTTTGTACTAACACACACACACACACACACACACACACACACACAATGTAAAATTTTTTTGTTTGTTTTTTTTTCGAGATAGGGTTTCTCTGTGTAGTCCTGGCTATCCTGGAACTCACTCTGTAGACCAGGCTGGCCTCGAACTCAGAAATCTGCCTGCCTCTGCCTCCCAAGTGCTGGGATTAAAGGTGTGGGCCACCACCGCCCGCCACACAATGTAAATTTTAATATGTTCCTACCATTATCACTATAGGTTTCAATTTGAGTTTTGAGGAAACATTTAAGCCACAGCAAGCAGTGCCTGCAGATGGAACCTTTTATTTGGGGGAGACAATCTCGCTCCTAGGACAGTCTAGTTTTGAATTCATAGCTCTTCTCTAGTTTCAGCCTCCTGAGGGCTGAGATTGCAGGCATGTGCTATCATACCTGATTGGATACTGCCTTTTGAATGGCTTCCTATGGGTAAAAACTAGAGGTTCAGAAGAGATACATGAATATCTAGGAAGGAATGACTCGTGAGGGCTAACAGAAGCAGAGTCAGAGAGTGACATACAGGCAAATGTCCCCTGGAGTAAAGTATGCTAATGACTGGAGAACAGACTCTGGGGAAGGAGTGGGGACTCCTTAAGTGTGGAATAGCATCAGTGGGAGCTTTTTGCATAGATCCATACCTTTTACCCAGTTACCTGTCCAGGAACCTAGTCAAAACCTGTGCAGGGAAGTCCAGCAGCTTCACAGCAGAAGTCTGGGGAGAGTTAGGGGAGTCACAGCTAAGCCAGGCTCTTCCTAAAGGGCTTGCAAGGAAGGCCTGGAGGAACCCTTCACCCCAGTGGTTGTTTCCTGAAGCACTGCCCTCTAGGTGAAAATGTGTCTACTCTGCCACTTCCCAAGCCCAAGTGAACAGGCTGAATTGAGAAAGTTCTGGAACAAGGTGAAGGCAGGTCACCTGTAGAAATCTTCAGGAAAATGGCTCCAGAAAGGACAAACAAGCTGGCTTCAAGGGCTTTATGTCAAGCCTATTTTGGGATCACCCCTGCCACCCACTTATTTATTCCAGTGACCAGACAGAAGTCAATCCTTTGTTTTTCACTTTATTATACAAAAAAAGGGGAAACAAAACTTCCACAGTGGGCCTTAATCTGGGACAGACATGTCTAAGCTGCTCCCCCGGTACAAATTCAAGTGTGGTGGTTGTTGAAACCTACAAAATACTCCTTAAATATTAGAAAAAGGAGAAGGGTCCCAAGTGCTAAAATATACCCTGGGCAACCTCTGACAGCACCAACACCCCTACCCCCGCAGCCCTGTCTGTAAGAATGTTCCAATACTTGCAATGGGAGGAACACATGTCGTGTTCAAAGTTGTTCAAAGTGAAAACACATTTCACTCAAGTGTAACAGCCCAGGGTGTTCAAACAAGGAGATGGGCTTCTCTGCAAGCCCTCTCGGAACTTAAAACCCTGGCACTAAACTTTAGAATAAGGACGGTGGGGGTGTGGGGGGTGGGGGATGAGGGTGGGAGAGAGAATCTTCTCTTTAGAAATCCACACAGTCCAGGCAAATAAATGTCTTTGCCTTCAAGAGGGACTGGCAGCTGGGCTGCAGCCTACTTTCTGTGAAGAGCCTACTTCCCAGCCCTGGTTTTGATTAAAGAGGCAAAAGATGGGGCAGCATAAAACCCAGTAAGATGAACAAAAATTCTGGCCAATATAATAAAAATGAAAATCACCACAGGTAAGGTGACTTGGCTTATAAAGTCAAGGGACTGACCCCAGAAGGTCTGAAGTTGCTGGCAAGGGGTTAGATAGAGGACCAGTTGCAGAAAGCACCTTCTGCAGCCTCTTCCCCAAATACAGGCAGAGGTGGAGGCAGGAGAGGTGGAGCAGACCTGAGAAATCAAAGGAAATGGGGCTAGCCAGAGGATATCTATCGGGCAAGGCAGGAAACATGTAGGTAAAAGAATCTCAGGACACTTCCTAAAGCCCACCCAGGGGACCAGAGAAAAGCTTTAAGGCTCATGCCATGGTTTGCCCCTCCTACTTTCCTGCTGGACAGCACAGACCTGCAGCAGCTCAGGGGTACATGGCCTCGGCAGAGGCAAACTAGTATAGGAAGCATCAGGTGGTTTCTGTGCCCTCCACAGTGGACCCAGAGGGCAGGCACAGTGGAAGATTGCAGGGAGGGGCAGGCTTGGTTTGTTCCTGCTAGGGACACCATCTCCCAGGCCTTTACCGACCCCTTTTCCAGATTCAAAGAGGTGGGTTCTAGGATAGCTCCCTAGACACACAGGCAGACAGCCACACACTCTCTCTCATCCACAGGTGCAGCCATGCTGTATGTATCGCGCTTTCTCTTTCACACACACACACACACACACACACACACACACACACACACACACACACAGCCTCATCACATTCTATGCATATCAAGACCATTTTTTAAGTCTCAATCCACCCCACCCCAAGCCCTCCCACTCCCAGAAATGACAACAGAGACGGCAGCCGAGATCGGTAGGAAACGTCTCGTTGACAGCTCAGAGCTTAAAAAAAAAATATATACACATATATAAAAAACACTCTGCCCCTCCCCCATGAACGGGTCCAGGCAGCTCCTTCCTGCAGGGGCAGGGAAGAGGGACAGGGACACTGCCTGCTTTCTTGAAGGCAGCACCCTTCTCTCCCTCCAGTTCAATTTAGGGGTTCAGGTGGCAAGCCCATCTTGGAAGGAAAGGCCCCCCCCCCCCAAACATCCACCTTGCTGCAGGCGGAGGGCCTCACCAAACTCTTTAGGACACGCTCCCACCCCCAAACACCCCGGTCCATTGTCCATGCCGGAACCGCAAGTGCAGAAGAGGGGCCGGGCGGGCCGGTCCAGCGCTGGCTCAGTCTGATGGTTGCTGTCCCTGGAGAACCCCTGAAGCTGAGGCTCCAAGGCTGCAGAGTCCTAGCCTGGGCTCCAGCAACCTCCTACCCCCCACTGATTTGTTTTTGTTTTTGTTTTTTTTTTAAAAAGGAAAGGAAGTAAGTGGGGGAGTATGGGGAGTACAGGGGACAGAACATAGGGAGAGACAAGGTTGTCAGTTGGGGAGGTGAGCTCTGCCGTGGCTCTCCTTGGCTGCCTGCCTGCCTGGGGTGGAGGCTGAGCCTCAGTTGGAGTCAGAATCTGAGGAGTCCCCTGAAGATGAAGAGCTGGAGCTACTGCCCTCAGACTCATTGTCTTCATCCTCATCATCATCCTCGTCGTCATCTTCATCATCGTCATCATCATCATTCTGGGAGAATAAAGACCCTGCCGTCACCCCGTGGCCCTCCTTGTGGTCCACAACCCTCCCGCCCATCAGGCTGCCTACCCACCTCATCCCCATCCTCGCTTTCATCTTCACTGCTCGACTCAGAAGAGTCCCCGCCATCCTCAGACGAGTCGCCGTTGTCATCGTCTTCCTCTTCCTCCTCGTCATCATCATCCTCATCTTCCTCGTCGTCGTCCTCCTCGGACTCCTGGGAGGTGTGGAGAGGCATCAGCAGCCCGATACATCTGCCTCGCCAGGCCCTGCCCAAAGCCACCCACCCATCTTGGAGGGCTCCTTACCGACTTAGACTGCAGGGTGGTCCGGCTAGACTTGGGATTTGGGCCTCGAAGCTTAGTCATGTTTTTACGTTTCTGCCAGAAAGGATGGGAATGGGGAGGAGGCGGAAGTGAGTCCCAGCCCCTGCAGAGCCCCTCCAACACCCACCCTCCACTGCCTTGCTCTTGCTCACATTGGAGATATATTCTTTGTACGCTGCTCGGTCCTGAGGAGACAGGCTCTGGGGGAGAGAGAGAGAGAGCTGGGAATTAGATCAACCTGGCTCTACGGCTGGCTATGTTCGCCACTGACGTTCACTGGGCAGAGCTCCCGGACACTCAGCCCCCTACTAGATCCCCTCAGAGAGCCTTGGGGCTCAGAACATAGCTTCTGATTCTGTCAAGGCACCGCTCTCTGAGTAATTGTCATAGCAATCCCCCTCAACTGCTATGTTGGAATGGTAGCGCCACACTTAGGGCTTCTCTAGCTGCAAAGCCTCCCCCATGACTCACGAGGCCTAGCATCAAGCACACCTGGACCCTAGTTTTTGAGCCATCCATGGGTGAAATGACAGAGACTGACAAAATTCTTGAGTATTTAGTTCCCGCCACCTCTCTGGGTATTTGGTTAGCCTATCTGAGTGGCAGGCAAGTCTCCCTGGACAGATCTGACTATTCAACAAAAGCAGTGGAGACTGCCAGAGACTGACAGCTGAGCCAGACCCTAGAAGTCTCCTGGTCCTGGCTGGAAGAAAGAAAATGCAGTCTACTTGAATTGTCTACTATGGAACCTTGGCAAATGACTTAATACCTTGGTTTGCTTAGCTTTAAAAACTTCAGTACCCATTGCCCTGCGGGGCTTCCTAGTCACTGTTGGAGCTATGAACGAGGACAGCTCATGTACCTGTCTCCCTTCCCTTCCCAGGTGCCTTTGCCGTCTCTCACCTTGACCCAGAGGTCCAGGTGCACCTTGTACTGCCTCTGCTGCTCCTCGGCCAGCTTCTTATAATGCTCCTTCTGGCTCTGGGAGATGCGCTGCCAGCGGCTACCAATCTCTACCATGCGCTCCTTGAGCGGCAGGTGATTTAGCTCCCCATTAGACAGCAGCTCCTGAGAGAACTTCTGGTAACCGTTCCTGCAGGGTGGGAGGACAGGCACAGTCAGGGTCCTAAGCAAGTCACCTTCTAGTCCTGTCTACACCAGGAGAGGTTCCAGCCTCGGGCTTACATAGGAGGTTTCTTGGGCTCCCCCTGGAACTTCATCTTCTTGGAAGAGTTTGTAGCAGCTGGAGGGGCCCGCATCTCACTTAACTCTCTCTGTGGAGAGACATGGAGAGGTCACACTCACACCCACACTCCCCACCCCATTGGCAGGGGAGAAACTGCCTGGGATGGGGTTTGAAAGGCCAGCACTCATTAAGGCAGGAGGATCTAGAGTTGGTAATGGTAGCTAGCTGGGATCCATAGCAAGACTCTTCTTGAAGCAACTGCTGGACAAGTCACTGCATGAAGAGGACCGTTTCAAAATGCTTTCTGAACAGAAGTAGACTCCCCCAAGAATCACCCAAGAGGCTGGTACCTTGACCACCACCTATGACAGGCTGGAAGTTAAGCGACTGGCTCAGGGGCCTAACCAAAGCTGGCCCTTCTGGTCCAGCACCATTTATTTACATGGAGGCAGGGGGCCTTGGTCCTTCCCACCTCATATCGTTTTTGGTCTTCTGCTGCCTTCTTAATCCACATCAGCTTCTCCTTCTTCTCCATGTTGTTCCAAGTCATCTCCATGGCTTTCAAGGCTTTCACCCGGTCATTCTAAGATACAAACCGGGGCTATCAGTTTCAGGAGGGGTTCTGTTGTTAGAGACCATAAACCAATCCTTCCCCACTCTCTGCTACCTTGAAGCGGGCTAGATAGTCTCCGATGACACTCTGCTGCCAGATTTCCTCAGCTCTCTTGGGCGACTCAGGCAGCTTGCCCCTATCTTCACGCTCCCCGCCTGGCTTCCTCTCAGACTGAGCCTTTAGCGCAGCCTCCCGGGCCTTATATTTAGCCTATAGGACAAGCAACGACGTTAGCATTCGGGCCACCCCTAGGGGGCGCGCTAAGCCCGCCCAGCATTTATAGCGGGCTCCCAGTGAGGGCGGGGCCGGTAGAAACCGTGGGCAGCAGTGACGTGCCACAAGCTCCGCCCCACCCATGGGGCAGCTCTCCAAGGGAGCCAACAAGCCGGCTGAGAGCTTCCCTTCTTCCAGCTCCCGCCCCAGCATCTGAGCCCGGGTACACATGTGATCCACTTCAGGTGCCTGGGAGCGGCCTTAACTGCGCACATAGAAGTGGCCCAGGAGACCCTTAGGGAAGATCAGTGGAGGTCTCTCCAAGGCCTGACCTTCTTCTTCTCCGACAAGTCGTTCCACATGCGGGCCAGCAAACGGGTCAGCTCGCTTTCTGAGAGCTCAGGTCGTTCCTCCTGTAGCTGCCTTCTCTTCTCCTCTGAGAAGATGAACATGGCAGACACAGGCCGCTTGGGCTTCTCAGAGCCACCCTAAGGGAAGCACGGAGAGGGAGAGAGGTACAATTACCATCAGCCTCACGTGATCGGCTCCAACCCAGGCCCCTCCCCCACTGTCCTGTGGCACTCACCTTGCCACCTTCCTGTGAAGGCTTCTTGGAGGCTGGACTGGTGGTCTGCTTCTTATTGATATTCAGCATCTTCTCCTCCCCCAGGACCCGCTGCTGCTCCTCCTCGGGCAAGCTCTGGGTAGGAAGAAGGCCATGGGGCTGCAGCAGGCAGGCTCACTGGACTCCAGAATGCCTGCCAAATCCGCCCTCTGTCCACCTCAAGATGGTGCTACTTACCTCAAGGAACCGCAGCAGCTCTACCTCATAATCTTTCTTTTTCTAGGAGAGTAAGGGGATTCAGTCAGTTGGGGGCAGCCTCTATTACCCCGGGGCAGTAATCCTCAGCAGGCCCCTAGGGACTGGGGTGTAACCTCACCCCCTGAAGATGGGAACCAAGAGGCCTGAGCTGTCTACTTCGACAGACAAGGAGGCTAAACATGGCACAAGTTGAAGGCAGGTGGCCAAGGCACCTGCAATCAGTGAGTAACTGAGCCCAGGTAGGGCAAACCTCATGCTTGAAACCCCAAGTCAAGACCCAGAGATCAGGGTGGCCTGGCCTGGCCCTGCCCCGCACACCTGGTCACACTTCTTGTGATAAGCATCCTTTTCCTTCTGGGAGAGCAGCTTCCACTGCTGGCTGCATAGCACCATACGTTCTGTGCTGGGCACATCCTTCATGTTGGCCATGAGCTCTGCACAGTACAGGGAGTAGCTGTTCCTATTGAATCCAGAGGAAGGCATGTCCATGAGCAAATGGACCACAGGTCTTCTTGCTGTCGAAACTGGGTTCAAGTTCTTCACTAACCCAACTCCCTGACTGCCCACTCGCCCACCCATCCGGGGCAGTGCTCACGGAGGTGGCTTGGTGGGTCGTCCATCAAACTTGTCCTTGAGCTGGCGTTCGGCCTTGGTGAGGGTGGACTTGGTGATACCTTCCTCACTGATGTTTAGCTCGGGGTGCTTCTGGATATAATCACGCATAATCTCCTGCAGAGCGAGGTAGGGGAGCGGAGGGTAATGGGGTGTGGGGTTAGCTGGGACACCATAAGGGGGAGAGCCGCTGGGGAGGGGAGGCAGGGAGCAAAGCTGGGAATGGCCGTGTGTCTGTGTGTCATTTGCAATATGGTGTCCTGCTCTGCCCTAGCCTGAGATCTCTCGGTGGGACGGGGCTTGTGAGATGGTAGGGGCAGAGGCGAGGGGCCCAAAAGGCCCCTCCCTCAATAGAAGGTCAGGGAACGACTGCCACGTGCAGAACGCAGTGACACGAGTCAGAGGGCAAAGGCTCGTGAAGAGCCGGATGGGGCGGAGCGCAGCGGAAACCTAACCTCGTACTCCTTCCGCTGCTCCAGGGCCTTATGAATCCATTTCAGCCTCTTTTTGTCCGAGAGCTGAGACCACTGCTTCCCCAGGGAGTCCTTCACCTCCTTCGTAGTGGCCTGCAAACCAAAAGCCGTCAGACACACACAGGCAGCCAGGGGCAGGGGAGGGGGGGGAGGGGCACAGAGGCCCCGCCCCCTCGGGCCACAGGAGGTCACGCAAGTGTCCACCGCAGGCCAGGAGGGTAAGGTGGAGAGGCAGGGATCCGCCTTGGTGCAAGGGGCAGGCTCACACACACACTCATTCGCACGCCAGCTGGCCCAGGCCCTGTCCATGCAATCCCCCCTGGGGAGGGGGCCTCCTCTCCTGCTCCCCTGCACCATACCCAGCCACCAGGCGCGGCTCCCCCCTTGCCACCGCCGTGTGCCCTCCACCCCTACCCTTTGGCCAGACACTCACATCCGGCCGCACTTTGAGATACACCTTCTTCTCATGGGTATACCACAGTTGCTGGGGAGTTTTGGGCTTCTCGGGGATGTCCGACTTCTTGGCATTCTGGATAAGGTCAGGGTGATCCTCCCTAACCAGGGGACCGGAGCAAGGGTCAGCAGGGGACACCGCTAGGGCAGACCCTAGCTAGTTGCCCAAGCCAAGCCTTTTAGGCCTTCCTGCTGAAGCTCGGTGGAAGTTAGTGGCTGGCAACCTGTCCCTGCCCCTGAACCTGACACTACAGTCTACAGAAGACTTCCAAGTTTCACGGAAGGTCAGTTCTAGTCTCCAGCCAGTATGCTTATCCTACCACACCCAGTGCCCCATAGCCCTCCTCTGCCTTACCTGAATCGGGCCAGGTTTCGCTCGAACTCCTGTTTCTCCCTCTGGAAGTCCTGAATATATTTCATCTGAGGGGAGGAGGGGATGGGGTCATCCAGGACCCAAGGTCTACTTCACCCAGATCTAGAAAAAGCCACCCTCCTGACTGCCTCCAGTGAGTTGACTTACACTAGGCCTGGTGACTAACAGCCAGATAGTGGCATTTACAGGGAGACTCCCAGACACCCATCTCCATATTAAGACAGAATGTCCCAGAAGCCAGGGGACATCACATCACCCACTAGGTGATCAGTATCAGGTTAGGGCTAACCAGCCCTTTCTCCAATACCACAGAACTCCCATGAGTCTCAAGGAGTTCTCTCTGGCTGCTGTTGGCCCCCCTTCCCACCCTGTGGCAGCTGATGTTGGTCTGTCCCCCCTGGGGTGGCTGACAACACTAGGAAGGCAAAGCTCTGCTTTTAAGGCCGCAGAGGGTATTGTTAAAGAGGCACGGAATGAGTTCTTACAACAAATCACCTCCCAATAACCGGTCTAAATTTGGAGTCTCTCCCATCCATCAGTTCTGGGTCTCCGGCATTTCTCATATTCCTGGTCACTGTCCCCTCCTGCCTCATCCCCAGGCTTAGGCTTTTAGAACCCTTCTTCCCTCTTGCATAACATCTTCCTCCTTCCTTCCTCTCTCAATTCTAGGTCAAGACAGCACTGGAGAGGACGAGAGGCTCACAACCGAACCAGACTCCTTCTTGTAAGACACACCAGGTACAAGCAAGGAGGCAGCTCACTTCCACCACACTTCCCAATGGAAACCAGGAACTGAGCACAGCCTCCCTGGGGCACTCAGTCTTCCTCAGACTGGAACTAAAAAGGCATCTCAAGGTTCACCCTCTACACCTCAGTCAGGAGTAGTGAAGTGACTTACCTGAAGGCTCACACTCGCCCGACTGGCCATTGTGAGAGAGGCCCAAATCAGTGCACCTATGCCTAAGCTTTCTCCACTCAGTTTCTCTGTCCCTCCTCGGGTCTGCTTCTCAGCCTCTCCCTCCCATCCCTCGGGTTTGGTGGTGTGTGTAGTCACTGTCCCAAGTCCTCACCCATGGTCAACTCTGCCAGTTAACGCTACTCGGGCTTGGGAATGGGCCACAGACAGCTGTTTTTACCCAACCAAGTCTATTCCGTTTTGGATTTAGCAGTAAGGGCATGAGAGTGCTCAGCCGGATAATCTGTCCAACTTTGTGTCCTCTGCCCACCAGTGTGCATCCTTTGTACCCTGCTGCCCATCATTTGACACCCTTGACTGGTCTTATCACCCAGCATCTCCTCCTTGTGTTTGGCTCTCTCCCATCTCATTTCTTTCGTGTGTTGAACTCCCTTCAGTATTTCCCTTCCTGGCTTCCAGGGAACCTCCTGAGCTTGTCCATTTCTGCCTAGGAGATTTGGCCAACTTTTACCTAAAGGGATACATCCCTGACAATCTGAACAGTGGTCCATTTCTGTAGGAGGAAGCAGCCTGAGGCAAGGAGAGCCCGTGTGCCCTTGAACTGGGGAAGACAAGCTCACTTATATGATGTGGCAGGGGAAGCGCACTGGAGGGTGGCAGAGGTTCCAAACTCAAGTGTGTTCCAGCATCATTAGCAGGAAGACTAGAGATACTCCACTCCTGGGCCCTGATTCCTTGCTCAAGACAATCAATAAATCAATCCCCTTTCTTGAGGTCTCTTGTCTACTGAAGTATCATAGTGGGTAGGAGAATGGCTGCACAGATTCACAGGGAGCGTGACTGTTTGGCTGTGGGGTACAGGAGCAGCCTTCAGGGTCCTCCCCTACAATGTGTCCTGTCTGACCATGTGTGGGGCCACGAGGGGAAAGATACCAGGGTGACCTCCAAAACCACTACACTCTGTTGTGTTGACCCACCTACACCCGACGTGGAATCCCTTTGTCTCTCTAAGGCCTATCCCCACCCACTGACCTACCCACACCAGCTGCTCCCACCTGAAAGTATAACTACCCTCCCACACCTGAACCCCTCCTCCCCCCACCTTCTTCTTCTCTGGAAGTTCCTTGTATTTCTTAGACAGGATTTTAGTCAGGTCCAGGTTGCTCATCTCAGGGTGGAGTTTCGCATACTTGGCCCGCTTCTCCATGAAGAAGCGGAAGTAAGGGGTGAGAGGCTTCTTTGGAAAATCCGGGTGTTTCTGGAACAAAGGAAAGTGGAGTCAGATGCGAGCCATTCTTTAAACCCCTCTTCCCTGACCCCTGGGCCTCTCCTCCTGGTAACTCACCTTGAGTTTTTTGCCTTTGTAAGGGTTTTTGACATGCTCCTGGGCATCGAGGATCAATTCGGTCAATGTCCGGAACTTCCTTACCTGGAGGGCAGAAATGGGGAGACAGGAATTTAGGAAACATCACTCCACAGTACAGCATGCTTTCACAATGCTACACTGCCTTCTACCACACGGAGTTCAATGGAGGAGACAAAGCAACAGCATGCATTGTAGGCAGCTTCCGACCCAGAAGCTAGCTCGTGCCTGCTGCAGAGGCTCAAGTACTTGGGACACAGCTAAGAGCAGTCACAGACTGATTTCAATATAGCTTCTGTGCCTGCATCTCATTCAACACCCAGAGTAAGTATCCAAGGCCACCTAGGAAGACTGTGGCAGAACTGTGAGCTCTGGTCTGCTGCTATCACCTAGGCTACTTCCTCCCCTAAGGCATAAATTAGAGCTGACAGAGAACACCTTCTGTCCAAAGTGACAGGTTTCCTTCACTTTCCCCATTTTCTCTGAGATAAAAAGCATATGTGGGTATGTATTTACACATGTCAAAAAGTGGGAAGCAGTTACCTCATTAGAAATCTCCACCCATTTGAGCTTGCACATATCTCCTGAAAAATCCTTGAATGCAACTTTTTCCCAGTCCATATGCGACTCTGTGGTTTTGAACTTGGAGCTGTCGTTGGATGGAAGGTTGTTCTTCATGCATTCCAGCAAAGTTAGCATATCTTCCTGGGACCAACGGTCTGTGACATGTAAGAGCATCGTCAGCATGGCTCATGCTCTTCTCTTGATCTGTTCCCAGCCTCTGAGTTCAGTCCCTCCTTCCCAAAGCCCCTGGTTGCTTCTCATCTGAACCAGTGCATCTTTCCTTAGACATGGCTCAGCCCCCGCCCCAAGAATAACTGTGGCCCTGTTAGATCAGGGCAGGGACTCTGGACCAAATAGATAAGCACCATTACATTGGGAGTCCTGTCTTGCTCACCTCAAAGCAATCCCTTCAAACATGCTAGGCTGCCATGGGCCCCTATTTACAGTAAGAGATGGGGTGGGAAGTCTAATAATTAAGGGCCTATGGATAAAACTCATCAGAACAGGAGGGGAGCAGGAAGGAACATATCTAAATGTGGTTATGCTCTATGTGGGCCTGAGGTTGGCCTGTGAGTAGTAAGGCACCCCATGAAGATGTCTTTCCAGCACAGCTGGAGACCAACATTAAAGGCATACACGCCACCCCCTCATAGCCACTTTAAGGAAGACCAAAGCAGCATTTCTGGCAATTGAGAAAGATGGCATTCAAACATAAGAGCCACACACAGCAGTTCTGAGAAAAGGCAAGCAGGTGGACAGAGTTCTCAGGGCCTTGCTCTCTGGAGAACCCCAGAATTCCAAGTTGCCAATTATTTTCAGCTGCTGAAGTGCAGCCCAGAGATAGCTTGGAGCCTCTCTAGGCTGGTGGCTGCTGCTACTAAGGAAGCTGGGCTGAGGGAATCCAGGGCTGGGATGCAAAAGAGCTCTTGACTTTCATTTGCATCTGGTAACCTGGGCTGGGTTTCCACAGAAAAGGGTCACATGGACTCATAATCCTCTCTCCCCTGATGTCTCACCAGCATTGCCAGATGCTCAGTTTCATACTACCTCCACTCATAAACATTCCACCACTGACAGAGGTGGCTAGGTCTAGGCATCTCTAATTCCTATGGCTTGGAGCCATAAACCACCAAAATACCCCCTTCCTGCTTCCCACCTGTCTCTGACGAAAATCTTATCTTTCCCCCTCCTCTAAGGTGAAGGCATAATACTTCAGGCTAACCAAAAATCTAAGAAAGCTGGCTTGCAGGAGTCTCCCCCGTGCCCCTCACTGAGAAAGACACAAGTTCTACACTCAAGGCCCAGTAATTTGGATTTGGCAAAACCCCCATCTGACAGATGCTTTACTTTCTAAGACTTAAGACTCTCTGCCACTACACAGAACGAAGCCTAGAGGAACTTTTTAGAGGCTGAAGAGCTTGTGTGTGAAAAAAGACAAGTTTGAAGAGAGCAGAAGCTGGGGACACATACCTTGGCCTTTGGGGGCGGCCATTTCCAGGTCTGTGGGACAGTCCGCTTCTCCGTTCATTCTCCAGCTGTCCAGCCACCTCCTCGGTCTCGCTGGCCGGGCAAACCCGGGGTCAAAGCCACCTCACCCTTTCGAAGAGATACCAAACCCACTCAGTAAGGCTGAGAGGAGAGGGACTTTCTATCCCACCCCCTCCCATGTGGGAGGGGGCATAGGTCCACACTCTCAACGAGACCCGATCAAGAGTCTCATAGACTTCATCCGTAGGTGTAAGCGTGAGCCCCTCTTCTCTACCCCAGCCCCCACAGCCAGCCTGTGCCGCATGCGCCCTCCCCTGCCCACGCGAGAGACTGCTCCCAGCTCCCGCGTGCAGCTAGCGCCCGCCCTCCGGCCTCCTTCCCCCACCCCAGCCAAAAAAAAAAAAAATCTCCTCCTCCTCCTCCTCCTCCTCGTTGAGCGCCCGCCCCGGGGAGGCCCCAGGCTGGAGGGCGGGGGAGGAAGGGCGGGTAAAGGGCGCGCGCGGGCACGGAAGCGGGCACGCGCCCCAGTCTCCTCCTCCCGCTTTCCCCCGGCCGGTTCCCCCCGCCTCCGCAACCCGGCGGGGACCCGGACGCAGCGCAGCCGCCGCCAGCCCGGGAGCGCAGCGGCCGGACCGCCCCCGGGGACCAGATCCGGATTCCCGCTGCTCCCCCCTCCCGACTTCCTAGCGCGGTCCCTGCCTGTCGGGGCAGGCGAGCAGTCGGAGAAGCGGCCTACCTTGTCCCCTGCCCCCGAACCACCCGGGGCCGGAGACGCTGCCGCCACCCAGCCACGCACAGAAGAAACCCAGCGCAGAGGCGCGACCGCGGCGGGAACGGCCGCCTCCTCCCCGAGCCTGCGGCCCAGCCCTGCCGGCGCCCCCGCCCCGGCCTCCGGGGAGCCGAGCCAAGCAGAGGGCGGGAGGACGGCGGCCGCGAGGCGGGGGCGCTTCGCTCACCGGCCCCGCTGCCCCCTCCGGCGGCCGGCGAGAACTGCGCCTGTCGGCCGGAGAAGCGCGGGCTCCTCCGCCCGGGGCCTCACTTGGGCCTCGCTTCCTGCCCTTCCCACCCCCGGCTCTCGGCGCCCTTCCCCGTGCCCCGATCAGCTCGTCTACAGTTCTCCCGGTATCACCACCCGGCGTCTACCGCACCCGCGGCTCGCTCCCTAGCCCCGGCCCCGGCGCACGTCCTCCGCCGCCTCGGTTACCCGGCGCAGCGCGGCCTCTGAGCTCCCGGCTCCGGCGGCTCCCTTCCCGGCTCTGAGCGCGGCGCCCTCCCCCGCTCGGCCGGGCACAGCCGCAACTCCCTCCCGCGGCGGCAGCGGCTCCTCCTCCGGGCGCGGCGGCGGCGCTGGGGCGGCGGCTGCTGCTGCTGCTGTGGCGGCGGCGGCTGTGGCTGCTGCCTGCTGCTCCTCGCGGCGAAAAGCACAAAGCACAGCGCCCTCCGCCTGCAGGCAGCCCGCCCGCCCGCCCGCCGGCCCCGGCCTCAGCTCGCACACCCCCCGCCGCCGCAGCAGCCTCCGCCGCCGGAGCGGGGAGGAGGAGGGAGAAGGGAGGAGGAGGAGCGGGAGGGGGGGCGGGAGAAGCGGGGCAGCGAGCGCGTCCTTCCCCGTAGAGCGCACACCGACCCCCGGGGAGCGAGCGCCAGCCCGCCCGCCTCGCCGGCTCCGCTCCCTCCCACAGCCTGCCCGGGCGGGCTCCGCGGGGGGCAGCTGGGAGGAGGGGCGGGCGCTGGGGGGACCCGGGCGGCCGAGGCGGAGGCAAGGAAGGAGGGGAGGGGGGTGGTGGTAGTGGCGGCGGCGGCTGCTGCTGTAGCTGCCGCCGGGGAAGGGGAAGGGGGGGGCCGGGGCAGGGAGACACGCAGCCGCCCGGATGGCGGCGGGGCTGCGAGCCGAGGCGGGCGGGCAAGCAGGCGGCGAGAGCGACCTCGCCAGCCCCGCGGGGGAACTAGCAAGCTTGGCCGGCGCGGGAGGGAGGGCCGAGGTGCGGCGGTGGAGAGGGTGCCCAAAGGGGTGGCTGGCGAGCCTCGCGGGTGCCGGCAGCCCTGCGCTGGAGCTCTCTTCCAGGCTCTCCCAGCTTAAGCTCGGTTTTCCGGCCTAGTCCTCATCTGTTCCCCAATCCCGCCTCCGGGAGCGGGCTATCGACCACCCTGGTCCCCGGAGCATGGCCACCGGCTTGGGACTCACGCTCCCCGATCGCGGTGCGAGGTTTGGGCGCCTATCTCTCGGTTCTCTTACCGCCGAACAACGCCCGTGAAACTTAAATATATTCTTAGTCCCCTAAACAACAAAAATCCCTCTCGTTCCTCCTCACACCCGGGAATCGGCCCGGAGCCGCCGACCCCGGCGGAAGAGTCGCTCTGGGAGCCGGTTCAATCCAGCCCGGCGTGGCTCTCCAGGCCTTCCCGGGCGCATGGAGCAGGGAAATTGGCGCCGCCGGAGAGCAACCCCTTTCCCCCGAAATCCGCGGCACCGAGGCGTACTTACCGAGCGTGTGGGTGCTAGTGAGGGCCGGGGGCACCAGGCAGCACAGCGGGCGGAAGAGCCGAGCCGCAGCTCCGCAGCTGCCGACGCCGGGGCAGCCAGTCTCCAGACAAAGCCCGAGATGGCGAAGCGGAGCGACGGCTAATGGCGAGCCCCACGCGCCGCGCTCCGCCCGCCCCGCTCCGCCCGCCCGCCCGCCTCGGCGCAGCGCAGCGCCGCTCCGAGCGCTCGCCCGTCAGAGCCGCCTTGGCGCCGCCGCCTCCCGGGCCGCCCCGGCCTCGCCTGGCCCCTCCGCCTCCTCCGGGCGACTCAGCCTCACCCCTTCCCTCCCACCGCTCTGGGGGCTGCACGAAATTTTAAAAAAAGGAATAATAAAAAAAAATATTTTTCGTTTTCGTTTTTTTTTTTTATTCAAGGCAGGCGGTTTTTGACATTTAGCTCTTTTCTTGCTCCCAGCTCACACTCACCTGCGGGGCCGCCGGCAGGGCTGGGGGCGGGGGTGCGCGGGGCTGGAGCCGCCGAGCGCGGGTTGAAAGCTAGCCAAGCTCTGCAGCGCCCGACCCGGGCGTGTACGCCGCCGCCAGTCCCCGCAGAGAAATCGTCCTCCTACCCCCGCCTCCATCGCTCTGCGTTTCTCTTCCAATCAGCCGGTCGCTTGGCGGCTCCTCCAGTCTCCGGCCAAGCCAGCTGCCTAGAGCGAGCTCCACTCCATCTGCTCGCCCGGCTCCTCGCTCTCCTGCCGGGGCGTGCAAGGCAGCTTGAGGCCGGAGGGGGATCTGTGAGGGATCCTGTCTGCTCCCGCTCCCATTGCTCCATCCCTGCTGTCTCCTGCCTCCTCCTCCTCTCCTGCGTTTTTCCAACTCTCCCTTGTCGCCACTGGTGTGTGTCTCAGTGTGTGCGCAGGTTTTTTTTTTTTTTTTTTTTTTTTATTGCTTTGCTTTTGCAACCCTGAAGCTAAAGCGGGGTGGGGGCGAAGGGGGATGTTACAAAAACGAAAAAGAAAAAAAATAAAGAGGCTCCTAGGTTTGCAACATATGAAAATAGCGGGGGAGTACCCCGCCTCGTTTGGGTCTCGGTGCCGGGCGAGGGCCTTCCGGATTTCAGAGCGAGTCTTGGGTTGTTCTAGATGCCCCCCCCCATCTTCACCGGCCGTAGGATCCGAGGAGTTAGGAGCAAAAAGTTCACCCGTGGGTCGTAGTATGGTGTCAGTGGGAGTTGGGGAGATTTTTCAAGACGCAGCGGAGCGGCCCTTTACCCCGGGCTTCAGTAACTAGGCCGCGGCCGGGGTGGGGGTTTAGAGCAAAATCCCGGTGCATTTGTGCGAAAGAGCTGGAAGGGGGAAGTCGGAACCGGGAACGGAGCTTCGTGCGTCTCCCCTCGGTCTCTGCTTCCAGTCGCCTGCTAGCTCCCCCTTTAATTTCTTTTTTTCTTTTTTTTCCTCCTTTCCTTTAATCTAATTTCTTCCAACTCCACCTTTGTTGTTACCGGCGTCACGCCCGGATCAGCCAATCCCCTTCTCGCAATCAGCTTGTCAAAAAGGCTTGGCCAGCCCTGAGAAAGCAGGCCGGGAGCGCTGGCCCCCACCCCGGCGGCGACGGGGAGCTCAGAGAGCAGCTCCGCATCCCTGTCCTAAGGCAGGATCTGCAGCCCGGCAACCGCCGGTCTAACCTCCCGTTCTCCACCATCCAGCAAGTCTGGGGAGGAAAGGCCTGGGCGTGTACCGCTTTCTAGCTGCCCACTGCCATCGGCTCTAGTGGGCTTTACTTCCCCTGCTCCGCTGAAGGGATTTCAAGATTAGTTGTAGGGAGGCAGAAGGCAATGTGAAGGACGCTGGCTTCCACCAGGCCAGCCCACGCTTGGTTTGTGTTATCACTCCCCGGGCCACGCCACTGCTCCGGGCTCCTCAGGCTGCCACAATAACACTGCTGTTGCTCACATCTCAGCCAGCTGGGTCGCACAGTCTCTTTGGACTATTTCTTGGCACACTGCCTTCTCCATCCACAGTTTTGCTGCTGGTGTAATTCCTCTTGTCTCCGGGGAAAAATGAAACTTCTTTCCCAGGATTTCCACATCCCACTTCTGCCACGTTGCATGAGCTGAGATCTGATGTGTTGTATTTAGAAGCACACCATGTAGGAGAGGCAGATTGGCCGTGATAATGAAGTTTAGCCTTCAAGGCCTCTTCCTTGGATGACATACTGAAGAGTCTGTTCTCAAGTTATTTTTTGTGTGTTTCTTTCTTTCTTTTTTCTTTCTTTCTTTGTTTCTTTTCTTTTCTTTTCTTTTCTTTTTTTTTTTTTTTTTAGAAAAAAAAAAGTTTTTCTGTGTAGCCTTAGCTATCCTAGAATTAGCTCTGTAGACCAGGCCAACCTGCCACATACCACTTAGAGATCTGCCTGCCTCTGCTTCCCAATTGTTAAGATTTTAATATTTTGTTTCTTATTAAAAAGAGTCTTCCCTTTCTCTTGCTCTTACTCCTTCTTCTCTTCATTCCTCTACCCCTTTCTCCACGTGTTCATGGCCGGCTTATACTCCTCCCTCTCTCTCTCTCTCTCCCTGCCTTTTCTGTCTCTACTATACCCTCAACCCCCCTCCCCATGCCCTAAATTATTCTATACTAAAACAAAAAAACCCTCTTCCTCCCAAATTGTTTGATTAGAGCCCCACCTACCCAGCTCCCCTTTTGGAATATACACAAAACATTTGGTATGGGATCAAGCCATCTCCCACCACACTAAAAAGAAAGCAGAGCTTTTAATGGACTTTGATGTATTTTGACCAGGGTAAAGTAAAAGGTTTAGAATTGAAGGTCCCGGGCTGGAGAGATGGCTCAGTGGTTAAGAGCACTTGATTGTTCTTCCAGAGGTCCTGAGTTCAATTCCCAGCAACCACATGGTGGCTCACAACCATCTGATGTCCTCTTCTGGTGTATCTGAAGAGACCAATGGTGTACTCATATACATGAAATAAATAAATCTTTAAAAAAAAAAAATTGAAGGTCCCAGGTGTCAGCCTTGATGGCTGTGCCTTTAACTCTATCACATCCGAGACAGCTAGGTCGAACTCTGAGTTCAAGGCCAGCCAGTTACAGGATGAGCCCAGATTACTCACTTCCTTTCCCCACCCCTCCTTTATTTTTATTTTTATTTATATTTATTTTTATTTTATGTGCACTGGTGTTCTGCCTGCATACACGTTTGTGTCAGGATGTCAGATGCCCTAGAACTGGAGCTAGAGACAGACTGTTGTGAGCTGCCATGTGGGTGCTGGGAATTGAATCGCAGTCCTCTGGGAGAAGCAAATGCTCTTAGCTGCTGAGCCATCATGTCTCTAGCCCCACCCCCACCCCACCTTCTTGATACCGTGGGAGTTTGGACAAATTCTACCCTAACCAGATCCCATTTCTATGTGTATATACTTAGAGTGGGACTCCACTCCCTCATCAGGGACTGTGAGATGATATACAGAAAGCCTTATTTCTCCACATATGGCACTCAGAAACACCAATAAAGTTCCACATGCCCCATGGACAGATCTGGAGCGCAGGTATTCTGGCACCGTGCCCTGAACTTCTTGGCTGGGCCAAGGGGCTTTTTGGTAAAGTGCTTTGGAATAAAACAGGATGAACATGAATCATAAGGATTATTATTATTATTGATTCCTTGGGCAGCAGAAATCACAGCTGGCGCCTTTCCCATTTGGAACCCATTCGGCTTCTGTACCTTTGTTGGGTTTCTCCTGAGGTCATGAGTCTAAGATTTGGGCTCCCGGCCACAGGGTGAGAGAACCCGCCCTTGGCCCTTATCCTTTGCCCCTTTCCCTTTTGTTCAGCTTTGTCCTCCCTCTTTCCAGCTTCCTGACAGCTCCCCTTGACATTCCATAACCCCAGCCTAGGCTAGCGACAAAGCCCAATCCTAGCTGTGCAGGCTGCACTTGGTTGCAACCCTTCTCTGGGTTGCCCAATCCAAACCAAGGCTCTTAGGAAATCCCCAGAGTTCTTTGAATGCTTTAAACAAAATGTAGTAGTTGAATTCTATTATACAAAGAAAAAGAAAACATTTTCTTTTTGTATATGTGTCTATATCTGTGTGAGTATATGCCATCAGAGGGTGTTGGGTCCCTTGAAGCTGGAATTATAAGTGCCATATAGATATATATATTTACCACCAACAAGACCAAAATATCAAGTATTTCCAGGATCTAGGAAGCTGGGAGCGATAATTTGGGCTACATTACTTTTGGCTTCCAACCAGGTTGCAGGTTTGCGCCCTCCCAGGAGCTATCTGGATTCGTGAACAGAAAACACACATACAACCATACCAGTTAATTTTAAAATGCCTTGGCTACCTCAAAGGCTAGACACTCCTAAACCTTCCCCTGCTACCTCATGCCCAATTGAAGAAGTGGCCACCCACCCGGATTCTCACATGGGTGGTTGGCTTTATCTCCTGTAGTTCCCGTGTCCCATTCTTCTCCCCCCAGTCGTGCTGATTCTCCATCTCTCCTGCTCTCTGTGTCACCCTAGCCTGCACAAATCTAAGGGTCCCATCTCATCTCCCTTTGCCCAACCATTAGTTGCTGGCACCTTTATTGATCAATCAAAAACCAATTGAGGACAAGTGTTTGTACACACAAGATTCCTGATTAAATCAAAGCATTAGAACCAATCGCCAATGGAAGCTCACTCGGCCAGTACTCCCCTCCAGATTCTTCAGCATTCTGAATTCCATCTCCATAGATACAGCTTTGTAGATTGCATACTACTCCATCCCATAAATATATCACAATTTATCCATTCTATTGTTAATGGACGGCTAGGTGGGATCCAAGCTTTGTGTGTGTGTGTGTGTGTCAAATTTTATTTATTATAAGGATTGTGTGCATACAGAATGGAAGGAGTACAGCACTCCACCATGTACATGTGGACTTCAGAGGACAACTTTGTGGAGTTGACTTCCTGCTTTCACTTTGCCTCCAGAGGGAAAACTCAGGTTGTCAGACTTCCATTATTGAGAGACAAGAGTCTTCACCTGACTGAGCTATCTTGTTGGCCCCAGATTTTTATCATTGTGAATAAAGTGGCTGTGAATATGAATGCGTTTTGAAGTATTTGGGGCTTCTGCCTGCACCAGAGGATATAAGTGTACTGGGGTTTGGGAGGCGGCTCAACCAGCAAAGTACATACAGTGTGCTATGTGAGGGCCTGGCTCCAGATCCCCAGCGTCCTCTAAAAGTTGGGAATGGTGGTGTGACCCCACACCTGGCACTCAGGTTGTAAGTGAACAGGTCAGCAAAGATGGGTAATTGGTAGGGTCTAGCCAATCAGTGCTCTCTGGGTTCATCAAGAGACCTTGTCTATAAATAAATAAATAAATAAATAAATGCTATAGAGGGAAACATTCTGATGTCAACTTATTGCCTCCACACATATATATGCACATGTGAACATGCAAGACACATATACATAAAAATACATAGCATGTATATGTTATGCCCACACACACAAAGATACAAATGTACTGACTATTAAATAGTAGGATAGTATGTATTGCCAAGTTCTCTCTCTCTCTCTCTCTCTCTCTCTCTCTCTCTCTCTCTCTCTCTCTCTCTGTTTTGGTTTTTCAAGACAGGGTTTCTCCTTGTAATCCTAGCTATCCTAGAACTCTCTCTTAGACGAGGCTGACCTAGAACTCACAGAGTTCCGTCAGTCTCTGCATGCCAGGAGCTGAGATTAAAGGCTTGAGCTATCACTGTCCAGCCACCAAGAGATTTCTAAAGTGGTTGTACTATCCACTACCCCACCCACCCACCCAAAAAATGTGTGGAAGTCCAGGTGCTCTGTAGCTTTACCATGCTAGATACTATTAGGCCTTTTGTTTTGGCCAATTTGGTTAGGATATAATCATGGTTTGGTTTTGTTTTCCAAAATTTCTCTGTATAGCCCTGGCTGTCCTGGAACTAACTGGATTAACCTGTCTCTGCCTCCCAAGTGCTGGATTAGAGGCGTGGGCTAACGCTGCCTGCCCCCCCCCCCGCCCCCTTTTTCTTTTTTTAAACACAGCATCTTGCACAGGTTAGCTTTGAATTCATGGTCTTGTTTACACTAGCACTGAACACTCAAGTCTCCTGCTTCAATATCATGAGTGTTGAAATAATGTTTAAACTTCTTTCTTTTTTTGCTTTTTGGAGACAGGTTTGCCCTCTATAGCCCAGGCTGGTCTGGAACTCATGGCAAGTCACCTGCCTCCGTTTCCCAAGTGTATGGATTCTTGCATTACTGACCACAATGAAGTGACAACAAAGTGAATTCTAGAAAATTCTGAAGAGGGAGAAAGAACACAAACACATACATACACACACACACACACACACACACACACACACTTTGTGTCTTACCACCTAATCTCTTGTGTTACCCTAGGACTATTGCAAGAAGGCCATGAACAGCTGTAGTATTTGATTTTCAACTTTCAGAACTGTGTGTGTGTGTGTGTGTGTGTGTGTGTGTGTAAAAACCAGTTCCCCAGACACCTCCCTTTTCTTTATAAAGTTACCCAAACTATGCTGTTCCATTGCTAATAATAGCAAACAGATGAGGATGGATGGGTGAGTAGATAGATCATAATTAGATAATATACATATGGAAGTTAGGAAATCTTCAGGTCTGTAGTGACCCAGGAGAAGTGATGGTGTGTGTTAGTCCAGGTCTGAAGGCCTGAGAACCAGGAGAGACAATGATTAAAATCTCTAGTATAGGACTGGTACATTCCTCAGTGGTAGAGACTGACTTAACATGCCTGAGGTCTTAGGTTCAATCTCCAGTGCTGGGAAAAGGAAGGAAGGAAGGAAAAAAGGAAGGAAAGAAGGAAGGAAGAAAGAAAGGAAGGGAAGAAAAGAAGGATAGACATTGGACTTTCCCAAAATTGTGACCCACACTGAAAAGTCTTTTTTTTTTTTTTTTTTTTCCTTAATCCCTTCCCTTCTCCCTCTTGCTATGGATGGCTATGAGCCACCATGTGGTTGCTGGGATTTGAACTCATGACTTCCTGAGAACTCATGACCTCCTGAAGAGCAGTTGGTGCTCTTAACCACTGAACCATCTCACCAGCCCAAAATGTCTTAATGTCTTAATGGATCTCTAGCTTTTCCTCTTCCAGACTGAGTCTGTCTCTCCCCTGCCTGCCTTCCTTTCCTTCCTTCCTTCCTTCCTTCCTCCCTCCCTCCCTCCCTCCCTTCTTCCCTTCTTTAACATTTTTGTTCTTATAGATTCTCAATTGATTATGTGAGCTTCAACACTGGCAAGAGCAGTTTATTCTGATCAGTGATGTTAATCTTATCCAGCTGGGCAGTGGTGGGGCACGCCTTTGATCCCAGCACTTGGGAGGCAGAGGCAGACGGATTTCTGTGTTCGAGGCCAGCCTGGTCTACAGAGTGAGTTCCAGGACAGCCAGGGCTACACAGAGAAACACTGTCTCGAAAAACCAAAAAAAAAAAAAAAAAAAACCAAAAAAAAAAAAAAAAAAACTTATCCAGAGTCCTTCTTACAGGTATAACCGGAATATTTGGTCAAATCAGTGGATACCTCATGACCTTATTAAGTTGGCATATAAAATTAAGCATCACATATGGTAAATGCATGTCTTCGAAGTTTTGGCAAGTTATTCTCCAGGAAGTCACAACAAGCAAAGATCAGTGATGTCAGATCAATGCGAGAGCATCGTCACACTGCGGGTCATATGGATATTCTTTCTAAAGATTACACATCCTTTCACATGTCTGTTTTGGCAAAGCATCCTCTCACCTGTGTCTGCTTCAGCGAAACATTACACGACATAACTGAGTCCCCAAAGAAACCAGAAATTTCTACTTCATCTGTCTGTCTCTCTGTATGTGTTTCTGTCTCTCTTTCCCTCCTTCTGTCAACATCAGGCCCATATTTTGGTTGTTTTGCTTAGATGGAGAGAGCCTCACTTTGTAGCCCAGACAGGATTGGTCCTTACCGTGTAACCCAGGCTGGCCTTAAAGACATGGTGAGCCTCTTCTCAGAGCATCACAAGTGCTGGGATTATAGGCAGCAGCCACCATGCCCCACTATTCAGTTTCTTTGTAATATCCCTAATCACTCCTTCAACATGCCTTCCTTGGCTCCAGCCTTATGCTTTTTCCAGCCAAACTGCAAGTTATCATATCTTTATTTATATGTTTTGCTTCTGATTCTCACTGTAAACTTGGCTAGAAGCAGCCAACAGTATCCATGCCACAGCGCAAATATGAGGGCTGCCTTGAAATTCCCTCCATCATTACTTTTTAAGTCTATGTATGTGTCTGTGTGTCTGTGTATGGGTGTGTGCTTGAGTGTGTGTGATTGTGGAGTCCAGAGGCAGAAGACACTCCCCACCTCCCACCATCTTAGTTTTTTTGTTTGTTTGTTTGTTTTTGTTTGTTTTTGAGACAGGGTTTCTCTGTATAGCCCTGGCTGTCCTAGAACTCACTCTGTAGACCAGGCTGGCCTCAAACTCAGAAATTTGCCTGCCTCTGCCTCCCAAGTGCTGGGATTAAAGGCGTGCGCCACCACTGCCCCTTAGTTACTTTTCTATTGCAGTGATAAAACACCATAACCTAGATAACTTATAAAAGAAAGCACTCCATTGGGCTTATGTTTCCAGAGGATTAGAATCCAAGATGGCAGAGTGAAGGCATGGCAGCAGGAGCAACTGAGAGCTCACATCTCCAATCAAAAGCAGGAGGGAAAGAGCACGCTGAGGTTGATGGGTAGCTTTTGAAGCAAAGCCGCCACCACCACCACCACCACCACCACTACCACCTCCACACCTTCTTCGACAAGGCCACATCTCCTAATCCTTTTTAAACAGTTCCACCATCTGTGGACAAAGTATTCAAACGTGAGTCTCTGGGGACTGTTTTAGGGTTTTTATTGCTGTGCTAAAACATCATTAAACAAAAGCAGCATGGGGAAGAAAGGGTTTATTTTACCTGTTTGCTAATAAGTTTATTGTCCAGGGGAATCATCTATACATATAAAAGTAAAGTGTGTGTGTGTACAAGTTCTTTGCTGCCATGTAGTGTGAACAACTCCTAGTCAATTCTCAGTAGAATCTGAATTCCTATCTGACGTCACATGAACACAGTCATGGCTGTCTGCCTTGTTTACCCTCTGCTCTTCTGGACCCCACAAAAATTGATGACTCGGCTCTATTTACATCATTCCAAGGCCATGGCTCTCACTCTCCCCAGTTCTGGGACCCTTTAATACAGTTCCTTGTGTTGTGCCAACCCCCACCTATAAAATTACTTCATTAATACTTCATAACTGAAATATGGCTACCATTATGAATTGTAAATATCTGATATGCGACTCTCAAAGAGGTCTTGATCCACAGGTTGAGAACTACTGGTCTAGAATTTCTCTAAACTGAATCTCCAAATTTTTCCATCATATTAGTTGCAAAAGCTTCTAGAAGCTTGGCTTTCTGGCACATGTCTATAGTTCCAAAGATCCAAGGATGGTGGCTCCTCTTCCTCCTCTTCCCTCTCCCCCTCCTGCCTCTCCGGCTCTCCCCCAAATATTTCCCTCTGTGGATGTGCGTGTATGTGTGTGTACATGCAGATGTGTGCATGCCACAGAATGTACATGGAGGTCGTTGACAACTCCTAGGAGTCAGTTTTTGTCTCTTGCCTTGTTGAAGCAGGGCAGGTTCTTCCCTGCTTCTGTGCTGTGCAGAATAATCCAGGCTAGCTGGCTCTCAAGTTTTTATGGCAATTCTCCTGTCTCTACCTTGCATCTAGCCATAGGAATGCTGGGATGACAGATGGGCACCGCTACACACACCTTTTTTAAAAATGGTTTTTCAAGGCAGGGTTTCTCTGTGTATCCCTGGCTGTCTTGAAATTCAGTCTGTAAAACCGGCTGGCCTCAGATCCGCCTGCCTCTGCCTCCCAAGCTGGGATTAAAGTCGTGCATCACCACCACCTGGCTAAATAGTTTGTTTTGTTTTGTATAACAAACACCCAAGACAATTTAAACTAAGCTGGAATGGTCCCATCTGTGCTCTGGAGATGCAAAGAACCTTAAGTAGTTGCTCAGCCGAGAAGCTGGACGCTTCAGAATGAAGGGATTCAGCGACTCATCTCCACTCTGAATTTGGATGCCTGGAAACTCCAGGGAGACTTACTGGCATGAGTCCCCATAGCTGGACCAGGAAGCCTGGAGTCTGAGGACCAGAGACAATGGCACAGTTTCATTGGCTCTGTTTCCAGGTCTTGTCAACTGGGCCCTCCTTCCCAACCCCCCACCACTAAGAACTGTGGAGACAATAAAAAAAACAAGACAGCTAAGCAGGGAGGGGAGCCTTTGTTCTTGGCCAAGAGTAGGAGATAAACTTGGAAACCAATTTCTCAACTCTCAAGGGCCAGGAAGGTGATAGATGAACAGTAAAGAGAAAGGACAGGAAAGTTGGGAGGCCGGTAGGTTAGCTGGGAAGGGGGAGCATATTTTTAGGAACAGACAGTTGCCAGAGGCAGAATAGGTGTCTTTTCTGGTTTATTTTTATTTATTTATTCATCTTGTGTGTATTTGTGTGACTTGAGGGAGTGTGTACCATGCTGCCCATGTGGAGACAACAGGAAAACCGTACCTGATGTGAGCTCTAGCCTTCCACACCTTGCTGAGCAGTGTCCCTCTTGTTTCTGTGGCTCCTCCAGGCTGGGTGGCAGCCGCTTCTGGGCCACTCTCTCTGCCTCCTCCCTCTCCTTCATAGTGCTGAGGTAACAGCTGCACACCACTGCAAGCTTCTTTTTTTCTGAGGGGTGGGAGAGTGTTGCCTTTTGGAGACAGATTTTTCTCTGTCCTGGTCCAGACTGTCCTAATTCTATAGACCAGGCTGGCCTCAAAGTCACAGATATTCACCTGCCTCTGATACCCCAACCCCAAGTCTCCAGTGATAGAATTAAAGGAGAGGGTCACCACCACCTAGGCCACTACATCTTTCTTTTTAGATGGGTTCCAGGGGTCAAACTTAAGTCATCATGGCCAGGCGGTGGTGGCGCATGCCTTTAATCCCAGCACTTGGGAGGCAGAGGCAGACGGATTTCTGAGGCCAGCCTGGTCTACAGAGTGAGTTCCAGGACAGCCAAGGCTACACAGAGAAACCCTGTCTCGAAAAACCAAAAAAAAAAAAAAAAAAAAACTTAGGTCATCATGGATACAAAAATATGGCTTTTACTTGTTGCAACATCTCCCAGCCCTGTTTTCCCGCTCCTTCCGGTTATTCTGATGATGGTCAGCTATCAGGGCATTGGAGGAGTGTGCCATGCAGTATTTGGATGCTAAGATGAAGTTAGCGGTTGTCTGGCTCACTCTGGTCACCATCTTAGATACAGTCTGTTTTGGTTAACCTTCCTGAAGACGGATGTCTACCCCACAGGTGAGCATCCTTTCCTCCTAGCTAGTAGCTATTCAGCCAGGGACACTCTCCCTTCCCACTGCCTCTTCTTTCTGCTCCTCATCCTTAAGGGTGCTGAGGGATGAAGGCTCAGCTTGTCTAATTTACTCAACTTGAATTTCAGTGTTATTAAGGGATCCATTAGAGGAGTGAGATTTTTTTTTTCCTAGCCCATCTTAAATAGGTGTTGTTGTTGCCTGCCTGTGGTCCTAGCTATTCTATCCCTGGGTGATTACTACTCATAACTTTATGACCTTCGTCTGATTACTTAGATAAGACCAGAGAGTCTGCCCCCCAGGGAACAGGAGCTGCACTATGGGTAGGGACTCTTCAACAGAGAGAGCTGAAGTTTGATCCTGGAGCTAAGATACATTTTAAAAAGCCCATGTGTAGTACAACCAATGTAAACTTATCCCCAACTAGCTTACAGATAAATGAGATTCTGACGTCAGTTATTTTATTTGGCTTTGATAATTACTGGGGACTAACCCTTAATCTACTTTTCTAACTGCTGACCTGGCTACCTCCCCCAAATATTTGATGATTCTACTTGCCACATACTCTTGTCATGGCCCATCTCCTCTCAAGGTGCTTCTTCCTCCCTCCTCCTCCTCCTCTTCTTCCTCTTCTTCCTCTTCCTCACTTCTCTACCCTCAACCAGGTAACTCAAAGCCCACCTACCTCTAATCCCTCCAGTAATCAGACGTAGCCATTTTTTTTTTTTTTTTGTTTAACCAATAGTTTTAAACTAAGGAACAAGGTTTGCATGACAAAAGCTGGTAAACCTGAGAATTCGCTCATATGCAAAGACCTTCCCATACAGAATTTAGCATTACAATACATAGCAACAGACCACACCCCAACACTGAAGGGCTTGTCCTTCACGACTCCACTGCTATTTAGATAAAAATAGCAGATTATATTAGGTATTCATCCTTGCTTTTGGGTGATCTTACCTTCAAAGGAAGCCAGATGCTTAATAGAATAACAAAAACCATTCCTAAAATCCGAGGACTACAAATCCTAGGACAGCTGAGTCTGGGTGCTTAAGATCATTATCCCAGGACAATGGGATACTTAATGTTTTTATTTGCATGGTATAGACTGGTTTTTCGTTGTCTACCTCACACTTGCACACTTGAGCTATTGAGACAGTTAGTATCAAGACACTTAGATGCCAAGACATAAGTAACAGAAGTTGCACTAAGAGACCTGTCAAGAGACACTTGACAATCCGGGGCAAGAATATTGAATACTCAAAGACAGGATTACAGTGAGTTCAAAGCTAGCCTGAGACCCTATCTCAAAATAAAATATTTAAAAAAAAAAAAAAAAAAAAAAAAAAAGCCCGAGGAGGTATTTTAGTAGTAGATCGCTTACCTGGTATGCATGAGGCCTTGGATTCAATTTCCAAAACTACAGTCAACCAATAATAAGATAGCATGCCAAATAAAGATGCCTGTGTTCCTATGTGACCACAAATATTACAGACCTTAGTGCAACTTCTGCTACTTATGACTCGTGCCTTGACACTAACTGCCTCAACAGCTCAAGTGTGCAAGTGTGGGGTAGACAGCAGATAACCAGTCTATACCATGCAAATAAAAACGTTAAGTAGCTAGAGTACTTACTTATATTGGCCTTTTTACTCGATAAATAGAACCACATAGAAAGTCAAATCAGAGAAAATGTGAATGTGTACCCAAATAATAAAATGACTACAGCCTAAGCCAGCCTGGGTATTCCTGGTAATGCTAGTGAGACTGGGAATCTATACATCTCGGAGGTGTATATAGTCTGTGCTCGTGTGTTCACCTGGTTAGGCACGGGCTATCAGTTTCTGCTAAGGGGGCTGGCCAGTGAATCCTGAAGGATCTTTTATCTCTGCCTCCCCAGTACTGAGATTGCAAGTGATTGCCACTGCACCCAGCTTTTCACGTGGGCGCTGGGGATTAAACTCAGATCTTCATGCTTGGATAGTAAACATGCTATGGACAGAGCTACTGCCCGGCCTGTGTTTGGCTTTCAAGACTGCTGAATGTCGGCACTCCCTACGTCAGTGCCCAGCTCACTCAGCATCCTTCCACTCTCCCATCCTTACTAGTACAAACAATTGGACAGCAATCTATATTTCTTTAATTTTCCAAATGAGGGTATGTGAGACAGGAATGTACCATATCGATGGTGCAGTGTACCCTTCCCCCCACCATGAGCAGGCCTGAGAGACCTTGTTTACCACAACAGACCAAGTGATAGGATCTAGGTGGAGTTACCCACCTTGGCTGCCCAGAACACAGAAGCAGAACTGCCCCTGGGCTTGCCTTGAGACATCTCCGGCCGTGACCTGGAACGGACTATGGATTATCCCACCCATCTGAAACCAGGAGGGGTTGTGGGTTGGGTCTTCCCCTTTAAATTGAGAGCTGAACATTAAAGCTTTGAGCCTTGATCAGAGAACTTTGTCTTGGCTTCATCTCTTCTCGACCTCCGCCCCCTTTCATTCCCAGCCCCCTTTCAGGTGAACCTAATTGACTTGTGGCCGCAGGGCTACAGTGCAGTAACAGGAGTCTTCATTTCATGTCTTTCTCAATGAAGTCGCATGTCCTAGGAGTCTAAACCCAGAAAGCTAAGACAAGTTAGTGAAAACTAAAGGTCCAAGAAGGCTGTGTCCAGGCCCCCGGGTCATCCTCTTGGAGGCCTGGTTCACTTTAGGCAAGTTAAGGCACCACCACTACGGCTGGTGACTGTGGAAACTCATTAGCTTTTCTCTCCCAAGAAACCCTTGGAGCCCTGCCTTGAGATCTTGGGGCAGCTGACATAGTCCAGAGTCTCTTCTCAGATCCCTGTCAACACTGTGTCTGCTCCCCTTGCCCCACTAAAGGGCATAGGACATCCACTCTGTCTGCTTTATGTTGACATTGAGTGTGCCATCCCCAGTAGACTCCCCTTTATTATCTTCTATCTATCTATCTATCTATCTATCTATCTATCTATCTATCTATCTATCTATCTATCTGAGACAGGGTTTCTCTGTGTAGTCCAGGCTATCCTGGAACTTGTTTGGTAGACCAGGCTGGCCCCTAACTCAGAGATCCACCTGCCCCTGCCTCCTGAGTACTGAGTACAGGGATGGAGATTAAGGGTATGCACCAATAGTACTTGGCTTATTTATTTGTTTGTTTATTGTTGTTGTTGTTGTTAGTCTCTCTCTGCCTCCCAAGTGCTGGGATTAAAGGCATGTGCCACCACTGCCTTTGTTAGTCTTTGCAGTTGTTAGTCTCCTACATAGCCCAGGCTAGCCTGTAACTCACTCACAGAGATCCACCTGCCTTTGCCTCTCAGTGCTGGAATTAAAGGCATAAAGTACCACACTCAGGTTGGTTCTCCTTTTTTTTTTTTTTTTTTTTAATAAAAGTTTTATTTGTTTTTATCTTATTTTAGTTATTAAAATAATTTTGGTCTTTTTGAAACAAGATCTTAAAGAGTTCAGGCTGATGAAAACTATGTAGCTGGGAGTGGCCATGGATTGATCTTCCCACCTCTAGCTCCCAAATGTTAAGATGACAGGTTTTTGTTACCACAAACTAAACCATTCTCATTGTGAGAGCCTTTGTCTATTAGTGGCCTAACTAGGAGCCATACTGTTATGTAAAAATTTTCTCTGAGATGAAACCTTCTATATTAGAGGGAAGCTCCTGAAATCATAGAACACTCTAAAGACGTGGAATTTTTCATCCTGCAAGGAAGCAAGCACCTACCTCAGCTCAGGAAGTAAACAACTCAAAGGCTTCAGGAAGTTCCAGAAACTGACCAAAACCACTAGGCTCCTCCCTCCTTGAACTTATATACAGTTATGGCTACTGAGCAACACTCCAAGGCCAGCCAGCCTAGAACATTCCTAGACCAGCTAAGCTGCCTGAAAGACACTCTCCAAACTGTGACTCTCAGGCACATTTCCAGCCAAGCAAGTTGTGCAGCATGGTCCAGGTTTCTAGCTTTTGTGAACCATCAGCCATACAGATGGGCTTTTGCTGAAGCATCTGTCTGAGCCATTTCTGCCCCTGTAAAGAATCCCAGAAGAACTCATTGGTTCACTAGGTTTGTCTTTGGGGGCATCTTTATTTTGGTCTGACATCACTTCTCTCTCTGGAATGAGTAGGTATTTGTTCTCATCTTTCCAGAAATAGCATCATAGGACATATGCAAATAAGAGACAACAAACACACATGTAGACCTAATGTATAACACACACACATACAACCATGTATAAAAACAGGCAAAAATCCCTAAAATTAAACATTTTAAAAGTTTTTTAAAATTTTTATATGTTTGAGTGTTTTGCCTGTGTGTCTGTCTGTGTAGCATGCATGTGCCTGGTGCCCTTGAAGGTCAGAGGACAGCATTTGACCTCTTGGAAGTGGATTTGCAGATAGTTGTGAGCTACCATGAAACAGCAGTAAGTTTTTCTTGTTTTATTTTGTTTTGTTTGAGAAGGGTTTCTCTGTGTAGCCCTGGCTTTCCTGGCACTTGCTCTATAGACCAGGCTGGCCTGGAACTCAGAGATCTGCTTGCCTCTGCCTCCTGAGTGCTGGGATTAAAGGCATGTGTCACTATGCCAGGCTGCAACAAGTATTCTTAGCCACTGAGCCATCTCTTCAGTCTCTCCCCTCCCCCAAAGATTTCTTTTTTTTTTTTTTTTTTTCCTTTTTGGTTTTTTGAGACAGTGTTTCTCTGTGTAGCCCTGGCTGTCCTGGAACTCACTCTATATAGACCAGGCTGGCCTCGAACTCAGAAATTCAGAAATCCGCCTGCCTCTGCCTCCCAAGTGCTGAGATTAAAGGCGTGCACCACCACCGCCCGGCATTTGCCAGGTTTTTAAAGGTGAAAAATTGGCTGATTGTTTCTTCCACTGCATTAGACAATCCTTATCCTGAAATCTGTACTTCAAAGGGTACTCTTGTTAGTAACAAAGTAGAAAAATTGTGTCTAAAAGACACAAAACCTGCTGCTTAGTCCCAGCACTTGGGAGGCAGAGACAGGTGGATTTCTGAGTTCCAGGCCAGCTGAGTTCCTTAACAGCCAGGGCTATACAGAGAAACCCTGTCTCAAAAAACAAAAGCGGTGGTGGCGGACGCCTTTAATCCCAGCACTCGGGAGGCAGAGGCAGGTGGATTTTTGAGTTCGAGGCTAGCCTGGTCTACAGAGTGAGTTCCAGAACAGCCAGGACAGGACTACACAGAGAAACCCTGTCTCGAAAAACAAAAACAACAACAAAAAAACCTGCCACAAACAAACAAAAACACAACTAAAATCCACAACAAAAAATACCCCTAGAAACCAGGCATGTGACTTAGCCGGTAGAGTCCTTGCCTCTCAAGCACAAAGCCTTGAGTTCAATCCCAAGCTCCACCTACAAACCAGACCTAGTGACTCATACCTGGAGGTAGAGGCAAGAGGATCAGATATTCAAGGTCTTCCTCCTCTCTATAGAGTTTCAGGCTAGTCTGTGCTGTATGATGTCCTGTCTCAAAATAATAAAGTACAACCAAACGAGAACAAACAAAAGAACAAATAATTAGAACTCATCTGAGAAGGATCTGGACTTGGGGAGGAAAAGGTTTATTGGGCTTACACTTCCACATCAGTGTTCATCACCAAAGGAATCCAGGACAGGAACTCAAGCAGTGCAGGAACCTGGAGGCAGGAGCTGATGCAGAGGCTGTGGAGGGTGCTGCTTACTGGCTTGCTCACACAGCTTGCTCAACCCACAATGGGCTGGGCCCTCCCCCCATCAATCACTAATTAAGAAAATGCCCTGCAGGCTTGCCCACAGCCTGGTCTTAAGGAGGTATTTTCTTAATTGAGGTTCCCTCCTCTCAGATGACTTTAGGTTGTTTCAAGTTGTTTCAAGTTGATGTAAACTATTCAGCACCATGCTCTTAACCTCTGAGCCGCCTCTCTCCAGCCCTAACTTTTTGATGTGAAATACTTGGACAGATCCATGGCAAAGGAGCTGAGGCTTTGGGAAGCAAGGATCTAGTCTGCGTCTCCACTTTTTTTTATTTTACCCAGCCCCACTTCCTGTTATTTTTCTCTGCAGTAAATTCAATTACCTATATAAAATTAATGCGTGACTTAAGATAAAGAGCTCTAGGATCTGTCCTATGGGAAGAAAGAAAGAATACGAAGGAAATTCTTACCTAAAGGGAAACACGCAGAGATGAAGCCTAGATAACCATGGTAACAGGCCACATGCCTCACCGAGCCAGATCCTGACGCCAGAAATATTCAGGAAGGTTTTCACTGGGCCAGCACCTGCCAGGCCTTTGTCAGGAACTCCAGCTTGACCTCCCTCAACCGCAGAAGCAAAGTCTTCAAAGCTGGCACTTGTAACAGATTCCCTGTATACACCACTGCCTGGAAGCAGACCTCCACAGACCACACAAAACCAGGCTTCGCTGACAATCCACATCTTTGTGATCGGGCATCCCTGCCTTAATTACAATGGATACCAGAAGACATAACCCTTCTGAGCATGCCTCCCCTGGTGATTAATTCATTTCATACATATAAGGATCAGACTACAACATTTGAGTCATCGAATCTGTTACCAAATCTTGCCTCAAACTGAATCCATTCTCCTTAGGAGTGTGGGGCCAATGATTACTGTGGGCCAACTGCAGACTAGGAGGAATTTTGTTCTTGGCCAAATAGAAGACTTTTTTTTTTTTTTTTTTTTTTTTTTTTTTTTTCGAGACAGGGTTTCTCTGTGTAGTCCTGGCTGTCCTGGAACTCACTCTGTAGACCAGGCTGGCCTCGAACTCAGAAATCCACCTGCCACCGGGCGGTGGTGGCGCACGCCTTTAATCCCAGCATTTGGGAGGCAGAGGCAGGCAGATTTCTGAATTTCTGAGTTCGAAGCCAGCCTGGTCTACAGAGTGAGTTCCAGGACAGCCATGACTATATAGAGAAACCCTGTCTCGAAAAACAAAACAAAACAAAAAAAATAAAAAATAAAATAATAAAAGAAATCCACCTGCCTCTGCCTCCCAAGTGCTGGGATTAAAGGTGTGTGCCACCACTGCCCGGCCAAAAAGCAGACTTTTAAATTGCCTTCTGAACCCTTGGTGTTGGGGATTCATAGATGTAACATAAAGAAATGAGAGGACAGCCAAGCTAATAGGCATGAGAAATCTTCATGAATTTCCTGGAATTGTGGAGATGTTCAGGAAGCTTAGGTGCCATTCCTTTTTGCTCCTTTTATGGGTCTTCCTTTTTTTAAAAAAAGAGATTTATTTATTTATTTATTTATTTATTTTTATGTATGTGAGTACACTGTTGCTGTCTTTAGACACACCAGAAGAGGGCATTAGATCTCCTTAGAGATGGTTGTGAGCCACCATGTGGTTGCTGGGAATTGAACTCAGGACCTCTGGAAGAGCAGTCAGTGCTCTTAACCACTCAGTCATCTCTCCAGCCCATTATGGTTCTTCCTTAAAAGTCAGTCATTTTTGAGATTTATGTTGTTTTATGTGTACGGGTGTTTTGCCTGCATATATGTACACCCACCAAGTACATCTTTAGTGCCCTTGGAAGGGGGTTGGAAGGAGGAACTGGAATTAAGGATGGTTATGAGTTGCCATGTGAGTGTTGGGAATTGATCCCAGGTCTTCTCTAAGAGCCAGTGCTTTTTTTTTTTTTTTTTTTTTTTAGTTTATTTATTTATTTTATGTGTATGAGTACACCATTGCTTTCTTCAGACACACTAGAAAAGGGCATCAAATCCCATTACAGATGCTTGTGAACCACCATATGGTTGCTGGGAATTAAACTCTGTACCTCTAGAAGAGGAGTCAGTGTTCTTAACCACTGAGCCATTGCTCAGTTGTTATATTTCTTTCTAGGCATTCCTGTGGCAACTGTCAGCTGTCATGTCACTGGGCAGGGGGGACCAGGAAGAATGGGACTTGCACACAATGTCCTCCAGAGTCCTTGTTTTTTTAACCCAGGTCCTCTGGAAGAGCTGCCAGTGCTCTTAATAGCTGAGCCATCTCTCCAGGTTCCCTTTTCCTGGTTCTTTTTTTTTTTTTTTTTTTTTTTTTTTTTTTTTTTTTTTTGTTTTTTAAGACAGGGTTTCTCTGTGTAGCCCTGGCTGTCCTGGAACTCACTCTGTAGACCAGGCTGGCCTTGAAATCAGAAATCTATCTGCCTCTGCCTCCCAAATGCTGGGATTAAAGGAATGGTCCACCACTGCTCGGCCGTTTTCCTGGTTCTTGAAAGTATCTCTTTGTGAAAAAAAAAAACAAAACAGTTTTTAGAGTTTTATTTTCAACGAACTAAATATCCTGTCACCCTTTACATTCTATTGTCCAGGCAGCACTGTATCCTGATTTGTATTTATGTTTCAAGATAGTTACTTTTGGGATTAAAGAAACCTCAGGTAGAGAGGACCAGATGGCTGGGCAGGGAAAGATGTTTGTTGCCAAGCCGGATGACCTAAGTTTGATCTCCGGTAGGAGTCTGCTGGAAAGCTGTCCTCAAGCTTCTTTAGATCCGTGCAGTGCACAAACACACACACTAAACAAATAAACAAATAAATAAAATGTAACAAAGATTAATAAACCCTGGGTTAAAAAGGAATGATTTGCTCTTTCATTGTTGCTGGTTTTGACTCAGGGTCTCACTGGGTAGCCGTGGCTGGCCTGAAATTCACCCAGCTGCTCTGGGCTTCAGTATCCCTCTCCTGCCACTCCACCCCCACCCGCAATACTTCCTGGCCTTATTCTCCTTAGGTGACACAGGATGGCTGGGGTCCAGAGTCTCATTGCTTTCTTATGCTTGGAAGGCTAGCGGCTATCTAGGCTCTTCATTAATCCCACAGATAAACCCTGGGAAACCAGCTTCTCCTGTATGAGATTTAGTGAGGAATAGAATATTCTAGCATATTTTGAGACAGTTTCCAGCCAGAAGAAGGAGGGGAGTTTCCATAGATACACAAGGCAAGGGCTTGGGGGGAGGGGGGGACACCTGGGTTTACCACAACCCCTGGAAGTGTGGGTCCTCATAGAACAGGGACTCTGGAGTTGTTCAGCTTGTCTCTTCTTTTTTATTTTTTTTTTTTAGGTTTTTCGAGACAGGGCTTCTCTGTGTAGCCCTGGCTGTCCTGCAACTCACTCTGTAGATCAGGCTGGCCTTGAACTCAGAAATCTGCCTGACTCTGCCTCCCAAGTGTTGGGATTGAAGGTGTGCGCCACCACTGCCCAGCCAGCTTGTCTCTTCTGCACTGAGCCTCCAGCAGCTGATGGTTGCTCATCACCAGCTGCTCGTCCCTGTTCCCGGATTCTGGATTCTTTGTATCTGCTGTTTGCTCCGCTACTTTTCAATCAGCTCAACTTTTGACTTACTAGGCTAAGGGTTGACTTGCCAACTCCTTGACTGCTGGGAGAGAAACTCCAGGGACCGGCTAGCTTTGCTGTTTCTTTTTGGGAGTGTTTGACAGTTTGGGGTTTTCGAGGTGTTCCTTAATTTTTCTAAATGGTCAAATTTATGGGTATATGTTTATAGTATTCCTTATTCTTTTATGGTCTTTGGGATTGCCTTCTCTTTTTTGCAATTCATAATTGTGGGCTTTTTTTTTTTCTTTGTCAGTTTTCCTTATTGGTTTTGGCACACACACACACCAAAGAACTAACTTTGGATTTTATTTTATTATTGATCTTTCACTATAGCTTTGCCTAATCAATTTCATTAGTTCTTTTTGTTTTTGTTTTGAGACAGGGTTTCTCTGTGTAGTCCTGGCTGTCCTGGAACTCACTCTGTAGACCAGGCTGGCCTCAAACTCAGAAATTTGCCTGCCTCTACCTCCCAAGTGCTGGGATTAAAGGCGTGTGCCACCACTGCCCCGCTATTAGTTCTATTTTTTTATCACTCTCTCTGTGTGTTTGTGTATGTGTGTGTGTGAGAGAGAAAGGGTCTCAAAATGTAGCCCTGGCTGGCTCGATTCAACCTACAGAAATCTCTGCTTCCGAAGTGCTGGATTGAAAGTGTATACTATCTTGTCAGGCTCTCATACCCCCGACCAACCATCTCTCTCTCTCTGTCTCCTTGCCCCCACCCCATCTCATCTCCCACCATAGTCCAATCTTGCCTGGAACTTAGTGGGCAGTCCAGGCTGGCCTCTAACTCTCCGACTCTCCTTATGTCTCATCTTCCTGGCTTGGCCAAGCTTTGCCCTCAAAATATTTTCTAGCTTCCCTCAGGATGCCAGCTTTGGTTTAAGTGCTTTTCAGGGACACATCACTGGGGCCAGCACGATGACTCAGCAAGTAGAATACAGGACAGGAAAATCCTGATGCTGACGCTGAGTTTGACCCCCAGAACTCACGTAATGGTGAAAGGGAGAATTGACCCCATAAACTTGTCCTCAGATACCCAGATCTGCACTGTGACTCACACACATTTCAGACATGTAATAAATAAATAAATAAATAAATAAATAAAAGAATGGGGCTGGAAAGACAGCTCAGCGGTTAAGAGCACTGACTGCTCTTCCAGTGGTCCCGAGTTCAATTCCCAGCAACCACATGGGGACTCACAACCATCTGTAATGGGATCTGATGCCCTCTTCTGGTGTGTCTGAAGACAGCTACAATGTACTCACATACATAAAATAAATAAATAAATAAATCTTTAAAAATGTAAGAGAATGCATTGCTTTGCTTCCAGATATTTGGATTTTTTTCCAGATATTTTTTTCTGTGTACCCTCCCTCCCAGGCTAGCCTCAAACTCACAGAGACCCACCTGCTACTGTCTCCTAAGTGCTGGGTTAAAGACATGTATGCCACGGTTGGCTGAATTGCTAAGTTTTGTGGCTCAGAATGTGGATCACTGTGCTGAGAGAGTCATGTGAAGACTTACTTCTTATACACACTAGGCAAGCAACTAGGCCCCGTGGCAAACATTTGCAATCCTGATGCTCTAAAGAAGAGGCAGGAGGACTAGATTATGGTCACTCTTGGCTCCATAGCGAGTTCAAAGCCACTTTGGGTTACATAAGATCCTATTTTAAAAAAAAAATTTTAAGTGATTTTACGTAAAGCTGAGTGTTGAAGCACATACCTGTAAACTCAGCCATAAGGAGACTGAGGCAGGGTGACCATGAGCCCGGGACAAGATGGGCTATACATAATGAGACCTTGTTTCAAACAGCAGCAAGTTATATCAATCCTCAAACTTGGGGACACAGAGCTATTTCTTCTTCCTGTTGAATCTGTTTTAGATGTTTGAGGCTGTATTTAAAAGTCATGGGGCTGGAGAGATTAAGAGCATGATCAGTGGTTAAGAGCATTGATTGTTTTTCCAAAGGTCTAGAGTTCAATTCCCAGCAACCACATGGTGGCTCACAACCCTTTGTAATGAGATCTGACGCCCTCTTCTGGTGCATCCGAAGACAGCTACAGTGTACGCATATAAATAAAATAAATAAATCTTTTTAAAAAATCGTGTATGCTGCAGGGCTGTGGTGGTGCATACCTTTAATCCCAGCACTTGGGAGGCAGAGGCAGGCGGATTTCTGAGTTCGAGGCCAGCCTGGTTTACAGGGTGAGTTCCAGGACAGCCAGGGCTATACAGAGAAACCCTGTCTCAAGATCCGCCCCCCACCAAAAAAAAAAAAAAAAAAATCGTGTATGCTAGCCCAGAGTGATGGCACATGCTGTTAATCCCAGTACTCCTGAGGCAGAAGAAGGTAGATCTCTGAATTTGAGGGTATCCTGGTCTACTGAGTTCCAGGACAGCCAAAGACACACAGAGAAACCCTGTCTGGGGGTGGGGGAAACAACAAACAAACAAATTACATATGCTGAACTGAGTATGGTGGCTCACACCACACCTGTAACCCCAGCTCACCGGAGGTAGAAGCAGGACGATCCTGAGTTCAAGGTCACCTTTAGTTACATATGGAATTTGTACGGTAAAATATCCGAACCCAATTTTGGGTTTAAAAACTTACCCAAGGGCTGGAGAAATGACTCAGCGGTGAAGAGGACTGCTCTTCCAGAGGTCCTGAGTTCAATTCCCAGCACCCACATGGTGACTCACAACCATCTGTAATGGGATCTGGTGCCCTCTTCTGGTGTGTCTGAAGACATCGACAGTGTACTCACATACATAAAATAAATAAAGTTAAAAAAAAAAAAAAACTTACCCAAACCCACCAATCCCCAGGCTTGTCTTGAAATGTCACCAGTCCCCACCCTGGAAATCTCCACCCTGGAGAATGCCCCTTGCCCCAGAAACCTTATATACCTCCTGCCTCTTGCTATGTTCTGTGCAAAGGTATCCATCCTCTTGTGTTTCTCCCAGTAAATCTCTTGATTAATGTTTGTTGTGTGGAGTGACTTTGTCAAGTTACGTTCCTTGGAACCTGACTACCAGGTTTCCTTTCCCTTCAGAGTTGTATCACTTGCAGTTGGGGAAATCTTCCCCTGGGGCTTGTAACACTTTCATTGGGGAAAACTTAGCCCTCAGCTGTAGCACCCCACCAGGAAGGCCTCTCCTCTAAGAACTGTAATATTTACAGAGTTCTAGGCCAGCCGGCTACAAGAGACCCTGTCTCTAAATAAGTAAATAAACATAAAAAGTAGGTATGCGCCATTAAAATAGATACAAATTATATTGCTCCTGTAAATAAACTTGAAGGACTAGACTCTAAATCCTTAACTGATCTTCTTGTCGCATGCTCTCATTTTTTTACGGTAAATCCACGATTTTAAGTGTTTTGCAAGATGCACAGAAAATGCTTGAAGTCTTTGGAGCTTTAAGGAAAAGAGCAATGGGCACATGACATGTTTCCTAGTTGGCAAGGAATTTTCTGGTCCATTTTGGAAAGCTACCCACTGACCACTCCTGCCAAGCTCCCTCCAAGCCTACAGCTCCACCCCGGACATCTATGGCTTACCAGCCCTTCCTTCCTCACCTCCTGTCAGCTGGCTGTGGGCCCAGGGACTTGAGAATGAGACAACGTTCTGAGGTCACCATGTGGACTGCCAGCCCAGCAGGCTTTCCATGATGTCACTTGGCTTTGCTGAACAAATGTCACCATTTTTTTTTTTTTTTTTTTTTTTTTAATGTTCCAGATGCTTCTCAGATGAGTTCTGGCTTTCTGGTCTTTTTGTTGGATTGTACTTTGAGACAGGATTATTATAGAGCCCAGACTAGCCTGAAACTCACTGTGTAGCAGAGGAAGACCTTGAATATCTGATCCTCTTGCCTCTACCTCCAGGTATGAGTCACTAGGTCTGGTTTGTAGGTGGAGCTGGGGATTGAACTCAAGGCTTTGTGCCTGAGAGGCAAGGACTCTACAGACTAAACCACATGCCTGGTCTCTGGGATTTTGTGTTTGTTTGTTTGTGTTGAGATGGTTTCTTTGTAGCCTAGGCTAGCCTTAAATTTGCTACATGACTTTGAACGGGTCTTCCTGACACATTCTGGATTATAGATTTACACCACGAATGCTCTTTTCAGAGCAGACTTTCCACATCCGTCATTGCAGGTACAAGTCTTACATGTTCCTCAGATGATGGATTAAATGTCTCTGCTGCCAAGGAACCTGGCCTAAGGCCAGGCTTCTGTGCCATTTCCTCTCGGCACTGTACTTACTCCTCTCTTGTGTGGAATACCTGGCACCATGCTCCTCACAGGTGTTGTGAGGGCCTGTCTCGCCTGTTTGCCTCTGCAATAGGCTCACTAATGCGCAGAGATTCCCAGTTCGTCTCCTGCATGGAGCTCCTAAAGTGAATCGCTTTAATCATGCTATTCCCCAGATCAAGAATCTACAATGAAGGCTCAGTAACAAAATGCTTGCCTGGTGTTCTCAAGGGCCTGGGTTTGATCATGAGAGGAGAGAAAGAAAAAGCCTGCAAATGACTTCCTAGGACCTCTTAATCAAGCCTGAACTTTTCCTCTTGACATTCTTTTCATTTTTTGAAAGATTTGTTTTAAATTTAAATGTATGTACCTTTAGTTTGCCTTTGTTTGTGCACCAGTGCATAAAGTGCCTGAGAAGACCAGAAGAGGGCACTCGATCCCCTAAAACTGGAGTTGCAGATGGTTGTGAGTTGCATGTGGTGCTCTGAGAACTGAACCCAGGTCCTCTAGAAGAGTGGCCAGTGTTCCTAACTGCTGAGCCATCTCTCCAGCCCCTTTCATCTTTCCTGACATTCCAGTTCCCTCGAACCCGACCTGACTTTCCATGACTTACATTAACTCCTAGGTAAATGAATCATTCTTAATATAAATGTAAACAGTGAATTAATCTGGCAGTTGTATTCACCTTATGCTAATCCCCAATAACTTCACAGAGAAACCAAGATTTATTTAAAACTGCACCTCAATAGCTGAGCTGTTAAAAGATGTACCTTAAACTTTTATGCTAATCTGTCTACCTCCTAGCTCCAGTCCCATCTCCTGATACTTGGATATTATTGATCTGACTCTTCAGATCCCTTCCACATGGCTCCAAAGCCTCCATCCTCCTTACTGTCTGAATCTCCCCTTGTCCTGCCTCTCACTAGCGGATGTCCCGCCCTCTTCTTTATTCCTCTCAGCCATTGGATGATCAGCATTTATTGACAAGACAGAGAATAAATGGTAAGAATTATTTACACAAACTGGAGACAGGAGACTCTGGGTGTAAGCATTACAGTGCTGTGTCCAGATTGAAACAAGGTCTGAGTGTAGAGAAATCAGCATTTGAATAACCCAAATATAAACTTTGCACTGTGTACTGTTGTTGAGATTAGTGTTCTAATAAAGCCATATAAAAGACACACAATCCAGATATTGTATTTATTAGCCAAAGGCCTGGATTGGGTAGATCCAGGGCTATTCTAACTTCTTCACCGGCTATAGAGCTCCTGGTCACTTGCTGTTCCTCCTGGCCACATGGTTCTGGTCCATGACGGCTTTCCTCCTCCTTGTCTGTCCACCTCTCTCTCCATCTGCAACCTCCTCTCTAACTTCCAGCCCCACCTTTCTCCCTCCACTGCCCAATCACAGGCTCTAGCCTTTTATCAACCAGTTAAATTTGGGAGAAGGTTCACATGGCATCACTTGAGTACTGTGATCTTCTGCTCCTCGGGGGCTACCATATCTTGAGAAACCAGTTTTAGCTACAGGATACACTCAGCATCGGACCAACCCACTACAGTATACAAAACATTATGGCCACACTTCTACACAAAGGACTTGCTTCTCCACTCAAGTCTTCTCTGTGCTTTCCACTTTCCTGCCCTTAGCTGAACCATTTTTCCTATGTACCTGGCAGGTAACCCACCTTCTGCTCTCTCTGACCCTCAAGAGCAACTTGTATCATTATCAGTTGTCTCTGAAATTATTGTGTGGGCATCTTGTGGATTGAGAATTTATTGATATATATATATATATATATATATATATATATATATATATCAGATATATATATATCTGACTGATTAATTATAAGCTTCTAGAGTTTTGATTTTTACCAGGTTACTGGGATTTGGGACTGCCGACCACAGTGGGTGAATGGCTGAGAAGGCTCTGAGGCAGATGAACCAGGGAAAGGAAGACTGCCAACTGGGGCTAGCCAAGAGATGGCGAGACCGCTGGGCAAAGAGTAGCTGGGCTTAGTGCAGGAACTTGGTGCTGGTTTTAAAAAATATTCTCTGTAACACTTATTGATGTCTGGTGTCTCTTCTTCTGTTTCTGGGCCTCATGCTCTTAAAGGGGTATCTTGGTCCATAACTAAGGATTTATTTTGCTGAGTATTTCACAGGGTCTCATCTGTGGCTGCTCGGACCCACGCTCTAAGATAGGCCCTCACAGTGGTGGGATTGGACGGCCAAGGAGCTCATCCACTATAGGACAGACAGGAAACAGTACAGAGCAGTGACCTAGGGGACCCAGTGTAACCTTCGAAGCCCTCCTCCCCACAACAGACCACCTTCCTACAGCTGGAGGTCAGCTTCCAATGTTTCCATAACCATTTAAGATAGTGCTACCAAGTGTTCAAAGCACCCTGTGGGTCGAGACCCCTTTAAGGGGTCAAAGCACCCTTTTATGGGGTCGGATGTAGCTACTTCGGGGTTCTTCTTTTCCCGCCCTTTATCCTCTCAAACATTTCATCCAGTAACATTAGATAGGAGAGAAACAAGGATCGAGGGGAGAGACGGATTAAAAAAACCTCTGAATCTAATTTCTTTCATTTGTTTCTTCTTTGAGCAGTTACTAACAAACCACAACCACCCACCCCCCTTTCAGGGCCCTAGCACTTATGTATCCTCTGAAAAGTTCCCAGAATTCCAAACATCTCACAGGCACAGAAATTATCTGCAGCTGGCAAAACCGTGCTTCTACCAGAGCACGAGGCAAATCATGGTCCAAAGCAGCCCCACATCCCTACACCTGAGATCAAAATGAAAGCAAACTCTTAAAATATTCCTGTGGCTTTTTAAGAAACCAGAATGCCATGTTTCTCACTACAGTCATGTATCAAATATCCTGCATATCAGATATTTTCATCACAATACCATTACAATTCATGACAGTAGCAAAGTTTACATTATGATTCATAACACTAGAAAAATAGTAAAGTAGCAGCAAGAATAATTTTATGGTTGAGGGTCATTACAACATGAGGAATTGTATTAAAGGGTCATAGCCTTAGGAAGGTTGAGAACCACTGGTCTAATTGGTAGAGAAGTCTCAAGAATTTAGTGGGGCCCAGTCTCAAAATGGTGAATGATGGTGATGATGATGATGATGGTGGTGGTGATGAAAAGGAAGAATCGTGGAACACCTCTAATTCCAGCATTTAAGAGGTAGAGGCAGGAGAACTGACATGAGGTTTAGGATAGCCTAGGCTGCATAGCAAGTTCCAGTCAGGGCTACATTGGGAGACACTCTCTCAAAAGAAGAAGAAGAGTGGCTAAAGACCTCACGACTAGTCTGGGACACATAGCAAGACCGTGGCTTAAAAAAAAAAAAAATGCACTGACAAGATTCCATTTACTCAGCTGGCGGTGGTGGCAGAGACTGGTGGATCTCTGTGATTCAAGGACAGCCCGATCTATAGAGAGTTCTAGGACAGCCAGGGCTACACAGAGAAACCCTGCCTTGAAAAACCAAACCAAACCAAACCAACCAAACAAACAAAAACACAAAACCAAGACGACGAAGACAACAAAGTCAACGACTGTGGCAGTGGCGGTAGCAGCAGCCACAGTGGTGGCAAAGAGGAGGAAGAAGAGAAGGATGAAGAGGAGGAGGATGAAGAGGAGGAGGAGGAGGAGGAGGAGGAGGAAGAAAAGTAGGGGGACATTCCCCAAGAATGTGCACTACAGATTTGCTTGTGGGAGAGGAGTATGCAGAGGCGAGGGGGGGGGGAGGGTCGGGAGAAGGGGGCGGCAGGAGGAAGTGACCCACAAAACTTTGGATGGATGTTAAATCCACCCGCTGCTGACAGAGCAACAGGACTGGTGTTTAAGCTGAGCTTAGCGAGAAGAACCAATAGCCAGACCGAGTGACACAAGCCTGTGAGGCACAGCCTGTGAGACACAGGTCTGTGATCCCAGTGTTCGGGAATCTGAGATTGGAGGAGCGCTGTAGTTTAGAGGCCAGTCTTGGGGTACAGAGTGAGAACCGTCTCAAACAACCAACCAGAAGCGATGCTTAGGAGTGCTGTTGAGCAGGAGAGCATGCTGGAGGCCCTCGGTTAGATCCCCAGCACTGCTTAAAACAACAAAACCACACACGAATGTTAGTAAGCATTTGTGCGCTCTGCCAGACACTCCAGACACATCGTGTCACCTCGACCCTCCAAGACCCCGTGAGGTGAAGCTTATTACCTCTCCTTTGCAGAGGCATTAACTGAACTCAGAGAGAGGCTGCATGTTCCAGCCGCCGTTGAGTCTCCAGGCACAGAACAAGATTGCACCAGCCTACTCTGATGGGTATGTCCTTGTTATTATGCCTTGACAACCTGCCTGGTAGTCCACTTTCCAGATGTTGGATAATTCTCTATAATCTACTTCCTGCTGTTTCTGAGCCTTAGGTCTCTTTCTGGTCCTTTGCTTTCATAGCTAGCTCTGCATGAAGCATCTTTGGGCCAAGAACTTTTTCACAGTGCTATTTTGCACCGTTATTTCCTTCCTAGGTGGAGTTATTTTGTGCCCAGGCCTCATTCTATAGTTCGTTCACACTGAGGCAGTGTTTATGAATGGTCTGAGAGGGTCAGCGGGACTGAGAACCACGGTGATGGCTGCGAACGGCTCAGGCATAGAGCATTTGCCTAGCGTGGGCGAGGGCCCGAGCCCTCTCCTCAGCACTGCAAAATAAACCACACAGGAGAGCTAAAGACAGCTTTTAAAAAGAAAAGGTGTGTTAGAAGGTGAGGCTCTGAGGAATGGGTCTGTGGTCAAGAGCACTTGCTACTATTCCAGAAGTCCAGGTTTGGTTCCCAGTAGTTATGTCTGGTTGCTCACAACCACCTGTGACTCCAGTTCCACGGCATCTGACATCCCTGGCATCTTCCATGGGCTTCTGCACACACATATACACACAGACACATGCATACACATAAAAAATTAAAATATTTAATTAAAACAAAACAAAAAAAAAGGATAGAAATCAAGCCATGGTGGTGCACAACTTTTAATCCCAGCACTTGGGAGGCAGAGGCAGGCAGATCTCTGAGTTCGAGGCCAGCCTGGTCTACAGAGTGAGTTCCAGGACAGCCAGGACTACACAGAGAAATCCTGTCTAGAAAGACAAAACAAAATAAAAAGGAGGAGGAAGAGAAAGGAAGAGAGAGGGAGGAGAGGGAGAGGGAGAAGGAGAGGGAGAGGGAGAGGGAGAGGGAGAGGGAGAGGGAGAGGGAGAGGGAGAGGGAGAGGGAGAGGGAGAGGGAGAGGGAGAGGGAGAGGGAGAGGGAGAGGGAGAGGGAGAGGGAGAGGGAGAGGGAGAGGGAGAGGGAGAGGGAGAGGGAGAGGGAGAGGGAGAGGGAGAGGGAGAGGGAGAGGGAGAGGGAGAGGGAGAGGGAGAGGGAGAGGGAGAGGGAGAGAGGCTGGGTGGGAAGATGCCTGAGCTGGTACAGAGCTTATTGAGAAGCATAAGGACCTAAATTCACGGTACAACACCCACATAAAAGTCTGGGTGTGGTGGCATCTGCCACATGATTGTGGCATCCCAGCATGCACTGGGGCAGGGAGAGGCAGAGGTAGGTAAATCCTGAAGCTCACTGACTAGTCATCGTAGCAGAACTGGTGAGCTCCAGGTCCTTAGGGAGACATTCTGACTTGATAAAGAAGGTGCAGAGGTAGGGAGACCGCTCAGCATGGGGACTTGTGTTCAAATCTGGAACATACATGTTAAAAGCCAGCTAAGGCCTGTAAACCAAGGTTGGTGACCGAGACTGGAGGATCCCAGGGGCTTCCCAGTCAGTCAGCTGAATCAAAATGGTAGACTTTAGGCTGAGGGAAAGACCCTTCCTTAAAGAATAAGGCAGAGACTTATAGAGGAAGGCACTCAATATTCTCCCTTGTGTGTCCCCCCACACAGACACACAGACACATAGGCACACGTACCTTATACCTCCACCGCAGACACATCAAAAACAAAAAATAAAAATGAGGTGATAACGCACCTTAGGGGGAAGCAGTCCAAGTATGTGAATGAGAAAAGCTTGCTTTAATTAAATCATTGGCTTTAATTAACTTGGCTACTCCACCAAGAGCAGCACCTGTGGCTCCCACCTGTACACTGTACACACTTGCGCCCACCCACACCGACACACAGGATTGCACAAGCACACAGAGACAAATAAAAAAAAAATAAAGGAAAAAGTGAAGGAAAAAAACGTCAGCGATTTCTTTGCGGAAGGGAATGGGTGGGCGGGGCAGGGTAGGGGAGGTATGTGGGAGAGGCAGGAAATGAGAGTCCACAAGCCCTTGGGGTTGGAAGCAACGGGAGTCAATCTCAGAGGCTTCTAGTGGCTTTCAAGACTTCCTTGGGCTGGCGAGATGGCTCAGTGGTAACGGTGATTGCCACCAAGCCTGGTGACCTGAGTTCAATGCCCAGAAAGAGCTAATTCCTACAGGCTGTTCACTGACTTCCACTTGTTCTGTAACCTGCACCCTCAGACCATGGCGCATGCGCGGTGACTGCTCTGCCCTCAGCTCTGGCCATGATAAATATGTGGAATATTACTTTTGAGACGGTGCCTCACTGTGTAAGCCCATCTGGCCTTGAACTCAGAGTTCTGACTGCCTCTGCTTTCTGAATGAACAAATGTAACTGAAAAGGAAGAGGGGCTGGAGAGATGGCCCAGCGGATGAGGACCGGGTTCAATCCCCAGCATCCACATGGCAGCTCACAACTGTCTCTAAGATCTGACACCCTAGCAGACATACATGCAGGCAAAACACTAACGCACATAAAAATAGATAAATAAGAAGGTTTTCAGCTGGGTGTAGTGGCTCAAATCTTTAATCCCAGCACTCAGGAGGCAAGCAGATCTCTATGAGTTCAAGGCCAGCCTGGTGAACAAAAGGAGTCCAGGACAACCGGGGCTTCACAGTCTGTCTCAAAAAACAAAAACAAGCAAACAAAAAAGGGTTTTCTAGTATCAGATCCCGTGTGAAGGTCAAGATAGAAAGGAGATTGGACTGGCTGTGTCCCAGCATCTTCCAGTGTGATGACACACTCTGAAGAAAGATGGGTAAGAAGCCTAAGTCCCCAGGATGCTTGCTGGGTATGGTGGGTGGGGGATGGGCTGAGACACCATACTCCGGCCCTCCTGTGGTTTTCCCTTTTTCTAAAGGTAAATATCTCCTGGGGCGGGGGTGAGGGGTGGGGAGGTGGGGGGAGCGGGGAGGGGCAGACTCAGAAATAACCTGGGGATCTGGCTGCAAAGTAGGGATGGACTGGTCTGGTCGGACTTGACTTGGTGGTTGTGTGGCTTGAATCCAACCCTGTGAGTAGTGAGTGGTGTCCAGAGGATTCTAGCCAGGGTCCCAGCCTCGTTCATCCCCAAAGCTAGTCTCACAAGAGAGATTAAAAATTGTAGGTAATGAGTGGAATCATCACCGCCAAATGAATTAAAGCAGATGATTTCATTAAAGCAAGCTTTTTAATTCATGTCCTTAGACTGCCCTTAGGGAAGCCCTAAGGTGGGGTTTGAGAGCTCAACTCAGGGGTGGGGGCTTCCCAAATGGGGGATTTGGTTGGCAAAATAAGTGAGGTTACAGGAGCAGAGAATAAGTTAGCCCCCCCCCCCCCAAACAAAGACATGGTTGCAAGGTGGGCAGAGCAAAGTAGTCACCGGTGGCCCTATAGCCTTTTGAAACAAAGGTAGGGTTGCAAAGTGGTTATAAAAAACTTTCTGAAACAAAGACATGATTGACATTCTTGGAATAGGCAGGACAGAACCACGTGTAGTTAAGGTTGCAGATGGGGCATAGTCCAATCCTTGAGAAACAGAACCTTGCCGGGCACTGGTGGCACACCAGGCAGAGGCAGGTGGATTTCTGAGTTCGAGGCCAGCCTGGTCTACAGAGTGAGTTCCAGGACAGCCAAGGCTATACAGAGAAATCTTGTCTCGAAAAACAAAACAACAACAAAAAACAAAAATGAGAAACAGAACCTTAACCATAAACAGGAATGAGAAGGGGGTACCTTTGGGGGCCCATGATGAACCATCCCTTCCCCCCTGAGGTACAAGCCACACAACGGTACAGTATAGAATAGAGTTTATATAGAGCATGGGGAGGGGAGTTGAAAGGGTAGTAGAGACAGAGAAAGTGGGGGGGGAGGAGAGAGAGAGAAGAGGAGGCCAGCCTTAAGGCCATAAACACGTGGAGAGAGAGGGAAATGGGGAGAGAAGGGACAGAGGGGGAAGAGGGAAGAGAGGAAGAGAGTAAGAGCAAGACAAGAGAGTGAGGAGGGGACAAGCAGCCCCTTTTATAGTGAGTCTGGCATAAACCTGGCTGTTGTCAGGTAACTGTGGGGTGGAGCCTAGAAGAAAGGCTAACACTGACTTTGAGACCAGCCTGGACTATAAAGCAAGTTTCAGAACTGCCAGGATTGTTACACAGAGAAACCCATCTCAAAAAAAGGAATTGGAGAGGGTGGGGCCAGGACAGCAGCTCAGTGGAACCGGGCTTGCCTGGCATACACCAGGCTGTGAGGGCTGCTCCCAACACCGTGACAAAAAATGATTCGAAAGCCAGTTGTGGTGAGACGCATCCATCTGGAATCCCGGTGTTCAAGAAGCAGTGGAAACTGGAAGTTCAAGCTCTTCATCCTGAGCTAGATTATAAGTTTAAGGCTAGCTTGGGTGATAAGAGACCCAGACTCAAAAGTTTAAAAAAAAAAAAAGAAAAAGAAACTTCTCCAAGTCAAGGTGGCAGTTGTTTCCTGAATCTGGTTGGTTTCTCCGGAGAGTGGAAGGATGTATACGAATAGGCCCAGCAGGAAATCCAGGCTCTGAGAGCTGCTGGGTGGCCTAGGGTTGCACTGTCCTCCTGTGAGAGAGTCTGGGCACTGAGGTACATGCTGGGCCTCAGACCTCTCCAGGCCTGTCTCAGTCCCAGAGACTAGCAGTGGAGGGTGAGGATAATATAAGCCCCTGGGGACAGGCCTAACCCTGTGGGGAAGGCGCAACTGTAGCAAATGGGAAACAGGTTTTGTGATAGCTCTCCTTGGGGCCCAATTAGCACCCAGGCCTTTTGCCCCAGCCTGGGAGGGGGGGTCAGCTCAGGGTAGTCAGGTAGTAGATATAGACCCAGGGAAGGAAGCAAAGACACTGACCTCTACCTGAAGGCTGAGGAGGGTGAGGAGGTCTGGTATGCCGGCATTCTCCTTTCCAGGGTGGGCCTAAGAGCACCTTAGGCAGGAAGCAGTTGGGGTCAGGGGACCAGAGTGAGGGTGAAAGTCAGTCAAGAGATGCTTTTCTGGGGTAAGAGAGGGAGAGGGCGAGAGGCTGCTGTCGTGGCCAGCATCTAGAAAGCTAACTTCCTCTCTAGGCCTTCGCCCTCAAGCCTGATACTGCTCTCAAAGGCTCCATTCAGCTTCTGGATCTAGGATACAGAGCTGAGGGTTTAAAGAGTGGGAGTGGGCGGAGCTACGAGTGCAAAGCACAAGGTCTTCTGACAGCCCCTTTGCCTACCCCTCTAGTCAGGTCTTTCTTACTGAGCAGAGGAAGGTTGTACAGAATTCAAATTCATCTCCAAATTCATCACCCATCCTAGGGGAACTGGCTGGCCTCATGCTTAGGCTCAGGGCCACGCCCAGAATGACTCTAGTGACCCTCCCACGGTCAAAGCCATACATGGGTTTCACCTAGTGTCATCCTGTCCCCTTGGGCCAGTTAAGACCCCTGGGGCATCCCAACTCTGAGAAATGACTTCAAGCAAGGCACCCTTTTAACACAGACACGTTTATTGGCAAAACCTATTCCCAAGCACAGCGGTGGGGAAGGGTGCTGGCAGAGTGGGCGCACGATCCCCACTCTCTTTGGTAATGTTCAAGGAGCAGGCAAGGCAGAAGGGGATAGGGGTGTGCCCAATGGCAGGGTCACATCAGCAGCTCCCCACAAGGAGGGCTCTGTGCTCAGCAACTGCTTTCTTAGACTGTGTCAGTCAATCCTCCCAACTCCCTACAAGGTAGGCACATCCTTGTCCTCATTTCTATGATGAGGAGACAGTTGTCCAGTGGTGAAGTGTTAGGAGGCCGGCATGTGCTTTCAAATCCCCTGAGCATCTCCCACCGGAAGTCTCCTGCTGCCTGGTCACTCAGATTTTCTGTTTCTTTCAAAGTTCCAGTTTTTTCAATTCTTTTTTTTTTTTTTAATATTATCTTTTTGTAAAAAAAAACAAATAGGTATCTATCCATATTTTGAGCAAGCCACTGTCTCCTGCTCCAATGTGTCAACACTTAGGTCCCTCCCCCCACCCCCAAGATTCAGTTTAGCTGGGGTTGGATACAGCAGGTCTCTCATGGGGGCTGAGTGCGTGAGCAAAACCGAGGCGCAGAAAAAGCACTTAGAAAATACACAGTCAATAAATTACAACTCCCACCCTCCCACTCTCCCCACCCAAGTCCAGAGTAGACTTAGGTATTGGCCTCACCCCACAGGAGGAGCTTAAACCAGTTCCCTCTGTGTCCACTAACTCTAGGGCGTTTAGTGGGTGGCTATGGCGTATATGTATGTATGTATTTATGTATGTATATATGGATGAATGAATGAATGAATGAATACCTGGTGGGAGAGAGCAAGCACTTAGGAACCTAAGTTCTAGTCCCTCACCTGTACCTTACTCTCACTGGGATGCCTCTCTGAATGCAGAGAAGGGAGTCTTGTGGTGGGGCTGGGACAGAAAATGGAAGGAAGTCATTAGGGGTATTTCTGCACAGGGCATGAGTGGGGAGATGGAGGTGAGAGCTGTGGCCTCCAGGCCAGGAGGCTCAGGTCCCTGCTGTGGCCCAGGGGCTGTGTGATCTGGGCAGGCTCTAAGAACAGCGAAGGCTGTAATGGTTCTCACACATTTGCTCTTGGTCCTCAGCAGCCATGTGGCAACATGGGTATTATTACCAATGCAGACATTTTATAGAGTAAGAAGCAGAGACCAGAGAGGTCAAGGGACTTATGTAAGGCCACACAGCCAGCAGGAACTTGAAAAGTGTCCTCCGTCTCTCCCCCTTTGCTATTTATAACTGGGCCATGAATGGAGGAGACGCAGACCTAACTTTTCCAGCATGGAAACCATACAGTCACAAGAGACTGTGACCCCCAATTCCCTGATATAGCTTCTGGTCACCTCCAGCCAGAGAATCCAGTGTACCTTAGGTAGAGGGTTTCCTAGACAACCCCTCCTTCCCCACCCACAGCCATGACACGCCCATGAAGGTCTTCCTGGGAAGGTGGGAAAGTGCAGTGGTTGGGGGCCTGGGCCTGCCCCTCACACAGGCATGGGCACTTCGTCATATTCATCCAGCCCTTCCTCCTCGTCAAAGGTCACTTTGGCTTCATCACCATCCAGCTAGAGGGGCGGGAGGGAAAAGGGTGAGAGAGCAGGACAGGAAAAAAGAATTGAAAGAACTGGAACTTTCGGGGACTTGAGGTACCCCTAGAGTTAGGAAGCAGCCTGGACAAGCCCTGTGCTGTCCCCGGAGTATAGGCTTGGTCTAGGTACATGGTTTATAAAGGGGAAGGTGGCCCCTGAGGGTCTGGTGAGGAGAACCTGTGAAAAGGTGGGCGGGGCTTCCCATCACTATGGCAGCCCTTCACCGAATGTCCCAAATAACTTGGACAATGATACAACTAACTGCTCAGCAGCTCATGTGGGACACACCGTGTGCTTCTCAGAAGGCTTTCAGCCTGTCATGATTCCTCCCTGTACTGGGGAGCCATAGGGAAATGAGGTCGCTTGCTTCAGATCATGCTAGGACACAGCAGACCAAGGCCGAGACAAAGGCCCTGGATACAGAATTTTTTATTTCTTCTTAAGATGGCATCTTATGTAACTCAGGCTGGCTTTGAACCATGTGGCCAAGGATGACCTAGAATTTCTGATTCCCTTGCCTCTACCTCCCTGGTGCTGGGATTATAAGCATGTGCCTCTATATGGAGTTTATGGGGTGCTGGGAATTGAATCTAGGACCCCGTGCACTGGAAGCAAGTGTTTTACCAAGGGAACTACATCTATTCCTAAACCCACGCCTATCCACCTCACTGTGCCGTCTTCCCAGCTCCAAGACACACAATTAGCATTACCGGACCCTCCACCCACCCAGGGTCCCCACTACTCACACACTGGAGTTCCAGTTCTCTGAAGATGAGCGGCAGGAGAAGACGACGCAGAGGCACGGTGAGGATGAGGACAAAGGGCAGGGCCAGCGAGGCAGGAGTGGACTTCACCACCCACAGCAGTGCCAGACAGATGATCTGAATGCCCGTGAAGAGGTGCATGCGCCAGGTCTTCACCTGTGGGGAAGCCCGGGTCAGTGTCTGCCCTGTTCTGACGCCCTTCCCCCACCCCAGCTAGACAGATGCAAAGCCGAGTACCCTCCTGACAAAGGGCACATCCGGGTGGTACTTGGGAGGCTTGAACATGAGCAAGATGCGGTCAAAGAGCTGGATGCCACTGAGGGATGTGACTCCCATGTACAGGAAGATGCCGAACAGCACAGCCAGGGGGATGCGGGACAGGATAGGTTCCATGAGGATGGACAGTCCTGTGAGGAGAGACACACTCTTGGTTCAGGTCACCCAGGGATCAGCACCCATGGGGCTTTGCTCATCCTTGGGGCTGAGCATGAAACCACAAGTGCCATGTGACCCCTTCCTGCATCATCTGTATATGGGCTCAGAGGGGAACAACCTGGAAGGTTATCTTTCCAAGGAGTCAAACCCCTCCCTGCCTTACACCCACTCTCCAAGTCTAATTGGGGCCATGGATGATGCTCAGAGGAACCTGTGTTTCTTCTCACTCCAGAATGCCTCCATTATCCTTTATGGAAAGGAAGAGAAGCAAGTGGAGAGAAGGAAGAGAGACCTTTAGACTGTTCCATCAGGGACTACAACCCTGCTCACCCAGCTGGACTCTGCTTCTCGGGAACCCTACAGAGCCCAGGGATGCTCTGCTACCCCTTAGACCAAAGCATGCTACCAGCCTTAGAGCAACCTATCTGGAAAAGAATCTCAGAGATTTAATAAATCCTCTAATTGTGCAGATGGGGAAACCTAGGCCCAGAGACTAGAAAAGTTATCCAGCCAGAAGCAGGGCAGGGCAACCCCCCAGTTTCTTGCATTCCTTTTGGCTAAGCACCTGGAGGTAGGATCTGACTTCAAAAGAGCCCCGTAGTGCAGCCCTCCTGCCCTGCAAACGCCCATCACAGTATCCCAGGGCCCCAGGGCCCCTGTGCCTCCTCACTTCTGCTAGATCCCCTCCTGTGAGGAACTGGTGTATGGGGACCTAGATGCTGAATAAATGGGATGGGAGCCTCATTCCCCAACCCCAAGAGAAAGAGTCACAGTTGGGCAGGGGAGATAGTGGAGGTGGGATTTCTGAGTGGGGAGAGCCCCCCCCCCCCCGCCCATCCCAAGAACAAGGGCCAGAAAGGAGTGGAGCAGGGCGGAGGGGCATGGCTAACCCCACTTACCCACGAGCACGGAGACCAGGAGCCCACTGATCCGCTGTTCCTTGACCTCTTGGATCTGGGCTGCAGCCCCTGGACCACTGGCCTTCCCCATGACTGTGAGGGCATTGGCGTGGGTAACAGAACGCACAGTCGTGGCACTGAGCCAGGGCATCCCAAAGAGGGCGGCCACCCCACCCATGCCAACGACCAGCAGCAAGTCCAGATGGAAGCCGGAGCCCTTGATCATCTTCCGCTCTGGTTTACTGACGATCAGCCTGAGGGGGGAAGGGAAGTCTGGTGAGCTGGGCCCTCCCTATAGGCTCCTCTTTCTTTCTCCACACCAGTCCCTCTGGGCTCTTTTTGCTTTCTGTTCTCATTTTCCTTTGAGTTCCTGGCTCCCTCCCTCTGGCTGTTTGAGAATTCAGATTCTGAGGGCTAGAAGTCTTGGAAACACCCTCAGGCCTCAGGTGTTCTTGCCTAAATCCTGGAACTTCAGCTTCAGGGAGCTTTGACTGTTCACACCCCCCCCCCCCCCCCCCCCCCCGCGCGCACGCGCGCTTCAGGCCTCTCTCACCATCCAGCAGTGGAGCTTATAGCTCCCAGTTTACAAGGTTTTCAAATGATGTGGCCACCCCAGGGTCCACAAAATGCAGACCTGCCTCAGATGCTCCATCACTCCCATCTGCTCACAGAGGGCCACTGACCAGTCTCCTGCTGGCCCACAGCCTGCTCCCCTCCCTGCCTCCAGCCCTCCCTGGCCAAGTCTTGCTCTTACGTGGTGATCTGAGACTCAAGGAATATGAGGATGAAGACAAGCAGGGCAGGCAGAACAGACGCAAACATCATCCACATGGGGAATTCGGTGTACAGACCCATGGGGTGGATGACCCAGCCGCGGGCGGAGGAGTTGGACACTTTGAGGCCCTCAGGCACTGAGAGTTTCTGTAAGAAGAGACAGCTGGTGAGAACCTGGGACCAGATGGCTAGGGAGACATAGGGTCAGGGAAGCCAGGGTCCTGGGGCAGCCAGCTGGGTTGAAGTGCTCAAGGACCTGCTTCACTGGACATTTGCCTTGCTCCTAGGTACTTCTCTAAGCCCTCTCTGTATGTGTCCTCTCATTCCTGATGTTGTGGGCAAACAAGCAATATCAGAGAGGTCATATAGCTTGCCCCATGCTGTCCTGGCCAGCAGGACATTAAACAGGGATCCGGGGAGGTCACCTGAAAGAGAAAGTGGGGGAAAAGCAGGCCGACGCAAAGAATGGCGATCTGTCTATAGGCTGATCAAATTGCCATTTTTACCTTTTCACACAGGGGTTATATACACAAAAAGGCTGGATGTGGGGAAGGGGATGACGCAGGAGTGTAGGTGTTCAGGGGGAGTACAGATATCTTCCAGAACAGAGTGTCAGCTGGGTGAAGGTTCAGGGGACAGTTCACTATGACCCTGCCTATGATTCACTTGTCCTAATCTAAGTTGGTACTATCCACCAAGGCTACCCAAGGTCTATGACTATTCAGGCTGGCAATTTTCCACCAAAGCTGCTTGTTCGCAATAGCTGTTTCAGTGTTTTTCCACAGAGACCCAAGACTTTGTGCTAGCAGGCTGACTTAGGCCTATGGCTGATTTTAGGCCTTCAGTGTATAAGCGAAGCTGCCCCTGACACCATGCTGCACCCCTATGTGGTGGCTGAGCTGAGGTTTACCTGAATCTGCCTGGCTCAGGGTGCACCTTCTCCTATGGCCCCGGGCAAAAGAATAAAAAGGACAAGGTGGCCCAGCCTCTTGCTTGAGGGGAGGGGACTTGAGGGAATATTGGAAGATCAAGGATGGGGAAAGAATTCTATCTGGCTTTGAGTTAGGAAAAGCCATTCTGTCAGGATACAGAGGAGAGGAAGGAAATGAAGGTTTCGGTGGCAAACCAGAGGAAGAAGAGGACTCACCTGTGTGTAGGTGCTTTCGATGAAAGAATCCACCAGGACCATTATCAGGATGGAGATGGGGACCCCGAAGTCCCCAATGACTCTACGAAGCTGCAAGCAGATAAAGGAACCAGTTGTGTCCATATTCTGTCTCCCACCTGCCTTCCTCTCCATCCTACATTTACCAAGAACTCTGCTCAACCTGAGAGGTCCAACAAGAACGAAGAACCAGTGTCTATCTTTACTCCAGCTATCCCTGACTTCCTTCTTCCTCTGGCCCCTCCTCGCCTGTCCCTACCCTTCTCCCTCTCCCAAGAACTGTCTATCCCTGGTTCCCTGCTGCTGGATCTGGGTGCTTGAGTTGAGATGGGTTTGTATGTAACATGGTCCTTGGAAACAGGGGCCTGGGGTGGGAAGGGGAGTCGAGGGCACTAAAGAAGCTAGGGTTGGTGAAGGTAAGGGCAGGGGTGTACTGACCTTGCCGGGAAAGTAGGTGCTGTTCTTGAACTTTCGTAGCATCATGGCAAGTAAGAAGGTACCAGCCATGAGCACAAGGGAAAAGAGGGCTGTGTTGGGCACGGGGCCCTGAGGTTTGGGCTTCATCACCACAGGAGCATAAATCTGTTGTAGTGGGTAGTCCTGGAAAATCTGTAACCGACAAAACATTGTGTTCCCTCCCAAGCCTTGGCTGGAGCTAGACAGTGTCAGATAAGTTGACTGGGCACTATCAACCATCTGTCTGCAAATCCGTCTATCCATACATGCGTCCAAACATCCATCTGTCCATCATTAAACCCATATCCCCATTCATGCATCCATCCATCTGTCCACCTTCCTTCTCATCTGACTTATTAACATGCTTGGTTGTTGTTGTTGTTTAAGATGAAGAACAAGTTAGCTTGTGTGGAAGTGTGGGAAGGGTCCAGGAAGCAATGAGACTGCATATGCAGGTATGTGCTTCCAGGCGTTGTGTGGAACGTGAGAATTCTGGAGATGGCAGTAAGCAATAAGAAGGTTTATGAAAAGGGCTTAAGGAGTTGGTGACGTGGACAGCATTTACGTGGCATAGGAGAGGTTTGAACCCCAGCACAATAAATAAGTAAATAAATAAAATCTCCTTAAAAGATCTCAGAAGATAAAAGAGCCTGCCGATCAACAGAATCAGGACATGCACAGGTCACCCTTCTTCCATACACAGTACAGATATGGAGGTGGGTGGAGCTCTCGGGGGAGAAGGCAAGCTATGGAGGCAGAGGCCCTGTGGGGTTCTGGAGGGCAAGTGCAGGAAAGGAGAGGCCTAGGGCTTCCAAAGCATCTTCTGCCTCACTGCACATGAATTCCTGGGCTATCCCATAGAGAGTGAGCACTGCCACATGATGTGTGGTTATAAACGTGAATAAGTGTAGACAGAGGTGCCTTCCCTTATACAGTCAGGCCATGAGCACCGAGTCAGTCTCAAGCTTTTATGTGGTCCCAAGAAACCCAACTGTGTAATCCTTGGTGAACCCCGAAACATACATGTGCCCATGTTTATGGTTGTGCATACAGGTGGAAACATGGCCACAGTCATTCTGTACAGACATGTACGTGGTAACACACTCTCACAGACATGCTATGCTGGAGTGTTAGCATCCACTCTGGCCCCACCTTGATCAGCTTGGAGAAAGTCTCATAGATGAAGATGAGGGAGATGAGGAAGGAGAAGATCTCTTGCGTGTAGCGGGAGATGTACTGGACCAGGAAGCTGCCTTCAAAGGCCACCACCAATACTACCAGCAGGATGAGCCAGAAGCCGATCCATGCGCGGCCCACGATATACTCCAGCCCATTGCTTTCACAGAACTGCAGGCAACGAGACAAATGCAGGTCAGGTGACCTTGTGGGCACTAGGTAGGTGAGCTAGGGTAAACTACAGGGTTGGGGGTCAGAGTGGGGCTTGGGACAGTGTTACCAAGAAGAAGGCTTCTTCAAACACCAGCAGGGGTCCTGAGAAGCCGAGCACAAGCAGGGGCTGTGCCCCTAGGAGTGCAAAGAGAATGCCCTGCACTGCTGTGGAGATGAGCAGCTCTGACACCCCCATCAGGTTCCGGGTCTTTTCTCCTGTAGGGGAAAAAAACCGTACAAGGATCAAGATGGAGAGATTACTTCTGGGGAGCAAGAGTAAGTTATGGGGTGTGATGTACGAGTACAGAGCATCAGATTGGGTCAGAAGTGAGGAGGCAGAGGTCAGAGGGTCTAGGTCAATGTTCCCGGCGAGCGGATTAGGGGGAGAGGGGAGAACCATAATTGTCACTGACCCAGGAGGCCTCCGAAGGTGACTGCAGGTGACAAGGCAGCAAAGTAGATGAAGATGACAGCAGCCAGCACCTGGGGACTGAGTGCATCGGTGATGTCACTCAGGTAGTAAGGATATCGGCGCCGGATATCTCGGATCAGGCCTCCAAATATCCGGCCTGTGCGCCGTAGAGGGTCGTCTTCGTCAGCAGGGCCCCCCTTTCCCCCGTTCAAATCTGTTGTAGAGGATAGGAAAACGGTCAGAGGGGCTTACCCACCCGGACAAATGTCTGAGAGGAGAGGAGCAGTGTACTGGGGGTCCAGGGGCCCATGGGGATCAGGAAACCTTGTCTGTGTACCTAGAGCCTTGTACAAGCTGGGGTCTGGTTTGGCGGGGCTGGGCTGGTACCGCCTCCTAAGTAGCTCCTTCTGCACTGGCACCAGGTTAAGCAGAGCTTGCTCTGAAGGGGCCTCTGTAGGCGGCAGCACCAGGCTACAGTCCAGAAAGTTCTCCAGGGAGCTCACCAGCTCCTCTCGGCTATGTGCCAGGGAGGCGGTAATGCGGAACACCTATGGGCAGGAGAAAGGTCAGGAACACTTAGATTGTAGAGAAGAGGTCCCGGGGAGCAGGGCAACCTAGTGGTGCCTGCCTGTAGTCTTAGCACTCAGGACATGGAGATAGGAGGACTGCCTTAAGTTTGAAGCTATCCTTGGCTACATAGAGTTCCAGGTCAGCCAGAGGTACATGGTAAGACTTTGTCTAAAAATCTTGAAAGGGGTGGGGGGAGACCTGGACATGTGTAGCCAGGAACCAACCATCAAAGCCATGGCTGTTACAGAGTCTGGTTCTTTCTGTTTGCTCTGACCTCTAAGGACCAGCTTTTGGGGGAAAACACGCACCCTGGGTGGGATAGAAGGAGCTGAAGTATCCCGGGTGGGCTAGGCATACCACACAGCAGATTGGGCCAGCTAGAACCAGGTCAGAGTGGGCTAGGCTGGACCAGCCTGTCCAATCTAAGTCAAGGTAAGACTGGACTGGCCAGGAACAGATGGAATTTAACCCAATGGATCCAGACAGTGACTCTAAAGTCAAGCCAGTCAGGGGAGTGGGGGTGGGGGGGGGTGGGGGGGTGGGCGAACCTGGTCTCTTCTGCCCTCCCACAAGCTCCCTGGCTAACCTTGTCCCCCACCCCCACTCACTCTTTCTGTCATGAGAGTTGCTGCAGCCCTGCCCAGCTGTGTGTAGTTGACATGTGGAGCCTCGGGTCCCAGCAGAACAAGAAGGAAGCTCACAGGTTCCTGCAACACCAGGCCCTCCAGCGGCACAGCCTCCTTCAGTCTCACGAAGCCTAGCACAGGCTTCTCCAGAAAATTAGCCCGGCCTGTAGGAAGCACCAGGTGATGAAGCCAGGCCGCTGGGACTCTTAGTTTATGAATTCAAGAGAGGGAGCTGCCCAGGGCCAGATGTAGAATACGGGGGGTGGGGGTGGGAGCCTCTTACCCACTAGCACCAGTGTGGTTTCTGAATTTGGGGGGATCTTCAGAGTCCCAGATGCTGAGGTTCCTTCTGAGCGCTCCTCTGCCTGTGGAAAGGAAGACGAGGAAACTAAGTCTGACATCACACTGAACCTAGGAGACCTGAGCAGCCCTTCCTTCTCCTGACCCTTCTCACTTCCAACCTTGTCCTAACCGCACCTGTCCACAGAACAGCTGGGTCTCCAGCGATGGCTGCTGGGGAAGCAGAGGCTCAGAAGGGCCCCCAGAGCGGGTCAGGATGGCAGGCTTTACTCCTTCCAGATCCTTTAGGTCCTCAGCATGGCTGTGGGATGTACAGGTGACATGAGCCCAGTCAGCCATTTTGGACTGACTTTCCCATGAGAGAAACGGGCAGGAGGGGCAAAGACGAACACTAAGTGGAACTTCCCAGTGACCAAACTAGAGAGAGCCCGGAGAAGGAAGATCAGTCTCCTCTTAAAGGACAGTGTGGATAGAAGACAGGTGGCCCCTGTCCAGGATGTTTAGGTGGGAGAAAAAAAATGGTGGGGAGAAAGGGCCTTAGGATCATGTTCTGTAAGTGCCAACTTGAAATCTCAGGCTCCATTTGGGGATGTCAGACAGCTATGGGAACTATGGTGAAGGAAGAGTAGTCCTCTTGCCTGGTGGGGTGAGGCCCGTTTGGAGATGAGGGACGGTAGGGAGACCTTGGGACAGGGGAGCTAGGGAGGAACCCATGGGGTGGGAAGCCCAGGTCCTGGCAGGCAAACTCACATGCGTTTGAGTAGCAGGGCCCGGAGCAGCTCGTCTCGGTCCTGAGGCCGAATCTGATCTTCATAGATGAAGCTGTCTAGAAGCTTATTGGTCACCCCAGCCAGGGATGTCTCTTCCAGATCCAGAAGGAAGGTGCCTGGAGACAGTGGGGTGGTGAACGGAGTGGCTGCCCCAGAAAACCACCTGTGCAGCAGCCACGGGGGGCCCAGAAGGACTCACCTTTTGAGAAGACCTTCTGCAGTTCTAGAAGGCTCCAGAAGGTCAGGTAAGATAGATGTGGCCGACCCCACACACCATCCTCTCTTAAGTTTTCCTCCAGTCCTATCCAGTGCGCTGCCTCTACCCACTGGAGTTCCTGGTTCCTCTGGTCCATCATCAGTTCCTGCAGCTCCACGTAGACCTGAAGCCCATGGCCCTAATTAGTCCCTCAAGCCATGGGCAAGCCCATAGAGAAGAGTGGGAGCCTGGATCCTGAGGTGCTCAGCTCTAAGCTAGGCTTAGAAAAGGCTCTGGGCTCTGGAAGGCTCAGGACAGGCCTCCTGTTCAGAGCATGGGGAGATATGCAGGACCATGTGGGTCTGGCCCACTCCATATCTGTCCTCCTCAGCAGGCCAGTACCATGTTTCATAAGAGGCATGGACCTCTGGACCATGAGGGGCCTCGAGCAGCCAGTTGGCCAGAAAACTGAGGCCTGGTGACCAAGGCTGAAGGGACTTGGGAAGCCATTGGGTCAATCTCCCATCTCCAAGACTATTGAGGGACATGGCTCATACTGTCCTGGGCCAGGTGGTTACTCTTGGTTGCAGTTTAGGGACCCCAATTCCCTAACTAGCTAGGCAGTCTGGTACTCAGTGGGACTTAGATGCTGCGAGAGGGGAGTGTGTACTTGGGTCTTTCTATACGTGCCTAGTGAGTATCCAGCCCAGCCAAGCCTGAACAGCCCTGGCTTAGTCCTCAGCAGTATCGTCCGGGGAACTCAGCCAGGGCCCGTTTCTCTGTTAGTAAGCATGCCCCTTTCCCTCCACCGATGTCCCAGGATGTTCCCTCCAGCTGCTTGTCTGTGTCTGGGTATCTCCTCCAGCTATCCCTTCCTATGTTACACAATGGATCTCAAGGCAACTCTAGAGAGGATAGATGTGAGTCCTCACCTGACCGGAGCTTGGGTGCGATGTGGAGGTACTGGTGGGGATGTAGTCTGTGGCTTCTTGCTCTGTGGGAAGAGCTGAAAACCCAATGGCCAGTTAGTATTGCCTGCGATGTGGTCCTTCACTCAGGCCTTACCGTACTACTGTTAGGGAGCCTCAGGAAGCCAGACCCACTCTTCCACAGCCCCTGGGCTAGGACCTCTGTCCAGCCCCACAGCCATGCCTATTCTGAGCCTAACTTGGGTCTGTCACCACTCTCCACCTGAACTTTATTGAGGAACCCGGAATTCATTGTGATCTGAGCCCCCAGCCCAACCCCTCCTCTGAGATAAGAAGAGAGAGCCCCAAGTCCCAGTGTTTGAAACCATCCCAGCATCCCCTCCCATCCTTGCTGTATCTCCTTTCTTCTCCCCACCAGCTGGTAGCCTCTTACCACACACCAGTCAGATTGGGTGAGTCCCTTATATCCCCCAACCCCAACCCTCATTTCCCAAGGGGCCCTCTTAACTTCAAATCTAATCACTAACACTTAAGCCCTGTTGACAGTAAACAGGTCCCCACCTCAGGTCCCCCCATCTAAGACCTTGGGCAGGACAAGGAAGGTGGTGTGGACTCCTGGGGTCTCTGCTCCAGAGATCCCCACATCTTTCTCCCATTTCTTAGCATCTCCAGCTGTCTAGACTAAATGATCCAAAACCAGGCCTGCTGCTTGGCCTCAATGGTGATATGGGACAGACAGGGTAACAGCTGGGCCTGTGCCCTTGTCCTAGACATACCTGGCTGCCTTGTCACATGTGAAAAGGGCTCAGCCCTACCCACCCCCCCAGTCACCTCCTGTGATCATTTCAAACAAAACATTGTTTATCCTTCAATCAACCAGGATTGTGGGGAGAACTGGCCCCAGGGCTGGAACTGGAGCTGTAGAGAGGGGAAGGACTGGGTCCCTACTGTCCCTATGGGGACCCAGCAGCTCCTCTGGTAGAGGCAGTAGGCATGGGATGGGTCTCACCTTCTGGCTCCTGCATCTCAGTGACAGGTATGTCTAGGTCTGTATATGCTATCTGTTCTATGACGTGTTCCAGTTCTTCTTCACTGTCATGATCTGGGATCTCCAGTACTTCCTCATGGTCCTATGGGGAAAGGCCATCAAGGCTGGATTAAGTGGCTTCTCAAGTCCCCCCTGAGGAGAAGCCCAGAGTGGCTCCCAGAGCCCGAGGCAGGAATCCTGCATGGATCAGGGGACACTTACCTGCATGTCCCCCATGATGCTGTCCTCAGTGTCCAGTTGTCCTCTTCTCTCTGGACCCCCAGCATAACCTGTACCTCAGGTCCCTGAAAGAGAGGTGCAGACTGAATGAGGCAAAGTAATGTCACATACATCAACTGGCCTTCTGTTGCTTCTGTGTCCCCTTAGAGGAGCTAACGTTTAGTACCAGAAGAGCCCTGGGGATGTGAGATGGATCAGATAGAGGCAGCAGCCATGGAGGAAGAATCGGAGTTTGTAGGTGTATAGGCGTGCAGGCAGGGGCTGGGGGACAGGAGACAGTATGGCTGAATTCTCCTTAGTGTTTGGGGTGAGTGGTCAAATGGCATTTAGCTCCATCCTTTATCTACCAGGCCTTAACTAACTTCTCTTTCTGAGCCCTGAGGACTTAGCCAACTCCCAGGGTATGACCTATCCTCTTCAGGGAGCCCAGCTCCCCTGAAAGTCTCCATAACACGGCCTCTTCTCCTAGAGATGGCTGCTTCTGCCCGGACAACAGGTTGCAGCGTCTGTCCTTGGGAGTGGCCCATAGATCCTGAAGGACATGAGCCTGTGTTCTCCTCTCCATCCCATCCCTACCTCTCTGGCTTGCATTCTCCTTGGACTATTGGCTTCCTTCCAGTTCCTAGAACTCACCAAGACCTTGCCTACTCCAGGGCCTTAGCACACTCAGGGTCTCCCCCTGGGTGCACCTCCTGTCAACAGCTCAGCCCTTCTCTGACCTCAGTTCCAGTATCACCCCTTCACAGGTCCTCCTTAACCAACCTGACAGTCACTGACCCAGTCCAGTGTGGTTTCTTAATTGACTTGTGTGCAATTGTCAGACACGTCCTTTGGAAGAGAAGACACTTGAATGTAAGTCCCTGCACGTTCCAGTCCTCATGGGGTCCCCACACTTAGCAGCCAACCTGACTCTGCATCACAAACTCAAAATGATCACGATCCAACCGGAGGTCACAGAACCTCAGCCTTCATTTTCTCAAGTCAAAGGTGTCCCTACCCTAGGATGTGAGGACCAGTCATCTAGTGTGCCAGTTTAGGTGTGGAGGGGCTTCCTTTGCCCTGTCATCGCCACATGGAATCTCGGGGTGACAAACATTTGGGTAGAGTCATCAAACGTAACCACTTGGCTGAGCACAACAGACTGAGCTGAGCTGAGCGTGTCCCCACTCTTAAGGTGACCTAAGTGTTTCCGACATGAATGGAATTTAGGAAGTTACTTGTGCTGGATACTGCAGAGAGGAAACATAGGACACAGGTACAGGGCACAGTGACCACAGCATGGGTCTCAGGACCTAGGTAAAGAGGACCAGCCTAGGCATGAGAAGTAGGTTAGGACAGAGAGGTGGAGGGGAAGAGAACAGAGGAGCAGGGGCCAGCAGTGGAAGGCAGGGGACAAGGCACAGGGAGCAGAAGATAGAAAGACAGAGGAGAGGGGGGCAAAGGCCAGAGGACAGGGTCAAAGGGTCAGAGGCAGAGTGGTGGAGGGTGGCGGGCAGAAGTGTGGAGGTAGGGCCACACCATCATGCTGTAAGACTCTAGGACAGATCATACATTTGGAAAGAACCATACAGAGGACTTTCTGGGTCTTGGAGAGTCCTGAGGTTCTGAGAGGGAGAGACATTGTCACTTGGGATGGCCAGTGACAGCCATGGTAGTATGTATCCCTGAGTCTGAGAATGGAACAACCCACTGGGCTTCGCCCTTGGCAGCCCTGGGTATTATTCATCTTTCCCCTTTCTGCTCTCCTTCGCCTTCCTTTCCCAAAGGTTTGCAACCAGTTTCTCCAGTCTATATTTTTCTTCTTTCCTTCTCTGGACCTGTCCACACTGCTTTCCTCCTGGCCCTCAGCTCCTGAAATACCAAAGTCCCACTGTGGGGCTGGGACTGGCACCTTGATTCTCAACATGGCATAGCCAGGGATCCAGAGTCCTAGGGTGCCTCCCTGACCCTGCCTGGACCAGTAGCCTTGGGAAGCTCTCATGTGTTTAAATCTGTCACCCGTCTGTCAGATGCCAACCTCTGGGAACTCAGTCAGAGAGAGCAAAAAGATCAGAAGGGATCTGGATCCCAGCTGAGCCTTGGAGGGTGCCCCAGGCCCAGGTTGTTGACCGCTGGTTCTACACTCTTAGTTTTGCCCCACTCTGGCTGGACCTGATAAGCGCCTGGGCCCCTGAGCCTTCGGTGATCTGAGTTTGGAAGCACCCCAAACACCTGGAGGGCCAGCTGCCAGCCAGGACAGATAAGGGGCGTGTGGGCCATCTGGAGCCCAGGAGGTGGAGCTCAACTGGGAAGACACAGGGGGAAGGGGAATGGATGACAGAGACAGCTCCCTGGTGGCACAGTGCTACCTTTTTACTGTCAACCCCACACCTCACAAGCAGCCGTGGTGCCCTCTCTCTCCCAGTCCCCAGACCACTGAAGCCAGTAAATGTCGGCAGTGGCATTTGACAAAGCCAAGATTCAGAGGAGTTTGCCTACGTCAGGGCCACTGGATGGATCCACAAACGTCTCTGCCCACTGCACTGAACTGCCTCCCAGAAAAGAAAATATCTCTTAGCGGATTGGGAGTTAGAAGTTCTGACATGGCCTCTGCAGTTCGACTCCCTGCGTTTATTTAATCCTGGCCCTGCCATTTGCTAACTTTGTGGGCTAAGGAAGGTGATGGAACCCCCAAGCCTCAGGGTTCCCCCCACCCATCTGTAAAATAGAGCTAGTAAGAATGATTCCTACATGATTGGCAGACAAAGTTCATGCAGGGAACACATGGCGGATGCCTGGCACACACCTGTCCCATCACGCCTGCCTGTCGCTGATGACCAAATTAGTCAGACTTGTGATCTTCATCCCTCCCCAATTTTCCTCCGGTTTCTATAGAATTAGCCCGAGATTATCAACCCTCAGTAGAGATGCACTTCTCTTTTCCCTTCCAATGGTCTATGGGCTGGGGACAGTGCCAAGCCCCCAGATAGACCCCTAGAAATGCCCCATATAGGAACCAGTGCTGGCTGACATGTAGTCTCCCAGGTGAGAGATGGGGTAGCCTGGTGATGCCCCACATCTGGAGGAAATGAGGCCGGAGTCCATGGGGCTCATGGGACTGGCAGATAGAAAGCAAGTGGGACCTACACCTGGTAGAAAGTCTCAACTTGGCTCCCAACATGCACTCCAGCTACACACACCTCTCTCTATGAAAACTGCCCCCTTATCCTGCGAGAGGTGTGCCGAGGGACTCCACACACATGGACGCATTACCATCCCACCCACCTGGAGGTCAGAGATCATACCCTTGGACACAGATTTAAGCTGACCACCTTCACAGACCCTCAGGACAGATGCCAGAGGACCACCCAGCCTCCCTCTGCCCTGCCCACCTGCTCAGGAGCCTCGGGGGTCCTTCGTGAAGTCCTGCCTGCCGCCGCTGGTGCCCTCTACGAGTAGCTGAACTCCCGACTGCTCTAACAGCACCAGCAGGTGCCCTGGGGGAGGCTCCAAACCCCTGACTCATGCCCTTGCCTCCTAATCTGCCCGTCCCACAGCCGGGAGCCCCTTCCCACCCCACCCCCTTGCCCCGCTCCGACCGGGTGCCCCATAAACAGAGTTATCTCTCACCCACATCTGGACAGCTGTGCATCAGGCCCACCCCACCCAGCCTGGCCAGTCCCTTAAGGCCTTTGGGCCCTTCTGGCCCCTGAGGTTTCCTCTGGATCTACCTTTGTGGACCAAGGCTTGACTGATGAATTCTCAGAACTTCCACGTCTCTGGCAGTAGGGTGCTGACCCCTGGACATGTCTGCCTGGTCTCTGTCCACTCTTCACTGTGGACGGATCTTCTCTGGTCTCAAGTCTCAAGACATCTTCTCTCTCCTACCCTTGACTTCCCTTAAGACTGGCTTTTCCTTGGCAGCCTCCCAGGAGACCTGCCTGGTGCTTATGGGACCCCATTAGTCTTCTCTTCTTGCTCCTGACTAGAGAGGACGTAAGCTACCCTCTCCCAAAGACCCTACTGTCTCCTGAGAGCTGGCTTCTAGGGTCTAGGACACTGACAGTCAACCTGAAACAATGTCAGGTCAAGAAAACAACTGTCCCCACATAAGCCTTGGCTTACAAAGCACCAATGTCTGGGCACACTGGCTCCTCTGTGGCAGCCCAGCCCAGGCCCCTAGGCAGAGAGTGCTTGCATTCTTGGCCCCCGCATGCCCCTCCCCCGGCACCTCCAACAGGACTGTTCTCTCCTCTTGGGGGGGTGCCCTGGATAGGGCACCTATCTCTGACTGACAGATGGGGTCCACTGGGTGGGAATGAGATGGTTTAGAACAGGCCAAGTTGGGTACTGCGGCCCTGGAGGGATGAGAAGGCTCTGCATGGCTCCGGTACTGAGGATGGGACCAGGGCAGCCTCCTGGTCTCTTGGAGCTTTGGTTTTCTCTTCTATCAAGAGAAAATTCCCAGGGCTGAGGATGTAGCTGGGTTGGCAGAGTGCTTGTCCAGCATGCATGAAGCCCTGCTTTAATCCCCAGCAACACATAAAACTGGGTGTGGTGCTGCTCACTTGTAATTCCAACACTTAGGGGGGGCTTATCCCAGAGCTCAAAAGGTGGAGACAGGAGGATCAGAAGTTCAAGGTCACTCTCCGTTACATACTTCTGGAGTTCAAGGCCAGCCTGGGATGCATGAGGAGAGAGGGAGAGAATTCTAACTAGAGTGAGCACCCAGGCACCCCCTCCTCCCCCGACTAAGTTCCAACGATAGTTAAACTCAGAGATGGGCAAATGGAACACATTGACTGGTCACCCCACGGACTCGCAACGGCTGAGTCCCAGCAAAGCTAAAGAGACCGTGGGTGAGGGCAGAATCCTCTAGGGTAGACGGCCTTGGTTGCAGGGCTTGTGCTGGGCATTCAGCTGGTGTCATGCTCGATTTTCCCAAGCCCCCTCTGCATGTCCCCCTGCCCCCACAGAGGAAGCACTTAAAGTGACAGAGAGGGGATGTGCTTCCCCTAAACGAAATGACCAGGGGATAGTAACTCTCTCTGCAGGACACCAAGTCTCTTTGAGCTCATGACACCCTCAGGATGAGCATGATTGTCCAGCTCTTTTTTTTTTTTTTTGGTCTCTCTCTCTCTCTCTCTCTCTCCTTTCTTATTTTTATTTTTATTTTTTAATTCCTCCCCCCAGGTGTGGTGGTACATGCCTTTAATCCCAGCACTTGAAAGGCAGGGGCAGGCAGATGCTGGCAGGTCTACATACTGAGTTCCAGGAGAACTACTGATTTGTACAAAGACCCTGCCTCTCTCTCTCTCTCTCTCTCTCTCTCTCTCTCTCTCTCTCTCTCTCTCTCTCTCTCTCACACACACACACACACACACACACACACACACACACACCAATTGCCAGGTGGTACATTGGCACTTAGGAGACAGAAGTAGGTGGATCTCTGTGAGTTTGAGGCCCGCCTGATCTACAGAGTGAGTTCCAGGACAGCCAGGGCTTCATAGAGAAACAAGATGGCATGTAGTTCAAGCTGTCTCAAACTTGCTATGAGGTTGAGGATGACCTTGAACTTCTGACCCTGAGTTCTGAACTACCATGCCCACTTTCTACAGTGCTGAGGATGGAACCCAGGGCTCTGGGAATGTCAGGTTACAGTCTACCAACTGAGCACACTCCTCAGCCCACTGTTGCCTTCACACAGGGAGTCTCCCAGCTCAGACCTCCCTGTCTGCATGGCCAGACAGGACAGGACTCAGTGGCAGTTAGGTGAGCTGAATCTTGTAGTGGGGTGAAGAAGAGGAATGGGGCGTTGGCGTGGGGCTGTGACCACTGACGATGGAGTCCTTTAATAATGTCACATCTACTCCTTCATGCCATGCTACTCCAAGTCCTCAGTCATGCCATCCTGCCCCGAGGTGACTATCTCAGCTGCCCCATGGGGGATGAAGGCAAGTCTGAAGGAAAGAAGAGCGGGGTTCGAAATGACAGCCAAAGCAAGCAAGCTGGAGCCAGGGCTGTAGTTGGGTGGGGCAAGATATACAGGGTAGCCTGGGAGAACCACTGACTTCCACTTCCTGTGGAAGTCATTACCCCACAGACTGGGGACCCAGATTCCCATGAATTTAATTCAAGGGAATCTCCCACAACCCAGCTTCATTGAACTGCTGGGGCAGGAAGTTCTACCACTCAAAGGAGGACACAGAATCCAACAAGAGATGCTCACACACAGTCATGACTCCCCTCTCTTGAGGGAGAAAGGTGAGGAGTGAGGGAGTGGCAAAGGGACCAGAAAGGCCATTCTTTCTATTCCTTCAGAGCTCTGGGTCTCTCTTCTGCCTGGCCAGCACCCTTAGCTGGGCCTTGGGCCTGAGAAGAAAGAGGAGAATTCTAGCCGGGACAGCAGGGCCAGGTCTGTGTGGATAGGTGGTTCTGGCCTCTTTTCAGAACATACACAAAGTGGGGTTGCTCTTCAGGGTCCAGGGAGCTGTGAGGGTGGGGAGCTACTGCTTTCCCAAGGTGACAGGAGAGGGCTTGGCTGGCTCAGGCTGGCTCAGAGAACACAGGAGCCCCAGACCCAGTTCTAGGCTCTCTTCATTGGATACATGCCCTTTTGAAACTATTCTCTGTTCTTTTGATTTCTGGACTTTCCATGTTCCTCCGCTTGTCCCGAGCTGCCCTTCATCCCCAACTGAACCCACTGAACCAAAGCTGTGACTCCAAGGATCAACACTTGTGTTCCTGGCTCTGCCTTGGGATGGAGGGAGGGAGGAGCCCGGCCCAGATGTGCTGTGTGTCCTCAGCCTTCACCTCTCTGTGCTGTGCCAGGTGACTCTGCTCCGGAGATCATGAGCCTTAAAGGACAGAGACCGTTGCTTTCGGGCCTTGTACCTAGACTCTGCTGGTTTGTGAGTGTTTCCTGAGACAGGGTCTTACTCCATAAGCTTCATGCTCTTGATCCTCTGTCCTCGGCCTCTCAGACACTGGGTATCCAGATGTATGCCTGGCTTCACAGTCCATGTCTTTGTGGATTTGAATGTGAACTGGGTCCCCTGTCACACTTCCAAAGCATATTTGAGACAACAGTGTTTAAGAAAGGTCATCTGAATGTCACAGTGGTGGTCTCATTGACTTCTAATCACTTATTAAACAAGCAAGAAGACATCCTGGGCCTCCTCCAGCCCCCGTCCCCCTCCCCTCCCCAACAGCTGTTTCTCTAACTGTTTCCTCTCCTTGCCCCCACACCCCTCCTCAGCCCACTCCTCCTTGTCTAACACTACTGGTTTCCCTAAGAACTCATATTTCCAATCAGTCCAGGGGTCTCCCAAATGGCCTCATAATTCCCTGGCTCCTACAGTATGGCTGTCAGAAGCCAGTCAGAATGGCCTTTTAGAAACGCCAATCATAGCAAGCGTGCGGTGGTGCACGCCTTGACCGCAGACGCGGTTGTGGTCGTGTCTCAGAGTTCAAGTCCAGCCCGGTCTCACTGTGTCAGTGAGTTCCAGGAAAAATGCCAATCATGATACCACTCCTGGGTCAAATACCAGCTCCAACTCATCATTCAGGTCAATGGTAGCCTCCTTTTTGGCCACTCAATTGGACACAACCTGTGCCAGTCTGTCATTATGTCAAGGAAAATCAAAATGGGTTGAAAATGAGCAAACCCCCAAAATCTTTGTGGCTTAAGCAAGATAGAAATTTATTTCTCTCTAATACAGAAGTCTGGAGGTCGGAGGTCCCAGAATGCAATGGCGCTCTGCAGGACTTTCTGTCATTCATCATCGTCATCGTTAGCAAGCAGCTTCTCCCTTCCGGTTCTGTATGGCTGCTTGGGCTTTACTTGTCACTTTTGCATGCCTGGCAACATGGGTGAAGAAAAACATGTGACCTCTTTTTAAGGGCGCCTTCTGAGATCAAGACTTAATTACACGCCTGTAGTTAGCTCGAAGGGAGGAGGGGTGGTGGAGTCTTCATTCTTGGAAGTGTTATGTCCAGGGTTCTGTGGCCTGTCATTATTGCCCCACTACACCCACTAAACCATCCAACCAGTGGATCTTTTTCTTGTTTAATAATTTGTTTACTAGAACTGGGCAGTGGTGGCGCATGCCTTTAATCTCAGCAATTGGGAGGCAGAGGCAGGCAGATTTCTGAGTTCAAGGCCAGCCTGGTCTACAGAGTGAGTTCCAGGACAGCCAGGGCACACAGAGAAACCCTGTCTTGAAAAAGAAAACAAAATAACTTGTTTACTATTATCTTTTGCCAGTAGAACAGAGATCTGGGCTGGGGACATGGCTCAGGACCTGAGTTCAGGCCATCAGCAGTATGCACGAGACAGGGAGATTCCCTGAACTTGAAGGTCTGAAAACCTAGCCAGCTGGTAAGTGCTGGTTCAATGAGAGACCCTGTCCTGATGAGCGTGAGGTGAAGGGGTTGGCAAGATGGCTCAGTGTATAAAGGCAAACCTGCAGCCTGAGTTCAATCCCTGGAACCCACATAGCGGTGGAAGGAGAGAACTGACTCCACAGACTGTCCTCTGACCCACACACACACTCCAGGGCTTGGGCACCCTCTACCCCTCAACAATAATACATAAAAATGAAAAAACAAGCCACATGTGATAGCATATACCTTTAATCCCAGCATTTGGGAAGCAGAATGGGAGGGTCTTTGAGTTCAAGGCCAGTCTGGTCTATGTAATGAGTTCTGGACCAGCAGAGCAACATAATGAACCCCTGTGTCAAGAACAAATGTTTAGAAAAAGGTAGGGAACAACTGAGAAGACACACACACTACATATACATACTGCACACATATACTACATATACACACTACACACACACTGCACACACACTATACATACACACATACTTCAAACACACAGATGTTACAAACACACTTCATATACACACATACTACACACACACATACTATACAAACATTATATATACACATATTACACACACTTCATATATACACACTATACATACACACATACACTATATACACACATACTACATACACTACATACACATACCACAAATATATACTACACATACACACTACACACACATACTACACACACACTATACATACACACATACTACAAACACATGCTATACATACACACAGATGTTACAAATATACACTTTACATACGTACATATCCACACACTACACATACACACACATACTATACAAACATTATACATACACATATTACACGCACTTCATATATACACACTATACGTACATACTACACACACACATTGTGTATATATGCACACACTACACGCACACACACAGTACACACACACACACACAGAAAACCAAACAAAACTATCAGCTCCATGAGTGCAGGTCTTTTTTGGGCTGTTCTATCACTGAGACTCCAGTTCCAACAAAAAGTATTCCCAACTATTTAAGAGGATAAGGCAGGAGGATGATCAAGAGCAGGAACCAGGAATGGAGGGTAACCTAGGATACACACTGAGGACTTCTCAAAAAAAAAGTAACCTAGGATACACACTAAGGACTTCTCAAAAAGAAAGAAAGAAAGAAAGAAAGAAAGAAAGAAAGAAAGAAAGAAAGAAAGAGAAAGAAAAGCTCTGAATTGTTATTGAATAATGACTGACTTCCAGGAACTATGGTCTACAACAAGTGGTTCTCAGCCTTCCTGATGCTTTGACTCTTTAATAACAGCGTCCACGCTGTGCTGACCCCAAACCATAAAACTATTTTGTTGCGTCTTTATAGCTGTAATTTTGCTACTGTTATGAATCATAATGTAAATATCTGTGTTCTTAGGCAACCCCTGTGCCGGGAACATTTGACCTGCAAGGGGGTCGAGACCCACAGGTTGGGAACCGCTGGTTCTAGAGCCACATAGCCAACGGGAACATTTGGTTCAGATTCCAATTTGTACCTACAGTGGCCTGACGAACTTGCCTACGGTCAGTCAGCTGGCAACTGGAGCCACATTCAAAGTGATGTGACTGTAGAGCACCTCAGTTCTCTCCACTTTGCAGGCAGGCTGTGCACTCTCACCTGTCCCTGGAGACACGTTCAAGCCAGAGAAAGATCTCCTGCAGCCTGTTGGTGTCGTGTCTGAGAAATCCCATTCCAGGTTCTCACTTCTGCCAAGCCAGTAGCCTCTAACTGGATCAGCATGATACTCGGTTGTTCTGTCAGTGGCCTTCGGACAGATCAGTGGGTGAGAGGTCAGACGGAATCCATGAACTACATTCTTCCCAAAACTAAGCCTTGGACAAGGTGTGACCTTTACTTGGACAGATAGGGTTTTCCCTTTCCAACAAAAGAGAACTATCTTTATTACCTTGGCTTCTAAGAAAGCTAGTTTGAGTAAAACACCCACAGGCAGCTCCAGCCTCAGACCAAAGCTGAAAGGAACAGTGTGATGTCCCCAGGGCCAGTAAGCAGATGGCTAGAACAGCCTAGGATGCCTAGGAAATCCCCAGAGATCTCTAGAACTTTAAGGTGCGAGTCAAAAAACAAACAAACAAACAAACAAACAAACAAAAAAAAAAAAAAACCGGTTTCTGTCCCTTCATTTAGTCTGTGTGCAGGGCCTTGTGGAAATGAGGTGAATTGCTTTTACTCATGAACCCAATATTCCCAATGTTTGAAGAACACTGGGCAGAGAGGCACAGCGACTTCCTCAGGTCCAGCTGTTCACCAGCTTTAACCCACAGGAAGCAAAGGGCTAAAACTTGGGCTGTGGGCAGGGAGGGAAAACCGTCCTGGAGGTCGCTCTTAGTTGGTAGGACACTCGAAGGGGACTGGCTCCTGAGACAGACTTGGGCGGGGCTGCAGCAGAGCAGAAGCCCGCTGCAGGTTGCACTGAGGGTGGCCTGGAACACCAGCGGGGCGGGGCGCCGGCTGTAAGCCATAGACCCTATCTCTTCTGCCCACTTCTCGGAGTTGGACACAAGGTCTGTTGTAGGGCAGGCCATGTCTGCAAGAACCCAAAGATCAGGAAGCCTACGGGACTGCACGAGGATGAGGCGGGAGGAATGCTGCAGGGCCTGTACCCTGGTCCCCTGCAGACCATCGGACCATCACTGCGAGGAAGCGGGACCCCCTGTGAGCACCTGAGGTCCCTAAACTTCCCACCACCCAAGCCCGCTAGCCACTCCCTGGGGCTTCAACCACAGAGTTAACTCCAGTTCTTCCTCCCAGTCTAGCCTCCTGACTGAAATTGTCTCCATCCAGCCCTAAGTACCTTCCCTCCTCTAGATTCACTTTCAGCTAAGTCAGGTTCGTTCTGCAACTTTTTTGTTGTTGTTGTTGTTTCTGTTTTTGTGTTTTTGTTTGTCCAGACTGGGTTTCTAGAAATTCGCCTGCCTCTGCCTCTCAAGTGCTGGGATTAAAGGCGTGTGCCACCACCTCCCGGCTCCATTCAGCAACCTTGAGACTTGGTCCCAGTGCCTCTGTTCTAGATCCGCAGCCATGTTGGCCTCACCTATCCTGTCTGGATGCAGCCCCAACCTCCCTCCCCCTGGAAATCATGGGGGCCCGCTCTTCCTTAGGAAGGTTGCTGTCCAGAGGATTGTCAGAGAAAGCATTCTGGTCTATAGGCAACTCTCCCAGTGTGACAGGAACCCCATGGTGAAGGGAAGGCTCCTTACCACCTGCTGTATAGTTTATTTAAAACCAAAAGGGTGTCTAGGGGACCGGAAGACATGGCTTACTGAGAAAGACAGACACCCTACTGCCAAGCCTATGACCTGAGTTTCTCTCTGATACCAGGAACCCACATGGAGGGACCCCTCTCCCTAGGTTGGCACTTTAGTCTCTACATGTGACATGTGGTACTTTAGTCTCTACATGTGACATGCTCGTTCACACAGAGAGACGGGAGGGGAAGGAAGAAAGTAAATAATAAATATATTTTAAAAAGAGAGAGAGATCGAGCAGCTGGCTTGTAGCTCAGTGTAGCATAGCATGACCACACCCTGGGGTACACCCCATGTACTTCATAAACCTAGTGTAGTGTGTTCATCTTTCTTGGCTATATAGAAAATTTGAGGCCAGCCTATAATATAGGAGACCTTGTCTTTTTTTGCACACTTTGGTTTTTTGTTTTTCAAGGCAGGGTTTCTCTGTATACCCCTGGCTGTCCTGGAACTCACTCTGTAGACCAGGTTGGCCTTGAACTCAGAAATCTGCCTGCCTCTGCCTCCCAAGTGCTGGGATTAAAGGCATGCGCCACCCCTGCCTGGTGTTGCATGCTTTTAATGCCAGCACTCAGTGGGTAAAGGCAGGTGGATCTCTCTGAGTTCAAGGCAAGCCTGGTCTACATAGGGAGTTTCAGGACAGTCAGTGCCCTGCTTCAAAACAACAGAACTTAAACTAGATTGCTATTGAAACTCAATCACACACACACACACACACACACACACACACACACACACTGAGAGGAAAAAAAAATATATTTGAGAGAAAAAGAAAAAAATTAAACCAAAATAGCAGTTGGTATTGACATCATTGGTGACTGGGTCCCGGAAGCTGGCAAAGAATGTGCATCTGATGTATCTGATTTCCTAGTGAACATCTGTTAGGGAGACAGATGCTGCTCACCTGAGGACCTTGTGTGGGCCTTGGAGGCTGACAAAAGGATATGTATCTGATATGGCTTACTTTCCAGTGAATATCTGTGGGAGAGGCAGTACTGGACACCTGAGGGCCAAGGAAGGTTTATGTGACCAACCTCCTCTCTCCTGTGCCCGCTCTTCCCTGGAATCCCCTAGGTTTCTTGTCTGTGGCTGATCCAACTCTGTCCAGGCCTCCCCTCTCAGTCCATAAGGAACCCTTCCTTGCTGAGAAAATTCTCTCCCTGCCTATCCTGATGAGAAAAACAGAGTTCTTCTAGAAAAGGGTCACACCCTAACTGGAGGGACAGCCCCTCCCTTCAGAACAGCTGCAGCCCCACTTGATCGCTCCTATCTGTAGAGCCAGATGCTTGAGGTCCCCAATCTGACAGCTGATGGCAGAGTCACAGAGCCCAAGCCTATGGGTGTGTTCCCTGCTGTGTGTACGTCTAGGGGTAAATGCTTAACACACTGGCTTTGAGCCAGCTTATCTTTCCACTAGCTGTGCGACCTTAACAGAGTTTCCAAACGTCTCTGAAGGTTCAAGTTGACGGTGGTCGTGAGATGGAAAGACCGGTCCAGAGAAGGTTAATGGAGAAAACCTCAGTTGGTGGTGGTAGTGGTGGTGGTAGTGGTGGAAGGCGCTCCTGCTGACCCTGAGGCCAGTAGCTCTTGCTGCCTCCATGACAGTCCCTAGTGCAGGGAGGTGGAGGTATGCTCTGGTCAGGCTGATGGGGCCCAACAAAAACCTCTCCATGCTGAGCTCCGGAGCCCAGGCAGCTCTCACTTTGTGGAGTGTCTCAAACATGAGCCTTGAGCTGTGCCCATCACAATCCCAGCTGGTGGGTCCCGTCTGGAGAACGCTCGTAGGTGAAACCTTAACTCCGTTCCTTTAGCCCCTGTGCCTCAGTCTCTCTGTGTGTGAAGGAGAGAGCACCCGGACTGGGCTCAATGACTCAGCTGCCCCTGGAAGGGCGAAGGGCAGAGAGAAAAAGAGGCCTCCAGGTCCAAACTCCCCTCCCTTCAGGCGCTTCAGCTTGTTTGTTTTTGAACAGACCTTAGGGCAGCCAATCAGAGCTGAGGCCTCAGGCTTGTCCCTTCTCTGGCTGACTGAAACTCCTGGTTCCTGGCCAGTGAAGCAGGGGGTGGGGGGTGGGGGAGGTAAGGTTCATGAGTGGGGTGCGGGATAATGACTAGGAGGTGCTCCTCTTTGGGGTCCCAATCCTGTCAGCTACCCAGTCTCTTGAGGTGTCCTGTTTCAAAGGCAAAATGCTGAGTCGGATCAGAGCCTGGCCAAAGACTTAGGGGGATGGCATCCAGCCTGGGGCCTCACCTTAAGCTCTGGAAACAGGCTGAGGACTTGTTTAGCTTCCACTGGTGAAGGGAATTGGTTCCTTTTATCCATCCGGGTGTCAGTCTGCAAACGCTTACTTTACTCCTGCTGATAAGTGCTAAGGACCGCAAAAAGAGATAGAAAAGCACAAAAGCCAAGCTAAGGGCTGGGATCTCAGGGATGAGGGAGAAGGGAGGGGGTAAACACAGAAGCTCAGAGCCCTTGGAGACCTCCTCCACACAGAGTCCTGCAACATTTTGCTGTCTACCCCCAAGAGTGAACAGGGCTTCTCTCCCGTGATTCAGCAGAGATGTAAACAGCTTACTAAGGCGGTCAGGCAGCCACTGAGTGCGGCACAATAGCCTGGCGGCTCTCTTTCCCATTGCACATGGGAGAGCTCAGAGAATAGCTGTCAAGAGCTACCAGGACCTGCTCCGTACAGACTCCTTCACCGTCCACCTCCCCTGCCCAGCCTAGCCTGGTCCTGGAGGAATTGACCCCCATGGGTGCCCACTCACCCAGGGCTCTTCCCTGCTGGAGGCCATGGCTCCCACCAACTATGGCAGCACCCAGAGATGCTCTCTAGCCTATTCCCACATGGAGGAAATGGAAGTGCCAGGAGCGAGTGAATTCTATATCCCTAGAGAAAAAAAGAAAGTCAGGATTCGAGTCTGGAGAGATAGCTCAGCGGTTAAGAGCACCAGGACCCCAATTCAATTCCTTGTACCCACATGGCAGCTCACACCTGTCTGCAATTCCAGTTCCAGGGCTTCTGACACTCTTACACAGACATACATGCAGTTTCAGGGCAGCCAGGGCTATATAGAGATAGGCCCTGTCTAAAAAAAAAAAAAAGAAAGAAAGAAAGAAAATCTATGATTTGTTAATTTATAAGGTTAATAAAGTGGACAAGAAATCAAGTTCAAAGGAGTCGAAGTGAGAGGCTCTGTCTCCTCTCAAATTTGTAACTGGGAAATATTGATGTAAATAAATGCTCTCCCCTCCCCCAACCTTGAAAACTCCTTGGTAATCACACCACCTGGCCCCCAGGGGGCTCATGCTGTTTACTGCCCCTAAAAGGAAGCCCACAAAGAAGGTCCAGTCTATCGGTGGAAACAATGTCTGCTCTGCTCCTAGCCTAGCACCTCATAAAGACACTCTTGAGCTTGCCCGCTTCTAAAGAAGCTGCCGGCTTCACCCCTTCCTCCCCACAACCAGGTCCTGCACACACAGGCGGTGCTTAGCTCTTGGGAATGTCTCCTCTGTGCGACCCAGATTTTCATCTCCATCTTTTTAGCGTTCTCATTTTCTTCTTATCACCTCCCCACATCACTCCACCAAGTTCATCTTTCCTGACCTATCTTCTCCCTCCATTCTGCTCTCTCATAACCTGGCCTTCTTCTACAGTGTCCTTTCTCAGCCAACTGGTCCACCCAAGTGGCTCAAGCTAGCACTGGCAAGAGTATGTACGACTCCGCCTTTCTTGGCTGATCACTTCCAATGCCCACTGACTTCCATGTGCCTGGAGGAGGACCTTCTGGCCGCAATCAGAGCTAGTCGTTTCCTGTCCATGTAGCTAGGTCAGTGTTTACCTTCCATTCCTCTTAACCAAAAATCTCTCTCTTCTTCATTGTTCCTTCCTTTTGTTTAGTAGGTTTGTATGATTGGTATAGGCTGCCACACAGTAGGGAATGGGCAATTCGTGTTTGTAGAATGTGCTGCAAAGTAAAGATGACTCAGAATAATGGCTCAGTGGGTAAAGCGTTTGTCTTGCAGGCACAAGGACTTGAGTTCAAGACCCAGAATCCATGTTTCTCAAAAAGCTGGGAATGGTGGTTGGTGTGTTTGTAATCCTAGGATGGGGAGACAGAGAGAGGCAGATTCATGGGGCTTGCTGGCCACCCAACCCAGTCTTCTTGGCAAGTTATAGGTCAGTGAAAAACCCTGCTTCCTCTCAGGAAAAAGATGGTCTGAGCATGAAGAACTGCACTCAGGGTTGTCACCTAGAAAATCGGAAAAACAGACAGGGCAGTTCTCAGTAGCTGGAATGAGGGCAGGCTGAACAATAAAATTGAAGATAAAATTACAAAAAAATGTAGCCAGTCGATTTCAATTTAGTGATCACAATTGGCGTTACTTTCTGTTCAGCACCAGGCAGCACTTCATCCCACGACATAGAAACAATGTAGCAGGCAGCACAGAGGAAGCTGGCTTTGTAGATAAGAGACTGAAGAAAGTTGAAGCAAACTGACAACAGAAAAGCTCTTGGTTTAGAGGCCAGCCTGGTCTACAGAGTGAGTTCCAGGACAGCCAGGACTACACAGAGAAACCCTGTCTCGAAAAAACAAAAAACAAAACAAAACAAAAAAGAAAGAAAGAAAAAAAGAAAAGCTCTTTGGCTATTTTTAGGTGACCTTCCTTTTAAGGAAACAGAGCAATAGGAAAGTGATGGAAATCAGGTATTTGAGTGAGAATGTCCCCCCCCCACCCCCCACCCCCGCCAGGCTGATATGTTTGAATACTAGGTCCTTGGTTGAACTGTTTGGAGAGAATCAGGGGTGAGGCCTTATTGAAGGACGTATGTCACTGAGATGGGCCATGAAGCTTCAAACACCTGACACCATTCCAAGTATCTGTCTCTAACTTGTGCTTGTGTCGGATCTCTCAGCTGTCTCTGCTGCCATGCCTTTTTTTCTGCTGTCACGGACTCTAACCCTTTGAAACCATAAGTCCAGTTAAAGGATTTCCTTTATAAGTTGCCTTGGTCATAATGTTCTGTCACATCAATAGAAAAGCTACTATGGTGGTTTGAATACACTTGGCCCAGGCTGGAGAGATGGCTCAGAGGTTAAAAGCACTGACTACTCTTCCAGAGGTCCTGAGTTCAATTCCCAGCACCCACATGGTGGCTCACAACCATCTGTAATGGGGTCTGATGCCCTCTTCTGGTGTGTCTGAAGAGAGCAATTGTGTACTCATATACATAAAATAAATAAATGAATCTTTGAATACACTTAGCTCTTGGGAAGTGGCATTCTTAGGGGGTGTGGCCTTGTAGGGGTTGGCTTTGAAGCTCTGACCAGACCAGTTTTTCCAGAGTCAGTTTCTCCCGGCTGCAGTCAGATCAAGATGTAGAACTCTCAGTTCCTTCTCCAGTATCATGTCTGCTTGCACGCTGCCATGCTTCACAATAAACTAACCTCTGAAACTGTGAACCAGCCCCAGTGACATGTTTGCCTTTATAAGAGTTGCCTTGGTCATGATGTCTCTTCACACCAATAAAACCCTAACTAAGACAACTACTACAACACGTCTCAAAACAAACAAACAGGTGAATTATACACTTTAAATCTCAGTCACTTGAGAGGCAGAGGAAGGTGGATCTCTGTGAGTTCTAAGCCAGCCAAAGCTGTAGAATGAGACTCTGCCTCAAAAGCAAACAAACACAAAAATATTTCAACCAAAACTACTCAATAAATACCCACAAGTCCATACTGATAAATTTAAATGATTAGTAAATAATTGACGAGAAGAGACAAGCCTCCGTGTAGAAAAATTCCAAATAATATATAGAGTCCCTCAACAGTAGAGATCTTCAGGGAGCAACTGTGTATAAAGTGGAGGCTGGAAAGCCAGGAACATTTCTACAGTGGACAGTCTGACAAGCCCGAGCCAGCAAACTGGCTCCCCTTCAATCACCATAAATTGTATTGGTATGATTTCAGAGAATCATAACCAGTCCAAGTACCAAGAATAAATGACTGTTGGATGCCAGGTTATAAGTGGGACATCTCCATCACTCTCTTCAAGGCTCAGGGAACATCAAGGGGAAAAGGCAGAAAGGATGCAAAATCCAGAGGCGGGGTGGGCAGAGAGAGGTGAGTCGTGGCTGTTGCATTTGAGTTTGCAGCAGCTGGGATTGCCTGCACAAGGTCTGCATAAGACGGAGACTGCCAACATCTTGTGCCAGGGAGGTGGGAGTGGCTCATAGGGCCCTATACCCTGAAGATTTAAATACAATTTATGTACAGTCAAAGGTTGGTGGGGGATGGGAGACATTTTCTTCAGGGCTGTTTCCAGTGACAAAGTACCTAAGTTCCTGTTCTTACCCATGCCTTCATGAGACTCTCTGGATCTCTCTCTCTCTCTCTCTCTCTCTCTCTCTCTCTCTCTCTCTCTCTCTCTCTCCCTGTCACACACACACACACACACACACTAGAAAGGGTACCTGTGGAAAAATGAGCATCAGTGGGGGAGGCAGTAGGGGAAACAGGGAGAGAATACAGTTGAAAGACATTATGAAAGGTATGGCCACACTACCCTGAATGCACAATGATCTCAGAGGCTAAGCAGGCTTGGGCCTGGTCAGTACTAGGGAGGAAAATACATCACATGTGAAAATATCATGTTAAAACCCAGCCTTACATATAATTAGTATATGCTAATAAAACATTTTAATGATCACATTGGTAGTAGTTTATTAATACAACCGCATGAAAGGAGGGCTCCTGGCTGCTTCACACAGTGTATAACCTTAGTCAAATGCTGAGAGAAGCCTTCAGCAAGTTCCACTAGAGTGGCGTCTTGGTCAGTTTGATGAATCTGAGCTCTTGGCTCTGGTATCTGGTTCCTCAGTCCTACACTCCTCTAAGCATTGCCGGGAAGATGTCCTGCATATGTGGTTAACATGTACAGCCAGCTGACTTGAGGCAAAGTGAATCAAACCCCTATGTTCTGGATCTTCCGTACCCCATCAGTGAAAAGGCTTCCCCCTGCCCACCGGAGAAGTAACTGTACTGGGGACAGCTGTGACATCAGCTCCTGCCCCAGAGAGCCTGGCTTGCCTGCCGGCTCTGTGGATTTTGCGTGTGCCTAACCAGCTGCCAGAAGAGCGAGATGATTCCTTGCCAATGAAGTAGTCGATCTTGATAGACAGATGATGGATAGACAGCAGAGTAATGCCTTCCTCCACCTCATTTCTCATTTCTTCCTCGGACCAGCTCAATCCAATGGACACTCCTGGGAAATACAATTGGATGCCGTTAGAAAAATCCACAAATGCAACACTCGATGCGAACAAACAACAAAATCCCATACTCATCTCAGAAACAGAAAGAGCACTGGCAAAAGTAGCCACACATTAATGATTAACATTGAATAAACTAAGATTAGAATCGAACCTCTATTGCCTGGTAACACCCATCTGGTGTGGCCTATAGCAACCATCCTCTTGCTGTTGAAATGCTTCTTCCCCATGAAGGGGCAGGCAGACAAAGAAGTTTGCCACTTAGGGAAGGGGAAACAAGCCTAGCATTTGTCAACGTCTCAATATAGGCAGAAAATCTAAAATAGACTTTATATAAATTTGAATTCAGAGGTATGTTTAATCAACTAGGAGAAATCAGTACATAAAGTAGCCGTGGGGCTGGAAAGATGGCTCAGCGGTTAAGAGGTCTGGCTGCCCTTTCTGAGGACTCAGATTTCATCTACATGAACTACATGGCAGCTCACACCCACCTCCAGCTCCAGCTCCACGAGATCCAGTGGCCTCTTCGGGCCTCTGTGGGTACACATGCAGGCAAAACACTCATACACGTAAAATAAAAATAAATAGATAAATAAACTCAAACAAATTGATCGCAGAAAAATACAGCCCAACTAAGAAATGGTCAAAAAGAACTGAATAGAATCTCTGTAAATTTCCACATAGGGCCACTAGAATATGTGCACGGGAAGAGACCTGGCAGCATTAGTCGTTGGAAAAGGTGAATCAAAACCACAGTGAGAAGTGGGGTGGTGGCAGTGCACACTTTGATTCCCAGCACTCGGGAGGCAGAGGCAGGCAGATCTCTGAGTTTGAGGCCAGCCTGGTCTACAGAGTGAGTTCCAGGACAGCCAGGGCTACACAGAGAAACCTTTTCTCAAACCCAAACCAAAAACTACATCAACAAAAAAGGCCCCCACAATGAGATACTGTTTCAAGTTTCCTAAAATGGCTATTATAGCTAGGTGATAGATAGATAGATAGATAGATAGATAGATAGATAGATAGATAGACACACACACACTCATATGTGCATGTGTGTGTGTGTGTGTGTGTGTGTGTGTGTGTGTGTGTGTGTGTGAAATGAGATGACTCAGCAGGAAAAGGTACTTGTGAATAAGCCTGACTGACGCCTGTTTGATTCCTGGATCCCACAAGGCAGAAGGAAAGAAGTGACTCACAATCCTGTGATCTCCTCATCGACACCAGGACAGTGTGTGTCTCTACTCACACCCTCACACAAAATAAAACAAAGCAAACCAGTAATGTTTAAGAAGAGCTAGGTGTGCAGAGTATGCTTGTCATCTCAGCACTCAGGTGGAGGCAGGAGGATCGGAAATTCAGCTACAGAGCAGGTTTGAGGCCAGACTGGCTGTCTCAAAAACCAAAACAATGGCAATCAGTGAACCCTGAAGTCACAGGTCAACTGTGACATCTCCTTTATGATTAAGTGAGCCAATCCAGCATGATGCTGTTCAGAGTCCCATAGATGAATCAGACACTCTGATAGATGCCAGATGGCATTTACTGGCTAAGCTATCTTGTCCCCCATGGTTTCTCTATGTCTCTTCTGCATAGAATTCTTCCTGGCAGGTACTGATGTCTGACACACAGGTCTTCAGACTCTGCTAACTCCAATCCATCCATCGATCTGCTTGCTCTCCCACACAAAGTCCTGTTTTCAGTCTCCAGTCTTGTTCTTTCCCATCAGACAAGCCACCAGCTACTGCTTGTAGTTTGTGATCTGTCTGTCCTTAGCTTAGATCACTTTGTCCTTCTGCCCTGTGCTAATAATCAGGTTCTATCGCTTGAAGTTGGGTCCCCCAGGGAGGGGTTCTCCTTACCAATACCTTTGAGGGCAACTGGGATCCACACCAACTCTTTGAGCTATTTGTGAGTGAGACAGACCAGATGCTTTCCCTCTCAGGCAGCTGCTGACAGAGAATTCACCAAGCAGCCTGAATCACAGTTAACGGAGAGAGCAGGTCCAACAGAGGAGGTGGTCTGGGGTCTGTCTCTCTGCTCACGTAATTTCTTGTACCCTTCCCACTTACTCAGGATGTGACATCTCCATCATCTGGGTTTACTGCTGGGACCACACAACCTTGTGACTTCTTGTTTCTGAAGAACACAGCTCATTATGGGCAACTCCAGACATCATGACAGTGGTTGGGTCTCAGTAGCACATCAAGTGTATCAGGTTTGTTTGTTTCTTTCTTTCTGAATCAGGATCTTGTTGTGTAGCTCAGAGGAGCCTGCAACTCATGACTCTCCTGTCTTACTCCCCTAGGAGTGAAGAGGCTTACCGGCATGGCCAATTACATCTTGGCTACACTAGATTCTTTTTCTTTTTTTCTTTTTCAGTACCCTCTCACTGCAGATGGTATGGCCTCATTCCAGAGCCTTCTGGGTTTTCCAGAGACTCCCTGAAGCATCAGTATGAGTCAAGGCTAGGCAGCATTTGCTGAGTTATAAGGACTCATGAGGCAGGGAAATTACATCTTAGCCTCAAGCTGAAAACCCCTCTTATTTGGGGCCTCAGTAAAAACTAGCAGCCTTCTGAGTTACCCAGTAAATAGGCAGGAGCTGTATTTTCAGTATAGCCTGTTGTAGCTCAGAGATCTGAAGGAATCTGCCAAACTTCCTTAATGGCAGAAAGCCAGATCACCAGACCCCTACAAATTACACAAAGACCCATGATTCTTTGCAGCATTGCTTTTCCCCTCTAGCAAGCAGAGGCCTTTTGAGAGCATCCAGAAGGTCTCCTGCAAGCCAGGTTCAATTTGATCATCATCATCATCATCATCACCATCACCATCACCACCACCATCATCATCAATACAGCAGATGAGGAAGATGTCCCATGGAATACCAGAGTGGTCCAGGTCCCCTTGGACTCTCTTGCATCAGAAAGCAGGAAAGTCCCCAAGGGGAAGTGACTGTGAATTCCTCCTGTTGTTTGTCCCCAGGGAAAGAGATGGGCTTTGAATCTTCCATCACTAAATTAACACCTACTTGCTACTGCCTCTGGCTTGGTGGTTCGCTGGTACTGTATGTCTGTGTTCACCTCATCTGCAGGGATTGAAATTGGTGGACCTTAGGTACCACCATGGCTGTATCCCTTAGAGTAGTAACAATCACTGCTTTCTATGTGGGACAAGGAGTTATTTCTGATTTACTATTTCAGCAGAAGGGGTTGTCTTCCTGTGTGGCCTTTCCTACTACTTTTTAAAAGTTTTATAGTTATATTTGAATATGGGGTGCCCAAGCATGTCACTGTGTACACATGGAAATCAAGAGATAATTTACAACATGAGGGATCTGGGACTTGAACTCAGGTTGTCCAGCTTGGCAGCAAGCCCCTTGAGCTGTGTTGCCAGACCCCCTTTTTTTTCACTCTTATTTCAAGAAACAAATGAGAGGTTTCTGGTAGCTACTAAGTACATTGATCCCAATTATGTTCAAGATTAAAGAAACCTCCACCAGGTGAATCTATGGTGAGGTCTCCTCTGATCATCATCTTCTGTAACATGTTCCACTCTGCTAAGTTGGTCCCCCAGTCTCAGATTCAAAGCCCTTCTCTTTACCTGGGGACAAACAACAGAAGGAATTCACAGTCACTTAGCATGTTGGTCCCCCAATCTCAGATTTCTGTATTCAAAGCCTTATAAGATTTGCTCAGTGTACAGCAGTTCAGATAAATGGCTAATTGCACCTTAGAAGAAGAATGTGGTGTTAACAACTTCAATAGTATTAGAAGATTCCAGAAGGGAACTAGCTTCCTCTTCGATCAGTAGGCTGTGTATCTGAAATACAGTTGGACCTGGCCACCAGGTAAAGATTGTGATTTGCCTTTGACTAGTGGCTGCTGTCAGCCTCTTGCTCTCTCTTGCTTGCCTGCTTTGGGTTATATAAGGGAAGAGACCTCTTCCTTGGCTGTTCACCTGCCCAAGAATTCATAACTTCTTAGTCATGCTGGTAAATGAATGATTATGTTTTGATGACCACACATTTTCTGGTCTCTATTCTGAATTCCTGTCATAATCACTGACTCCAGGAAGTCAAGGCCTGAGTGGCTCCCACGCCTGCCCACTGCAGACTGCAGAGGAGAGCAATCACAGAGCTGAGGATGCCAGTTGGTCTATACCACCTTGTACACTTATGACTTTATTGAAGGGAGTATTTCTGGGTTCTTGTGAGAAGCCCAGTGGACAGCAGTGTTTCTGGTCTTATGTGATATGAATTCTTTTTTGTTGTTGTTGAGGACCGCACTGCCCCATGCTTTGGGGCTACTATGTTGCTGTCCACACTGCCCCACTCTTTGGGGCTGAGTGCTCTGGTCAAGAGAGAGAGTGGGGATGGAGGGGCAAGAGACTCGAAGAATAGAGACAAGCCAGAGGATCTGTAGTCAAGTCTCCTTTACTGTCTCCACCACACACTATATTCACACCCCCTACTGACCACCACACACTGACTTCTCCTATTGACCCTATTACAAGGAAATCCTGGGTATTTACAAGCACAAGCAGGAAAACACAGGTGAAGACACTTTACCACGTGCACCATGCAGCTGGGGTCACAAAACAGCAAAACAAGCTCTGTGGGATAAACAAGATGTTTGTCAGAGTGTGCTCAGCTGTTGTAGGCTGTTGAAAAACAAGTCTCTATCGGGGTATATGGTTCCAGATGGCTGCAAAGTTGATAGCCACTTTCTACTTTCTAGCCGCTTTCTGATTAAAGTCGGCTCCCAACTTTTTTTTTTTTTTTTTTTAGACAGGGTTTCCCTGTATATCCCTGCCTATCCTGGAACTCACTCTGTAGACCAGGCTGGCCTCAAACTCAGAAATCCACCTGCCTCTGCCTCCTAAGTGCTGGGATTAAAGGCGTACGCCACCACTGCCCAGCTGTAATACAAGTCCTATGGTGCATGCCCGCCTCTCTGTGTCTCTTGTCCCCCTCCCCTGCAGAAGTTCCAACATTCCCAAGTCATTAACACGTGTTTTGACCATGCAACCCAGTGACACTCAGCAGCTGGCTTCAGGAGTCCTTGTCAAACCTGTAAAATGTCATATCTAATGAGTATAGTACTGCATTCCCATATCAATCAACTCTTTTTCATTCAGCCTAGTGTTCTAACTCCTGATTCCAGTCTGGTACTCCCAAAGTCCCTACTCAAGCAGGCTCTTCTGATGTCTGCTGAGATATTAGTCAGTCCCTGCAGCCCTCTTGTATTCCCACATCTGGGAAAGTTCTTCCTTACCTCGTCTATAATAAGACTTGACCATAGTACTTGGCTGAGAGCCTTGAGTCATTTTGTGAGATATCTTCCACCAAGGAGGAGGGGCTGCTTCTTTGGCTCCAAGGATTGGGAAGAAGCCTTCGTTAGGTACCAGAATTTATAGTCCCATATTAGGACTCAGAGTAGAGTCTGCTCCTTAGTAGGCTGTGAGCTCCCAGGGTCTCATACTTTCCAAATCAGATTGCAGAATCGATTTTCAGCACATTCTGCTTCCATAGGTTGCAGGAGATGTATTGTGTTTCTTTGCATTTTGTCATGGAGGACTTCTGGCTTTATCTATATCCCAAGTTTATGATTGATGAGAAATCTTTTTCCTTTTACATTTTGATAGCATCTAACAGCAGTCAACTAACTTTTTAAAAAGATTTTATTTATTTATATGAGTACGCTGTCACTGTCTTTAGACGCACCAGAAGAGGGCATCAGATCCCATTACAGATGGTTGTGAGCCACCATGTGGTTGCTGGGAGTTGAACTCAGGACCTCTGGAAGAGCAGTCAGTGGTCTTAACCACTGAGTCATCTCTCCAACCTCCTCTGTGATCTTTTTTAAAGACAAGTTTTCACTAAAAAAAAAAAACCCCAAGATCCTCTTGTTTCCTGAATGCCAAGGTTACAGGAATGGAGCACTTACTATGCCCTGGTGGTTTTTTTGGTTTTTTGTTTTAGGTTTTTTTCTTTTTTCTTTTTTCTTTCTTTCCCCCTTTTTTTTTTTTTTCCCCCATTTTTATAACCACTGGTTATACCTTATACTCAAATATTAGGGCAATTGCATAGGTGCTGACTTTCTTCATCACATACTAGTTCACCATGGGTAAGGCTCTCACACCCCAGCGGCATTAGCATCCCATTTATCTTGTCAATGGAATTCTGCCATATGGAGCTGCCATATGTGTGACACATGATCCAATCTATAATTCTGTTCAGGGGGTCTGCTCCCTAGGACAACTTGGATATCAAACACTATTGTTTGGGTTTCCTCCTAAAAGTAGCATCTGAGTCAAAGAGTCAAAGGCAAGTCTTTACTTGCAAAGTGATGTTAGGAGCACCCAGGAATGTGAGAGGAAGAAGAAAAGAACCATAGGGTATTACCAAGCAAGATAAGACTGTGAATGCTCACACTAGTGGTAAAAGACAGCACACACTTTGGTTGCATGGCATAGAGAAATCAGTCTGGAACTGACCTGGAAACTTCTTCCTTGATGGATAGCTTTAAGAGTGATAGAAAGGATTAATCAGGACACTGGGGAGAAAAGACTTCAGTGATATTATTAGTGCGAGACTCCACACATTATAATACCAAGCTGCCAACAGAAGTGCCTACTAAGTGCCATAGAGGTGTAACTGTTGTGGGGGTAACAGCCAGTTTCTGTTTGGACTTGAAGGAGGCCTGCCCCCCTGGAGGGAGTGCATGTCTGGTTTTATAAGTCCATCTTACTGACCATGAGAATCCACATTCTGCAAGCATAGTTATCCAGCCAGCACATGCCTTTGATCTCAGCAGTTCAGAGGTAAGAGGATCCCTGAGTTCAAGGCCAGCCTGGTCTACAGATTGAGCTCCAGAATAGTCAAAGCTACACAGAAAAACCCTGTCTCGAAAAACAAAACAAAAAATCTAGCTATACAATTTGAAAAATAAATAAATGTGCTAGCTAACAATATAATAAAAATAACTAATACAATAGAGGAAATATATAAATATCCACTAGCCATTTACAAAAAAAAAAAAAAAAAAATTGCTAGGTGCAGTGACCCATGACTTTAATTCCTGCATTTGGGAGGTTGAGGTAAGAGGACTATAATTAGAGGCTAGCCTGAACTACATAAGATCCTATCTCCAAGAAGTAAAACCAGGAAGACATAAAGAAATAAAACAAAAACTGAAAAAACAAATATAAACAAACCAAGGATTGTAGACTCTCTGAGAATATTTGTCTTTTTTGGTGTGTGGTATATAGGGGCGTGTCATGCATGTGTGAGTGTAGAGACAATGGATGTCTTCCTCTCTCCCTCCTTTTTTTGTTTTTCAAGACAGGACTTCTCAGTGTAACCAGCCCCAGCTGTCCTGTACTCACTTTGTAGACCAGGCTGGCCTTGAACTCACAGACATCTGCCTGCCTCTGCCTCCCCAGTGCTGGGATTACAGGCGTGTGTGCCACTACACCCAACTTTCTTTTTGAGACAGATCTCTGTAGTGGTTTGAATGGGACTAGCCTAATGAGTTTGAATGTTTGGTCCATAGGGAGTGGCACTACTAGGAGGTGTGGCCTTATTGGAGGAGGTGTGGTCTTGTTGGAGGAGGTGTGGCCTGGTTAGAGGGGTGTGGCCTTGTTGGGGTGTGGCCTGGTTGGGGTATGGCCTGGTTGGAGGGGTGTGGCCTTGCTGGAGGGAGTTTGTTACTAGGAGGAGGGCCTTGCCCGCTCATAATGCTCAAGCTATGCCCAGTGGGGTGGATAGCCTGAGTTTGCTCCCCTGCAGACCAAGATGTAGAACTCTCAGTTCCTTCTCCAGCACCACATCTACATGCCACCATACTTCTTGCCACCATGATAGTGTATTAAACCTCTGAAACTGTAAGCCAGCCCCAATTCAGTGTTTTTCTTTATAAGAGTTACAGTGGTCATAGTGTCTCTTCATAGCATTAAAATCTTAAGAAAATCTCTCACTGAATTTGGAGCTTGCCAGTTCCACTTGACTCGCTGTCCAGCAAGCCGCAGGAGTCATCCTGTCTCCATCTCCCCTGCCTTCACCAGACTGGAGTTACAGGCAGGTGCTGCTAGCCCTTTTTTTTTTTTTTTTTTTACATGACTGTGAGAGATCTGAACACAGGTCTTCTTGTTTGCACAATAAGTCTTGTGCATGCTTTTTAAAAAAGTTTTGTGTTCTATGTTCTCTCTGAATATTAATTTTCCTCTCCTTGACCCAAGGACTGCAATGTAGCCATTGGGTTATAGGACTCTGAAGAAATGGGGAGCACCGGCCCATAGGGAGACGGTGCTGTTGTTATTGAGACTTTGGCACCACCAAGGCATCTGAGCTAAGGCACCTGAGTATCCTCACATCGCAAAGGAGAGTGGTATCTTGTCAAGCAGAATCATGGAATTGTTCTTGCTCCAACAGGCACAGAGAGCTGCTTAGAGGCTGAGTGGGTAAAAGGCAGAATTTGCCTCTACAAGGTACTTACTTTTCTATCCAAATCTCTCTGGTGTCCAGCTGAGTTATGACTCTGCTACCTGGTTCTCCAGACTCCATCACTTGCTCCCAGATTCTGCTAAAAGGAGATACAGGAGGAGGATGGAGGATGGAGGAAAGGAGAGTTAGTTAGCTAGCCTCTGTTTGTTCTGTTTTTTTTGGAGTTATTCTACTCCTGGATAGAATGTCCAGCCTTGTGCTTCTATGTTCTTAGAACCATTAGAGATGGCTTTAAGCAGGAAGCTTCTCCCGAGAGTCTCAACCATGTAGGTTCCCAGGGCTCCTCTGGTTCCCAGTCCTGGCTGCCAATATTCTTGTGTTGTCTCAGCATTCTCTTCTCAGTGCGCTGTTTTCCACCCCTGCCCCCAGGAACCAGTTTCCTGTACTTCCCTCTATGGAGACACACATGTGTTCCCTGCTTTCTTGACTCTGCCTCGTCTTGAATATAAGGTTACCCTCACAGTAGAATGGGTACACATGCCACAGATGCACACTGAAGTAACACACAAGAAAAAATGAGTCTCCTAAGCTAATGTCGAAAGAAGTGATCACTGGCTACCTGTGGTGTCACACACCTTTAATCCCAGCACTCAGAAGGCAGGGGGTGGTGGATTTCCAAGATACCCAATGCTACCTGGTGAGGCCTCATCTCACAAAAAGGAGGAGGAGGAGGAGGGCTGGAGAAAAGCTCAATAGTTAAGAGCACTGACTGCTTTTCCAGAGGTCCTGAGTTCAATTCCCAGCAACCACGTGGTGGCTCACAACCATCTGTAATGGGATCTGATGCCCTCTTCTGGTGTGTCTGAAGATAGCTACAGTGTACTCAAGGGTATATATATATCTTTGAAAAAAACAAAGAGGAAGATGAAGAAGAGGAAAAAAGAGGAGGAGGAAGAGGAGAAAGTAGTCATATCTTCTTGTATACATTTCTCCAGTTCTTTAAAGTCTCAACGCTGGGAATGTTATATTGTTGAACACATAGGTGATAAATCTATACTGAAAAAGAAGGAAGCTGTTATAAGTCAGGATATGACAAAGAACAGGTCATGTTTCTTGATCTCCAAACTTAAGACCGAGCTGGGTTACAACTCAGTGGTATAATACTTGTCTAGATGTGTGAGGCCCTGTGTTCACACCACAGCACAAGGAAAAATGCTTTACTGGAAACCTTCATTCATCAAGATCTACAACAGACATAAGTCAGACATATAGGCCAATGGGGTAGAACAGAGAGCTTGGCTAGACTCCTAGGTCAAATCATTTTGTGTGTGTATGACAAGACTGGTCTTGGGGTGGCAGGGGAGATAGTACCTGATAGTATAACCAAAACTCACTTAAAGTGGATCACAGATCTACAAGCAAGAAGCCTTTACAGGTCAAAGAAAGCAGGGCATCTGGAGGTGCTGTTCATTAGCACAGCACTTGGCTAGAACCAGCAGGCCCTGGGCTCAATCCTCAACACTGAAAACAGAAAAGAAAAAAGGCAGCCAGGCATGGCAGAGACACTAGGACCCAGAGCTCAGGGTTATTCTTGGGTTTACATCAAGTTTCAGTCCAGCCTCACAGACGATCTCAAAAACCTACAGAGGAGCTGGGCATGGTAGTACATTCCAGCTCTCAGAAGGCTGAGGCAGGAGGATCTCAGTGAGTGTGAGAACAGTCTGGTCCTACAACTGGAATTCCAGGCTAGCCAGAGCTACATAGTGAGATCCTGCCTCAAAACAAAACAAGCAAAAAAACAAAAACAAAAACCCAAAACATACAAAAGCAGTGATTTCTAGGATTTGACACCAAAGATACAGACAACAACAAAGGCTAGGTTGGATACTTCATGGAAATTCAAGGGTTTTGAGTATTAAATGACAGTATCAACAATTTTAAAAGACAACTTGCAGAATGAGAGAAAATAGTGCAAATCAGATCTGATAATTCTTTGATATCCATAATCTATACTCGTACATTCCACATTAAGGGGAACAACTCAATGGAACACGGGCGATGTTCAAATCCTGGAAGTGGTTTACCAGGAATGGAGCAGGCAAGCAGAGACGTGACGAGCAACCTGGAAGCCAACGGTAGTACAGAAGCCAAGCCAAATTATACCTTCAAGTCCTGCCCAGCTCAAAGCTAACCCTTTTTGACCCCCACCCCGCCCGTCAACGTAGGTTGCCAAAGGGTTAATCCTTAAATCTACTGGTCGGTGGGGTGGCTGCTGCTAAGAACTCCCATGGAGTCCAGGACGCCAGGCTGCCAGTGATTCCCTGAGTGGTTCCAAGCTCTGGACTCAAATGGTTTCGCTGAGTTCCCATCCTCCACTCGTGGAGAGCCTGGCTTGCTTGGCTACTGCAGACGAATGCAACCCCCCGCAGAGATAGAAGAGGCAGCTTCTGTGGCTGCCTTTAGTTTCTGAAGGATTAGCACCTTAAAGCCACCTGCAGTCTGTAAAAGTGGCCTGGGCTGGGTTTACAAGCTGGGATGAATGGATAGGAAGCAGGGATGGGATAAAGATGCAGGAGGTGAGGGTCTCCATTCTTTAGGGTATAGTGAGAAACCTGAGACAGCACCGACTTCATGTCAGAAACAAGGAAAGCCTCAAAGCAGAGACACCAGGCGAGGATCCCCAGCCTTGAGTGTGGGGGTGGAGAAAAAGGCCCTTCTCTACACAATCTCCGTTGTCTCTCAGGGGGACCCCCTCCGCTCTCTCAAGGGCCTCAGTCCTTCCCCTCCCCCAAACCCTGTGCCCTTTGCTGATTGGTCCTGGGCTGCCAGAGGCGGGGACTTATGGCCCTGACGTCACCGGCCAAGGAGGGGAGACGGGCGACTGGGGGAGGGGGTGAAGAGCCCCGGCTCAGCACCTCGGAGAGCTCCCTCCCCGGCCTTGTTTTGCTCCAGAACCGCTGCCGGGGGAGGGAGCGAAGGGGCCGGCCTTAGGCCTCGAGGCCGAGGGATGGCAGTGAAGAGGACGAAGGGCCCCAGGGGGCAGAGGGCCCAGCCGTGATCCTGCGAGGGGGGCCCGGGGCGCCGGGTGGGGTGGGGGGCAGCGGGCGGCGGCAGCAGTGGCCGCACATCTGGATGGAAGCGAGCTTTGTCCAGACCACCATGGCTCTGGGGCTGCCCTCCAAGAAAGCATCTTCTCGCAACGTGATCGTGGAGCGCAGGAACCTGATCACCGTGTGCAGGTGGGTGCCGCTGGCGGTCGGGGTGGGGTGGTTAGAGGGGTTAGAGCGGGTTGAGAAACCTAAGGGTTGAGCATGCCCACAAGAATGCTCTGCAGCCGCTGAGAAAAGGCAGGGCAGGGAGGAACGTGCTGTATATCCATCCCAGGCCCGGAACTGGGAGGCAGGCTGAAATGTCGGTCCTTATTTTTCTTGGCTAAGCCAGGCCTATGCCCGGCCTAGGGTTTGGGGGGGATGAAGAGAGTTTAATTGGCACTGCAGTTTCCTGTGAGAACCAGGAAGTGACATTGTATATGAGAGGGGGAGGAGGGAGGATGGCTGACTCTCTCCCTGGCAGTGGGGGGCAGGGTGGGCAGAGGGAACTCAATGGGGTTGGGGGTGGATGTCCTCCAAGTCCCCTCTTGGCACCCCTGCCAGCTTAGCCTCTTGGAGTGGAGCTTTCTTGAGAGACTTTACTATGCTCGACCCTCTGTAAAGCAAGGATGGTGTTTCTGGGTAGCAGCAGCCTGTAGCAGGACCAACTGTGCACAAAGGCCCTGAACCCATCCAATGAAGGTCGAGCGCACTACCCTGTTGTAGGGGGCCTCCAAGGCCTAACTGCAGAAGCTCCTGAGTCCAAGTGAAGACTGGGAGCCCGGATCCCTAAATCCCTGAGGGTGGGGCAGTTGCAGGACTAGGAAAATTCTCCTCTTTCTTGGACACCAGGAAGTAATCATTCCCACTTCTAGCCTGCAGTGACTCACCCTGCCCTACCCTGAGGCCAGAAAGCCACCAGCTGTGCAGACTCTCTCCCAAAGCCCCACCTGTCCTTGCTGCTCCCTCTGGGATCTCCATGCCAGTTGCCTTCTCCACCTGCAGCCTCCGTGTCCAGTGGGGTGCTGCATCTTGGATCATAGTACTCTTGGGTGCAGGACTGAGTTGTCCTTTCTTGTCAGTCTCACTTGCCTGCGCATAAACCTCAGCCCTGTTCTTTCACCCAGAAGTCATGCCCACCTGATGCCCAGTCTCCCATTACCCAAGGTTCTTTTGCATTCTGGACACATACCAAGCCATGTTGCCTCTGCTTTTCCCAGTGTCTCAAAAGTGCTGTGCACATCACCCCTGTAAGAAAGTGGCTGGGATGTGCATCTGCGACCTAGCCAGAAGCACAGCTGCCTGCTCTGCCTTCCTATTCCAAACCTGCTGGTGTGGTGTCAAGAGATTTCTGCCCTTGGGACCACACAGTCCTGGGATCAAGCTTTTGCTTCAGTTCTTAGCTGGGCAACCCCTGTGGCAGTCTCCTATCCATGCTCTGAGCCTTTGGTGCTTTTTCTTAGGTTTTACATCTTAGGTATAAAAGCCACACTAAAGATTGGGTCGTGGTGTGTCACATTAGATACTAGCCAATGCCTGGCACACAGAAATGGCTCTATTTCAATGAGCCCCTCTCTTGGCTCTTGGCAATCTAGGTGCATCTTTCTCTTGCCTGCCAGGAGAGCTAGGGCTTAGAGTGTGTGGGAAATGGAGAAAGAGCCACTGAACCGGAGAAAGAGAGGTCCAAGGGACTCAGAGGTAGCTCAGAGTGGAGGATGAGGAATAGTTTAGGGGCTTGGGGGCATGACAAATTCTCCAAATCCCAAGGGACCCTGCTGCCTCATTACTGTCACGTTTTTCTCCTCCAGCTCCCAACAGCTCCCTTTAGCAGGCTGCGGGCTCCCCTGGGCCCTGGCCTCCCTGTCTCCATGGTAACCCCAGCAGCTATCCTCCTCCTAACCAGGTCCACACTGTGGGGTTCCTGGAGGCTCTGACCAGCTTTCAGCTCCCCCAAGGACAGATAGCAGATGGCAGCCATGCTGACCAAGCCCCAGGCCTCTACTGAAGTCTGACCCAGATGACCACAAATCGGTGGTGTGCATCACAAAGCTCAGATAATGGCCTTACCCCAGCCTTGCCTCCTCACCTGGCCTGTGCCCAGTAATCAATACACTCTCACCTTCTCCCATCCTTGTCTGGGATCTGAACCAAAGTTGAATGGGGCAAGTGCTGATATTTCTATTTGCATCCAAGGAAAGAGGCTTTGAATCCTGCAGTCTGCTTCCCCCTAGCACAGTCTGACACTGACTGTCTACTCTCAGGCTCCATCCTCTGGTAAGCCCAAAGGACAGTGATGGGGAGGGGCTCCTGGTTGTGCCTTTTAGTGGGAAACTTAGTAGCCAGTGCTTCATGACTAGAGGCTTCTCACGTAGCTTCTCAGAGGTCACTTAGAGCCTCGGTACTTGTTTGTATGTTTGATTTTGTTGTTGTTGTTTTTGTTTTTAAAGACAAGGTCTTTCTATGTAGTCCTGGCTGTCCTGGAATACACTATGTAGAGCAAGCAGGCCTGGACTTACAAAGATCCTCCTGCCTCTGCCTCCTGAGTGCTGGGATCAGATAAGGCATGTGCCATCATGCCTGGCTACTACTTTTTTTTTTTTAAAGATTACATTTATTTATCTGTTTATTTAGTTGTACATGCATGTGCCATGGTGTGAGTGTGGAAATCCCAGGACAGCTGATGGGAATGAGTTCTCTCTTTCCACTATGTAGGTCCTGGGATTGAACTCTGGTCACTGGGCTGAGGGGCATGTGCTTTTATCCACTGAGCCAGCTCATTGGCCAAGCCTCAGTAATTAGAATGGCCACTAGGAAGCCATAAGACAGAACAGAAAGAGCCAAGGATAGAGAATGGGCCAAATGCTTGCCTCCTCCCAAGTTACATGACTGATCAGTCCTTCTCTGGAGTCTTCAGCCTTCTTGTCTGTAATATGGGGCAGGTTGTCATAAGAGGACCTACCTCCCAGGGCTGTGGTGAGGACACACATGAAATATAGTTCTGGGGACACTGCATAGCTTGGTTAAACATGGATAGAATAAAAGAGGGACAGACCCAAGTCCCTCTTGTGTCCCAAGGCACCGGGCTCCTGCTCTGTCTCCAGAAGCAGAGCGGCAATGAGATGTTAGCTGCTGTGCACTCTCTCCCTGTTCCGCTCCACTGCACAGATGGCAAATGGAGACTCTAGTCTAAGGAGGGTAGAGGGTGCCGGAGGCTGAAGCGCTGAAGCGGGGCGCAGAGAGCCGTGGGGGATGCTCGGCTCCAAGCCCTTGGCCTCACCTGCCTCCTTTAGCTATCTTCCTTCCTGAGAAACCAGTGTCTGGGCCCCCAGATCCCTTCTGGGGATCTACTGCCAGAGTTCGTTCTCACCCAATGTGTCAGACCCACACCCTGCATTCTGCCCCCACACCCCAAGCTCCACACTGCCTAGCTCTGGGCAGCTGTTCCGTGGGTGGGCTAGCTGAGAAGAGTGGGGAGGAGGGATGTCCCAGAGCTGAGTGTCCAGCTAGTCACAAATGCATGCCTACATTCCTGCGTGCGGCCCATACATTCTGGTCCAGGTGACACCCCCAGAGAGGTGGGAGCTCATTCCAACAATATTGAAAGACTGTTTGTGAGCATGGGTTCAAACTGGCTTCTGACTCCTGATTAACCGTCAGTTCACACATTTGAAAAAATGCCACTCTGAAGGGTGTGGCAGGGACAAAGGGTCTAGGGATTATCCCCTAGCTCTTGCTGTCTTTCTGCCACCTTCCCTCACCTCCCATCTAGCCTGGAACCCTCGTTGGTTTAGTTCCCCTCCCCCACCCCCATTATACCCACACCCTTCATGACCTCTTCTCGGCCCATTCCTCTGACACCCCGTCTGACCCTTCCTCCCCTTCCCCTCCCCCCAACCCAGGTTCTCTGTGAAAACCTTGCTAGAGAAGTACACAGCAGAGCCCATTGATGATTCGTCTGAGGAGTTTGTTAATTTTGCAGCCATTTTAGAGCAGATCCTCAGCCACCGATTTAAAGGTAGGCCGTCACCTACCCCTTCCAACCCCAGCCTGTGGCTTTCAGCTACTGTCCTGCTTTAATATCCCCTATGGATTTCTAAACCCCGTCCCTGGTCCAGGGCCCCATTCTGGGCTGTACATAGAAACTAAAGCATAGTGTTGGGAGACTGGGGAGAGGGTCATGTGGCTACAGCTCCATCGTTGTGCATGCAACTCTCTCTCTCTCTGCTGGTAAGCTGCTGCTTATGCTGGGGGGTGGGGGGGGGAGAAAGGCAGTCCATGTGTGTATGGTGGCTTATGATTATGCATGCAAGTGTTTTGTGACATGGACCTTTTCCAAACTCCCTGGTATCGCTGTGTCCCCTCCCTGCCCTGGCTCAGCTTGTGCCCCAGCAGGTCCAGTGAGCTGGTTCAGCTCAGATGGACAACGGGGCTTCTGGGACTATATCCGGCTGGCCTGCAGCAAAGTGCCCAACAACTGCGTGAGCAGCATTGAGAACATGGAGAACATTAGCACAGCTCGAGCCAAGGTGAGGGGCCATAACGGGGGTCAACACGCCTGACCCATGCTCTGGACATAGGGGCCCCATCCTTACGCCTTGCCCACAGCACTCAGAATGGGAACCATACCAGAGGGACAGATAGGTCCCTCTGGGACAATTAAAGGTGATCGTGCTTTTCAGGGCCGGGCATGGATCCGGGTGGCTCTGATGGAGAAGCGTATGTCAGAATACATCACCACAGCTCTTCGGGACAACCGAACTACCAGGTCAGACCTCTCAGACGGCAGTGTTCACGGCAGTGTTCACGGCAGTGTTCACGGCAGTGTTCACGCTCATTGCCTAAGCCTTAAGTCCCCACAAGCAAACTTCAATACCTGGACTACAAGTCCCAGCATGCAGTAATAGTTCGATTCCCCCAGATGATGTGGTAACTGGACTACAGAAGCCTCAGTCACTTGCCATTTTACTTGGCCTCATGCCATGACCTACAACACATATCCCTGCCAGCTCTGCAAACAAAGGCAGTCACTCTATTCTTGGGTCCCAGTGTACAGGGCTTCAGTACTTAGAGTGTGTGTGTGGGGGGAGTTGCTCAGAATCTGATCCTCAGATCCTGAGGGTCAGAGATCACAGGGCAGAATGTGCCCTGGTGGGGGTGGGGAGGTATTGGGGGTCTCCCTCCACCCCCGTCTGATTTTTTTATACTACAGCCTATCCCTAGTCCACCTTATTTTAGAGTAAATTCTTTTGAGGACCTCACTTACTGTGTGACAAGCACTAAGACTAAGATTTGCTCCCTGATTTAAAGGATTGAGGTGATCCAGTGCTTTGATAGGGGTTCATTAGCCTAGAGAACAGAAAAGTGTTTCTTGTCAGGAAACAGGCATTGTGAGAGGGGCGGGGTCGGGTGCTAGTTCCAGTGAGGTGGTGAGCTGGAAGGAGTCTCCTTCCTCTGGGGAAAGTTTGTAATAAGTAAGCCCGGCAGAGAAATCCCCCTTGGGAGTCTCAGCTTTCTTCTCCCTGCAGACGGTTCTATGACTCCGGAGCCATCATGCTGCGGGAGGAAGCTACTGTCCTCACAGGGATGTTGATCGGACTCAGCGCCATCGACTTCAGGTGGGGTCTGCTTGGCGGTGGTGAAGGGGACTTTCTCACCCACAACTGTCCAACGCCCCTCATTCCCTCCCCCCACCCCTGTGGCTCTTCTGCCCCAGCTTCTGTCTAAAGGGCGAAGTTCTAGACGGGAAGACACCGGTGGTCATCGATTACACGCCCTACCTAAAATTCACCCAAAGGTGAGCAGCCCGGTTATTGCGGTGAGTGCGGAGATAGGTACCGGAAGGGCGCTGAGTGTCATCCTGGTGTACTGCCCAAGGGTCGGATTTGGGGTGCTAGTGGGGCGAGGCGGGGCGGAGCCGGCCCCACCCACTGCTCCTGCTCCTAAGCTACGACTACCTGACGGATGAGGAGGAGAGGCACAGTGCTGAGAGCAGCACGAGCGAGGACAACTCACCGGAGCACCCCTATCTGCCCCTCGTCACCGATGAAGACAGTTGGTACAACAAGTGGCATAAGATGGAACAGAAGTTTCGCATTGTCTACGCACAGAAGGTGCGCGGGGCGAGGCGCGGGGAGCTGGGCGCGGTGGGGGGCAGGGCCTGGGCTGGCACTCCAGCTGGGACCCCTTCGGGCGTCCGGGCTGAGCCGGCGCCCCGCAGGGATACCTGGAGGAGCTGGTGCGTCTGCGCGAGTCGCAGCTGAAGGACCTGGAGGCGGAGAACCGGCGGCTGCAGCTGCAGCTGGAGGAGGCAGCCGCACAAAATCAGCGTGAGAAGCGGGAGCTGGAAGGCGTGATCCTGGAGTTGCAGGAGCAGCTGTGAGCCCACCTCCCGCCCTGACCCCTGTGAACCCCAACATGACTCCATTGGATTGGGATCGCTTTCCTGACGACATCCAATTCGCATCAGCCCACCCATCCCATCCCCTTTTCCCAAGATCCCGTGATTGCCAAACATTACCTGCCCCCCAACATTAAGACCCCTCAGCTTCCAGTGCCTATCAGCTAGAGACACCACCAGCCTTTCCTCATCAGCCTTCCGTTTTATCCTGTGCCACCCGCATTGTTCAGACCTCTGACGAACATCACCCAGTGATTCCCCCTCCCCCCAGCCGGGAACATTTTCTTCCTGAACCTGACCCAGCTAGCCAGCACAAATCCCACCCCTTCAAGAGTACCCACCCTTTCCACTCTCCTCCCTACATCATATCATCCCAACTGACTCCCAAACACTCCACCATGAGTGCACTAATCCTGGCCACCACAAGCATGGCCTTACTAAGGAGCAGGTCTCAGACTTGTGAACCTTAACTCAAAGATCCTAGTAGTTCCAGACATGTGCCATCCTCCCCGAGTGCAGTATATCCCCATTTTTACCGCTCAAGTTTCCTTTCTAAGCCCTGGCCCCCACTTTTGCTGAGTCTTGCTTCCCTCTCCCAGCCAGGCCTGATCCCCCTCCCCCTCCCAGGACAGGTCTGATCCCCGGTGACCATGCCCCCCTGGCCCAGGGTTCCAAGGAGCTCACCACACCTCTGGTCAACCAGTGGCCCTCCCTGAGCACACTCAATAGGCCCGAGGGTGCCAGCAACTCCAAGCTATATCGGAGGTAAGCCTCAACCAAGTGCTGTCCCTATACCTCAGACTCAGGAAACTGGGGCCTGGAACTGCGGGGGTGTGGGGTGTGGGGGAATGTCACTACCTGCACACTTTTCTGTTCTGCTGTAGACACAGCTTCATGAGCACGGAGCCGCTGTCAGCAGAGGCCAGCCTGAGCTCAGACTCCCAGCGCCTGGGAGAGAGCAAGAGGGATGAGGAACCCTGGGGCCCCATCGGTGAGCACACCCCCACCCACACTCACCTTAGCATTTCAGAAAAGGGATAGGGCTCCCCACCCCCAGTCAGGCTATTCTCTCAGCCCTTCCTGTACTTACACACCTATGAGGAGCTTGGCTTGGGTTTTTTTTGTTGTTGTTGTTTTGTTTTTTGTTTTTTTGGTTTTTTGATTTTTTTTTTAGTACAAACGTAGGCTGCACCTCTTCTATCTGTAAACTTGGTCAGTCTCTGCACTTTGCTGACCCATATTTCCATCTGTAAAATGGGGATGTTGGTAAAAAGGACCTCCAGTGTGCATGTCTGGAGAGGGCTCAATGGCTTTCTTAGTGCCCTGACACCCTCTCAGGGCTCATCCTCCCGGGATCCCTCAGCCTAGTTTGCTCTTCCTGCATGCACACTGAACTGCCTGCCTGACCAATGTTTCCCCTTTTCTTTGGCTGCCAGGAACCAAATTAGTGGCTCCCTCCGAGTGAATGCCCAGGACTTCAACGCATGCATTTTGTGTTGACCTCCCCCTGGCTCCACCTTGGTTACTCCCTTCCCAGTTTCCCCCATGCCTGGACCTCCTGTCTTTTTAAAATTATTTAAATATATAGATATATAATTATACTGTATCAGATAACTCGACTTTGAGACAAGGCAGGCTTTGGACATGTAACCCACCACACTGTTTGTGACTGTGTGTGTGTGTGTGTGTGTGTGTGTGTGTGTGTGTGTCTCCCCCACCAGACTGTGAGCTCCGTGCGGGCAGGGACCATGTCTTGTCCATTCTGTACTCCCAGAGTGTGAAACAGAGCAAATGCTCACTGTGTGCTTAATAAATGGATGGAGGCTGAACCTCAGGGGGAGACAGAGACGTAAACTGATGGTTTACAACACAGTGTCTTAAGCCCTGTACAAGTTTGTTCAATCAAGGTTTAATTAAAAATGGCAGATGCTCCAGAAGAGGCCATGTCTCCTGGGGGTGACCTGTGAATTGGCCCCTTTCTGCCCACCACCAAGGACCTCCACCCCACATACATGCAGCCTGGTTGGCCCGGCCTTACCCGCCCTCTCTCCCCAGGGAAGGACCCCACGCCCTCCATGCTGGGCCTCTGCGGCTCCCTGGCCTCCATTCCCAGCTGCAAGTCCCTGGCGAGCTTCAAATCCAACGAATGTCTGGTGAGCGACAGCCCTGAGGGCAGCCCGGCGCTCAGCCCCAGCTGAGGAGCAGCAAGGGCAATGGCAGCCCCACCTGCCAGGGGCCATGGACAACTGCCACCTTTTGAGCCCCCCAACCCAGGCCACCCTTCAAGAACACCACCCACCTAGCCTTGGGTCTCTAGGGAAAGACAACCCAAGCCTCTTTCCTGCTTCAGCTCCCTGCCAAGGAGGCAGGAGCTGCATGGGGAAGTGGTGGGACCAGGAGGGACACCCAGGTCACAAATCCTCGTTCCCTGGGGAGGCCACTTCATTCTGGTGGCTCTGAAGGCTGCCTGGTTCCTTTTGCTCATCTCCCACACTTGCCTCAAAAGCAGATGGTCTAGCCCTGGCACTCCTGCTGCCCTGCCTCTGGTCTAACCCTGTGTACCCTCTGAAGTCACCCTTCCTTGGTACCTATGTGGGGAGAGATTAGGCAAATAAAAACCAGAGGACTGAAGTGGTTTCATCTGTTGGAGAGTGAGGGAGAGCTCCATGACAGGGTCTCTTAACCAAGACAACCATGCCAGGAGGAAGATGTGCTCTGTGGGACCACATGGGGCCATAACTCAGGGTGTGGGCATGGTGGGAGTGGGGCTTCAGCTTCTGTAGATCTGCAGGTGCTTTCTGGCTCTGACCCCTTTAATACTTTGATCCCTAGCAGAGCCCTCTGAGGATGTGCCGTAGTGGGTTATTAGACTGCCATGGGCCTGCCCAACTCCACTGTAGCACAAAGCTGTAGCTCCATCCATTATGTCAGAGCTGGCCAGTGGGCAATCCTGCCCCATGACACCACCTTGGCATGCCCTAGGGGAGATGGCTCTTGCTCTCACCCCAACACAGTGAGCCCCACATGAAAGGACCTTACTACCACACAGGCAACCTTTCACCCCTATCTGTCTGGATACCCCCTATAGTGGGAAGCTTTTAAGACAAGGTCTTTAGCTGGCCTGGAGCTCACTATGTAGACCAGGTAGGCCTCAGATCTGCCTGCCATAAATTCTCTGGTGCTCGGATTAAAGGTATGTGGCACCACACCTGGCAGATACCAGCTTTTTTTCTTTTTTCCTTTGGTAAAGATGGAATTTGGCTGTATAGTTCTGGCTGGCCTGGTATTCGAGGCATTCCTCCTGCCTCAGTCTCCCATGTGCAGAAGTAACAGGCCACTGTGTCTGACTGAGGACTCCTACATGGGCACGCGTACCCCCAAGACACCGCAGCCACAGCAGTACACAGAAGATCACCATCTTTAGACAAGGAACGAACATGGCTGGGAATACCACCTGGCCCAAGGACTCTCAGCCCCTCAGACCAGGCTATAACAAACATAGAGGGATACAAAGAGGGGCAATCGTCAGATTTGGTCTTGAACTCAGAGGTGGGACAGTGGCAATCCTGGGAAGGGACACAGCATGAATCCAGATATGAGGACAGCCTGGGTGACTGGATTGGGAGGGAAGGCACTTGGCTCAGTCTCCTGTTCCCGCCCGTGCAAGAGCCGGTTGCTGCCCAACTTTCAGTGGCCCAGAGGCTGCTCCTGGTTGAGCCTCTGGAAGAAGCTTTTGCCAAACTCATAAGTGCTGATCATGATGGCGCAGGAGGGCGCAGCCTTGATGATTCTGGGGAGGAAGCCTGTGATGGGAAGACAGACCACAGTTAGGGGTCCAGGTCCCCTCACATACACAACATGGACACACATCATGTATGTAGTGCATATAAAGACAGACACCCACCTGCAAAGAGTCCTCTTGTGCCAGATTCAGCCTGGATTCTCCGAAGCAGGAGCCAGGTGGAGTCAACTCTGGGTGGCTTCACTGCAGATGCAAGGCCCATCTCAGTAGGACTCAGTCAGGCCCTGCCTGCCCTCCCTCCCCTCACTAGCCCCAGCTTACCTCTCACAGCCTCCACTGCTCCCAGGGACATTTGTCGCTGTGTCTTCACCACATCGAAGGGTAGGGTGAGGGTGGCAGCCACCTGGTGAGGTGAGGAAGAGGGCTCAGCTACATTCCCAGGCCCTGAGAGGGACTTAGGCATCTCAAGGGCAGCTGAGGAAAGCAAGCAGGCTCCCTGGCAGGCACTGCTATGTAGACACCTACTGGGCATCTCTACTGACTCTCATTCAGAGTCCGGTAGGACACTTCTAGTGGCCTTACCCCAATGCAGTCAACTCACCATTCCTGAGACGCCACCAGCCACAAAGCTGATGCCCACAGATGTCTGGTCTTTCGGTCTTAGTCTGCTCAGCCAGCTCTTCACCAACTCATAGTTGAACCAGTACAGAGCTTGGGAAGTAGATACTCAATAAATGAGGGAGCTGGGGAGGTGGGCTCCAGACTTCTCACCGCCCACCCACAGCCACGCCATCCCAGGTGCAGGCTTGCCTGCTCTGAACCAGGTCCTCATCAGGACTTAGTTCAGGAAAACCTAGGCACTGTCCTTATATAACGAGGGACCCAAGGCTCAGGGAAGTGATGTGACTTCACAGTCATTTTAGTAACAAAGGAAGGACCTGGTTAAACATTACCAAGGGCTCTTTCCCCTAGGCCCTGACAAGTGCCTACCTGAGAAGGGTACATCTCGAAGAGCTGTGGGACCCCAGCCCAGCCACAGCGAGCGCCAGCCACCCTGAGCCACCGCAGCTTGAACACAGGTAGCCAGTTCACGGTATGACACGTGCTGAGCCTGCAGCTTGGTCCGCACAAGCTCCAAGGGACTGACCACTGTTACAGTGCCCACTAGGGAGGAGAGGGTTGGTAAGACAATGCAAAGAGACCACGCATCCAAACCCAGCCCTTGTCCCAGGGTCTGAGGGTTTAATATACTCCTCCACCCCCAGGCTAGCAGAGGCTGGGACTGGGACCCAGGAGGGACAGAGGAAGGTCAAAGGCCAGGGTTGTGCTCACTTCGGGCGAGGGCACCAGCCACCATAGGTGCGTAGAGGTCAGAGGTCAAGGACTGAGCACACAGAAAGGCCTTGAGCTGGTCATAAGCAGTGAAGTAGATGGCAGTAGCTGGCACAGTCATCACCCTGGGAGGTTGAAGAGGCCAGAAAAATGACTTAAGGACCCCAAACCTTTCAAGCACCCCCTTCCCCACCCGGCAAATAGGAGTCAAGGAAACACTCCGTGGCTAGGGTACTCACAGGGTGGCTGGGAGACCACTCCACAGGGTCCTGGTGCCCTCATGCCTCACAATCTTCACAAAGGCATCCTGACCAAGCCAGCAGCAGGCCAGCGGGGAAAAGACAGGTATGAACCAAGTTTGCAATGGAGTGGCTCAGCCTCTGCCCATAGACCCGAGTCCTGAGATGAGCTAGTTAGCTCTACGCACATGGCACACGGCCCCCTCATTTGGTTCTAGGTGGACTCTTAGTCACCCCTTAAATCTTAAGGAGGTGGCTGGATGTTGGTGGCGCACACCTTTAATCCCAGCACTCAGGAGGCAGAGGCAGGTGGATCTCTGGGAGTCTGAGGCCAGTCTGGTCTATTACATAGAGGAAACTTGTCCTTCACCATCTCCTCCTCTTCCTCCATCATCACCACCACCACCACCACCGAACAATACAGCCCACCAAAACCACAAAAAGCAAAAACCAAAAAACTAAAACCTTAAGAAGGGCTAGGGTGCAATTCAGTAGGAAAGCCCCCAACTAGTATGTACTAAGGGATTAGGTGCTGGTTTTGATTTTCAGCATGAGGACCAAAAAGCTTTCTGAAAGAACGGCCTCCCTGGCAAGCCCTTCCTACACTGAATAAATAAATAGCCACCCCATCTGCTTTACATTCCACACATCTGCAGCCTAGCCAAACTGAGTCCCTCAGGACACACTGATGCTGCTCCTTACCATGGTGCCAGTGAACCGTGCGGGATCCTGAAACCAGGTGGCACAGCGGGTACCATTTGGGCACAGGTACAGGGGCTCCAGGACACCATTGCAGTATAGGAGGCACTTCCCTGGGGATTGTAGAGCGGAGGATGCTGGGAAAGGGAATGGACATTAGGATGGGATGGCCTGGAGCCTTGCTGGGTGACACAGCTGGGTCAGTACGTGGCGTCAAAGTAAGTACTAGTCTATGATCATGGGCACCCCAGGTACTCTAGGGACACTCAACACTTCTTCCCTGGGCCCTCCCAGGCTTGGGGCTGGGGGCACTCACATCTGGTGTAGGAGAGACTCCAGAATCTGGAGGGAGGTGTCAATTCTGAAACACAAGGTCAGCCCCAGTGGTCAGGAATGTCACCTCCCCCACTGGAACCCCATCTCTGAGAAATCCTTATTTTGTCAGGCAGCTCCCCTCAGTCTGGCTCCAGGTTCAGGTACTCACCGCTGGCTGCCGAGGGTCTCTGAGACTGAAGGCGGACCTTCACCACATCCAGGGGTGTCACTGGGGAAGGAGGTAGGTGTGAAGGTTTCTTTAGGACACCACTCTCCCTCTTCTTCATCAGAACCAAATTGTCTCCAACCTCTAGCCCACATTAACCCCCAGCTGCCCACACCCCATCTCCCCAGGTCTTACTGAAGAGGGAGGTGACCACAGCCCCTGCTCCTGAGGCCACCATTTGCTGAAGGGGGCTAATGCCCCCAGGGTCCTGATCATCCATCTTGGAGTTTCAATCCTGAAAACACACACCACAGTCAAATGGAACTTACCCTTGCCCACAAGAAAGGCCCGGGGGGGTGGGGGGTGGAAGCATGAGGTAAGTAAGGTGCTCCCTGTACTTCCACAACAGGGCTCACTCAGGGCTCATCCAGCGTCTGCCTCTATAATCTTTGAAATCTAGAAACGTGCTCACTTTGCCGAGGGGGAAACTAAGGCTCCAGGGTTGCAGTGACCTTCAAGGTTACGTCATTCGTTTGGAAAGAAGCTAGACTAGCCGTTGGCCAATGGCAGTGATGGCCATTTCCTCAGCCACATGCTTACTATGCTCCTCCGGACCACAGAGGCCAAAAGATCAAAACACCTGAGCCCCTCCACCCAACATCTGGGCGGACACATGAGCGCCCCGGGCGAGGAGAGGTCGAGTCAGGCAAGGAGTGAAACATGTAAACAAACCTGCTGATAGAGAGGAAGGTCCATCTTCCTTCCCAAGATTGCTGGCCCTCCCCCACACTGCTGCCCGGGGCCACACAGGACAGGCCGTGAGGCCTGGATAGGAGGACGTTCTCTCTCTGCCTCCTCTCTCTTTTAAATACAAGCCGCGGAGACGGAAGCAGAGACCCAGTAACAAACCCTTTCACCGAGACTCGGCCGCACTCCATGCCCAGGCCCAGCAAAGGGATCCACGGAGAGGCCCACCCCTTCCCGCAGCCTCGATTCGCCTCCCAGCCGGGGACCCTCGGTGAACCCACTCCGGTCCCGACCCACCCACCTGGCTCCGAGCCGATCCTTGCGCCGCGCCACGCCAGGGGCCTGGCGGGCCCATAGCGGCTCCGCGGCCGGTGCAGGGTCCGCGCGTGCCCGCTTCGCACAGCGGCCGCCCGGGAGAGCCGTGGGGCCGGCCCCGCCCCCAGCAAGCTAAGCCCCGCCCCGTGGCCGACCGGCCGCGCGCACGGAGTGCAACGAGGCCCGCCCCCTCGCGGCCCTCCCCCTTCCACCCGAGGCCCGCCCTTGCGCTGCAGCCGCGTGGGCGGGTCCCCGCGGCCCCGCGCTCCTTGTAACCCGCAGGTCAAGGTCGCCGACTGGACGGCGCTTGCACCTGGCTCCAGTAGCTCTCCTCTGCCCGCGCCCCGCAGGATCGCTGCCCGGAGAGTCCAGACCTGTGATCGCTGGAACTTTCCAGACCGCTTGGTTGGGTATTGCTGCTCCGCGTCCTTTACAAGGCAGCTGCCGCGAGGGTCGGTTCTTCAAGGTCATCAGAGTTTGGGACAGCAATGGCAAACATTGCCCACTTAGCTCCGTGGCGGGAGTTTACAATTTATGGCGAGCGTGTGGGCAGGAATTACCATCCTCTTCATTTACGGATGATGAAACGGGGTTGCAACCCCGGAACGCTTCATGAGCTGCAGGGCAGCGGTGTTAGTCGACCCGCAACCTAGGCCAGGGGTGGTGGGGTCCTGGGCAAATTTACAGAACTTCTTTGGGCCGAGGACTCCGGGGACATACAGAGCGTAGAGCAGGGAAGAAAACCAGTGTTTCGCGGCAGATCTTAAGACTGTTACCACGTTTAAAACTTAACAAGTTTTTTTTTTTTTCCCCGAGACAATCTATGTAACCTTGGCTGGCATAGAGCTTCCAATGTAGGTCAGAATGGTCTCTACTAAAACTTTTCATAGTAGGTTATTACTGACACAGGTGCTCCCATTTTACAGAAAATGAACGGACTCAAGTTAAAACTTTTGCCTCTGCCTGCTGAGTGGGCTAGCATGCAGCGCTGTATCCGCACCAGCTCAGCACCGGGCACCCCACCGCCCGCCTGGCCTTTAAGACTTCCGCACTGACACGGTGCTTGATCTAACAGAAACTGGAACACGCGGTGCGAGCCTGCACCTTTAAGAAGAATGGGCCGCGGCTTTGACGTCACTACCTTCTCCGCCCCTCAGTCCCCAACTGGTTGCGAACCGTGCTGGAGCCGCCCAGCCAGCCCGGCTAGCACGTGGATTCCAGGGGGCCAACCATAACTTTACCCTGAGAAAACCCTTTCGGCATTTCCATAGCTCGGAACCACCTCCAGCTTTGGGGGCGGAGTGAGAGCAACCGGTAGTTAGGAAAGCAGCCAATGATCAAAAGGCCCTGCCAATCGGTTGGCCGGGAGGCTGAGGCGGGAGCAGAGTCACGAGTTAAGTGTCGCCCGAGCTACACAGTAGACCCTGCCTTAGCCTGGTCTCCTCTCACCCCAAACCTGGCCTAAAAGTAACACAAAAGCCGTTCCATAAGCTGTCGGTTAAGTTGGGAATCCAGCGCCTGCTAAGGCCCTTTCAACCTCACAGTTAATGTTTTACCAAGTTTCAGAGCAGAGAAATTATTTTTCTGTAGAGGAAAACTGAAGGCCCTTTATATAATCTCTCTCTCCCTCTCTCTGACTTTCTCTGTCTCTCTCTCCTTCCCTCCCTTTCTTGTTTATGATTTGGGGTTTGGTTTTCTGTTTGTTTTGAAACAGCGTCTCATATAGGCCAGGCTAACCCCAAACTCCATGTTTAGGCAAGGATTACCTTGATCTCCTGCCTCCCAGATGCTGAGATTACAGCATGGAAGACCATAGACCAGCGGTAATTCTTTGCCTACCCCTTGCCCCAACTTCCAGTTTACAGATGAGAAAGAGTCCCCTGAAGTCACTCAGAACCTACCTGCTCTCAATGAGGTCACTCTGCCCCAGCAACACCACTCCCAAGACTCAAGTTACTTCTTGAAATGTCTGCAGTCTGGAGGAGCTGGTCCTGAGTAACACGGCATGGCTTCTCTCTCATAAGGCTGGCAAGGTGGGTCAAGAACCTTGACAGACATTAGGAATGCCCAAGCCCTGGCTAGAGCTACAAGTCTGGAGGAGGCAGAGACTCTGACTGTGAACTACACTCTGCGTCTGGTGAGGGGCCCGGGAGGCAGCATGTGGCTGTCATTCAGATGCTGAGATCTTGGTAGCAGCAGATGAAGTGTGAGGCCGGCAGGAGGAGGGGGGACCTACAGCTTGCATCCCCAAGGCCTGTGGAAACATTTTAGGTGGAGGCAGAATTTCAGTCCGATGTCAAGATCTAAGCAATGCCTCTCTGCCCATGGCCAACACTGTCACAATCTGGTGGAACCTTCCAGAGGCAAAGTGCCAGAGCTTCTGTCCAGCCACTGAGTTCTTCCCCACTCTCCCAAGAGAAATCCAAATTTCAGGCCCAGCGAGGGCTGATCAGTAGAATCAGGGAGGGAAGGGTGGCAAAGCCACAGAGAGATGGAGAAAAGTAGGATCACAGTGATGTTCTGTGAGGAGGGGAACAGAGGCCACAATCACTTGTTTGTTTTGGTGTTTTGAGACAGGTTCTCACTATGTAGCTCTTAGCTGTCCTGGAATCCACTCTACGCACCAGGCTGGCCTTGAACTCCCGGAAGATCCACCCACATCTGTCTTCCAAGTGCTGGGATTAAAGGCATGGGCCACCACCGCCCAGCCAGCATCCTTAATTTAGGCAGCACATACTGGGTTGTTTAGGAGCAAATGAAATCTAAATAAGTTTCAAATAGTAAGGGAGGGGGGAGGGGAAGGCTACCATACCCCAGCTAACCTTGGCATATTGGGGCTTATTGTCTCATTCTTAAAAAGTTGGTAAGCAACAAGGGCCCTTCCTAAATGCAGTATCTTATTTGTAGAATCAGAACTAGTATAAAGTTGCTTTTGTTTATTTTATTTTACTTTATTTTGAGAGAGGGGAGGGGATCTCAATAGGTAGACTAGGCTAGCCTACAAGTCACTTTGCCAACCAGGCTGGCCTTGAACTCCCAGAGGTCCATCTCCTGCTGCCTCCTGAGTGCTGGAATTAAAGGCATGCTCTACAGTGTCCAGCATCAGAGGATGCCTTTGTCTTGAAATGTAAGGCAAATGTCCACCTAAGACTGTACCTCAGTGTTACAGCATGTATGTAGCACTCTCAAGGCCGTGGGTTCAATCCACAGCACCAACAAACAAACAAAAAATGTCATTATCCAGCTTGCCCCCACTGGCAACAGGCTTTCCTGGCTTTCTCCTCTCCTACTTGGTGGCCTGAGCAGGTGTGGTGTGGCCGAATCCCCAGTACTTCATTTGAGAGACCCTACCTTGAATGTGGCATGCAGACGTATTCCCCACCTCCCACCTCCCACCCCCCACCTCCGACCCTGAAGAAGACTTTCCAGAACTGGCTTCTGTTCTGGCTTCCAGAGTGCTGACTGCGAGAGTGTGGATTTAAGAGTGTCTTGTACGAGGCAGTTTAAGGACATATAATAACTATCAACACTCAAAAGGTCTAAACTCCCACCCAGCCAAGCTACTTCATTCCTTCTGGCCACCTGATTTCACAAGAACAAAACGATAGAGTCGTCCTTCATCGAAGCCTGTTTGCATCAGCCAGAAGTCACATTACTGAAGTGTTAAGAGCAGGGCGGCGACTGGATGATCAACCCCAGCCACTGTGAAAGAGAGTCAGAGGTCTGCATCCTGATGTAAACCAATCGGGAAGGTAAAATGCCGCTGCTGGGGCCGTGGCTCCATAGTAGGGTGCTTGCCTAGCTCGTGGGAAGTCCTGCGTTCCATCCCCAGCGTGGAAACCAGAAAGTTGAACAGCAGCATACCACTTGCTCGTAACAGGAACAGCACCGCCCCCTAGGGGACATTTCTGAAATATGAGGCTGGTTCGCTTTGGATTATCAGAAATACTGGGGTTTGGAAATGTCCTGTAGTGTGCTGAACATTCCGATACAACATGAACTTTCAACAACAAAACCCTATATCTCTAAGTTTTCCTTTTTCAGAGGAATTACAAGCATTAAAAACTTGTTCATAATTATCATCTGTCGACAACTTCATCCCAACTTTGTGTATGTATATGTGTGTGTGTGTGTGTGTGTGTGTGTGTGTGTGTAGGTCAGGTGTCAACCAAGGATGTTGTTCCCCAAGTACTGTCTACATTTTTTTTTTTTTTTTGAGACGGGTTACCTTACGAATCTGGAACTTGCCAGCATAGTCTAGGCTAACTAGCCAGTGATGCCCAGGGCTCTGCCTGTCTCTGTCTCTTCAGCACTGAGAATATAAATGCATGCCACAATGCTCAGCTTTATATGTGGATGCTGGGGACCAAACTCGGGTACCCATGCTTGCAAATCAAGTAGTTTATCAACTGAGCTATCTCCCCAGTCCCTACTCCCAAATAATTTTTAAAAAAGAGTTCTTTTATTCTTTTTCTGTATATTTTGCCTGTTTGTATGTATACTCCATGCATGCCTGGTGACCACAAAGGTCAGAATTGGGCTTCTGACTTCCCTAGGACCAGAGCTATAGAGCTGAGTCACTATGTGGGTGCTGGGAATAGAACCCAGGTCTTCTGCGAGAATAAAAGGGGCTTTTAACTGCAGATCCAACTTTCTGGTGCCCCCACACCTTAAATAATTTTTTTTTCAGTGTTGGAGAGACAGCTCAGGGGTTAAGAGCACTGGCTGCTCTTCCAGAGGAACAGGGTTCAATTCTTGGCACCCACATGGCTCACAACATCTGTAACTCCAGTCCCAGGGAATCTGACACCTTTTTCTGGCCTCCATGGATGGGTACTGTACACCTCTGGATTGGTACACATAAATAAAACAAATATGTTTTAATTATAATAAAAATGTTTCCTGTTCATTTTCCAGGAATAAAACCACTAATGAAAACCGTGATGTATCTTTTTCCTTGACATTACAGCTTGAACTCTGTTCTGGTTTTTAAGTGTTATATGTAGGAAGACCACAGGACCTATGAGTTTCATGAATGAATGTTTTATTGGGGGGGGGGGGGCTGGGAGACCAGGTACTGCAGAACTTGCTATGGAGCTGAAACTAGCCTTGAGTTCTGGATCCTCCCCTTCCTCCCTTGCCTGAGTTCTGGGACTATAGGCAATGCTACTGCATCTGGCAGGTCACTGCTGAATGTTAAAGGTGAACTAGATAGTATTCCCACAAGCAGGCTCAGAAGACTGGCGTGCCTCAGGCCCTTCCCTGTCCCACATGATGCCCAATGCCTCTGGAAACTGCAAGTCCAGTTTAGCGGTGTGTGGCCTTCATTGTTCTGAAAGGCTCTCATGCATTCAGCAGTTCTGGGAGCATTCTACTGCCACAAACAAGGCCTCTGGAACAGAGCCGGGGAAGGTGGAGAGCGGGTAAATTACCCACTAGATCACCTTAGGCCCAGAAGCAGGAGCACTGGCTGTGCCTACCACAAAGGTGAGCGAGCACACTGGAAATGCTACTGTGTTGAAGCTCAGGTAACAGAACGGAATTGTTGTTCTGGTTGGTTTGGCTTTGAGGTTTGTAGTGTTTGAGACTCAGGTTATCCCAGGCTGGCCTCAGACTCTCTGTGTACCTGATCTTGAATTCCCAGTCCTCCTGCCTCTCCCTCCCAAATGCTGAGATTTATGATGTGCTGGGGATGGAACCCAGCCTGCCTACGTGCAAGCACTGGACAGAGCTGCAGCCTTACCCTGCTTGTCTGTCTGTAGAGACAGTCTTGCTATGTAGCCTAATGGGTGGCAGAAAGCCTGATGCATAGAGACAGGTTTCTTCCCTAACTGGTCTCCTTTTGAGGCTTCACAGTAGCCTGCTCTCTGGCCTCTTCTTCCCTTCTGCACCAGATGGCACGCACGATCTTGCCTATGCCGGGCAACTGTTCCCCCACTAAGCTACAGAATCTCAGTTTCTTCAGCTTCATCAGCTTCCCCAACACCAATGCCACTGAGAGACCCTGCTCCTTTCTTGGGGGATACTAAGGTCTCAGTAGAGAAAGGTGGCTACAGCTTGGGACCTGAAAAGTTGTCCCGTGTGGGCAGCTCCTGCCCACTTCCCTCCATGCCTGCAGCCTTCTCTTCTCTCTGGGCTCCTGGTGACGGTGCTGCAGTCTGGGAAGGCTGGCTTCCTTGCCTGGATCCCCACCCATTGCTTCGGAGACAGAGATCAGGTTAGGCATAGGAACTCTTTGATGTCCTAAAACAAAAAAAAAAATCCCCTCTGCTTTTAATATGCCGTTTTACAAGATTTATTCATGTCCATTATCTTATTTGAACCTCACATGTGGAGGGTGTGCCAAGGGTGTTATGTGCCCATACCAGTAAGGAGGAAACTGAATTGGGAGGGAAGTGGGAGATTAAGTAATGTTGGGTGTAACAATTTCCCCTGAGTTGAAACATTCTGGAGGCTTCCTAAAACTCAGGAAGGTCTACAGTAAGGCTCCTTATGCCTCAGGAAGACCCCGAAACTGAAACTATCAGGTTCACAAAACTCTCTCCCTAAGATCAAGTAAGCAGTGGGGGCTTTGGAGAGGAGAGGAGGGTAGGGAAGGGAAGAGAGGGAGAAGGAGGGGAGGAGAGGGGAGAGAGAGGGAAGAAGAGAGGAAGAAAGGGGAGAGGAGGGAAGGGGGAAGGGAGGAGGAGGAGACTCTGAGCTGTCAAGCTGCTCTGAGCAGTACACAGAGGTCTAGGGCCCCTTTTGTGAGTCACCGCCCATGCTGGGCTTTTATTGGCAGCTGCTGTGTCAACCACAACTCCTACAAACTCACTGGTTTTCCAAGCTGTGCTCTGGTGGCATTCATTTGACCTGTCATGGGTTCCCTGTTCAGGGGGAGCAGATGTTTCTTCATGTCTTCCCAGGAATAGTGTCCTGCAATACAAATGAGGCCTGGACAGCACATACCTGGATAGCACATGCTTGGACAGCACATGCCTGAACAGTACACGCCTGGACAAATACAAGTGGAGAGAACTGGTTGCATGGCCCCCCCCATCGGATGCTGAGATGTACAATTGAAGCCAGTCCATGAGAGGATGGAGCACACCCAGGGGAAATCCTGATAAGGCTACCTCTCCCTGTGTGTTCTGGGATGAAGTACCTCCTTGCTGTAGTGGTGGTCATGTGCACCCCATGATGGATGAGAGGAAGTGCAAATAATACCTCATGAGCTAAGAAATGTCTGTGAAGGGAATCCAAAGATAGCCTTCATCCTCTACTTGGTATGGGGTGGCTTGCCTCCTTGAGTACAGGGATGTCCCCCAAACAGCTGATGGAGTAAAGAAATATATTAAAGTCCCTGAAAGTAGCACATACAAGAGGTGACAGCTCTGGTGGCAGTCGTGTAACCCCTGCTATGGACATAAGATACTCACCTGAGGCTCGGCTGTCTTCCCAGAAAGGAAGAGTAACAACAGAAGAAGGACATGCAGTTGTTAACTTCTACATTAGCTTCTGATGTAAAAAATAAAGCAAAAAGTCATGGTTGTGAGTGAGATTAAGGTGTTGACTCAATGCTTACAGCCGAGAGAGGACTCACGGTGAAGAAAAGACCACTTCATGTTAAAGAGCCTTTTCCAAAAAGTTGGAGCTTATGGGACGAGTCAGATGATGAAGGGGAAAAAATGAGATCCTGCCGACCTGCAATGCAGAGAAAGCAGGATCCTGGCTCAGCATGCTGACTGATACAAGACAACAGTAAAAACAGCCTGATGCAAGAGACAGTGGGATCCAAGAGTGATCTCACTCTTTCCCAATGGCTTGAGTTGAAAGAGCATGAAAGAAACCATGAAAAGCTCACTTGCAGCCTGGCTCATGAGGCCATAGGGTATGGAGTGTCCTGGTTAGGGTTTCTGTTGCTGCAACAAGAACACCATGACCAAAGAGTTGGGGAGGAGAGGGTTAAGTCAGCTTACACTTCCACACCACTGTTCATCATCAAAGGAAGTCAGGACAGGAACTTAAACAGGGCAGGAACCTAGAGCCAGGAGCTGATGCAGAGCCCACGGAGGGATGCTGCTTACTGGCTTCCTCCTTGTGGCTTGCTCATCCTGACTTTTTTATAGATCCCAGGACCACAAGTGGAGGGATAGCACCAATCACAATGGGATGGGCCCTCCCCCATCAATCACTAATTTGCAAGATGCCCTGGTGGTGGTGGGCAGCAGCTGCAGCTAGGCACAACTTTAATTTCAGCTCTAGGGAGGTAGAGGCAGAGGCAGAGGCAGGTGGATCTCTGTGAGTTCAAGGGTAGCCTGATCTACAGAGCTAGTTCCAAGATAGCCAGAGCTACACAAAGGAAGCTACAAAAAAGGAAGAGAGAAAGAGAGAGAGAGAGAGAGAGAGAGAGAGATCCATCCCATAGGTTTGCCTACTGCTGGGGCATTTTCTCAATTGAGTTTCTTTCCTCTCAGATGACTTAAGCTTGTGTTGGTTGTCATAAAACTGGCCAGCACAAGGAGGCAGATGGGCCTCATCTGAGTGCTTTGGCTACATAACCTAAGAAAACTCAGTCCCTGGTGGACTGGCTCATAGGAGCCATTTGGGACATTTGATTATGGCCTGCTAAGGTTCACATAAGTATCAGGTTCCTTGGGAGATAAGGAAGGAAGGAAGGGCAGGTGTTATTAAGAGAATTAGGAGGTACTTGGTGCCCAGTCCCCTGAGCCTGACGGCTCTGTGTTTACAGGAGAATTAAAAACTGGTTGATTTGGGCTAGAAAGATGGCTCAGTGGTTAACAGCATCTTGCAGAGAACACTTTGAACGACGGGTTCAGTTCCCAGCATCCACATGGTGACTCACAACTGTTTCTAGTTCCAGGGTATTCAATGCTCATCCCTGATCTCTGTGGGCACTAGGCATGCAATTGGTGCAGTCACAAGTAAAGCACTCACACACATTTAAAATTTTTTTCTTTAACTGATTCAATCGAGACCTTAAAAAATGGCACTTTGGGACTTTGGGGCTTTGGGTCGTGATCTGAAATAAGAACTCTGGCAAACCTATGCAGTGCAGGCCAACATGAAAAGCAGATTTGTGAAATACAGAAGGGATAAAAGACCAAGAAGACAGAGAAAGAGGTCGGAATCGGCTACTCACAGGCAGATGTGACAAGATTCTTGTGGAACTGGCTACTTTAAAAAGTTGACAAGCCAGGCGCAGGCCTTCAATCCCAGCACTCAGGAGGCAGAGGCAGGAAGATCTCTGTGAGTTCAAGGCCAGCCTGGTCTACATAGAGAGCTCCAGGACAGCCAGGGCTGCATGGTAAGAGTCTGTCTCAAAACAAAATGAATCAACGGAAAGCCAAGTGCTTCTGGAAGACTTTGAAACCTAATCAGGAGTTTATAAAGGATGTCTGCCTGTCCTAAGGGTAGAAAACACTTTCCCTGGAGGATGCGGTGCACAGTACTGAGGGTGGAGGTAGAGGCCACCCAGGCCCTTTCAGCTATGTAAGAGAAAGGCAAAACTACGGTGTTGGGCAGGAGCCTGTCTGACAAGGGAGCTGGCTCCTGCAGCAGGCGTGGCAGGTTACTGTGCAGCCCTTGAGCCTGTGCCAAACTAGTCGGGCAAGCTGGCCCTGCTGACACCATCAGAGTAGCCCTGAAGCAATAGCAGTACCCGGGATGAGGAGGCAGGGTGGCTCAAGGGAAAGGACCATAGATTCGCCTCCCATCCATGACACTGCACCCAGTGTTACTCTTTTGATGAAAACATGAATTCAGGTGATAAAAATCTTTCCATGCTGTGTTGAAACTATTTCTCTGGTGGTCTTTATTCCCCTAGCCACCCAAGACCAACTAGCACATACCTGGGGAAAATGATGCTGGCTATTCAAGGACCCTATCCATCCTCTATAACGGGATTTTGTCACATAATCCTAAGTCTTGAGCGTCTTAAAGATTTATATACATATTGTAAAAGCAACAGCAAATATTTTAATGACTTTTTATTTATTTTATGTATGTGAGTACACCATTGCTCTCTTCAGACACACCAGAAGAGGGCATAAGACCCCATTACAGATGGTTGTGAGACACCATGTGGGTGCTGGGAATTGAACTCAGGACCTCTAGGAAGAGCAGTCAGTGCTCTTAACCACTGAGCCATCTCTCCAGCCCACAGCAAACATTTTAAAAAGTATATATCCTTCATGGGGAAAGACACCATGACCACCACCAAAACCATATGGTTATTAAATAAAAATCCCAATGGCAGAGGTGGTCTGCAGCCCTAGGAACTGTTGGCCAGGGAGAAGCCTCAGAAGTCCCCAAAATGATGAGGACATTGCCATAGCTGTCGGTGGCATGCTGGAACTAAAGACCCTATTGCTAAAAACAACACATACCTAAAGAATGGACCTGAGAATGAACTGGAAACCCCTTTCCTGCCGGCGTTCTTTCTTAATGTTGTAAGACGCTGTGCAGGCTGCTAGGGAAGACTTGTCATCCACACTCCTATTTGGCTGTGGTGGTCCCTGCATGCTACATGATCAAAATGCCAAGGACTGGTGTGCCTGCAGATGCAATAGTGGCACTAAGTGTTTTTGGTGCAACCAACATTCCCATTTTGATTTACACCTGCACAAGATGGCTAAACACATGTGCCTACACCCCATGGGTTGTTGCTACTGCCGGCCTCAATCAGAGAAAAACCTCTTTTGCTAATTTTTTTGAGTGTTTGTTTGTTGTTGTTTTTTTTTTCCTTTAAGATTTATTTATTTTATTCATATGAATATCAGATCCCATTACAGATGGTTGTGAGCCACCCTGTGGTTGCTGACACTTGAACTCAGGACCTCTGGAAGAGCAGTCAGTGCTCTTAACCACTGAGCCATCTCTCCAGTCCGCTAATTTTTTAAATTACATGGATTTAGTTTGTGTGTGTGTGTGTGTGTGTTAAGAGAAAAACTGGTAAGAGTTATTTCTCTTTCTACTATGTGGGTCCTGGGGATGAAATTCAGGTCATCATCCTTAGTAGTAAGGACATTTACCCCTGAGCCATCTCGCTGCCTTCTGTAAAACTTGTTTGTTTGTTTTTTTTATATATGAAGTGCACCCCAGAGACTCGTAACCACCAGTGAAGCTCCTGAAAACAATGGGCTGCTGCGGTCTCGTAGTGGCCCAGCGTTTAGCCTTAGGTGAACACCTATAGGACTCCTTCGGAGGTTCAGTGAACATCATGGCAAATGGAGCAGAGAGAATGTAAGAATTAGAAGAAGGGGTAGAGGGTTGTATGGTAATTTCCTCCCAGTGAAAACAGTCTATCCTGTAGAAAGGCTCCTTAAGACTCAGGAAGGAAACAACCCACAAGTCTCAGGAAGTCCTTGAAACTTATGAGATTCATAAAGCCCCTCCCCTGCCAATATTGTATTAGCAGTAAAGGCTTCTGAGGAGAGGAGGAGACTCTCCTATCTATAAAGTTTTCTGTAAGCTGTGATCAGAACTCCAGTGTCCCAACTTTGATGAGTTGTCCTCTGTGCTAGGGCAAGCTTTTAGCACAATTGTCTTTTAGTCATCTATGCCCTTGTAAGCAACCTGTAGTCATACTCCTGTAAGAAACCCTGATAAATCATTGGTCCACCAGTTTGGACTTTGGTGGTATTATAACTTTGCTGTATTGTTGATTCACTGACTTGGGTGAATGAATGTTGGTTCATGTTTCCCTAGGAACAGGGTCACACAAGTAGCCTCTCCAAGTCCCTAAGAGAGCTATGTCCTAACTCCAGAAGAACCTGCCTCAAAAATGGCTGTGGAGCTCAGGAGCATTGAAGGAGTTGTGGGGACCAGGGCAGCAAGTGGAGGGGCTGTCAGTCAGAGCCTAGAGGATGCTGATATGAGCCAAAGCTCTGGGGTCTATTAGTTTGTACTCAGGGTCTGACACCACCTTCTAGCTGGGTGGCTTGGGACCAAACCTTTGGTATCTCATTCACCTGTGAAATGGGGCTCATAGTCCCCACCCTTACAGACAGACCCTGTGATGTGGTGCAGTACAGACATTCACAGCTCACTGGATTCTCATCTTTCTACCCTTCCTTCCAGCTCCTCGCAGCCCCACAGTCGGGAAGACTGTAGTGTCCACAGTCCAGGTTGCTCTCATTTCCATGGTCCATGGCGGCCACCTGGTCCTGAGTGCCCCTGACCACAGAGGGGTTCTAAGTTCAAGGCAATTCAGAGACATGGGGTCGCCTAGCTTCCCCCAATCTTCACATGCAGAGGAAAGTCCATGGTGGGGAAAGTGCCCCCCACACTCGCAGGGCTCATGTCACAGGGAGGAATCCATCACCACCAAGGTCACTGATCTTGTAGTGACCACTTTCTAGAGAAGAAGAGTCCCAGTGTCTTTAGACGTGATGGGGGGGGGGGGCAGCATCAAGAGGAGCTGAGTTCCTGTGTTTTGTTTGGTCGGAGTTCGGGCTTTTTTTTTCCCCCTGCTAACTTTATTGGAATCAGATTTTATATCACTAAGCTTTTAGTCAGAGCATTTAATTAGAGAATGAATCTCTCTGTCCTAAATAAGTGCAATTTGGTTATAAAAATTCTTGCAGCTAAATCGTGATGGAGAACGAGCCGGCAGCTTATTGGGAAATTACCCCTTGGGTTTGTTTGCATGTCTACTACCACCCAGGCTTCCTGGACACCTGAGGATTGGGCAGTACCCTATAAAAATGACCAGGATCAGATAATTAAAATAGCTGGTGGGAAGCGGAGCAGGGGCCACAGCTCTTTGTGCAGGGAAGACGTCTGGCTGGCTGACCCCAGCACACCTCCAGGCATTAGAGAAAGGGCTGAGTCTTGACCCTGATCTGCTGGAATGGGAGAACAAGAGGGCAGCTCTGGGTCCCACTAAAGTTCCCACCAGGGGTTCACACACGCCAGCACGGTCGGTGCAGTGACAGGTGAGAAGTCAACATGGCTACCACTATCCAAGAGAGATGACAGCTTATGCTGGGACAGGAATATCTTGACCCTGACCCTGTTAAGTGGCTACTTTCCCAAATCCCTTTTGTGGCAGCCCCTAGCCTGGCTGCTAAGCTACTCCCCAGCTCTCTCCAGCCCAGGGTGCCACTCCAGTTCCAATATCTAATATCCAATATCTCTTTCTTCCTAAAGAGGGATACTCTGTCTGCAGCAGGACTTAAGGCCAGAGGTCTTGAGAAGGACACAGCGCTGGGTCAGGGTCACATTAGGCTTGGATCTGACATGTCCCCTCACAAGAGGCTCCAGTGTGGAAGGTTTGGTCCATAGTTGGTGATGCCATTGAAGAGTGCTAACATCCTTAAAGTTAACCCACACCACAGGGCAGCGGTGTCGCACACCTTTAATCCCAGCACTCAGGTGGCAGAGGCAGGTGGATCTTGAGTTGGAGGCCAGCCTGGTCTACAGAGAGTTCCAGGATAGCCAGAGCTACACAGGGAAATGGGATCATAGCTTAAAGGTAGGGCCTTTTGGAAGGATATATCTTATCCCCAACACACTCTGTCCCCTTGTCTTTTGTCTCTCCTAAATGCCAAGGGGTTCAGCCTCATCCAAGTCCCAAAAAAATGGAGCCAGTCAACTTTGAATCCCAAAATGTTGGAAACTGAGCCAAAACTATATATATATATATGTGTGTGTGTGTGTGTGTGTGTGTGTGTATGTATATATATGTGTGTGTGTGTATATATATATATATATATATTTATCTTGCATGTATGTGGATGTGAATGCACAGAAGCATGGAAGTGGAAGTGGAATGGGGTTCATGCGGCAGTCATAAGACAACTTACTAGACTCAGTTCTGTCCTCCCATGTACGGGCTCCCAGGGATTGGACGCAGGTCATCAGGCATGATGCAAAACTCTCTTAGCTCAGCCATTAAACCATCTCACCAGCCCAGGTTTGTTTCTGTTGTTTTGAATTTAACTAGACTAACAAGGGAGGCTCCTGGAAACCTGTTCAAATTTCAGTCCCACATTTATTTATTTATTTATTTATTTATTTATTTATTTGAGACAGGGTTTCTCTGTATAGCCCTGGCTGTCCTGGAACTCACTTTGTAGACCAGGCTGGCCTCAAACTCACAAATTCGCCTGCCTCTGCCTCCCAAGTGCTGGGATTAAAGGCGTGGGCCACCACTGCCCAGCTCCACATTTTTAATGAGCATGGGTAATTTGTTTTTTTGCATGTATGTCTATGCACCACATGTGTGACTGATGCCTATGAGAACCAGAGAAGGTATCAGATTCTGTGGAACTGGACTTACAGTTGTGAGCTGTCATTTGGGAGCCGGGAATGGAACTTTGGTTCTCTGGAAGAGCAGCCAGTGCTCTGAGCTGCTGAGCCATCTCTCGGCCTCCTAGTCCCATCTTGAACTAGAGTAGACATGCTGTTTCTGAGACTGTGCAGCTGGCATGTAATGTTTATGATGAGGAAGGGTTCCAGGAATTCACATTGTATCTCGAGGGCCAGGGATTGAGACAAGATCTTGTTATCTACCCCAAGTTGTAGTCCAGGCTGGCACTGAACTTGAAGCAATTCTCCTGTCTCAGCTTTCTTTTTGTTTTGTTTTGTTTTTTTTTTCCTTTTTTAAAAAAATTAGATATTTTTTTAATTTACATTTTAAATGCTATCCCCTTTCCTGGTCCCCTCACTCTGGAATCCCCCTATTCCCTCCCCTCTCCCCCTGCTTCTATGAAGGTGTTCCTCCACCCACCCACCCACTCCCGCCTCCCTGCCCTGGCATCTGTCTCAGCCTTGTGAGTGCTGGAATCATAGGCTCTCACCAGCAGGCCTGGCTGGCACTGCATTTTAAATCAGAGAAGCCGGAGGCTATGAGGAATCCAGGCTTAGCATTCATGACAGGAGGCTACATCTTTTTCCACGTCCAGAGCAAATGAAAATGCAGGGTCCCTTTGTTTGAAAAGTATTCAGAACTTCATGGGCAGAGGTGTATTTAAGGACAGAGCACTTGTACAGTGTACGTGAATGAGGTCTTAGCTTTCATCCTCAATACAGAAAAGAAAATGGAATTTCAAGAAGCCTATTGGAGCCCAGCATGCTTGCACCTATGTTTGGTCCTGGCACTTGGGAGGCAGAGACAAGTGGGTATCTGTGACTTTGAGGCCTGCTTGGTCTGCATAGGGAGCTCCAGGTCAGATAGGGCTGCATAATGAGACTCTGACTCAAAACAAACAAACTAACTAACAAACTAACAAACAAACTAACTAACAAAATGTCTAAAGGAGAGAATCAACCAAGCCCATGGCTGTGGTCACTTCCTTGTCAAGGTGCCCCTGCCTCAACCATGGACACTGTATATCTCCTGAGCCCACCAGACCTCAGCCTGAGTGTTTCTGGGCCTCAGTTTCCCTCTCTGTGAAGTGAGGGGAATCCCTGGGCCCCAGTCTTCCTTCCAAGCTAACTTTCTGGGACCACCTCCCAGGATCCTAGTCTCCCCCTCTCCTATCCCGACCATGGAAGATGAGTGACCATATGACTCAGTTTATACAGGAGGTACTGGGTCCCCTGTTAAACCAGTCTTTTGCGCTGTGACTCATCCTATCTTGTGTGTCCTGGAGCCAGGGCTGGAAGGCCTGTCTCAAGAGGAAGACAGGGGCCTGGGAAAGGAGGGCAAGAACTGCTTGTGACAGCATGACTCAGGCAAGAGAGGCAAAGTGGAGGGATGGGAGGCTGGGCTGCTTCTGTGCTCTCTCTAGCCTTGTCCTTCCAAGGTTAAGCAGATACAGCAAGTAAAAACACAAGACCACCAGTAAAATTTCAGTTTCAGATACACAGTGAATACTTTCCCAGTGTGTCTCAAGTGCTGCAAGGGTCGTGTTTTTTGTTGTTGTTATTAATTGTCTTTATCTTTATTTTGTGCATGAGACATACTTACGCTGAAGGAAACTTACCTTTAGAGTTGGGTGTGGCACCACATGCTTCCCATCCCAACCCTCAGAAAGCAGAGGCAGGAGGATCACTAAGACTTTGAGGCCAGCTTGGTCTTCATAGTGAGTTCCAGGCCAGCCAAGGCTATGTCCATCCATAATGAGACCCTGTCTCAAGAACAATCAAATGAATAGTGAAATTCAATTTAAATGGGCATTCTATATTTTTATCTGGGATGTCAAGATCCTGGGGACTGGGGAGCCCCCACTCAGATATAGTCATGGCTCTTCCATTGGGACAGAGCAGTAATCCTGGCTGAAGAAAGCCTGAGAGACTGTTGAAAAACTAGGGGGAGGCTGAGAGAAGAAGAGCACACTGAAGGCTGTACTGGTCTGGTCCTGCGGAAAGCACAGAGGAGGGTAAGGGTGTGTGTGTAACTTTCCTGGGGACAGCTATGCTTCCATCATCCAAAGCAGGACATCCTGGCACTGCGTAGCCTCATGCCAGCGCCAGCATAGATTTGGCATCTGGGCACCAGGCTGAAAATGGACAGTATGCATTAATAATAGTGACAGAGTTAGGACTTCACGCACAAGTATGCACATGACTTGGGGCCATACCCAGTCCCTATTTATAAATTCTGACCAGGCAAGGGGAAAGACAAAAAAAGAAAAACAAACAAACAAAAAAAAAAAAGCAGAAGTCACAAAGGAAAAATTGATGATGCAATGTCACAAAACACAAGTGACAGCTAGGAGGCAATGGCTGCAAAATATGTAATACCCAGAACACCAGAGCACTTTGTCCAGTAAAAGGAAAGCAAGGCAGAGGGTAACTGTGTGCATCCCTCTGCGTGTGTTGAATAATACTGAGTTTAGGTCAGTGGTTTCTGGGTAGAACAAACTGCCCTTCATCATGCGAGTGAGGCTCCTTTAATCCATGGAAGGCCTGAATCATACAAAAAGATGGGCCTGGAATTTCCCTCTACCATTAGTTTTCTTGGTGCTTGAACCTCCCAGCGACTTCTAAAGACTTAAGACAGGGACTGGAGGTGTGGCTCAGGGGTAGACCGATTGCTGGACATACTCCAAGATTATAAAAAAAAAAAAATTAAACAAAACAGAGGCGAGGGATGGAGCGATGGCTCAGCAGGTCAGGTGCTCGTAATGTGAGGATTATGAACATCCATTGCCATGAGGGAGGAAGTGGAGACAGGTATATTCCAGGGGCCCAGGGCAAACCAGAAGGCTGAAATGGCTGTTTACTGGTTCTGTGGGTGACCGAGGCTGTATCAAAAGATTAGGTAAAACTGAGCACAGTTCCACGTACCTTTAATGCTAGCACTTATGAGGCAGAGGCAGGTGGATCTCTGTGAATTCCAGGCCAGGCTAGTCTACAGAAGTTTACACAGTGAGACCCTATCTCAAAGAAAAAAAAAAGTTGGGGAGAACTGAAATCCCTGTGTGTTTGTTGCTGGAGGGAATACAAAACGGTATGGCCACTTTGGACAAACATTCTCACAATCGCTCAAAAGGTTCAGCACAGAATTGAGGTCACTATAGTCACTATAAGACCTCAGATTTTCACTGCTATGTAAGAGGAATGGGAAGATGGACATGCAAAGCTGAATATTCATAGCGGTACTATTTGCAATAGCAGAAACAACCAAGGTGCTCATCACTTAATGAATGACATCCAGGAGGGACCAGTACTGACATCCAGTCAACAGTCCTTAGTATCCTGGATGGTGGATCTGCTCACCTGGAGAATGTGGTTAGCTGGCAGACACAAAGGGCTGCAGTCAGACTGCTCACTGCTACTTTTAGGAAGCACCTGGATCAGAGTCTGATGTGGCACAAGGGACATCTTCACAGAAACGGTGGGCTTCCTGGGATCCATACTTGGGTTTTCTAGAACCAAGTTATGAAGGACCTTTTTTATGCTGTGTGACTTTTGAGACTTGAACAAATATCTGATCACTCCTGTTAGGCCACTAATGTCAGACCAGAATCAACCAATTTTAACTTAGTGAACACCTGGGAGTGTAGGTGATTCAAAGACAGCTGTATCACCAAAAAGGTCACCCAAGTATTAGAGATACCCCAGGAAAGCTGTATCTCTAGAGCTCCCTGGTGACATGACCTTCGGATGTTGCTCTGTGAATCTTGTAATTTTCAGGATTTTCCTGTGCCTTGTAAGTTGAATTTTCCTCTTGGGCATCTGTCTACATTTTTTTTTTTCACTTCTTAAATCTTATGCAAGCTTTCTTTTTCTCTCTAAGAGGTGATGTTTCATTTCTGGGGAACTAGCTACACAACACCCCAATATTTCTGCTTTTTAGCAAAATTTTCATACTATCCTATTTTATTTATTTTATTAAATATGTTTTAGTAGCCCCAGAATATAATTTTGCATTTTCAACAAGCACTTACAAAACTAAGTTCTAGGGCTGGAGAGTCAGCTCAGCTGTTAGAAACACTTACTGCTCTTGTAGAGGATTTGGCTGCAGCACTCACATTGTGCTCTGACTCCAGCTTTAGGGATCCAATACCCTCTCGCCCCCAAAGGCTCCTGCACACACGATACATATAAAGTGCATGCATGCATGCATACATACATATATACGTATAGCTTAAATTTTTTTTTTACAAAGCTTACAACCTATCTAAGTTCTAAAATAGTAACTGAGAAGATGGCAAATTGGATAAAGGGGCTCAAAATCTGTAATCCCAGCACTTAAGAAGCTGAGGCACCAGGATCAAGGGCAGGAAGTTCAATGCTAGTCTAAGGTACAAAATGAGTTTGAGGCCTGAGAGACTGTCTCTAAAGGGGAGTGGGGAGGATGAGGCAGAGCCTGTTGGTTCATGTCTATCATCAAGGTCTATATGGGCTACATAGTGAGTTCAAGGCTAGCCTGGAAAATTTAGGGAGACTCCATCTCAAAATGAAAAGAGGCTGATCTCCTATGGCTAGATGGGAGGCAGAGTCAAGAAAATCATTTGGAGACTTAAGGGCCGGGTAGCATGAAGCACATACATACATACATACATACATACATACACAGCACAGAGGCAAAAACAATGAGAGACCTTGCATTAAAGACAAGCTGCTGGTGGTGGCGGTGGTGGCACAGGCCTCCGAATCCCAGCACTCAAGAGGCAGAGGCAGGTGGATCTCTGTGAGTCTGAGACCAGCCTGGTCTACAGAGCAAGTTCCAGGCTAGCCAGAACTACACAGAGAAACCCTGTCTTGAAAAGCAAACCAAGGTGGACAGAGAGACTGACTGGCTAAATGTTGTTCTGTGCTAGAAGCAAGCCTCTTCTGGCTCGCTCCCTCCTTCAGATGGAAACCAGAAGCTCTCACTCGTGCTAACTGAGAGCACTACCAGTAAGCAGTAGCCCCAGTAAGTCTGTGGGCGGACTAACGCTATGGTGCACATGCAGAAGTCAGGAGTCATGGTTTCTGCGAGTCATTCTTGTCTTTCCTTTTTCTTTTTTATTGCCATGTGAGTTAAAGGGATCAGGTTTGTTGATAAGTGACTTTTCCTGCTGAGCTTGCTGACTGCCCTCCCCCCTCTTTTTTTTTCTCTTGAGACAGTGCTGGGATGTAGCTCAGTCGGGAGCACTTGCTTAGCATGCACAAGGCCCTAGGTCTAATCCCAGCACGGCACAAACTAAACATGGCTCTCTGCACTTGCAATCCTGGCGCTTGGGAGGTGGGTGCAGAAAATGAGAAATTCTGGGTCATCCTCAGCTATCTATCAAGTTGAAGCTAGTCTGGAACACAGGGAACTCTGACTTAGAGGGAGAGCTGCAATGGTCTGAGGCTCTAACCCCTTCCTCAGCCTCCCCAGCATGGCTGTGTCTCACTAGAAGCATAAGCAACGGTCTGTGTTGGGGATACCTATATGAATGCCATGGGACACCTATGCTAATGTCATGGGCGGGGGCCAGAATGATGCTAGATTCTCCACACCAGTCTTACACACTTTCCGGGATTCCATAGCTCCAGCGTAAGAAACCCTTATGGAATTCCACAATCCTGTCCTGCTCTCTATGCAAGACTCCCACTGTCCTGAATTGGACATAGGGCTGACCCACCCCTATGGTCCTGGCTGGCCTCCCAGTAAAGGTCCCTGGCTTGGGGTGGGGGTAACCTACCTTCCGCTCTGAAAGCAAACACAACCTTTTCTCCAAGGCCCTGCCTTGGCCTTTCTTAGAGCCTGTCTTCTTGGCTCATCTCCAATCACCGGTCTCGGTCTGGCCCAGGCCCTTTGGCACTCAGCTGTCTGGCTCTTGTTTCTGGCTAATCTGTTCTACTGCTAAAATTTCTCTATTTACCCACCATAACAATTCCTCGAAGGTGGGGACAGCTGAAAACAAGGAAAGTACTTCCATTTCGACAGCCACCAGCCTGCTCCACAAGTACACGCCATTAGCTCATGTCCAATGGCCCGTATGCCCGAACGCCCTTATCTTGAACGTGGTTTTCAGCCCTTGCTAGAGGCTGTCTTTCCCGTCTAGTTTCAAGTTCCTCTTTCCTGCCTAATCAGCCACTTAAAATTCTTCCAGATTCAACTTAATGCAGCGCTATGAAGCTGGATTTAAATCTCTTCTTCCCCCACCTTGAGCCAATCTCCTGCCTCCTCCCTACACACATCTACAGTGCCTGGTACTCGCCACTGAACCTTTATTAGATTTAGCCTAAGCCACTCTCCCTATTCAAACCTGGGGACTATTTTCATCCTCACACCCATCTTTCAACTTGTTTGAGTCCTGGCTGCCGGGCGTGAAAAGACAGAGAATTTACAAAAGTCCGGATTCAGAAGCAGACACTCTTCCCGTGAACGACCTTGAACGTGTGCCCTCAGGGCAGTTCTCTTAACTGTCGGTGGATTTAGGCTCGTCTTGTCTCAGCTCTGGAACACCCTGCTGGGCGCCGCCAGAACCCGGGGATGGGGGGTGGGGGGTGGGAGGAAGCAACCGAACGAGCAAGCACTGCCCTGGAGGAGGCGGGCTATGCTGTCATATGATTCTCTAATCACATGATCGTTAGAAATGGGGTATAGGGAGAGAGAGGAAAGGGAGGAGGAATGTGAACTGAGTAGAAAAGAAACACAGCATTTCAGAAGAGTCCCGCCTCTACGTAGACAAGTAACCAATGGAAGCCCTGTATCTCCAAGAACTGGCTAATGGAAATTGAGGTGGGCGGGCCACCGCGCGGCCAAGCCCTAGTCCTGGAGCTGAGCGCCAGATGCCTCCCAGGGAGCGCGGACCCCGACGCAGGTAGGAGGACGCTTTGCAGACATCTCCCCGGCCACTGTCCAGAGGCCTGACCAGGCTGCTGTGCAACTGAGGGTCCTCTGGAGTCTCAGCTCAGAGACAAGAGAAGACCAGCCTCTTGAAACTCCCCTAGGGGTTTCTGATGCACTAATGAGGTTGTTTTTTCTTTTCCTTTTTGGAGGGCGGGGGAGCAGTTGTAGACACCCCCCCCCCAATAAGAGGCTTCCCTTGCCCAGCATGTCGGAAAGCTTCAGGCCTTTCTTTAGGACAGGAACCACCCCTCTCTTAGGCCACCACCTCTGTCTCCAGGTCCCGGCTCTTTCTCTTTCTGATGCTGTAAGTGTTCGCGGCGTGCAGTGGGTGTGGATCTCCCACCCTTGGTCTCCAGAGCTCAGAGGGGTTGGGAGCAGGACCTGGGCGTGATGGCTGAATCCCTGGGTTGTGTCAGCTTTATTTCCTTTCTCGGGGGCGAGAGAGCTAACTTCCGCCTCTCCCCGCCACTTTTCCCTGCTCCCTTTCATCTGGATTGGCTTACCTTTTAGGAAATTCATCTCCCCTTGACACTCGGAGTTAGGGGGTGCCACCTAGTGGAAGATGTCGGAGCTAGGGCTTCGAAAGACTCCTGTTCTTTAGCTGTGTAGTATAGAGGTGGCCAGGGGCTCACCACTCCCTAGCCCTATTGAGAAGAATCCAGTCTCCCCTACCACTTCCTGGTTAGGAGATGGCTTCTGGGATGTTCTTTGAGTTAAGTGAAAGGGCACTTGAAAAAAAACCTAAAGAAAGAAAGAGAGACAGATAACAGATTCTGAGAGAGAGAGAGAGAGAGAGAGAGAGAGAGAGAGAGAGAGCGCGAGAGAGCGCCACAGATCCTTCTAAGTAGCCAAGGCTGGCCTGGGATTCACCTTGTAGCCCAAGTTGACCTGGCGCTTACAACCCTCCTACCTCAGCCTCCCAAATGCTGGGATCAAAAGCATGCCTGCCATTCGTGGGTGGTACTTCCTGCCTTTCATAGCCACCAGTGTCCAGGCAGAGATTGAAGAATTGAGACACAGGGTACAATTTCTAAGACTCTCAGCCATAGATTAGAGTGTCACTTCCAGGACTAAACCCCAAGTGCAGATTCTACGAAGTTCTGTACCCACCCTGCTTGGGTCACCTGCCGGAGAAATGCTCTGCCCTGTCCCTCTGTTTGGACCTCTAGCCTCTGGGATTCAGAGTCCTTCCCTGGCAGGTGTTCAGGGACACCAGTTGGCATATGAATCCAGTCCAATATCCTGTCTCTTTTCCCTGACTTGATCCTTAGGCATGAATTTGAAAAGTGAAAGTAATATTATAATTACTGCTTTGCATAGTTGTTGCAGAGAAATACAATAAGGAGAGGGAAAATGGCTCTCTCGAGGGCCTTTGAATATTGCTGGGTTTGCAGCCCCAGGCACAGTAGTGTCATTCTGAGTTGCTGGGTAGGCCAGCTGAGCTGGAAAGAGGCTTATTAGGGAAGTGAGAGGCAGTGAAGCAGGGTACTGACTGGGTCTTCCCACTTGCAGTTGAGTTTCGATTTCTGAGCAGGGAGAGACAGAGGCGGTCTGTTTGAGGAGTCCAAAAGGGCCCTGGTGATGTCAGGAAGGGTTCATCATGAGATTAGCTTTGAGGCTGACCCAGCCTCTGTGTCCCCTTCCCTTGGGTGGGGTGGGAACAGTTGTGGGTAGGCAGTGGCTGGTCTGTAGGGAAGTCAGCCCAGACCCCACTGGCCACTGTACTTCTGGTTTTTACAACTTTCTCCACTGCTCGGTTTCCCATATGATCATGTGACTGATGACTGTCCCTCAAGGCTTTTGAAAGCTGCAGGTGGCAGTTCAGTACCAAGCCAGGGGTGGGGGCTGGCCATGCGCCTGTGTCTGCTAAAGTCTCCCCTGCCTCTCAGTTAGCCCACAGTCCCATAGATCAACGCCACAAAAGCCATATGCCTTCCTGACTGCCACAACTACCCCAACCCCCTCCACTCACCCAGAGTCTCGGGTGTCAGGACATAAAGTGTCGATTCATGGCCTCACGAATGGCCTAACACCTGAGACTGTTCATGCCAGGGTTCACGCTCACAGTGTGCGCATGTGCGGCACACATAGGTAGGACGCTGACTCACACATCTGCTTGCTTTTCTGTTCACTTGTTGAGAAGACTCAATAAACCCAGGGCCTTGGCTGGGGCACAGGGGAGTGCATGGCTTCAGAGTAGAAGGTGCCACAGGCTTCAAGATGGCTGCCAAACTTTGCTTGGCATTTGCAGGCAGACCATGTGGATCCTGGTGAGCTGGCTGGCCTTAGCGGCAGGGCTGGTGGCTGGAACACAGTGTCCAGATGGTCAATTCTGTCCCGTTGCCTGCTGTCTTGACCAGAGAGGAGCCAACTACAGCTGCTGTAACCCTCTTCTGGTGAGTGTCTCATGTCCCAGTTGGCAGCCCGGGGCTTCTGAAGGGCTGGCTACCTTGGATTGGCCAGAGGAGGACTGGCACGGATCCTTTGGTTGATGTCATCTCTTCTTTCCAGGACACATGGCCTATAATAACAAGCCATCGTCTAGATGGCTCCTGCCAGATCCGTGGCCACTGTCCTGCTGGCTACTCTTGTCTTCTCACTGTGTCCGGGACTTCTAGCTGCTGTCCATTCTCCAAGGTGACAGCGCCATTGGCTTGGGGAATTGAGGGGGGGGGGTTGCTTAAAATCTGGATTTACCTCTTTCCTTCACTCTAATAGTCCCAGGCAGAAGAGTCTTGCTCACACGGGCTTCTCCATGTCCATAGGGTGTATCTTGCGGTGATGGCCACCACTGCTGTCCCCAGGGCTTCCACTGTAGTGTGGATGGGAAATCCTGCTTCCGAATATCAGGTGCTGTGGGGCACAGGGGAGGGGGATATGTGGGGAGGGACATCGGGTGGTACTTGAAGTGCCCAGGATCCCAACTGCCTGGGTGGCCCTGATTCCTGAACAGAGGGGCAATTCTGAGAGAAGAAGATGACAGACAAGGATGCAGAACTCCAGGGGGCTTGGGGATATGGAGAGGCCATGCTGGAGTGATTTAACACCACCCCAGCTTCACTGGATGCCTTAGTTGTCTATCTGCAGTAGGGGGTAGCTGCTGGGATCCTGGGAGATCACCTAAGCCCTCGGACCGATCACTAAATCTCCTGTAGCTGGACCTGCAGTTCTTCAGTTATGGTACTGGGGATGATCTTTACTGACTGGATTAATGGAATTCTGGATTCTTCTCTCTGCAGATAACCTCTTGGGTGCTGTCCAGTGTCCTGGTAGTCAGTTCGAATGTCCCGAGTCCACCACCTGCTGCGTTATGGTTGATGGTTCCTGGGGATGCTGTCCCATGCCCCAGGTATGGGGAAATGATGGTGACTAGCCGCTAGAGGGGTAGACCTGGGAGCTGGGGCCAATGCTGATGGATTTAGGACCATCTGCTTTGTCTCAGGCCTCTTGCTGTGAAGACAGAGTGCATTGCTGTCCCCATGGGGCCTCCTGTGATCTGGTCCACACCCGGTGCATTTCGCCTACGGGCACCCACAGCCTACTAAAGAAGTTCCCTGCACAAAAGACCAACAGGGCAGGTGAGGAGGCCAGAAGCCACCCAGCCAGTCCCCAGGGGTGAAGCCACATTTGACTCTTGGCTGGGAAAAAGTTCCCTCCATCCTGGCAGCCCCTCCCTCATGCCTCATTGCTCTTTCAGTGGCTTTGCCTTTTTCTGTGGTGTGCCCTGATGCTCAGACCCAGTGCCCTGATGATTCTACCTGCTGTGAGCTACCCACTGGGAAGTATGGCTGCTGTCCAATGCCTAACGTGAGTGAATGGCTGGATCCCCCTGGGCCGGGACATATCCTTACAAGGGGACTCCAGGCACTGGGCTGATCTCTGAGAGCCTTAAGGCTCATGCTGCCCCCTAGTGGTGGATTGGAGCAGTGTATGCTATCTGCCTGGTTTCTCTCTATGCTCACTAAAGACTGAAGTTCAGAGACTTATTCTTGTCCCAACCTAGGCCATCTGCTGTTCGGACCACCTGCACTGCTGCCCCCAAGACACTATATGTGACCTGATCCAGAGTAAGTGCCTATCCAAGGACTACACCACGGATCTCCTGACCAAGCTGCCTGGATACCCAGGTACAGGACTAGACTGGACCCCATTTCATCTGCTCAATAAAGAGGGGTTCTCCTCAGTTATGGAAAGGGGATTGGGTGGGTTTTGATGGCTGCATGGAGGGGCTGGGCAGGTGCAGCCCCTCTACACTGGCCTGGCATGAGATTCACTGTGGCAGGGATAGCTACGTGCTCCATTCTCGACACCTGGTCCCATTGCCTTTGATAACTTGGTCTTTACTCGCCTCACAGTGAAGGAGGTGAAGTGTGACATGGAGGTGAGCTGCCCTGATGGATACACCTGCTGCCGCCTCAACACTGGGGCCTGGGGCTGCTGTCCGTTTGCCAAGGTACTTGGGAGCAGTGGGCACAGCGGTCCAAGCCAAGGGGGCAGCTAGCTTGGCTCCAGTGTTTATTGGCTTCTCTCTGTCTACCTTAGGCCGTGTGTTGTGAGGACCACATTCACTGCTGCCCGGCAGGGTTTCAGTGTCACACAGAGAAAGGAATCTGTGAACTGGGTGTCCTCCAGGTACCCTGGATGAAGAAGGTCACAGCCCCCCTCATCTGGCCAGACCCACAAATCTTGAAGAGTGGTGTCCTCTGTGATGGTTTCACTAGCTGTCCTACAGATAATACCTGCTGCAGACTCAGTTCTGGGGACTGGGGATGCTGTCCCATCCCAGAGGTAACGTGGGAAGAGGGGCAGCTCTGAGGGGGTGGAGATAGCGTCTTGGCCTGGGCAGGTGGGTGGTAAGGGTCTGGTGGCCTTATTCTTCTGCACTCTGCCTAGTCCAAGGTTGCACCCAGTGTTGTGACTTGTCCCCAGCGGGAGAAGCTATGAGCAAGAGAGGTAGACTCCCATGGTCCTCTGTAGGAACATTTTTCTCTGCCCACCCCTAGGCTGTCTGCTGCTTAGAACACCAGCATTGTTGCCCTCGGGGTTTCACATGCCTGGCTGAGGGGAACTGTCAGAAGGGAGACATTATAGTGGCTGGCCTGGAGAAGATGCCCGCCCGCCAGACAGCCCTGCTCCAAACTGGAGATATCGGTTGTGACCAGCATACCAGCTGCCCAGTAGGGCAAACCTGCTGTCCAAGCCTGAAGGGAAGTTGGGCCTGCTGCCAGCTGCCCCATGTGAGTCTCCACCCACTGCCCTGGGAGAAGGGAGCTGTGTTGTTGGGATCCGACTGTGATGCCGTTCCCTCACTCCACAGGCTGTGTGTTGTGAGGACCGGCAGCACTGCTGCCCGACTGGGTACACCTGCAACGTGAAGGCGAGGACCTGTGAGAAGGATGCCGGCTCCATCCAGCCTTCAGTGGGCCTGACCGTCAGTCCTAAGGTTGGGAATGTGAAGTGCGGAGACGGCCATTTCTGCCATGATAACCAGACCTGTTGTAAAGACAGCCAAGGAGGCTGGGCCTGCTGTCCCTACCTAAAGGTCGGTGCTGTCCCTAACCCTGGGGCTGGGTGTGGCCACGGGCTGTGTTCTGCTTTGTCCAGTACTTACTCTCCCTTGACCATCCAGGGTGTCTGCTGTATAGATGGGCGTCACTGTTGCCCTGTTGGCTTCCGCTGCTCAGCCAAAGGAACTAAGTGTTTGCGAAAGAAGACCCCTCGCTGGGACATGTTTTTGAGGGATCCAGCCGCAAGACCGCTACTATAAGGAAGGGTTACAGACTAAAGAACTCCACAGTCCTGGGAACCCTGTTCCGAGGGTATCCACCACTCAGGCCTCTCTAGCACCTCTTCCCCTCGAGTCTCCCGGCCTACTCATTCTGAGTGACCCCATCACCATGGGAGGTGGGGCCTCAAACTAAGACCTTCTTTTATGAAAAGAAGGCCGTGGCAAAAGCCCCGTATCAAACTGCCATTTCTTCCGGTTTCTGTGGACCTCGTGGCCAGGTGCTCTTCCCCGATCCACAGGTGTTGTGTGAGCTTGCTTGTGTGTGTGTGTGTGCGGTGCGCGTGCGCGTGTTGCTCCAATAAAGTTTGTACACTTTAACAGTGTCTGATTTGATGCGCCAGGGCCCTCCGGTACCAGCATTCCCATAGGAAAAAAAAAAAAACAACCACACATAGGAAAAAAAAAAATACACACACACACAGTTTCAACCTCACCAGCTTTATATTTTTTTTGTTGTTGTCCAGAGTGTTATCACATCCTCTAGTCCCCAGGACCGCCCCAGCCACCAGCCCTGTGACACCCAAGCAGCACCCCTCCCCTCCCAAGGGTCCACAGAGATTGTCCCTCCCTTCCCAGCCCTCACCCTAGCAGCTGAGGCTGGCTCGCCCCTCCTGCTCGCCCACAATAGATCTTTCTATGTACAGCCTCGTTTATCCAGGCACTGCTCCCCCACCCCAGCCCTCCTCCCCAGCCCCTCCCATAGGGGACCGGGTCCCTCCCACCTCCCTCTGCTTGGAGGCTAATCCAGGGTCCCTTCCCAAGACACTTCCCCAGCACATACCACAGATGAGCTCAGTAGACCCCTGAGCTCCCGGCTAAGAGCGCGTACCCCTCCGCCGCAGCATCCCGGGGCACGCACTCTGGGGACCTGCAGGGGCAGTGGGTGATCCCCGGGCCGCACTACTTGACATTGAACACCATTAGCGGCCGCTCCTCCCGCCGCTGCCACGGGCTCTTCTTGTCGCCAGCCTCGTCGCCCACCTCCGCCCCCAGCTCGTCCTCCGGGCTGGTGAGCGAATCGCGCCGCAGCTCACTGGCGCTGCTGCGGGAACTGTCCCCACGGCTGCGGCCCCGACCCCTGGGTACCGTAGCTGCCCGGCCTTCGGGTGCCACCACCTCGTCCAGCAGTGGCGTTAGCGAGTTGTCCTCTGGCGAGCAGAGGCCGGTGCGGCTCTCGCTGCTGCTGGGCTCTGTGTCTTCGCTGAGCGCCAGGCGCGCGGGCGCGGGCGGCGGCGGCGCGGGCGGCTGTGCGCGCTCCCGCTCCTCCCTCGCGGGCCGGCGGCGCGCAGGTCGAGCCTCGTGCACGTCGACGCCTGAGTCCAGGCTGGCATCGGTGCTGCGGCCGCCGCCGCCCGCCTGCAGGTCGATGTAGGAGTGGCGCACTTGCGAGTTGGAACGTCCGTCCAGGGACACGAACCAGGCGCGCGGGTGAGGCTTCACGCCCAGTTCCAGCAGCTTCTTCTCGGTCAGAGCCTGCAGCTCGCCGTTCAGCTGCGCCATGGTGGACTCGTTGAACAGCACCGGAATGGTGACCGAGCCGCTGACCGGTGCGGAGCGCCCGCCGCCCCAGCCCTCGCCGCCACCGCCGTCGCCTCCCGCACCCGCGTGGCCCTGCATCAGGGGGCGCTGGGGGTCGGGTTGAGGGAAGGGGCGCGCGGGGCCGGCGGTCGAGCCCTCCGGCGGGGTAGCCTCGTCGCCCACTCCCGAGGCGCCCGCCTCTCCGCCCAGACGCACATAGTGTGCGGGGATCACCAGGGTGGGCATGACATTGCGGTACACGTTGTCCTTGAGGTGGTCGATGGAACCGCAGAAAATGAGCTGGCCGGGCTGGCTGAGGGACGGCGGCCGCGCCAGCTGGTCCACCGACTGTGACAGCAGAAAGTCGGGGGTCTTGCTCTCGGCCGCCCCCTTGTGGCCCATATAATGGTCGAAGGACGGCGGCGGCGAGGGAGGCTCATGCATGAAGGCAGCGGCCCCCGCTGGACCCCGCCGGTATTCGTCCAGGCTGGGCTCCAGCCCGCCAGGACCCTCGACAGAGCGGGCGCCCTTGAGCCCGGCACCCTCAACGCTGCGGGCACCAGGAGGCTCGGCGGCCGGTCGACTGGAGGAGCGCGGTTTGGCACGGAAGAAATCATCCCTGGAGGATGCTAAGTCTCGGGAGCTGGAGAAGGCCGAGTGTAGGGAGCCTGGGGGAGGGGCCTCGGGGTCTCCCGACGACGTGGGCTCCAGAGGTCCCCCGCAGATGAGATGGAGTTGAGACATCGACGTAGCCTGATCTCGTTTGTTGTCCGAGGGGCCGGAGAGCTGCAGCTTGCGGTGTTGTTGTCTTGGCTTCAAGCAGCGTCTTCTGCAGAAGGGGAAAGAGACAGGCGCTCAGGAATGCTGAAAGTAAAGGTTATCTCCGTAAACCCCCACAGCCAACACAAGGGATGAAGACAGCATTGGGTTGGAGATGGCAGATGCCTGGGACGTTCAAGAGAAATGGTGGGGGACCCAGATGATGCCTGGAAGCTGCTCGTAGAAAGAGGATCGTTCATCCGGGAGCTGCACCCACTCAGCTTCATGGGGGTAAACTGGCATGCACACTAGCTAGGAGTGCCTGCTCTGGGGGTCCCCTGGGAGCGACAGCTGGGCTGGTTGGAGCCGCTGTAGATGGTCTCTCTGCAGAGGCAAGACCTGCAGATCCTGCCATCTGTCACCCCTTTCCCTAAAGCCACCAGTCTCTGGAGTCTTAGCTCTTGCATTGCCATTCTTTCCTGGGAGCACTTTGAGGATCTTCTAGAAGCATCTTTGGGACCCCAGTGCAGAGCACAAGCGCAGGCCTAGGGATCTGGTGAGAGAAGGCAGGGCGGGCCCCGGGCGTACTCACCGGCAGTAGTAGATCAGTAGACACAGCAGAATGAGCACCAGCAGGGCTAGGGCTGCCAGGATGGTCAACAGGAAGATTGTGTGGTAGGTGCCGATGTCCTGAATGCCTGAGGTGATGGTAACCAGCCCTGTGCCAGGCAAGGGCTTAGGATGCCCTTTTTGCCTTTCACAAGGCCTGAGCTCTCCCAGACTGAGCTCTCCATAATGCCCCTCCCCCACTGTCCCTCCCCCGCTGCCCCACCAATCTCACCAGATGTAGGGGAGGCCATGGCAGCTACCCAGTACCCTAGCTGCGGGGAGACAAAAGTCCAGTAGAGCTGTCGGCCTTCCTTCCGAATCACACCAGTGCCATTTCGTACCCACAGCCCTGGAAAGAGGTCAGAGGACTTCATCAAACTCAATGTTCTGCCACCTCTAACAGAAGCCCCCGCCGCTGGCACAGTCACCCAGCCCCTAACACTTACCACTCTTGGGGTCAAACCTCCAGGCTGGAATGCTGGTGCCCACAGCAAGGGCACGAGGCTCTGAGGGCACTGGCAGGGACAGGTGAATGGGGCCTGAGAGAGGCACCTCTGTCCCATTGCCCGTTAGCAGATGTACGCTCACAGCAGCCAGGGGTATCAGTTCCAGCCAGGAGCCATTGCCTGAGGGAAGAGGACCCTGGTACTAATGGCTGTGTCCTTAAAGAAGGAAGGTGTTGGCCGGGCAGTGGTGGCCCACACCTTTAATCCCAGCACTTGGGAGGCAGAGGCAGGTGGATTTCTGGGTTCGAGGCCAGCCTGGTCTACAGAGTGAATTCCAGGACAGCCAGGGCTACACAGAGAAACCCTGTCTCGAAAAAACAAAAAAAGAAAAAAAAAAAAAGAAAAAAAAAAAAAAAAAAAGAAAAGAAGGAAGGTGTCTCCCCTCTACATTAAGTACACGGCTTACCTGAGCTGGAGGCTTCGGTGCCCAGGAAGGCAGGGAAAGCCCGCATTTCCTGCTGGGTACTGGCAGGTGTGAGCGAAGCCCAAAGCTGGCTGTAGGTGGAGCTGACGGGCAGGCGCGCAGCTCTCCGCTGGAACTGCACCCAGGGCTGGGAGCGGGCACCTGGATGGAAAGCGGGCACAGTGGTAGCCTGACCCAGACCAAAGCAGAAAGCAAGTATCCGAAAAAAGAGAACCACTGGGTTAGGTGGATCGGAAAGGCCAGGGAGGGTGGGAATATAGAGAGAACTGGATAGCCACAGATTGTTAACTTGAAGGGATGTGATACCGGAAACCCCCAGTCCTGGTGACTGTGTGACCTTCCACAAATTACTCACTTCCTCTGAAGTTTCCTTATAAACATATAAATGATGAGGGTCGTGGCGCTGAAGAGAAGGTGATTTAGAGGGCGACTGCTCTGGGTTTTTATTCCCAGCACCTACATGGCAGCTCACAGCCACCTGTAATTCTAGTTCCAGGAGACCCAATACCTTTTCTGTACATGGTACACAGAAATACACTCAAGCGCGCGTGCGCGCGCGCACACACACAAACGCACACACACACACACACACACACACACACACACACACACACACACACGTCATGTCCTGAGCTAACAACATCTGAGTGCCGGCTTTGAGTTAGGTTATGGGATACAGAACTAAGATTCCCTGTCTTCATGCTCAGGTCTCTCTCTCTCTCTCTCTCTCTCTCTCTCTCTCTCTCTCTCTCATTATTTATCTATTCTGGTTTTGTGGGGGTTTTTTGGGTTTTTTTTTGAGACAGGGTCTCACTATGTAGGTCTGGCTCTCCTGACACTCACACTGTAGACCAGGCTGTCCTGGAGCTAACAGACATCCTCCTGCCTCTGCCTCCTGTATCTGCTGTTCTTTACAGTTTCTCTAGAACCTTCCGCCATAATAGAAAGAAGTGTTTTGCTTGGACTGTCATTTAGCACCTCACTGAATACATGTGGCAAGTGAGCCTGGCCTGGTGTACACACGTGTAACGTCAGCACATGTGTAACATCAGCACATGAGAGTTTGCAGCAGGGTGAGAAGTCTTGGGCCAGAATGCTGAACTACAGAGTTCTGAGATACTGTCTCAAAAATTAGAAGAAAAAAAAGAGAGAGAGAAAAGTGGCTGAGGAACAGAATTTACCTTTCAAAAATTATTTTTCCTTTATTTTTATGTGCATGAGTGTTTCGTCTGTATGTCTGTACACCACAGGTGTGCAGTGCTCTTAGAGGCCAGAAGAGGGTGTGAGATTTCCCCCTGACAAGTTAGTCTGTGAAGTACCATGTGGGTGCTGGGAATCCAATAGGACCCAAGTCCTTGGAAAAGCAACAAGTGCTCTTAAGCACTGAACCATCTCTCTAGCCCCAAATTGTTTCCATTTAGATAGACACACACTAGCTTACATTTCTCTCTCTCTCTCTCTCTCTCTCTCTCTCTCTCTCTCTCTGTCTCTCTCTCTCTCTCTCTCTGGTGTTGGGGCTGTGGGAACAGACATATAAACAGAATTCCAATCCTCTGTGGTCATAGGTAACATTTATTAAGTTTCAAAATATGCTGGGTGCTGTCCTAAGCAGGCTATGTATCATAACCCCTAATAACCCTAATAACCCCTAATAACCCCTGAGGTATCAACTCCATTTTACCGATGCAGAAATGAAACTAGAACTTCGGCAACATACCAGGGCCACCATCCTGAAGCCTGACCCTGTCACCCCACACCCCTCCACACAACTCTATCCTGTTCTTTTACTAAATGTTGGGAGCCTGGGCTACCATGTGGGGTGTTGTAGGGTAAGGGGGAAAAAAAGTTGCCTTTCTGGACATGGAGGAGAGAGGCCCAGAGGCCACAGGCTACAATGGTGTAGTGGCTGGGGTAGTCTGACCAGTATTGCCAACTCTCTGCACTTCACACCAAAAGCCGAGGAAGCCACGAGGGGGCGGTAAACTCTGAGGCAACAAAGATCCATTTGGCATTTTAGAGTCCCTGGGGGACATTGGAGGCCTCTGGTATGGGCTCATCCAGATGCAGATGGCAAACAATCAATCTGCCAATAATTCAATAAGAATTTAAACTGGGGAGGGCTCTCTCAAGCTCCAAACCTCACGGTGGCTCTGTAGTATTGGCCAAGCACCTTATACTGCATACCAGGCCAGAAAGTACCCTGAGCCCTCACTGCCCCACCTGCCTGCCTGCCAACTCCACCCACCTCTCTCTGCAGCCAGATGCCTCGACTTGCCCTCCGCTCCCTTTATTAGCTCCACCGGACTTCCCCCCAAAGGTGAGGGGCGTTTCTGTCACCGCCCACCTGCTCTGTAATGCTCCCCGGGTTTGCAATGGTGTTTGTCTGTCTTCCTGTTTGCCCATGACTACAAGGCAGGCTGTGGGTCTGTTCTTCCTCAGCCCCATGCCCAGCACCAGCCCTGTGCACAGAGCAGGTGCAGAATAGGAGATTAAAGCCTTGTGCAAACGGACCGTCGAGGACGGCTCCAGGCCACTGGATAGCTGTCCAGTTGCCCTAGAAAGCCCTCATGGTTTCAGAACAGCCAGGCACCCAGTAGGTGCACAACAAATACATGTAGATCCACTGAAGATAAACAGGTCAGGGAGGTGGGAAGCGGGAGAGAAATCACAAAAGCCCCAAGGAAACTATAAATATTTATTAAATACCTGGGTTTTTTTTTCCTCTTAACACATTTGATGCAATTTTTTTTACCTTAATTTGATGAAATAAGTATTACCCTTCCACATCTCATACATGCATTAAGTATGGCTCAGAGAGGTTAAGTAACTTGCCCAAGGACACCCAGCTACTATGTGAAGAAGCAGAGGTTTCTGCTACAGGTCAAGGGAGAGGAGCTATGGAACGAAGGGCAGGGTGGGGCTTACCTGGAGAGCCTAGGAGGATGTGCACAAGGTCCTCATAGAGGATGAGGGTGGCTGGCCGCTCCGGGAGAAGGTAGAGGCTAACCGATGCATACACTGCAAGACGGGTGGTCTGTCAGCTCTAGAAGAAGCATTCCCTAGGTACCCCCTTCGTCTTCGTCCCAGAGGCTCCATCCTCCCACAGCCCAGTATGCCCCAGCCCAGGCAGCAGCTGCTGGGGAACTGCCCCTCCACCCCCAAGGACTATTTTGGGAAGGGGCTGATGGTGGGTCAGCTGCTGTCCAACCCGCACCCCCCCTCCACCTGCCCCTGCACTCACGCGGCAACTTGTCAACACGCCATGGCACGGAGTTGGTGAGGAAACCTGGGCGGGCAGCAGTGACCAACACCCAGGTACCCAGGCGGTAACTGAGGGGTAGTGTGGCCACGCCCTCCGAGTCCGTGGTACCAGCAGCCAGTAGAGTGCGGTTCCCAAACACGTCTACTGAGGCCCGGGCCAGGGGCACCAGTTCCCCGCTCACATATACCTGTACCTTGATCAGGATCTCTGTGGGAAGACGGGATGAGGGGATGAGGAATGAGGAGAGGGGCTGCTGGGGGAGAGAGGTTTGGGGGCTGACTCCAGCGCGGTGCTGGGGATCAAATCCAGGGCCTCTGTCAGTGGGTTGTGCTCTCTGCCAAAGCCAGCAGAGGAGGAGAGAGGGCTATCCCCTTTCACCAGCGCTAGCCCATGCACACTTTCACATTTCTAAACTCGGGCCATGCCTGTAATGGGTGATGTCATCGTTATAATTGACAGCATTCCCACCCCCATTCTTACTGGGTCACAAAATAGGAATATATCTTAACAACCAGCAAAATGCTATGTTTGTTAAAATATGCCCTCAGCCCATTTTACAGATAAAGAAAGTGAGGTTTAGAAAGTGTTAAGTCCTTGTACTAGAATTAAGTGAGAAATCTGAACTCTGAACCTAGTAGTGTACTTCTAGAATATAAAATGTTTGTCAGTCGACCCTAAGAGACCAATGGTCTATGGAGAGGAGAAGAGAGTCCAAGAAAGAACAAGTTGAGGTGGAGGGGAGAGGGCAAGATCAAGTAACTTAGAGGAAGGATGGGACCTGGGTCTCCGCTTGAGTTCTCAAGTAAGAAAAAAAAAAAAAAATCGAGTCAGGCCACTAAAGAACCTGTCACTTCTTGCACACACTCCCTTTCCAGGGTCCTTTCCAAAACCTGTTTTCCTTCAAATTTAGGGACCAACCCCAGCTCCTAAGCCCAAAAGAGTATCTTCATCCCTCCCTTCCTGTCTATAGCTGGTCAGCTACAGTCAGTCACCATGGCAACGCCCTCATTCCTCCCAAGGGATCAAGCAAAGGAGCTGGGGCCCTGATGAGGAAGGGCTACATGGAAAAGCAGATCCAGGCCCAAGGGAAATAGTGTGCAGGGGACTGGGAGGGAAGCATAAACTTCTAGATTCCCAGGCTGTCTGTGACCCCCCCTCCCGAACCTCCACGTCTCCAGGGTAACCTGGCCACGCTGACCCTGAAGGTGAGGTGCTCGTGTTCGGATGGGTGACTTGAGTTACTCTCATGGATTTCAACAGGTTGCCTTGTCATCTAACCCTTCCACTCAACGCCAGCTTCTCCCTCAAGACGGGGCCCCGCCCCTCCCTTCCTAATGAGTGCCAAAGATGGAGAGGTTAAGCCGCTCAGGAGGCAAGTGGAGGATGCACTGGATGCTGGGGGAAATCCCTTGTAGAGACGGAGTCTGGAGCCTGGAGCTGAGAGCAGAAGGGGCGGGGCCGGGGGCGTGGGCAACCACAGAACCTCAAGGAGGCCTTTCCCTGACTTGACACTCAACAGTGACAGGTGTCTCTTCTCAGGCTTCCAACGCAGAATACCACGCCTGGTCCTGGCATCCCATCCAGCTATTCCCAGAGCCCACCTCCCTCTCCAGGATAGGCCAGAGTCTAGCTTTTCAGGGTGGGGCACCCACTCTGCCCACTCCCACGCTGGCTCTCCAAGGAGTGGCAGTCTCCTGCCCCAGTAGGAATTCTGAGAAGCTAAAAAAGTCTGACTGCTCCCGGCCCCCATCCTAGGCTAGGAACAGCTGGAGAGAGCAGCTGGGAAGAGGGCATCCAGGAGTCTGAAATTTTGTCGCTTGAGGGAGGCCTTTTGGCTAAAGGGCCAAAGCCTCAAAAGAGGGGAGGGACCTGGGAAACAAAACAGAGGTGGGCAGGTAAGGCCCGAAGGAGCATCAGTGCCAAGCTAGGAGGTGGGGCAGGTGTCTAGCAGACTTGTTTCCTCTCTTCCTCACAGCCTGGGCTCCCAGCCAGCTGCCAGAAAGAGCCCCCAATTCTGGCTCTATTCCAACCAATTCCCTGGGCCCTTCCTCCCCTGGGGTGCAGCGTCTTGGAGGAGGAGCTTCCTAAGAAGCTTGGGCCTCTTCTCCGAGAAATCAGGGGAGACTGAGGCACCGGAAGATCCCTTTCTACCCTCAAAGCTTGACATTCCATACAGCGTCGGCATCTCTCCACTTAGCCCTGCCTCATTTCAGAGGAAATCCGACCTCCTCCCTTCATCCGGACCCTACTTCCCTCAACTAGACCCCCCCCCCTCCGCCTTTCCTGCTAGCTTCTGGTGTGTGTGTAGGGGGGTGGCGTAAGGAGCAAAGAACACTGTTCCAGGATGGAGTCACAGGCAGAAGGAACAGCAATTGTGGGGTGGTGGCGAAGGGATCAGAAAGGTGGGAGAGGAAAGCAGGGATAAGGAGGGGAGAGGCCCAGCGCACCCAGGAGTGAGCTGTGGAGTCAGGGTCTCCAGCTCCCACCGCAGGGGTTGGCTCTACCCTCACCTCACACACCCATGTGGGCCAGGTTAGGCGTTAGGAGGGTCAGGGTCTCCTTTGGGGGCGGGGGAATAGGTGAAATGAAGAGGGGGAGATCTGGAAGCTGGTAGAGGAGAGGTAGCAAGAGACAGGCTGGACAAGGACCCAGACACCTGCCCTCTCAGCTGGTACTGTCCACAGCTCGCCAGCCAGCTCAGCATGGCTCCGTGACCACAGCCCTGCCATGCGCCCTGAGCTGGGAATCACAATAACGCCTGTTTTCAGCCTCCCCTCAATGCATCCCCTCCCTCTAGCATGAGCTGATCGGTGTTTATTTGGTGTACCCCAAATTCTAAACCTGGGGGTTTGGCTGGAAGCTGTCAGGCTCCTGGGTGAAAACCCTATCTGAGCAGTCAATCCCGCCCACAGCCTCACCCACTCCCCCTCTCCCCTCCCCCCTTGCAGCCCAGCTCTAAGCTCCCAGCCCCAGTCCGGCCAGGGTGGCAGGCGATGCCTGCGCCCCCACCCAGCCTCGGTCGCAGCTAGGGACCCGCGGGGGGCTGCGGAGCCGGCGCCTGCCCCAGCCCGCCCCTGGGCGGGTGTCTTCCGCAGACAATAGCTCTGGCTGCAGTGCCTCGCGGACCAGGAGGGAGAAAAACAAGTCGGAGGAGGCGGCAGCGCCGAGCCTGGAGACCCTCGCCCTCCCCATTGTGTTTCCCCAAGACCCCCCCGCAGCAAACAGTCCCCCAGTCTCTCCCCCAGAAGCACCGATCTCAGGTCGCCTTCCCCCCATCCTGGGAGCAGAATGCACCCCAAGTCACTAGCAACGTGAAAAGGGGGCCGGCGGTGGCAGCCGATCACGGGGTACAGGCCCACGATCGCCGCCCCTCGAGGCCGAGACTCACCCTGCGGGCTGGGGGGCTCCGGCGGAGACTTGCCGGGAGCTCGGGAGGCGCCGCCGAGCAGCAGCCCCAGCAGCGGCAGCAGCCGCGCGAGGACGCCGGGGCCATTCGGCGGCGGCATCGCGGGGCTCGGCCGGGCCCTAGCGGTCCATCGCTGCCGCCCGGCCCTGCTCGGCCGGCCCCGCTCAGCCCCAGCTCTGCACCGCTCTGTGCAGCTCCGGGTTGGGCTCCCGCTCCGGCTGCGGCGCCCGCTCGGCGCGATTGTCTCCGCCCGGAGCGGCCGCCAGCGCCCCCTGCAGTCGGCACCCGGCACGGCGGGCCAGCGGGCCAGCGGGCACCGCCCCCTCGAGGCCCAGCTCTGCCTGCAGCCCACCCGGCAGCCCCCACCCGGTAACCCAAGACTCCAGACAGCAATGGAGTGCAGCGATTAGGGGGCAATTAGCCGGGTTGGGGTTGGAGAGCTCTTGAGTTGTGGTGTAAAATTGAGGGGTAGGAGAATGGCTATTGCCTATTCCTAAGGGCTGTAGTTGGAAAGAGTGAGAATCACCTTCTCCCACATGGAGAACTCAGTAGTGTTAAGGAGGCTGCGGTCACCATCCAGTATTGGGAAGCTGACCTGTGGTCATGTCAGCGCCTTCACCCCACCCTCAATGACTTCCTTTCAGAAAAAGGCTAGGCAAGACAAGTTCCTTACACCCTTCCTGGCCTCTCTCTTGCTTCAAACAGGATGGTCTGAAGTTCACTAGGTAGCCCAGACTGGCCTTGAACTCATGGCCCTTTTCCTGCCTCTGCTTCCAGAGTGTTGGGAATTCAAATGTGAGCCTCTCTATTCAGCCTCACTTATCCTTTAAAGTGACAATCATAATAATCTCTACCTAGTAGTGTGGCTGAGATGCCCGGGTGTGTGTGTGTTGGGGGATGGAGGGGAGGGATGCCATGCACCTTTAATTCAGGCAGCCAGAGCTCTGGGAGTTCAAGGCCACCTTGATCTGCATAGCCGGTTCCTGGAACTCCAACACAAGTCTGACGGGAGCACCGGTGCAATAAATGGTGCTATTGTTGGCGGGGGGAGGGGGTTGCCCCCTTGGAGTAATAAGACCCCCTTCTTCTGCAGAAGACCTCTGGCTAGAGAGGTTTTGGAGAGGTGGAAGCAGACGCCTCTCCCACAAGAGAATCTCATTGGTTCCGGCATCATGACTGACAAACTGGATCTTCCTTCGATGAACACCACGTTTGAAGACTAGCCCCTTAACAATCTTTCTCTCCTCATTTCTGGCTGTCACCATCCCTTAGCTTCTCTTTTGCATGGTTCTCTCTGTCATGAAGTTACTTCTTCAGCACAGCCTGCTACCCAGGAGGAGACCTATGACAAGGATGGCTTTCCCTAGAGGACACAGCAGGCTTCTCTCCACTTAAGGGGGCAAAGCCACGAGGCCTTCCTTCTTCTTTTTTTTTTTTCGAGACAGGGTTTCTCTGTGTAGCCCTGGCTGTCCTGGAACTCACTCTGTAGACCAGGCTGGCCTCAAACTCAGAAATCCGCCTGCCTCTGCCTCCCAAGTGCTGGGATTAAAGGCGTGCGACACCACTGCCTGGTTCTTTTCCTTCTTTCTTTCCCCTCCCCTCACTTCCATCTGTTTCCTCTTCCTCCTCCTTTTTTGGCAGTGTCTCACTATACAGACTAAGCTGTCTTTGAACTCACTGTCCCTGCTCCCCCAATCCCTCCCCACCTCAGACCCTGGAGTAGCCAGCCAAGCCTAGAGGGGATCGAATGGATCTCCCCCTTTTTAATAGAAATTCCCATGTAACCATATTTCCCAGTCCTGTGCTTATGTAACCATTTTTTTTTTTTTAAACCTAAGCACAGGCGTTAGCACTGATCCTTGGTGAGCTTCATCCTGTTGGTCTCAAGCCGACTTCACAATCTGTCAGGGCTCCCTCAGATCTGCCTCACTTGCCCACTGTGTCATCCCTGCGACGGATGAAGCCAGTAGCTATCTGTGGGGCAGAGAGGCTTCTGCCGCCTCCATCCAAGGATCTCCTAATGTCTCTAGGCAGCCCAGAGTTGGCGTGGAGCTGAGACATCCCAGAAAGATCCCCCCCCACTGCACCCCAGTTTTAAAATCATTCAGATCTAAATCCCAGCCACTACGATCCCGCTCCTATTTCTCTTGTCTGTGAGGGCCAAGGCTAAAGTGCTTTGCTCGATCAAGATAGGTGGTCTGGGCCATCCAGTTGCAATGACTGACTGACTGACTTGAGAGGAAATTTGGCTGGTGTTCAAGGATCACGGCTTAATCTTTACTTAAATATTCAGTCACCTAACTAGAAACCTGTTCTGGAACTTGCCATGCGTGGATGTCAAAATCCTTGCTTTCAGAATTTACCACTTACCCCTCTGGGTACAAACAAGTACTGGTTCTGGTGAGAGGAGTCTACACACCTATCCTGTCCCTGGACACGTAGGTAGCATTGAGTTCAATGTTCAAGGTGTGTCTCCTCAGCCACCACCCCTGCCTCTCTAACAGACATGTGCCCAGGGCCCTCTCCACCCGGCTACAGCTACCGTGATTCCCCTCTTTGCCAGAACTTGCTCCCTTGTTGCTGGCAGAAATCTCTTTGCTGAACACTTGGCTCCATGCAGCAGCATGGCTCTTCCATTTCTCAATCAAGCACCAGAACCCTGTCACTGGCTACCTGACTACCCTTTGAAAACTGCAAAGTGGCGACTCCACCAGCACCCACTGATGTCCTTGCCTCACCACTCCACCCCTCCCTCTTCCTCCCCTCCCTCATCTCCTCTCCCTTCTCCTCATCCACACCCCTCCCCCCTTTCTCTGTCTTTCTGCCCACCCTCAGTAGATTGAACTCAGAATCTTGGACATAGTAGGCAGAGGCTCTCCCACTGAATGATGTCTCAGCTTTCTTTTTTCTTACTTTTTAAAAATGTGATAGAAAGGGCTGGAGAGATGGCTCAGTGGTTAGGAGCACAGATTGCTCTTCCAGAGGTCCTGAGTTCAATTGCCAGCAACCACAGGGTGGCTCACAGCCATCTGTAATGGGATCTGATGCCCTCTTCTGGTGCGTCTAAAGACAGTGACAGCGTACTCATAACTAAAAGAATAAACAAATCTTTTTTAAAAATGTGATAGAGATAGGGACCTTTATTAAGAAAGAATGGGAGTAGGGTATGCTGAGGAAAGGCATTGTCTTAGAGTTTCTGCTGCCTTGACAAAAACACCATGACAAAAAAGCAAGTTGGGAAGGAAAGGGTTTATTTGGCTTACCCTTCCAGATCACAGTCCATCTTTGGAGAAAGTCAGGACAGGAACTCAAGCAGGGCAGGAACCTGGCGGTAGGAGCTGATGCAGAGGCCATGGAAGGGTGCTGCTTACTGGCTTGCTTTCCCTGGCTTGGTAGTCTGCTTTCTTATAAAACCCAGGACCACCAGCCCAGGGTTGGCACTGCCCACAATGGGCTGGGCCCTCCCATTGATGGCTAGTGTGTTAGAATTGAAAGAGTGTCCTACAGCTGGATGTCATGGAGGCATTTTCTCAACCAAGGCTCCTTCCTTTCTGATGACTCTAGCTTGTGTCAAGTTGACATGCAATAGCAGCCAGTACAGGCATACACTCAAAGCCCTTTCTTTTGAGACAGAATCTAATGTAGCCCAGGCTAGCCTCAAACTCTTAACTCAATCAAGCTTCTGATCCTACTCTCTCCATTGCATGAATTTAACCTGTATGTGCTACCGCTCCTGGTTTACACAATGTCATGGACTGAACCTGACCAGAGTTTCCTGTATGCTAGGTGAATACCCTAACAGAGCTATATATCTCTAGCCATAATACACACACACACACACACACACACACACGCATTCACGATTACTTTTTGAGACATCCTCTCAGAATAAGCTGTCCATGCTATTCCTGAACTCACTCTGTAGCCTAAGCTGGCCTTGAACTCACTCTGTAGCCTAAGCTAGCCTTGAACTCATTCTGTAGCCTAAGCTGGCCCTGAACTCACTCTGTAGCCTAAGCTAGCCTTGAACTCACTCTGTACCCTAAGCTGGCCCTGAACTCACTCTGTAGCCTAAGCTAGGCTTGAACTCACTCTGTAGCCTAAGCTGGCCCTGAACTCACTCTGTAGCCTAAGCTGGCCCTGAACTCACTCTGTAGCCTAAGCTGGCCCTGAACTCACTCTGTAGCCTAAGCTGGCCCTGAACTCACTCTGTAGCCTAAGCTGGCCCTGAACTCACTCTGTAGCCTAAGCTGGCCCTGAACTCACTCTGTAGCCTAAGCTGGCCTTGAACTCATTCTGTAGCCTAAGCTGGCCTTGAACTCACTCTGTAGCCTAAGCTAGCCTTGAACTCATTCTGTAGCCTAAGCTAGCCCTGAACTCACTCTGTAGCCTAAGCTAGCCCTGAACTAACTCTGTAGCCTAAGCTAGGCTTGAACTCACTCTGTAGCCTAAGCTGGCCCTGAACTCACTCTGTAGCCTAAGCTGGCCCTGAACTCACTCTGCAGCCCAGGGAGGCTGTGAACTTGTGATCCTCCTGCCTCTACCTCTAGAAGAGCTGGGATTACAGATCCAGATCGTTCTCTCCATTTTTATCCACAGCCCTGACCAGCACTGACTACACCTTTATTTCCTGGTTTACTTCATTCATCTTCTTGAACGTGGGTCCCATGGGCTAGAGACTTAGCTTTATTTACTGCTCAGCCCAGCTCTGGAATAGTCCAAGCACATGTTAGGTGCTCAACAACCATTTCTGGCACATGTGAACCAACAAACCCCACCTGACTCCAGAGGACAGCCTGACCTCTACCCCCCACCCCTGATCCCCACAACTGGAAATCTGCCTTCTGTACCTCATCACCTTTAAAGTGGAAGATCTGTCTCCTCAGAAAGATCAGCATCAGGGGGCAGCAGGGGACATCTGCTGTCCCCTCCCTGGAGTGATAACTGTCCTCCCCAAGCTTAGCCCAGCTGGCTTCTTCCGCCTCTCTTCCTTCAAAATAGCACTTTAAAGGCCTTTGTTGGGGGAAAGAGAGGAAAGCGGTGAAGGTTATTTTCCCAAGTCTTGGACTATTTGAAGTCTGTCCCTCCAAAACTATGCAAAATGAATAGCTTAAAGCTGCACACTGGGGAGCCAGGCATTGATGGCTCAAGTCTTTAATTCCAGTACCTGGGAAGTTGAAGTAGATGGATCTCTCTGAGTTCAGAGCCAGCCTGGTCTACACAATGACCTCTTGGTCAGCTAGGGCTATGTAATGAGAGTCTGTCTCAACACAAAAGAGATACAAAGCTGCCTACCAGGGACCCTGCAGTACTTCTCTGGGGCTCCTTATCCCCAACTTACTGCCCACTGAGTCTCATGGGAGGCTCTTCTGATTCCTCCCTCTCTCGATCACCCCTGCCACCACCCTGCTCTCTGCTCTGGGACAGCCATTTTCTGCCCTGTCAGTACTGACTCTGTTCAAGCTGCTACTGAAAGGTCCGGGACTCCCCAGAAGGGGGGTCCACTTAAGTCACAGGATAGCATGCACCCAAAGGACACACGAGAGACCGTCTTGCTGTAAAGCACGTGAGGTGGTTTATTAAATCAGAGCTCTGGGCCAGCCCATATCCCCATATCTCACATAGGGGATAGAGGGACTGACCTCGTGGCTCAGGGGTCTAGCGCTTATATATGGGCGGGGTAGGGAAAAAGGGAACTTTCTCGCGGGTGCACAGGATTGGTTGTTTTACTTTTTTTTGAACACTAGTAGGCTGTACCATGGGGCAGGGTGTAGTTCTTCCCTTGGCCAGTCAGTTTCTGGGATGTTCTTAACAGGCCTTTGTACTGTAACTTCCCCTCCTCTGTAACTAATTAGATGGACCCAAACCTGCTGGCAGGTGCTTTTCTGCCCAAGGTCTAAGGCGAAAAATTTACACATATTTCATAAGATGGCCTTTATAATTTTTCACTCTACACTACCAGCCTTAATCCCCACAGATATCCCTCGAGCTCCCACTTATTCTCAGACCCGAAGGCAGCATGGTGGACATTGGTGTCAAGCTCTTTATTAGGTAGTAGGAAAGGGGACACACCCAGTGTGCTGGGAAGCGGAGGCCCCATGGATTAGTTCCAACCCATGGAGTTCTGAGCAGAGGCAACTGGCTGGAACAGGAAGCAGACACTCAGGCTTCCCACAGCCCCCACACCCATTCTGCTGTTATTCCTCATCCTCTTCCTCCAGAGGTGGTCGGTTCCGCTTGAAGAAGCCAGCCTAGAGGGGGAGGGGCACAGGAGCTGAGGTCAGGGCACAGGGACAGGTTACCTGCTCCATCAGCTGCCTCAAAACCCATGCAATGGAGCTGTATCCCCAGCATCTGAGAAGTGGGATTTTTAAAATTGGGAGATGCTTCCTTCATCGATTAAAGAAAAAAGTTATATTTTATTTATTTATGCATGTGCATGTTTGAAGATCAGACGACAGCTTTTAAATATTGGTTCTCTCAGCTGGGCAGTGGTGGTGCATGCTTTTAGTCCCAGCACTAAAGGAGGCAGAGGCAGGCAGATTTCTGAGTTCGAGGCCAGCCTGGTCTACAGAGTGAGTTCCAGGACAGCCAGGGATACACAGAGAAACCCTGTCTCAAAACCAACAACAACCAAAAGGTTCTCTCCTAATATGTGGGTCCCAGAGTTAGAACTCAAGTCATTAGACTTGGTGGCAAGTGTACCTTTATCTCCTGAGCCGTCAGCAGCCCCTGTTTTGTTTTGTTTTGAGACAGGCTCTCCTGCAGCCCAGGCTGTCCTAGCACGCTCTGTGCAGCGTGTACTCCCAGACATTAGGATTACGTTTTTGTCACCATGCTTGGCTTTAACCTTTTTCCCTCTCTACATAACTCATCCTTATGTTTCCCAGCACACAGAAATGAGTGACCCTCTTAGGAACCAGGGCCAGGGTCTAGACAGGAGGTTCTCAGCCTGTGGGTCCAGACTGCTTTGGGAGTTGAAAACCCTTTCACATTTTAAGTCCATTGGAAAACATCGGATATTTACATTACAATTCATAATCGTGGCAAAATTATAGTCATGAAGTAGCAACAAAAATAATTTGATGCTTTGGGGTCACCACAACGCAGGGAACTGTATATGAGGGGTCGCAGCGTTAGGAAGGTGGAGAACCACTGGTCTAGATCCTTGAGCTTCTCCTCTCACTAAGGGGAAAGACAGTACTGAACTCGGTCATAGTCAGCTTCAGTAGTTTGACACAAACCTAAAGTCACCTGGGAAGAGGGAACCTTAAAAATTACCCAGGTCAGTCAGGCATGATGGTGCACACCTCTTATCCCAGCAGTTGGGAGACAGAAACGGGGGATCTCTGACTTCCAGTCTAGCCTGGTCTACAGAGCAAGTTCCAAGGCAGCCAGGACTACACAGAGAAACCCTGACTCAGAAAAACAAACAAAAGAAACAAAATCACCCAGACAGATCAGCCGGTGGCCATATGCCTTTGAGGCATTCTCTTTTTATAAAAATGTAACTTAAATTTTATTTCATATGTTTGAGCATTTTCATTTTGCCTGCATGTGTGTCTGTGCATGTCTGGTGCTGAAGGAACCTGAAGAGGCAGCCAGATCCCCTGGAACTGGAGTTACATAGGGTTGTAAGCTACTACGTGGGTGTTGGAACGGAATGCTGTCTTAGCCCATCCTTACAGTCCCATGAGACTTTTTCTTAATTGCTAACTGATGCAGGGGCCCAGCCCACTGTGTGGTGCTCTCCCTGGGCAGCCGGGCCTGGGCCATATAAGAAAGCAAGAAAGGAAGTAAGCCTCCGAGTCTCTATTCACTTCTGTTCCTGCCTCCACTTCCTGCCTTGTTTTATCTCGCTTACTGCGAAGTGTAAAATTAAATAAATCTTTTTCTCCCCAAGTTTCTTTTAGTCATGGTGTTTTATCACTGCAACAGAAACCTAACTAGGTCAGGAGGTGAGCCCTGCCCACAGCAGTCAGGAAACTCTGAGGGCAGGTCTCAGTTCCCTCAGACTTCCTGACAGCAGGGGGTTGTGGGGGAAGGAATCTGAAGGCCTGTAGATTTCAGGCGTTCTGCTGTGGGTGGGGGGAACGGTACTTGCCCAGCACAAGTCCTCAGAGAAATGGCATTCTAATAGCGGATATGGAGATGAGACAGGTCTTGTACCCCCATCTGCTAGACTATGGCCACCTGGGAAGTCTGTGCCTCCTTTTCAGCCTCACCTTCCACATGGCGAAAACTAGCAGGGTCAGCAGCAGCAGACCGCCCAGCACGCCCACCAGCACCCACCAGACAGGAACGGCCTTCTCCAAGGCCCGAAGCAGCTGTGTCTGCACCTGAGGGCAAACTGGATGTCACTTCACCGGGCCTGTGACCGGAATGCCCAGCCAAACCATCTCCTAGTAACCGTATCTCGGTCCTACAGAGGCCCCGCCCCTCTTCCTCGGACCTTGTCCTTCAATCCAGGGAGGTCCCGCCCCACGCTGGCTGGGAGCTGACAGCAGGAGAACTAGGGTCTCTTACCAGAGCTTGCCCGCTGGGCAAGCTGATCACCGGCACCGAGTAAGGTAGGGAGGAGACGTTGAACCAGGCGTGCGACTGCAGCACAAACTGCTCTTGCGGCCTCTGTAAGGGGCGGGGATGACGGTCGCTTACCGCAGCTACTCCAGGCCTGGAGATGGCCGCAATCCAAGCCCGGGACTCCCTGCTTTTGAGTTCCGCCCGGGTTTTACCCCATCCCCGCCCCAAGGCAAATCTTCCCTAGGCCTGTGTGAACGGACTTAAACCCAGAGCAAACTCCCAGCCCCGAGTCCAAAGGCCCTGCCTCCACAGACCCCGCCTCCACAGGCCCCGCCCCAGTCCCCGCCCACCCACGTCCAGCCCCACCTGGCGGAGGCTGGGTAGCCCCAGCATTGCTTGTACTGTGACCATGGCCCGCTGCCCGCGCACCATCTCCCGCAGCTCACACTCCACCACGGTACAGGGCGCTGAGCCGTCGCAGGTCTGAGGGGGATGTGTCATAAGTTCACAGGCCCTCCTGCTAATCATCCCCCATCAATCAAGGACCCAACACGAAGAGCCAGGAAGCACTGGTCTCTGGCTGAGCTTCATTCGATGGTTTCCTCTATATTCTGTTTGCTCAACAGTCCAAGGATATAGGGACGAGGCCCAGAAGGCAGGGGTCATCCATAGCCTGCGGTACTCGGTGTTTTTGTGACATTGGTTTGGCATCTTTTTTTCCCGGTTTTCGAGACAGGGTTTCTCTATGTAACCCCGTGGCTATTCTGGAACTAGTTCTGTAGATCAGACTGGCCTCCAACTCAGTGATCTAATTGACTCTGCCTCCCGATTGCTGGGATTAAAGGCGTGTACTACCATTGGCTCGCTTTGGTATTTCTTCAAACGAAAACAAAAGGACACACACACACACACACACACACACACACACACACACGGACACACACACACACAGAACCCACGTGTCCCCTCTATCCCAGCCAGCCCAGCATCTCACCAACACCACTGTCCTTGCTTCCCACCTCCTCTGGCTTCTAAGGGCCCCAGCTGGAACCCACTGAGCCTTCTCACCACCAGAACTGGGTCCTGCTGTCCCGGAGGCTTGGGTCCCTGCAGGGATGCCTGTCTGCGATCACGCTCATGATGGACCAGGGGAATGAAAGAAGGGCTGGGAGTGGGTAGCCTCTGGTCCACCTTGGGGGACAAGGGAATAATCAATTCACTTCCAGTGTATGCACCCACACCCTGTTCTGGCTGTCGGTCTGGTGTCTCTTAAAGCCCCTTCTCTCTCCCAGAACCTTACCTTGAGAAGCTTGGGGGCCGGCTGTGTGGAGCATAGGAGACCCCCCTGCGGCTCCACATCCAGGATGTAGAGTAGGTCCGAGGGCCGGGACTGGCCAGGAAGGTGGATGACGAGTCTGAGGCCATTCACAGTGCCAGGGCCATTGTTGTGGAGCTTGTGGGTAGAGACAGTGGGGTGGCTGGTGGCTCAACTGCCAGGCTGTAGTCCCCTAATCCCCCTTACCCAGAGGCTCCTCCCTACCTCATAGGTGTGTTCCACCCTGGAGACCCAGCTGTCCAAGCCATTCTGCTCCCTGTCACCTTCTTCTGCTGCCACCACCAGGGAGGCAGGGAAGGAGTTCCTGCAAGTGCCCAAGCCCCCAGAGTGCATCTGACTCCCTGACAGACCTCTGGTGGATCCTCCAGGACCCCACAAACTTTACCCTTTGTGAAATCCCTTCCACATGCTAATCACGGGTTATACCAAGCTACACGCCCACCTCCTCCTACGAACCGTAGGCCCCCCCCTGCCATTTCCTCTTCTCATGCCTTGTCTCTCACCCCCGAAGCTCCACTGTGGCTTCAGCTTGGACTGCCACAGACAACAGCAGAGCCTCACTGTTTGGATTCTGGCTGTTCTTGCTGGAGGGAAGAAGGCAGCAGAATTTCAGATGGCTCAGGGAAAGTTAATCCTACCCCAAAGAGCATACCACACTGGTTAGACCTGGAAATGGATGTCCACCAGGAGCCCAAGACCCAGAAACAAGTCACTGAAGAAGAATGGGAACAGGGCTCTTGGAAGGCCTTCCGGTGTGGGAGGGTTTCTGTATGAGGGTCGGATGGAGGAAGGCTGGTAGGCAGCTGCGCGACCCAGCTCAGTACCTTCTGATCTGCAACTGGAAGGACACAGACTCTCCAGCTTCTTCCAGGTTCTCAACGCTCACCAACATCGTAATTCCTATCTGGAAGAGGGAAAATCCAAAGTCACCACCTGAGTGTCCACCCTGGGCCCATTCCTCCTGCTCCAAAGCCACCATCATTATCCTCCACCTTCATGCCCCCAGGAGCTTCTCCACCCTGGGCTGTAGCTAGAGTTCCATCATGAAGCCCTTACCTGGGTGTCCTTTTTCATGGGGTTACCCAGCTCACAGAGTGCTACCCTGGACTCATTCTCCTTCTTCTGAGCACAGACAAGCCTCTCAAAGCCCTGGAGGTGCACAGACAGGTGGGACGGAGCAGCGTGGGTGTGGGGTGTCCTATATGTCTACAGAAGACTTGCCGGTCAGTCGTGGGGGAGGGGGGATTTCAAGGGACTGCCACCTTCTATTTCTGTACTGCTCTACTGCTGCGTCATTTTTGCTATTTTTAAAGGATTATCATTTTGGAAATAAAAAAAATATATTGCCCAGAGTGACCTAGTTGCTAAATTATATCAACAAAATAAAGCCAGATGTGGTGGTGCACACCTTTAATTCCAGCACTTGGGAGGCAGAGGCAGGCGGTTTTCTGAGTTCGAGGCCAGCCTGGTCTACAGAGTGAGTTCCAGGACAGACAGGACTACATAGAGAAACCTTGTCTCAAAAAAAGGGGTGGGGGTGGGGCTGAAGAGATGGCTCAGCGGTTAAGATCACTGACTGTTCTTTTAGAGGTTCTGAGTTCAATTTCCCAGCAACCACATGGTGGCTCACAACCATCTGTAATGGGATCCAATGCCCTCTTCTGGTGTGTGTGAAGACAGTTACAGTGGACTCACATACATAAAATAAATTTTTAAAAAAATGACATAGAACTGATCTCTGGCTTCCACAGGCATGTACACACATGTTATATGCATCCTTGCATGGCTGTATACATATGCACATATCTGCATGCACAAAGTCTGAATTTGACTTAATTTAAATGTTTTTTTTTTTTCTATAAGTGCCTGGCAACATTAGAGGGAAAGATGAAGTCTGCAGATTGTACATGTGGTGTGTGCTCGAGGATGTGGAAACCAGAGGTTGATTATTGGGTATCCTCAATAGCTGTTTATTTATTGAGGCAGGGCTTCATGGGTGTGGCTAGCCTGCCTGGCCAATGAGCTTCAGGGATGTGCCCATCGCCAAATCCCAGCACTAGGGTTCCAGGCTCACACTGCCATGGCCGGCTTTCCCTGCAGGTTCTGGGAAGCCAAAGCCAGGTTCTCTACTTGGGTGAAGAGAACTTGAACAGCTGAGCTGTCCCCAGCAGATGTGAAAGTGATTTTGATGAACATTTGCTTCCTGAGCCTTTTCGGTGATTTTGAAACAAACGGGATTCTAGACATTTGAACCAGTGGTCCTCATATGTACATTGCACCTATATGTGTCTAAAAGCTGAAAAATGCATACGTCTTTATAGCCAAGGAATTAGTGCAGTGTATCTTTGGGTGGGAGGCTGGAGTCAAGGCTGCTGGCTGCCTGTGCCCCAAGGTGGCACCTCACCTCAATGTTGCTGAGAGCCCGCATGTAGTGGGCACCTGGAGGCAGGTGCACAGCCAGCTCCGCCTCATAGGCCCCCTCGCCGTCATTGGCTGCTTCAATCTTCAGCTCCAACACGTTGTCAGCACCAATTAGCAGTGGGGAGTCCCCCCTGTATGGGGAGTGCTTGGTTTAGGACTGAAGGCCAGGGGTGTGAGAAAGGACTCAGGTAAGGAGTGGGTCCCCCGGGGCATGGAGGTTCAGGGTAGGTAGAATAGAAGACTCTCACGCTGTAGCTGTGAGCCGGAGCTCAGGCACACACAGGTCGTCTTCCCCACAGTCCAGGATGATTCGAGTCTAGGGGATGCAATAGAATGTGGGTGTAAGCTGAGGGCTTATGAGGTTTAGGGGTCACCTCAGAGCTCAGAGAGCAACCATAGCTCCAGGGGGGCCTCTTCAGACTTTAAAGAGTAAGGGCTGGAGCAAACGAAAGGGATTTCAGATGGTGCCCAAGTTCTGGTGATAGTTGGCTTAGGAGTTACAACAATGTTTGGGGGACACTGGGATTTGGGATGACTTCAAGGTTTGGAATGCACGGTTTTAAGTCCTTCCCCACCAGGGATCTTGCTCGCCCCCTGTTCCTACCTGCTCCTGGACATGGGTATCTCCATGCAACACCACAGCCGGGGCTTTTCCAGTCTCTTCCGGGGGCAGCGACACGTTGAAGCTTAGCACAATTGGGCTCAGCTTGTCCCGGAAGTCGGCCTCATCCTAGCACATGGCAAGAGTCTGGCTATCTGTTGCTGTGCCCACACCCTTTGCTGGAGTCCTGGGGCTGGCTCCAGGAGAACCCTGTACACACCCAGCTCCTCCCATTTTAGCCTGAGCATACTCGAAGGAAGGCCCTGGTGGTGTGGCAGATAGGTCTGGTTTTTTCACCCAGGTCCAGGCTCAGGGTGAGGCTAGCCTGTTGAGAGGCCAGCAGGAGCACCCGGCGGCCCTGAAGGGGCTTCTGTAGGTCCAGCTGCAGCTCTGCCTTTAGATCTGCAGGGCAAGCAGGAAGGATTCAGGTCTCCCTCTAGTGGGACACCCAAATCTCCCTTCCTCCGACCCATGCCACTCACTCAGCTTCTGAGGAATGTTATGTCCTGTGACTCCCACACACATCTGGATGTCAAAGCTGCAAAGATGAGGGCAGGTTTGTGGGTTAGGGCCTCTTAAGGTCCCAAACCCTGCCAAGTCTGTGCCCTCCACCTCCTCACCAGCTGACTGGTGTTTTTGTCGGTTCCAGGACACAGTTCTTCAGTGTGGGATTCAGGAAGTCTTGAACCATCAGGATGGCAGTGGCCATCACCACAGGCTGAGCTCTGATGGGATTGGAGGAGGCTCAGCACTCTGTTCTTCCTGACTCAGCCCCTCTGATGTGGCCCCTCCCCCCTAGCCCGTGCTCACCTGTACACAGCCACCTTGCTAGCCCCATATGCGCCCACAACCAGGTCTACAGGTGGAGGGAGAAAAGTCAAAAGGCGCCATCAGTGTAGGGCAGAGAGCAAGTCCTTATCTTCCAAAAATTCTTCATACCATCAACCCCCTGGAAGTTCAAGTTGTCTTGTAGCCAAACCCAATCATCCCAGGTGTGTACACAAATTAGAGCCCCATCTGGCACCAGGTCAGACACGCACCCCCCAGCCGAGCGTTTCTCCACAAGTGCTCAAAGGCCTATCTTGACTGGCTGGCTGCAACCCACAGTCACCTGGGTATCCGTTGTCGTCGATGTCCACAGCGCCACGAAGGGAGAAGCCAAAGCCAGAGCCTGTGGGGAAGGGGCTGTCCAGGACCTGGGAGGGGCGGGGACTCAGCCCTTCACTCTGACCCAGGTATATCAGCACTTGGCCCTGATCACTGGGACCCCCGTAGGGGGCAGCCACAGCAACATCTGGAAGGAGAAAGCAAGTGTGGCTGTTTGTGATTGAGTCTCCCCAGGGGATTCTGCCAGTGTCTCCAGAGCTGCTTCTCTAGCCCTGTTCTCTAGGTCCTGGAAGACCAAGAAAAGGGTGCAAATCCTCCAGGTACTAACAGATCGTTACAAAGTTCCAACAGTCTTCACTGTCTATCAAGGGAAATGCACTGAGAAGATTCCATTTACTCAGCCCAGTGGTGGCCCAGGACTTTGGTTTTAGTGATCTGGAGGCAGAGGCAGGTGGATCTCTGTGAGTTTGAGGCCAGCCTGATCCAGAGTGAGTTCCAGGACAGCCAGGGCTACACACACACACACACACACACACACACACACACACACACAAAACCTTGTCTCAACAAACAAACAAACAAACAAACAAACAAAATATTCCATTTATTCCTGATAATTGGGTGTTTTATCCTGTTTCCTGTTATTATTGTTAATTTGAGACAGGGTTTTGGTTTTCTAAGAAAAGGTCTCTCTCTCTGTAGCCCTCCTGTTCTGGAATTTGTTATGTTAGACCAGGCTGGCCTTAAATTCTCAAGAGATCTGCCTGCTTTGGCCTCCTTAGTGCTGGGATTAAAGGTGTGTGCCACCATGCTCCTGACACAGGTTGGCATATGTCACACGCTGGCCTCTAGTTCTTTATGTAGCTGAGTCATTTGTTCTGACTTTGAGCTTCTGGTCCTCCTGGCTTTACCTCCGTTGTCTAGGAGGACCGGCATGGGCACTGTCAAACCCGGTCTATCTATGGTGGGCTGGAGCTTCGTGCATGTTAGGCAAGCTCTCTGTAAGCTCAGCCACGTCTCTGCCCTGAGTTCCAGAAGATTCAATAACTGAGCCTAGGCTGAGGTAAAGAACTTCCTAATGCACATGAGGTCCTCCATTCAATCCCCAGTGAGGGGGCGGCGGTAGGCCTGGTACACTGCGGTGTGCATTTGCTCCCAGCACTCAGGAGGCAGAGGCAGGCAGATTTCCGTGAAATCTGGTGTATATATTGAATTCCAGGCCAGCCCAGGCTACATAGTGAGACCCTGTTTCAAAATACAAAACAGAACCGAGAAATAAATAAATAAATACGAACTGAACCCTATTCTCCAGATGTTAACCGTGTAAAACTATCACAGCCACATCACTGGCTCAGTGACACTAAAGACTTTAAGACCTTCCCTGAAAGTGTGTCTTTTAGCATAACCTCATTATATTATTGTATGATCTCTTTGCATAAGACTAAGTTAGATCCATGTCTATGTATCTTAACTGTCCTCCCTTTGTTTTCTGATTTTGTTTTCAGCATGTCTTGTTGTTTTCTAGATCATTGTATACTTGATTCAAATAAAAGTATTTCATCCCAGTCTTCAGGTTGCAGAGGCAGGTGGATCTCTGTGAGTTCAAGGTCAGCCTGGTCTACATAGAGAGTTCCAGGCCAGCTACACCTATACAGGGAGACCTTGTCTCAAAAACACAACCGACAGAGACCTCTGACTACAATGGTATCCTCCAGTCCCATGGCTCCTCTGTCTCCGTCTTTGTCTCACTTGGTCTTCATGAATTTTCTAACCATTTGGTTTGCTGTTCATTTCTTCAGTTTTCTTGCCCCATGGCTAGTTTTGGGGCAGCCTGGCCAGACTTTCTCTGCAGCTAATTCAGCCCAGGGTAGCAGGAAATGCAGAGCAGATGGGGCTCCCACTGTAGCCTTCCTCGGAACCCTTGGGGCTTCTCATCCATCTTGTGGACTTCCTCATAGTACTTCTTTTTAGTTATCTCCCTTCTTCCGGGCTGTCAGCCCACGGCCATCAGTAAGGGATCCATTGCACAGTTTCTTCCTGCTTTCCCCGTGTGACCTTTGAATTAATATCTCCTGCCTCTGGATGGAATGTCTGCATCCACAGGCATTAGAGGGACCCTGCTCAGGCTGACCCCTCCAGTTCTTTGAAATACTACTTTCCTTTGTATCCACACACTCCCCATCCTTCCAAATTAAAGATGACCCTCCCATGGTTCCCATCCCCGTTGCATGATGGCCCTGCTTTTCCTTTCTTAGTCAGATTGAGAAGAGAGCTGTCTGCATTGCCCACCGAGTGCTTCACCTCTATTCATATCCTGCCCCATCCGCTGTGGCCTTCTGCTTTATGTCCCTAAGCTGCCCTTCACTGGCTGGCTGGTTTTTTGAGAGAGGGTTTAATGTATCCCAGACTGCTCTCCAACCTCATCTGTAGCAGAGGATGATGACCTTGGACTTCTGATCCTCCTGCCTCCACTCCTTGAGTGCTGGGATTGCTGGTATGCACCACCATACCTGGTCTTGGTTGGTTCCTGTCACCGCCACCAATGAGCTCATTCTTGCTAAAGCAGTCCCATTTAACTGCTCCTTTCAGGAGGGAGGGTCCCTCAGACCATTCCTTCCTCCTGTTCAAACGTTTTGTGTTTTGAACAAAACTCTGCTTTGAACTCTGCTTTGTGGGCCGCTGATCTCCTGGTCTCTCTCCCATCCATCTGAACATTCTGTCTGTTTCCCAACATCACCTCTGGGTGTTTCCCTAAACGCCTTTACTTCTCCGAGTTCCACACTGGACCTCTTCCTGTTTCACAGCCCCCAGATCCCATTGCTCTCCCAAATTCTCTATCTTGCCCTGGCCTCTTCTCATGGAAGTGGGGGAAGTCAATGATGGCAGTTCTCAGTATTATTTCTGCTTAATATTCCCAAGCCCTTCAAACTCAGCTAGCCCAGAACTGAGCTACAAAGCCCCTGCTCTCGCTCCTGCCCCACTCCCCTTCCTGTCTGACCATATTCCATATTCCATTCCCCACCCAGCACTAAAAGTCCAAGCCCTAAACTCTGTAAAGTCACCTCATCTCTAACTCCATTCTGCATGCAGGGGTCACCATGCTGGCCTCTAGACAACTGTCTCAACTGGATTCCTTGAACTCTGGTACCCACGTTCCACTCAGCAGTCAAGCCTTTTCTAGGCCTAGGTGTCCAAGGTGTTTCTGTGCCTCAGCCTCTCTCACACTGGGATTACAGGTGTACTCCATCATACATGGCGTAAGTCCATCTTTTTGTGAGGGCTTCTAGTCCTCTTATGGCCAAATGCAGCCCCTCTACTCACCATTATAGCCGTCTCGGTTGAGGTCACCCAGGGGTGCAATGGCAGATCCAAATCTCCCATAGAGCTGAGTGCCAGTCAGCAGGAGAGTGGGTGTGCTCAGAGCTTGGGGGCCCTTAGGCTGCAGAAACAAATATACTCGGCCCACCTCGGCCAGCTTGAGGTCTGTCCTGCTCTCCATGTACAGTGGAGCCCCCACCAGTAGATCATGCCGCCTGTGGACCAGATGGGCAAAGTTAGGTACAGCTGAGCAAGGAAGATGCTGGGAATGAGGGCGATTCTTGGGCACCCTTGGGAGAAGATGGTAACTCCCGCCTCTGGCCATTAAAAACCCAACTGGGTAAGGGTGGGACAGTCCCTCTTCTTACCCGTCCCCATTGACGTCAGTGACTGCCACCGAGTGCCCGAAATATGAAGCCAGCTACAAGACGAAGAGCATTTCAGCCTGTGCTTCTGCACTCAGCATCTTCTCTTAGCCATCACTCTCAAATCCCATGAACTAGCTTGGGTGTGTGGGTTTCGGTTCCCTAACCTTGGCCACCCCCACGGGGTTACTGCCCCCACCTGCTCTCCATGCAGCCGGTGCAGGGGCTGGTAGTAGGAGTCCAAAATTTCCACCTGCATGGAGGGACACACCGAAATGTATCTTTCATGTTCCCTCAGGGGGTTCTCACTCTCACTGAGAAAAGGCAGGGCACTAGGGTCAGGGGGCTCGGAATGCCAAGCAGTCAGAGAGCTGCTACTCACCGCTCCTAAGGTCCAGCTCCAAGTGGGGGCACCAAGTATATATTCTGGGGAGAGCAAGGCTCAGCAAATCAGACCCTCAGTATCCACTTACTCAGTTCTCGCACCAGGACCCAGGGGAAATTGTGCGGAGGTTGCTCCTGCCCAGGGCTCCACTCCCTCCCGCCCGCCCCCCCCCCCCACCCACCCCCAATAACTGCATTCCTTGCCTGTAGTGTGCGGATCCCCATCGAACTCGCCCACAGCTACCGAATATCCTGAAGACACAGCACAGTTTAGCAGTTTCCGAGTAAAGGAAGGAGAAAGAGCTCAAGGGTCATGAGTACCGAGGTCATTAGTACAAACTGCCTTGTGCAGCTAGGAGAACTGAGGCGTGCCCGAGATCTCGCTAGAATCCACAGCAAGAAGGGCGAGCCAGTGTGGATGGGAACTGGACATGTGTGGGGAAGAGGCAGGGATAGAGGGCGGGGTGCCTTTGTGCTGGGGTTGCCTAGCTAAGATTGGCATAGAGGCTTGAACAGAGGCAGGACCTGACTCAGGGTTTTGGGAAGCCTAGAAAGGAGCTGCCAGGGTTACCCCGGTAACCGTGGGAATACACTTCGCTGCCGTAGTCATGGGTGAAGCGCTGGTTGGGAACATGCCACAAAAGGGTACCCGGGCGGTACCTCGAGATGATAGTCTCAATTGGAACGCGAGCCAGGAGACCTGGGAAGGGCACAGGGACAGGACTATGGAAGCCCAGAAACATGAGTCTACCCAGACTGCGAGATGGGAGTGGGTTGGATTACTGGGCACATACCTACAAAAAAGTAGCCTCCAGGGGCTCCAAGCACTAGCTCCCCAGCCTGAAAAAGAAGTCCTGGTCGTGAGAGGATCTCCTATGGAACAACCCTAAACCGCTTTAAATCGCTTTCCCAGTCGTTGCCCCCTTTCTCGCACCCCGCCCCAATTCCTCATCCCATTCCTCTTCCCCTTGCCTCCCAAAGGGTGCTCCTCACCAGGCCTCCCCCTTTCCTGGAGCCTTTATGGTATTGCCTGCATGGTATTCTCGTATTCATTTATTTATTTTTTTTTCTTGTTTTTTTTTTTTCGCTTTTTTTTTTCTCGTATTCATTTATTATCATCCTCCACACCCCACCCCGTCTCCTTTTAAGAGCAGTCTCACTTTGAAGCTCAGGCTTGCCTCCAACTTGCTATATAGCTCAGGCTGACCTCAAACTCGCGATCCCCCTGCCTCAATCACCAAGCTGAGCGCTCTTATTTGCTTTTGCCTATGACTTGCCTGGGTCACCGCCAAGCTGAAGCCTGCTTCACAGTGTCGCTTGTCAGTTCCTACAAGAGGCAAGCGGGGGATCAGCCAAGGGTGGAGGCTCCCTGAACTCGCGCTTAAGCCAAGAGTCCTGTGTGGGCAGGCGAAACTATGCAGAACGGGGAGGGCGCGGAGGCGGGGCCCAGGGGGCGTGGTGTACTGGAAGGGCGGGGTTCCCAGAGCACGAGGTTGGTGGTGGTAGTACGGGGTTTGCAGCAACTAGTGGGCAGAGCGAATGGAGGACCAGCACTTACTAAAACCCTTTTCGTAAACGGAGTTCATGGTGTTGTCGCGACAGGGCGAGTACTCTGCGCGAGCCCCGCTTTGGACCTGAGCCAGGAAGCAGCCTCCTACCGGAGTCTTCTCTGCCTCATCGAACTTTTCTAGAACATTCCAGTGCTGCCAGGGGGCACAGGCCTAGAGCAGAGCCACAGGAGAGTGGAGGAAGGGAGCTTATTTGGGCTTCCCCCAACATGTCCCTGCCCTGGACCTGCTTCCCTTTGACCTGTCCTCAGTGCCCACCACAATGACGTCATTCCAGCTGATGACTGATGCCCCAAGTCCTTGCCCGGTCTTGAAGGTATAATAAGTTTGGAAGCTCGAGTTTCGTGTCTCATCCCCTGGAGGGCACAAGAAAAGGTGGAGCTCTGGAGCCCGGCCATCTATTTCCACCTGGCTCCCCCTTTCCTTCCATGCTTGAGACTCACTGAGGTCGAAGAGCAACGGGTTGCACGTGCCGCCACTGGCCTTCCAGGGGCACAGGAACACGCCTCCAGTCTCCTCTTGACTTGCGTTTAGGGCCCTGGGGGCGCCCACCACGATGGACACGCTGTGTAGAAAAGCTGGCTGAGCACAGGTTGTGGTCTTTCTATCCTGCCCAGTGCCCACTACCCCAGCAGTACCTGGAAGGAGGTGTGGCAAAGGAAAAACTGGACCATCTTTCCTCACAGATAGTCCATTAAGACCAACCTCTTCATTTTAGCTGAAAGTGGGCTCTTAGGAAATTAACCTGAGACTAAACCAGTTGGTTTGGTTTGCTTAGGAAGCCTTTAATAATTTCCCGTACCCCCACTCCCTCCCAACAAGAGTCAAACAAAATGTCTGCCTGTCAAACTTGTAGAGAGATCCCTTAGTGAGACCTGGTTAGAAGGGGGAAGGCTGGGGAGAGCTAACTGGGATGTGTGGTGCTGACATGGTTGAGGAGCCTAGCAGATTTCTGTTTAAATCAGGCCCGCCATATGTAAAGTGGCGGTAACTGCAACCAATTCTGCTGTTGGAAGAGGAAATACAATAAAAGTATGAGAGGTATTTAGTGTGCCCTGGCAACATGTCTTTGTAAAAGTGCGTGTGTTAATAAACATACAGGATGCTTATTAAATTGTGTCCATGTGACCAGACTTTGGGGAAAGAAGCAGGAGACAGAGGAAGACAAGACAGGAGTTGAACTGAAACACTCAGGAGCTCTGAAGCCAGGAGGGTTTCATTTGGTTGTTTTTGCTTGATTTGTTTTCAGACAGGCTTTCTCTACATAGCGTTGGCTGTCCCGGAACTCACTGTTTAGACTAGCAGGCTGACGTTGAATTCACAGGGTGCTGCCTACCTCTGCTTTCCATTAAAGGAAATTAAAGGTGATCGGAGTGACACCCAGCTCAGGAGTTCTATTTATTTATTCCGACTGAGTCTTGTTATGTGGCCCTGGCTATTTAACTTGTGGTAGTTCTCCTGCCTCAGCTTTCAAGTACTGTGTTTACAAGCAGGTGCTACCACGCTCAGCTAGAGATGCACTCTTTAGAACCATCAGAATTGAGCCAACCCTAGGTTCCTTCCCCTTCCTGGATAGTCTCTGGATGAAAGCCATCTCAGGAAGGGAACCTGATTTTTGATAAAGTGGCTCTCTTCGGTAGAAGAAATAATTTCTTGCATCTGTCTTTGAGAACAGCCATTCCTATTCCCCAGAGCTGGGCGTTCCAGTGTCCATCTCAATAAGTCACTCAGGATAAACATAGCTACGCAGATGAGCCAGGACTCTCTAATCTTAGCAGTCTGACCTCAAAGCCTGATCCATACTGACTGTTAGTAATCAATTACTTCTTTCCAAACATCTGTAAATTGGAAGGAGATGAGACGTGGAACAGAGGAAAGCAAGGTGTACCGGGTGGGCACTTGTAGCTTTGCCAGTCAGTTTAGGGTGAGGAGGGACGGAAAGCGGGTCACATCACTGATGCTTGGGGAAAAGGGAAAAGAAGCCATCATCTTTTACCTTTTTTGCTCTGTGCTCATCCCCTACCCCCCACCCCATCGCTATCCCTCCGCAGTACCCTCCCTGGAACCTGTCCCTCCCCCCGCACTCCTGACAGGAGCTTCACTCAGACAGACCCTAGAATCAACCTTGCTCAATTAGATACCACAGGAGCAATGTTAGGGGGCAGACCTCTCAATACCCATGTTTCCTTTAGCGCTCACCTCCCATGGTTGTTCTTATGAAAGTCTACTGCAAAGCCAAAGTGGCTGCCATTGGGCCCTGCATAGATGGAGAACTTCACAGAGTCCAGGTTCAAGGCCCAGGCTGGAGGAGCAACACCAGGTCCCAAGAACAGTGGTGTCCACTGTAGAAGCCACAGAGTATGCCATGTGCATGAAGCTCTGGCCATCTTCCTTCTCTCCAAATGTCCTAAACAGGAATGGGCCAGCCTTCTCCCCTTCCCTGAAGTTCCCACCACCGGAAGTTTCAGCTTATCAGACTGGAACTCATGGCTGAGCAGCAGGCATGGCAGAGGGCAATAGCCTCTCGACCACATGGTCTATAGGACTCCTAGGAAGGGGGAGGGTCCACCCTGGGATGGATGCTCCTCCCTTCTCTCCAGGAAAGCTCAACCCTCACCACCACCCCAGTCCTGTTGATTCTGTTTCTCAGCCACGTGCCCTGAGGTCCTCTTTCTCCTTCTCTGTCACTAAGACAGTCCAGCCACCATCCCTCTCTTCCTGGGAAAGTATAACCATGAACTCACTGGCCTGTCTTGCTTCCCCACACAGCTCATAGCTGTATAGCTTCTGCCTCCTCCATGGAGCTGACCATTCTGCTCTTGAACACTGTGACTTGGCCAGAGGGAGAGGAAGGAGTAAGGAAGCTGTGCACCCCTGATAAGACCCACGGCTGTCATCATTTTGAGTAGGACATTTATCCACTTCCTCCCCCAGGAGCCTTTGGGCAGCCTTGGCCAGCGGCATTTGGCCATCGCTTTCCTCAAGTCTCCATCTTGAACCAAGTCTTAGTGCGGTTACACTGGTGCCTTCAGTAGTGGGCAAATGAGTGATGAATGGATCTTGGCCTACGTCCAGGGTGATGAAGAGGCTAAGAGAACATCATTCTGAGGTTCGATGATGTTCACAGTCCCTGAGATTGAACACCAGCTGTTCAGGTAAACAGCTTCGCTCCTTTTTGGTTGAGAGTATCTGAGTAAATGAGTAAAATAAATAAAATAATAAAAAACAGATGATAGATAGATAGATACGTCCAGAATTGATTCTCCTGAGTCCTCAGGTTGGCACCTTGGCATACACGCACATAGGCACAGTACCTGATGGCACTTTTTTGCTGGCTTGAGTACCCGAATCCTTTGAAAGTAAGGGTCCTTTCTGCTGTCCCTTTCTGCTGTGGTCTAGCCCACAGCCCAGCATGTAGTGTTGCTGAAAGGCTGAATCCGAAGTCTTCCTAAGGGATGGAAGGAGCAGACAAAGTGAGGAGGGTCAGATTCTGAGTAGAGAGGTCCTTCTCTATGGATGAGGGTGGGGGACAGTGAGCAGAAGAACACCATTCCCTGCTGGTCTTGCACACTTTTTGCCCCAGAGCAGTGGGATACAGGAACATAACCACACCCTCCTTTAAGTCTTTTTCTCTCCCTTTCTGCCGTGCTAGAGACAGCCCCATGAACACAGGACAAGTGCTCTACCACTGAGCCATGTCCACCAAGCTAGATCTACCTTTATTTCTGATTAATTAACCACTGCCTTATCCCACTTCAACACCCCATCCAACTTTGAGGAACTCCTAACTCCTCCCTTCCTCTCATCCCTCACCTCAGCATATGTTACCCCTCACTAAGCAAAAAGCTCCTTGGATTTTTACTCAGGGCTTTCTTCACTGGTGTATTCCCAGTGCCAAGTTCATGACAGTATGCAGTCGTATACCAGTGTCTGCTGACCCTCTGTCTCCCCACTGTTCCCAGATGGGTGCTTCCTGCATTGCTGGTCTAGTCTGTGTAGACATCACGTGGTAGGCAACAACTTTTGAAAATTGGTTTTCTTCTACCATGTGGTCTCAGGAATTGAACTCCATTGAGCCTCCCCCCCCCCCCGTCCTTGTTCCTTTACCCCCACTCTTTTGTGGCCTCTTTTTAAATCAAGGTCTCATTTAGCCCAGGCTGGCCTAAAACTTCAGATCTTCCAGCCTCCACCTCTAGAGTGCTGAGATTCCAGGAATGCCACCACTAACCCTGGTTTACGCACTGGAGTCGATTCTGTTTTGTTGTTTTTCAAGACAAGATTGCTCAGTATAGCCCTGGCTATCCTGACACTCTGTAGACCATGTTAACCTCAAACTCAGAGATCTGCCAGCCTCTGCTTCCCAAGTGCTGGGATTAAAAGTGTGCACCACAGTGGCAGGCTTATTTTTTATTTTCTTTAAACAAACAAACAAACAAACAAACATGTATTATTCATGTGTGTATGCTTATCTGCATCATGTGTGTACAAGTGTCACAGAGGCCAGAGGGTTTGGGGTCTGGAGTTACATACAGTTGTTAACTGCCTGATGTGGATGCCAAGAATTGAATCCAGGTCCTTTGCAAGAGCAGTAAATCCTCTTAACTGCTGTCTCTCTAGTTCCATGCACTGGAGTTTTAGAAAACAACTTCTATTGTTTGAGGTATAAAAGCTACAAAGACAAGAGTCAAAGATTTCAAGTTAGGCCAGAGCCCGTTAATCTCAGGGGTTGTGGGGGAGGAGACAGCAAGTAAGCCTTGCAAAACAGAAATTAGGAAGCAGCTCTAGAAAATGGATACTACTTGGACTATTTCAGGAAGACAAAAAGTAGCCTCAGAAGAGTTCTGGGTACACTGTCCATGGGTAGAATGCCAACAGGCAGCAAAAGCAGGAGTCAAACACAAGTTGCTTTGTCTTGTTGACATTGCGAATAACACAAGCAACCAGAGCAGGAGACCAGAGCTCAGGAATCACACGGAGTAAGTAGAGGGCTAAGTGAAGAGTCTTTAAAGGGCCAGGTGGGGTACAAGGGCAGGAAAGGCAGGCAGAAACTCACATCGCTGAAGGGAACTTGAATGCCACGCTGAGGAATTTGAACATCCATTTATCGGAGATGGAATGTCCTAAAGATTATCTTATTTGAGACAGGGTTTCACTCTGCAGACCAGGCTGGTCTGGAATTCGAAGAGATCTGCTTGCCGTTATTCCCTGGGTGCTGGGGTTAAAGGTGTGTGTTAACGTGGCCAGCTGTGTAAAGATGTTAGGAAGCCATAGATGGAATCACCAGGTCTAGCCAGAAGGCTCGAGAGCAGCAGAGGGCTGCAGGCTTGATGGGGAGACTTCCATCCTCCTTGCACAAGGTGGTAGGAGAACCAGCTGCACAGGCCTGCTAGCATCCAAGTACAAGATAAAATTAGGAAAGAGATTGTGCTGGCTAGTTTTGTCAACTTGACACAAGCTAAAGTCATCTAAGAGGAAGAAACCTCAATTAAGAAAATGCTTCCCTCAAAAACAAACGAACAAACAAAAAACAAAATGTTTTCCCCCTCCAAAAAAAAAAAAAAAAAAAAAAAAGACAAACAGAAAGAAAGAAAATGTCTCCATAAAGATTGCGTTGTAGGAGGCAAGGGCCCAGCCCATTGTGGGTGGTGCCATCCTTGGGCTGGTGGTCCTGGGTTCTACAAGCTGGCTGAGCAAACCACGAGGAGCAGGCCAGTAAGCAGCACCCTTTTATGGCTTCTGCATCAGCTCCTGCCTCCAGGTTCCAGCCCTGAGTGACTTCCTTTGGTAATGAACTATGATGTGGAAGTATAAGCTGAAAACCCTTCCCTTCTAACTTGGTCATGGCACTTATCGCTGCAGTAGACATCTTAAGACGGACAGATTCAATGAACTGTGTTCCAATTTAGAATATAACACTGGCTGCCTGTGGCTACAAGGAGTGGAGAAAGACCTTGTGTTAAGACTAGCTGTGTAGGGCAGAATTCTGGGTTAAAGGTGGTGATGCCTGAACCAGGTACTGGTGGTAAGAGTAAGACAGCAGAGCTGGGCATAGTGACACAAGACTGTGATCCAGCAATTGGGAGGAAGATGACAGACACACCAAGTTTGAAGTGAGCTAGAGCCTTACACCAACACACCAAGGCCATGCAAGGTAACAAAAAAAAAAGAGAGAAACAGCAGCTAAGTACACAATCAGTAGCCAGAAGTGGCCAAAGGTACTCCAAAGGCTTGGTCCCTGGCTGGCTGATAGGGCAACCTGGGGTGGGAGGATTGCATTGCTTTGGTGCCAGAACTGGGTTATCTTGCTGCTGGAAGTGGGTTGAGGACTGGCAGGCAATATCCCAGTTTTCCTATTCCATCAGTCTGTGGGCCCAGAATCCCTCAAGGAACCCAGTTCTGTCTAGGCATCATTTAATCAACAACCACCAAGCATCTATGATGGCTTGGCATTGAGCCAGGTAATGGAATGCTTAGAGGTGGCTTTTTTTGTCCGTTTTTAAGGAGATATACGAGTTAGCTTGCTAGGCTGGTGAGATGGCTCAGTGGTAAAGAACACTGGCTGTTCTTTCTGAGGTCCTGAGTTCAATCACAGGGTGATGCATGACCATCTACAAAGGGATCTGATGCCCTCTTCTGGCATGTAGGTATACATGCAGACAGGAGCATCCCTACAGAAAAAAAAAAAAAAAAAAAAAAAAAAAAAAAAAAAAAAGAACAAAGAAAAAAAAAAAAAGAAAAAAAAAAAGCAGCTTGTCCTCTTGGTGCTTACAATTTTACTTGAAGTACTGAACGTAAGATGAATGACACCTGGGTTCTGAAAAGCTGCTAAGCTTACATGGGGCAGGGGGTTAGATTCTAGCCAGGGATGCCAGCTAGGAAAAAGCTGCAATAACCAGATGAGTTGGTATGGGTGAGGTGGCGTTTTCTGTGGCAACAAGAATAGAAACAGTTGAGAAGTCCTGGATTAGTCATCAAGGGTGTAAGAGGGAGTACTTTCACGTTTCAAGACTAGATGGCTGAGCCCTTATCAGAACAAGACAACTGACTTCACAGAGCAGTCAATGCAGCCCTTCCTTGCCACCTCCCTTGCTCTCAGAAACACTTTTCACTTCCTAACACTGGACACAGACGTTTGGTATTTTAAGCACAGTTCTGAGCACTTAGCTTTAGAAGCTAGAGAGCAAACTGCATCAAAACAAAGGAGGAGACAGACATCGCACAGCTCTGACAGACTGAGGAAGAGGGAAATCTATCATTAGACACCTTCCTTGCCAGCTCTCCCTGCCCCTCCTGATGTGACCTCCTGGTGTGGATGAAGACTTTTGCCGGCTTCAGGTTTACAGGCCAGGCAGAAGCACTCCATTACTGTGGTAGTCAAGAGTTGAAGATGGTAACTGGTAATACAGTTTCACCTGGAGGTCAAAGGCTAGGCAGATGAATCTTATAATTTCACTGCTCTTAAAAAAACAGTGCACATTCCCAGTCACCTGCCTAAGACTGGAAACACATGCAGCGGTCTCCCTCTTAAGGTAAATTAATCCTGATCCTTGGGTATCCTGAGCTCTCAGAACAATTTTCAACATTTCAAGCTGGCCTAGAGGGTTATTATTTGTGTCCAACAGGACACTGTTTACAACCCACACCCCCACCTGTCCCAGCCCATGCAGCAGCAATCAGAACAGACTCACTAAGTTTCCACAAAGCACTGGTTTATTAGAAAGTTCCTCCCCTCATTTTACAGCATATATATATATATCTATCATATGTGATAAAGTTAAATACAATCTGTTATGCTTGTATGTAAGCTCAGGTTATTTTGTTTTTCCTTTTTTGTTGTTGTTGTTGTTGTTGAAGTTTTAAAACCACTATTCTGAAAGTTAAAGAAAACTGCCTCCAGGAAGGCGGAGGTGGCCAGGGCATGGCTCCATCTACAACCTAATGGGAAGCAGCATGAAATGTTAATACTGTTTTATTTAAATATTTACACGGGCTGAAAGTAAGAAGAACCAGTCCCTTCACTTCAAATAGATGCCATTTTTCTAGGGCTAGTTACCAAAAAAGTGATACTTGTAAATCAACAAGGAGCACAAAGGCAGGAGGGGCTCAGCCAAGGACGTGCTTCATTTGCCCAGCACTTGCTTCTCTAACAAAGCCCATTCCTTCGGGGATTTGAGAAGGCAGGAACAGAGAACCCTGGTCTAGGCAAGTAGGGTTTATGTCAGTTGACTGCTTAACCAGTTCTAGTCACAAGAAGAGCACTAACAGAGATGAGACCTGCATTACAAGCACCTTTGGGTCATGGTAAGGAGGGCTGAAAGCCTGAGGGAAGGCCAAAGGGGAGAGGGATGGATGGACTTCTGGTCAGTGATATGGGAGAGAAGAAGAAATCGAGATGGGCAGATGGCAGAGAACTGCGAAGCCAAAAATCTTGAACTACCTATAAATGTGCTCACCTCTCAACATAGGAGAAAACTGTCCCAACTCTATTATCCTCTGGTCTACTTCTATTTTAGTTTCTAGCCAACCCAAAAGGCACATTTAAAAAATTGTCAGAGGGGGCTAAATACTAGGAAGGCAAATGAGACTGCCTGGAACAAGGTACCCAGGGAAACCAAAGGGTCCCTCTTCCCAGACAATCACCAAGTGTCACTGCTTCCAGAGAATAAAGCTGTTGAACCAACCCTCCCCTCCACCATGGAGCCCACTGCAACTGAGCATCCTCCTGACACCAGCAGCTGCCTGGTGTCCGAGCCAGCCACTACTGCAAGTCATTTAACACTTGTCCCAGAAAAAAAAAAGTTAACATTTTTATAGTTCATAACTTCAAAAAATACAGGAGGTTGATAAAATATACATGCTTAGTCATTTTTGCATCTAGCAGAAAACAAACAAATACTTTATTTTTTCTTTTTTATTTTATAACCTTTAAAGTTTCTTAATTCAACTAGGGCAAACATATTTACAGAAAGCCACCAGAACAAGGATCACTTAAAGAGCTGGATGTAAAAAATATTATTGCAGTATACTACAAATACGGAACCTTTTTAATATGAGCTACAAAAAGCAGCATTTATGTTTATAGAGTTCAGTGCAATTTTACATTAAAAAATCCTATAAATTAAGAAGAAAACATCAACATAACAGAAGAAAATATATCCTTCAGACACGAGCTCCTTTCTGGGAAGCACATGGGTGACCCTATGTTCAGCATAGCTTCTACTCATGACAGGATCTTCTTTTCTGGGATATGTAGATGCCTCTTCTGGGATGAGGGGCATGAGGACAATAGTGCCAAATGCATGGCTCTGTTTGTAAGGAAAATGAATCAAATTGCAGCCTGAGTTGCTTTTGGTTCTAGGTTAGACTCCCTCTTCCACCTCACCTGGGATAACGTGTCACAAAGGGATAGTCAAAGACACTGCCGAAAAGCGGTGGAGTTTTCACCACTGGAGAGACAGCCTGGCCTTCCTTGTGGCACTGAGAAGGCAGGACCAGATGGGCCCATGGCAAGTGCTTTGGTGACAACCCATTAGAGGAGGAAAATGTTTGAACTTACAGAGGGGAAGTGCAGAGGATCAGAAAGTAGAGGAAGGAGGAGTACTTGACAGTCTGGACATGTTGCTGCAGAGGAGTGTGGGTAGCACTTACTGGTGTTCCCTAGCTTAGAAACACAGGAGGGAGGGACTAATAGAAAGGGGGAAATATCCCTGATAGTAAACCCAAAGCAAACCTCAAATCTAAATCCATCCCTGCAAGCCAAAACTCATTTCTTTGGCTGTCAAGACACTGCCCGTTCCAGCTTTTACTTGCTGGTATAAATGGCTCAACACCCCCAAGGGAAGAATAGGTCACCTTCCCTGGCTCAACATAGGATTCTGACTCCCCAACTCAAGTCCCATGGCTGGGAGGGTGCTGCAGGTCCTGACCTGAGAAGATGGGGTGAAGCAGTGGGTGAAGATGCAGGGCAGTGGCAGCTGCCGCAGCAGGCCGTGGAGCAAGCAGGGTAGGGTAGAGGGCAGCGTGTGGGACAGGATGAAAGGTGAAAGGCCCAGGATGGATAGCCGAAGCAGGAATTATATGGATAGGATGGCTAGCAAGAAAGGTGGCAGGGTGGCCAGGGATAATTGAGTGAGTGAGATGGGACAAGGAGATCGGGGCTAGATGGGGCTGGGGAATATGGTGTACTTGGGCAAGTGGCTGAGGGTGAGGGTGGGGGTGAATGCCAATGGCAGCAGCGGCAGCTGCAGCATGGTGTTGTAGGATGGCATGCTGAACAGTTGTGATGGAGGTGGCAGAGGCTGTGGCTGGCTGCTGAATATGGATGGGCTGCAGGGCTGGTGTGGCTGGAGCTAGGGCGGTTGAGGCTGGAAAGGCCTTTACTTGTTTGGCCAGAAGTTGCTGCTGGATGTGTTGCTGTGCAGCCTGCTGGAGTTTGCTGTACTTCTCCATCTCCTCAGGGGTGAAGGTGATGGGTTGGCTTTCTAGAGGAGCCAAAGAAGCATCTTCAGTCCCATCTGTGGATTCAATGCTAGGTTCCCCGCTGGGAGGTGCATAATTGGGGAAGTGCTCAAGGTCTGGGGCTATAGGCAGCAAGCTGGATTCCACAGGGCCTGGTTGACTGCCACTATCCAGAGACTCCAGAGTATCCCCATCACTGGGGTCAGGGAGGTAGTTATGGGAGATGGCTGGTTCCCCAGGGTAGCAGTCAGTGTGTGCTGGGGTGCCTAGTGGAGCCATAGAGTGATCAGCAGTAGCTTCTTCAGACTTTGGCTCTTCTGGGGGAGGGTGTGATAAGGGACCAGATGTTTCCTCTGAGGAGAACTGATGCCCAAATGGAACATCACTACTCCTTGGGGACCCTTCTTCTGGCTCTGAATGTTCCTGCTCTTCACCCCTTTCCAAGCCAGACTCTTCACATTTCTTATTGGACTTCCGGGTAGCTGGAAGCTTTCCTATCATTGGAAGAACAGGCTTATTACCAAGAGATGGGGGGAGCTTAGGCCCAAAGTAACCTTGTGGTGGGTTCTTGTACTTGAGCCCTGCCTTATTAGGGGTGGCCAGCACCTCCTCACACACACTGGGTTTCCTCTCCACTTTCCTGGACTGGATCTTTTCTAGCAGCAGTCTGGCAGTAACAGAATTCTTATCTTCAGGACTACAGTCACTTTCTGACCCCCTTCCTGTGCCAGTATTGCTATTCTGGGAGGGCAGGCCTGCTCCTTTACTGTCATCTCCTCTGCCATCTTCTTTCTTTCCAGGACCTTCTCCCCGACCTGATCGGAAATAGTGGGGAGATTGAGATCGGTAGATCTTTGAACGAATGAAATCCCGGCGGCCAGAGCGCCTTTCCTCTGGGCTCTCGTGACCCCACGATCCCTTTCTGGAGCCTGATCTCTGAGATGGGCTCCTGGTGCTGCGGCTCCGGTCCCGGCTATAGCTTCGGCTTCGCTGCCAGCTATGGGCTGTGGTGCTGCGACTTCTCCTCTTGCTTCGACTGCGACTACAGCTGCTACTGCGGCTTCGACCCCGCGATCTTGATCGTTCCCTTGTATGACTCCGAGATCGGCTTCGGGACTGGCTGCAACTGAGACTATAGTCATCATCAGATGAGGAGTATTTGTGTCGTTTGGACCTGTGTTTGGAGCTGGCATAGTCTGAATCGTCTGAATCATGAGAGCGCTTAGAGTGCCTTCGTGATCGGTCACTATAGTCACTGTAGCTATCATCAGAGTAACTGTGCTGTCTACTATAGCAGCTCTGGTCTGAAGAAGCGTCAGAACTGCTTGAATAAGAACGCCGGGAGGAACGATGTGAAGAATGGCGCCGGTCAGATCGAGAGCGGCTACGAGAATGCTCACTACCAGAGTCTTCATCTTCCTCCTCTTCCTCCTCCTCCTCCTCTTCTTCCTCCTCCTCCTCACTGTACTGGGATGGGGACTTCTGGTGCAGTCTGTGTGAAGAAGCATCATCACTATCCTCATCTCCACTACTGGGTTGGCTCCGATGGCTAGAGCGGCTGCTACGTTTGGTGCTAGCTCTCCGCTGGCAGGAAGAAGTTGGCGGTTCACCTTTGTGTTTCCTCCCACCGTGATCTTGGACACTGCTACCACCTCCACCATCATCCTTCTTGCCACTGTTTCCTTCTTCAGCAGGAAGGGATCCCCGCTGGGAATCATCTTTAGCTCGGCGCCGTCTTCTTGGTGGTGCAGGGCTGCCACTTCCAGGAGGTTCTGGTTTGGGTCCTCGTTCAGAATCCGCTGTGGCTGATGATTTGTTCTTCTTTCGTTTTCGTTTCTTGCGCTTCTTAGATTTCTCCCCAGACTCCACCTTAGAACTCTTCTCTTCCATGTCAGCCTTGTGTTTACGTTTGTGTTTACTGGATTTTTTGTGTTTCTTTTTCTTTTTGTGTCTGTGAGACTTGCCTGATGGTTCTTTCTTGCTAGGATGGCTTCTTCCGGTGTCTTCAGTTTCTGATGCATGGTTACCCCCAGGCTCCTGCTTGTTCAGGCTACTACAGCCAGCCCCTGAAGCAGGTTCATCCACTCTGCCTTCTGAAGCAAGCACTACATTCTGCTCCCCCTCCTTGCTTTTACTCGGTTCTCCAGGATCAAGACTCTGGAGCTGATCCTTTGAGGAGCCTCCGACATCTTTTGGCTTTTCTGTCCCTTTAGCTTTAGCATCTTTGTTTCTTGAAAGTTTAAAGTCAAAGTATAAAGGATTACAACTGTAGGAGATGGAAGGCTCTGCTTTGGTGAAAATGAGTAGTTCTGATGGCCACTGGAGGGCGGTGCTCTCATCCTTGCTCAAAACTGGGAAGAACGGACCGGTGGGATGCTTGGGTCCCTGGCCTGCTTTTGCAGCTGGGGTGGCCTGAGAAGTTTCTTTAGGATTGGATTCACATACCTGGCTCTCTGAAGTCTCCCTACTCTCACTTACCTCACCTTCAGCCCCTCCGGAGCCTTTCTTTGTTTCAGTTTTGCCTCCAGGCTCTGAAGGCCCAGCCATAGTGGCTTCCTTTTGAGGCTCTGAAACTTCACTAACTGTTTTTTCTGCTCCTTGGCTTGCTGCTGACTTACTGCAACCTTTAGGTTTGGGAGAACTACTTTTCCTGTTCTCTGGGGCATTCTTTGAGTGTGTACTATGATCACCTTCCATTTGTTCACTAGCTCTCATAAAGAGTAAGAAGGGGAAATTAGGTTTGACCTTGCAGTGTGCTGGGGGGATGTAGTGGTAATATTCTGGTTCTGTAGTCCCCGTTCCTTCTTCCCGCTTCATCTTTTTCAATTTGGACAGTGTTGAGGCAAGGGACCCTCCATCCTGAGGGTCTTCATCTTCTTTCTTTCCATCAAGATTACCAGTGCCATCAGCATCTCCCACCTTCTGCACTCCTTGGTCAGAACTCTTCTCATCAGCCTTTGTTCCATCTTCAGAGGTCCCTTCTTCTGCATGGTCCTTGAAAACGGATGCTATTGATTCAAGTTTGACAGGAGCTTTCTTGGCAAAGGAAAATGACACCCCCAATTTCTGCAGTGGGGGTCCCAGATTATTCTTAATGCCAAAGCTGATACCTTGGGAGGCTAACCCAGGAGTCTGGGACAGTCCAGTGGTATTAGTGATCTGTACTGATGTGAAGGGGCCCCCTTTATCTGTGGAGAAGTCAGATCCAAAGCCACAAGAAGAAACAGCACTGGCACCACTGTTGGTTGACGACTCGTCTTTATCCTCCTCGCCACCGTCTTCGTCTACAGCCACCGTGGTTGGTCGGAACATGGGCCCGCTTCCGGGTGCACTATACAGTGGTTGAGAAAGTGAGAGAACAAAAGAGAGGATTTGAGTTATAGATCTTATAAAATACTCGTCGTCTTTGTCCTTCCACTCATCATAGGTCGGTCTCAAAGATGCAGAATGGCTGTCCCTAGCAATGTGCTGATGAATGGAACTTAGTGAACAGAGGAGAGGTAGGCAAAGTTTCATTTTATTTAAGTACCAGGCTAATTCCCAAGGCCAGCTAGCTATTGCTATCCTTTTAAGTTATTTGTCCTACAAAAAGGATTATCTCACAACTCAGGTTTGGTTTTGTTTTTTCAAGTTTTTTTCGAGACAAGAGTTCTCTGTGTAGCCCTGGCTGTCCTCAAACTCAGAAATCCGCCTGCCTCTGCCTCCCAGGTGCTGGGACTAAAGGCGTGCCCACCCCCGCCGGGCTACAGCTCAAGTTCTTTACCAACACCATCTCACAGTTCTTTAATCTGTTACCAAGCTTTTATTTTTTTAATTTTTAAAATTAAAATAGTTTTCTTTGGGGCTGATGAGATGGCTCAGTGTTTAAGAGCACTGGCTGTTCTTTCAAAGGTCCTGAGTTCAATTCCCAGCAACCACATGGTGGCTCACAAACATTTATAAAGGGATCTGATGCCCTCTGGCATGCAAGTGTGCATGCAGACAGAGCAAGTCATGAATTGGAGCAATCATGTATTCAAAAAATTTTTCCTTTTCATTTCATTTTATGTACACATTTTGCTTTTATGTATGTCTGTATACTACATGTATGCATTGTCTTTGGAAGTCAGAAGAGGACATTAGATCCCCTGGGACTGGAGTTACAAAAGATTGTGAACTAGACATTGAATCCTGGTTCTCTGGAAGAGCATCTAGGGCTCTTTAACCACTGAGCAACCTCTCTAGGCCCTCCACTTTCAAAACTACATGTATTTATTTAGTGTGAGTGTGTGTGAGAGTGAGTGAGAGAGGGGGGTGGGAGGAGCAGACAGACAGACACAGGTGGGTACATGACACTGGATTGTACTTTACCACACACATGTATACACCTACACAGAGAGAGGCTACATGATAATAAAGTTTAGTTTATAAGTTGACACACCAAGAGATTAACAGTAAGAGGAGTTATAACAGTGTACCATAATGCACACTATGGAATGTGGACTTTGTCTTCCCATCAATGGACAGGGAGCATGGACATAGTGAATAAAGGGATGATTCATCTTTCAGGCATTGTAACACACAGCTTAAATTTATTAATAATTCTATAATTTTCTTTTTAATGCATTTCTTTTTTAAAATGTATTTTTGTTACATTTTATTAGTTGTGTGTGTGTGAATGTATGGATGTTGGACAATGATGTGTAGAGCTGGTCCTCTCCTTCTGCTGTATGGGGTCCGGGACTCGATGAGGCTTTCAGGCTTGGCTGTTTACTTGCTGAGCCATGCTGTTGACCCTGCTGAACTGCAGACACTATTATACTGTAGGGCGCTCAGAATGATGTCTGTAACAAGCAGCCTCCAATGTCCCACAACAGAGCTACTACGGTGCTTTAAAGCCAGTGTTTACTGACTATCTTGCTTTGCATGGACTATCTAGGCACTTCCTGAAGTCTGAACTCAGTAACTAAAGACAATTAGTTAGATATTCACTAGCTGTGGGCTGTATTCAACTTGGGGCCAAAAAATTCAGATACCGTGGTATCTAAATTTTGTTGTATGTGCTGTTGCTGTTCAAAGATGGAATCCAAGCAGACATAGATAGTAAGACATATTTATATTGTGTCATAGTCTACCTCCTATCAATGAACAAATGATGTTACATGTATAGGACCCAGTATACTGGGCCAAACCAGTGACCTACATACCTATTGTTCCTACTTGGTCACCTTTTAACTGCTAATTTATAAAATGAGAGCTAAAAGTTGCTTCTGAAGAAAAACAAGTGCTATAATATGTCCTGAACCAGAAGGTAGCCCGATACACATCTTTCAGAGAGATATCTTTAGAACATGTCCAAGAAAGATGCATTTACTATAGAAAAAGTTACAAATTGGGCTGGTGAGATGGTTCAGCAGGTAAAGGGTGGCCATAGAAGCTTAGTGACCTGAGTTTACTCCCTAGATTCCATGGAAACAGATAAACATGTAGATTTTATGTGGACTGCACAGAGTTGTCCTCTGTCATCCACATACACCATAGCACATGAATCCATGTATAAACACAGTAAGCAAATGCAGTTTGTAAATTTGTCAGATGCCGGGCGGTGGTGGTGCATGCCTTTAATCCCAGCACTTGGGAGGCAGAGGCAGGTGGATTTCTGAGTTCGAGACCAGCCTGGTCTACAGAGTGAGTTCCAGGACAGCCAGGGCTACAAAGAGAAACCCTGTCTCGGAAAAAAAAAAAAAAAAGAAAGAAAGAAACTGCAACCAAGCATGGCAGCACATGCCTCTGATTCCAGGACTCTCCAAGCAGAGGCAGGAGGATCTCTGAGTTTGAGGCCAGCCTAGTCTACACAGTAAGTTCCAAGAGAGCCAGGGTTACACAGAAAAACCCTGTCCCAAAACCAAACCAAAACAACCAAACCAAAACAAAAAACTCACAAAAAATCCCAAAAAACAAACAAACAAACAAAAAACCCCAAACAAAACATCCCCCCCTAAAAAAAATCAAAAGAAAGAAAAGGAAAAAAAAATTGCAATCATGTTATAAGTGGTTTAATTCAATGTTAGAGTTCATAGTTTGTTTAAGTACTTTTTTCCCTCTAATTCCCACTTATCTTTGGTTCCTTTTCAATATGGAAAAACACAAAACCAAAACCAAACAAATTAAACACAAAATGAAAATCTGAAGTATAGGCTAAGACCAAACCAAGAAATGAGGGGAATGGCAAAGCAAATATTCTCTCCTCTGGAGATTGACCCAAACACGTAGGTGTACACATATTCCCCACGCCAGGACACTTTTGGAGGCAGAACAGAAAGGTTTCAGAAGCCAAGGCTCTGTCTCATACTCTTCCTCGTCTTTTGTTTGTTTTCCCGTGTAGTCCTGGCTGTCCTAGAGCTCACTCTGTATACCAGCATGGTTTCGAACCTCTAGAGATCTGCCTGTCTCTGCCTACCAAGTACTAGGATTAAAGGCATGTAACCACCACTGCCTGGCCCCCTCACTTTCAATGTGTGTCTTTTATTTTTCCTGATGGTGAAGATGGAACTTGGATCCTTTAAAGAGGTGCTCTATCCTGCCCTACACCCAATAAACTCTTTTTTGTTTTGAGATAAGGTTTCTCCGTATAGCCCTAGCTAAACCCTTTTAATAATAAAACTTTTTTTTTTTAAGTTTTTGTTTTGTTTTTGAGATGATGAAACTCATTATATAGGCCAATTTGGTTTCATATTCACAGAGATCGACCCATCTCTACTTCCAGAGTGCTGAGATTAGAGCATACACAATTACACCCACTAACTGTAGAGTTAAAAAGTTTAAAAGGCAGTGATAATACTTGACTCAGAAAACATGCGCTAGGATGTTGTAGTGGTAAACTAGAGTGCTGTGCTTTTCAACACAGGTGTTCTGGAGAACTTGTAACAGAAACAATGACGTTATTTACTTATCACTCAGTCCCAATGTGGCTGTAGGCATCAATATGGCTGAGGCATCTTTTAGTTGTGTCTAATGGAGTAAGCCAGTCACTCTTCAGGACAACTCCAAGGAGTTCTCCACTTCATTCCTTTCTCCTTTTTCTTTTCAGACAGATTCTCAGGTGTCTCAGGATGACTTCAGACTCATTACACAACCAAGCATTGCCCTGCACTTCTGGTCAACCTGCCTCTACTTCCTGAGTGCTGGGATTACAGGTATGTGCCACCATTCTTCTGTGGTACTGCAGAATCAAACCTAGGGTTTTATATATCCTTATGTAAAGTACTAAGATATACACCCAGCCCAATTAGAAAACTTGTTTTAGAGCTTTTACTTTATTTTTACATATGAGCATTCTGTACTGCATGTACACCTGCACGCCAGAAGAGGGCAATAGATTCCTTCATAGATGGTTGTGAGCCACCATGTGGGTGCTGGAAACTGAACCGGACCTCTAGAAGAGCAGTCAGTGCTCATAACTGCTGAGACACCTCTCCACAGCCATTTCCCACCACCAAATTTAAACATTTTTAAGATATACATTTTTTGAGATCAGGTCTCATCAGGTCCACATTGGCTTTAATCTTAGCAATTCTCTTGCCTCAGACTCCTAAGTGCTAGGATTATAGGCATGAGCTACTATACCCAGTGTTTGAATTATAATTTTAAATCTGTAAGTTTAAATCTTTTTTTTTTTTAAGATTTATTTTATTTATATGAGTACACTATAGTTGTCTTCAGACACACCAGAAGAAGGCATTGGATCCCATTACAGATGGTTGTGAGCCACCATGTGGTTGCTGGAAATTGAATTCAGGACCTCTGAAAGAGCAGTCAGTGCTCTTAACTACTGAGCCACCTCTCCAGCACTGTAAGTTTAAATCTAAAGGATTCTATTTATCTACAGAACATTCCAGACATGAAATTTCCCTACCATTCAGCTTGTTTTCTTTGCTCTGCCAACTCATGGAGCCGCCGAAGGGCTTTTTCTTGTTTCTTCTCATCTTTGCGGGATCTTGAAGAGACATTTCGGGCAAACTCTCTCTGCTTGAGATCTTTTAGTCTCTGAGTTAATAGAAAGAAAGAAACGGAAGGTGAGCAATTTTAATGAACACACAGTTGTGAAGGCAAAGCCTTTCTAATATTTAACCTGAACCAATGTTCTAACACGGGCATGGAATCCACTATTGTATTTAGATGGTTCTCAGAAACAAAATGGCTGATTACTTTGAGCATGACACTTCGATTATGGGCATTTGTAATTAGGACAGCAAGTCATTTGCCTTATTGTACAAACAAAATGATTTCAGAAGCAACACGCAAATTTTAGACTATTGGGAAGAAAGAAAAGAGACCAATCACCTGCTCTTCCAGGATGCAGAACCAGACAAACACATGTGAGATAAATCGTAGTAACACAGGCCAAAGTGAACAGAAAGGGGTTAGGCTGGTACAGAAATTTACCCAAGGTGTAAGATCTAAAAAAGCAATGTACAGCTTACATGGGAGGTTATCAGAATCAGAGTAAACAGAAATACTTTCTTTACCCACCATAAAAGTGTGGGGGTTTTGTCTGGTTTTAGTGATAACAGAGGTTTCCTATAATTATTAAAGTCTAGAGAGGTCTTCCAACCCTGGCATGTTCAGAACTCAGCCTGACCACTTTCATCCAGCCTGTCTGCTAAAATGGAAAAAATTATGTAGCTTTCCATTCCTTCATAGTCCTGAGAGGAACACCAGGGAAGAAGGAGAACACAGGAAAGTAGAAGATTCTGTTACTTAAAATTCAAGTAACAGAATGGGCCTTTTGTTTTCAGAAGCTACTGTGTAATTTTCCTCCAAACAAAAGAAAACAAAAACCAAAGAACTGTCATGAGACAGGCTGGTGACAGAGTCTGACATACCCATCTGCAATGAAGACAGTGCACCACACTCCAGAACATGAGAAGTGAAGGCAAGGCCTACCCATCAGCCTGTGCTCTCCCAACAGCTTAAGACAAGGGAGCTGACCCAATATAAAGTGGACATTGCTTTAGAAAGGCATGGTGTTCAACAGACAGAGGAATTTTCTTACCTAATATTTATGAAATGTGCTTCAAATCTTTTGGAATTGGGAGGGGAAAAGGAAGAAAGACACATACACACAAAAAGATATACAGCTAAAGACACTATAGAAAAACTCACTCTTGTGATCTGGGCTCCCAAATTAGAAGGATTTGCTCTCAAAACATCAGCTGAAAACGTGACATCACAGAGAAAAAAAGTAAAAAATAAAACAAGAGTGGAAGAGAAAAAAATAAAGCAAGCATTACTACATAAGCTCTCAGTGGGTCTACAAATGATATACTCAACCACCAGGGACAAAAGCAGCCACGCAGCAAGGGCTAAGGGGAAGCAAGAGTGGAAACACACACATGTACACACACACATGTACACGTACACGTACACGCACACGCGCGCGCGCGCACACACACACACAGACACAGAGTAATCATGTCTAGATAAATAAAACCACCATTTTTCTGTAATAAATTCCATTTCCTCAAGAGAAATGGTCAGAGAACTTCAGGAAAGACTGCTACTGTCTAAAAACAGTGAGTGAGGCTGTACCCATTCATGTTTAGTTTAGAGAACTTCAACAAATCACCAGCTAACAAAGCTGGTGCCGGCATAGGCCCCATACAGATTTAGATTTTTATAAACTCAAGTCATTCCCAACCTCTTTTGGTACTAAGCTCACTATTGAACCATCTATATCCCCAACCCTCTGTTACTTTTAGAGAAGGCCTCACTGAGCTGCCTGGACTCATCTTAGTCTGTGGCCCAGGCAGGCCTTGAACTTCTGACGCAGCCTTCCAAGTAGCTGGGATTACACATCTACACCACCAGGCTCAGTAAGGATCAACTATCTTAAGAAGTATGAATTTCAACATTTTTCTTTTGAGAGGAATGGGGCAGAAAGGATCCACTGTGACTATTATGCCATTTTTTTTTATGGATAAATATTTTTTTCTCCTTCCTAAACACTTAATAGGCACTCTTATCAAAATTTAAATAGAATGCAATGTTTTTCTCATATCTCCCTACACCCCTCCATCACGTTCTTCTATGTGCATCTCACACAAGACAGGCATTTGTTGAACTATAGGACATTGTTAAAAAAAATCATTTTCATCAAAGCCTGAAGTCTCCAGATTGTGTCAAACAAGGATTAGGTTTTTTTCTTCCTCTCCCTTTCTTTTGTTGGTCTTTGAAACAAGGTCTCATTGTATAGCCCTTGGCTGGCCTAGAACTAAGAGAGAACCACTTGCCTCTGCCTTGTGAGTACAGGGATTAAACGGGTGGACCATCACGCCTAGCTCTATTCATTCTAGAAGAGGAAGGAACAGGACCAAACCCACATCATTCTCAACATATTCTACCCGAAAGTTCTTACACAGTGCACAGACAGACAGACAGAGAGGAGACAGAATGTTGTCAAGGAGACAAATCTCAAGTGTAAAGCTTCCTTCTAGGTAAAACATACCTGAGCACTCTATTAAGTCCAGCAAATATTCCTTCATTGCCCTCACAAACTTCAGTCAAGCCTGGAGTTTCAGGGCAGAATGACAGCTTTTGTGTGTATAAACCTTGACAGGACTTGGCACTCCCCCCAAACCCCTGCCATGTGTCCCAGGGAGTGACTTGTGTCATAAGGCTGAATGAGACCCTCCCTAATCTACTGAGCCATCTCATGGGCTCCAAGTCTCAGATTAAGATTCTATTTTCCTTATCTGGCTCCAACTTTCTTTCCTACTTGAGGTCAAAGAATTCCCTTCACCAAGTATCTGCCGTCCCTGCTCCACCCCCTCCTAAGAGCCCAGAATAGCATTCTCCACTGTCAGCACCTTGCCCTCGTTTTTATCTATGACTGTCAAGATTCTGTTCTCAATACAGCTGTTCCTGTCTTTCAGAAAGGTGCAAGTGTAAAACTTCAGTCAGAAAGACCCAGGTTAATCTACTAGTAACTGGTCAACTGAGTTTGTACCTCACAGCCTCAGCTGTCCTCATTATAAAATTAGAATGAGGTATTAATAGGTTTATGAGATTAAATGACAAACCAACCCCTTTTCTTTTTAGTATTTCAGCCCCAGGCCTTACTCATGGGTAAGTGCTCTACAACTAAACTGTCTGCAGCCCTCTTTTGACTTTGGTTTTAGAAAGGGCATCTATCACCAGTCTGCCCAGGCCGGCTCTGAAGTTATAGTTATTATCTGTCAGTCACAACAAAGCACCTGGCAGGTCACAACTGCTTTTCTTTCTTTTCTTTTGTTTCGTTTCTTTCTTTCTTCTTCTTTTTCTTTTTTTCCCCCCCAAGACAGAGATTCACTATGTAGTTCTGGCTGTCCTAGAACTCACTCTGTAGATCAGGCTGACCTCAAACTCAGAGATCCACCTGCCTCTGCCTCCCTTGTGCTGGGATTAAAGGTGTGTACCACCACCCAGTTACTATTTTTATTTTTAAAATAAACTTTATTATATAAAAAAATCTTGCAAATTAGAAAAAAAAAATCACACACCAAATTAAATACTATTTAAAGGAAATCTCTTTTTAAATAAAAACTTCCTGACCTGGCAATGGTGGGGCACACACACACCTTCAGCTCTCAGGAGACAGGCAGATAGACATCTGAGTTTGAGGCCAGTCTAGAGTACAGACCACCTGGTTGCTTTTCTTTTAAAAGTCAGTGAACTGAAGACATACTTTTCATGCATTTTGTGTTGCCATGAGCAGAGCTGGAAACAGAACAGAACACAGGGATGGTTCCTATACTTCAGTCTCTTTCTGGATATATGGCTCTGACCTTCTTCAACCTGTAAACATTCCTTCTCCTCTCATATCAACAATACTATACACCAAAACCCCAGGCCTCTTTTCCCTACTGTTTTATGTCTCCCTTTCCTATAATACAGTGCTATATAACAGTGACCACCTTCTGTCAAACTGAAGCAACCCCTCAAGTATTTGGCCAGTGCACCCAATTCAAGCCCCAGGGCTTAATGATTCTGGAGAAGACCATCCAGGATAGTATTCAATGGTGACAGGAAAATAATGCGGAGTTTCATATTTAACTGGCCCGCTAGAGCAGTGGCATCTCAGTTCAGAGTACAGCACCTTTACATCCACCCACCCAACTGGAAACTCAATCTAGGGGCCTTATCCAGGCTAGGTAAGCACTCTACACTGAGATCCACGTGAGGTTCAACCTGTCCGTGAACCCTGGCCTTCCTTTCCCAGGGTTGGACTTGTTAGGTATGCACCAGCACCTGGTTAAATGTTCTCCTCACAGCACTGCCACTTACAAGGTTTTAGTTGGGTTACTTTTAACTTTCAGACTACAACAGAACACAGATTATCTTAGAATTACTATCATAGTATATCACTGAGATGAATTTAAATTTACAAAGAAAATCCAGTTGAAACAGTAGAACATGAACATGGTAGGCAGGTTTTTATTTAAATTGGGGTTGTGTGCTAAGATGAAGAACAATTAGAAATACATAGTAAGAAAATATGCAGTTTACCTGCAATACTAGCTTCTGAGAGGTTTGTCACTGACCACGTGTAAAAGCAGATAGCTTTCCTAAGTAGACACTTTCCAGAGTTAGTTCGGTTGTGATTACTGGGCAAGGAACCTACTCTTAGTGGCTGAAAAGATCAAAACATGCTTGAGTTTTAGAGTCTGACCAAATGACTCCATTCACTAGTAAGCAAGACAGTCACAAAGAAAACAGCACCCATTGGGCTGGAGAGATGGCTCAGCAGTTAAGAGCACCAACCTCTGTTCTTCCAGAGGTCCTGAGTTCAATTCCCAGCAATTACTTGGTGGTTCATAACCATCCGTAATGGGGTCTGGTGCCCTCTTCTGGTGTCTCTGAAGAGAGCAATGGTGTTGTATTCATATGCATAAAATAAATAAATCTTTTTTTTTTTTTAAGACTGTTTAAAAAGAAAAAAAGAAAAGAAAAGAAAGAAAATGGCACCCAGTGATCCCTTTACACTTCTGTTTCCACAGAATAACTACCTGAGAGGAGAACTGTGTTGAGTCAGTATTTATGAAGCTTTAGGATTCAGACATACTTTATGATTTCCTAAGGACAAGCGCTATAAATAAAACAGACATGGAATATGTTCACAGGTGTATGATCTAGATAGTTTGCTATTTTTGTTTAATTTCAGCCCTAGGATTATCTTCCCTCATCCAACTGGTTATATGTCTGTTCTGATCCCCAAACACACACACACCACACCACACCACACACACACACACACACACACACACTCCACATAGAGAACTTAATGATAAAAACAAATCCGAGCCAAACTAACAAAAACAAAACAAAACATCAGCAAACAGTGAAGCCTAAGAGCAGAAACTCACCGTTTCTCAGAACACACTTTAAGCCAGAGACCAATTACTTTTGACTACCAAGGGAAACCCAAATACTTTGGCTCTCTGGCAATACTAAGTATGAAAACAACCAACTATGAATAGGTAACACTGTCAAAGACCCAGCCAGCCAATACATAGTGTTAGGAAACTATGCATTAGAAGCCTCTATTCTGTATAATTCAATTAGTGAAATCACTACTGGCTGTGATGGGCATGCTGTTTCAAAGTTCAGAAAACTACTACTATTCACAGATGAAACAGATATTGGTATTATTAAATAAGATTTCAGTTTTTTTCAGAACATGTAAAAGTGCAGAAGTTTTGATACTAAAGTCATTTTAGATAAAGAGAAATGCTGAAAGCATGCTTTCCTCTGAGAGGAAAAGTAAAGGAAATGCTGGCAGCTGATTTAGAATGCCAAATGATGGCAACCAGATCACATGATCACACACTGAGACTGCAAGGAAGTGAGCCCAACACAGAGGGTCAGAGACAGCTTCGGTGTGCCCAGTGTCAGTCAGAACTTGGGAACATGGGAAGGAACATCAGGTAGGTCTGAGTGATAACTCAAGTGTTTAAAAGAATCCGTGGAGGAACTAATGACTAACAGGCTGTAAAGGATGATGTGGAGCATACAGCTGTTTGGAGAGTGAGTGAGAGACAGCAACTACTAAGCTGGAATCAAGGCTTGCTGAAGTATAGTGCCAGCATCATCTTGGACTAAAGATGAGTCAAAGGTTGACTTACTGAGCAGCTCAAGGTGTTTTTCTGTTTAAGAGATGGGCCTCAAAGCATTGTGGGTTCATATCTGTAATCCCAAGTCCAACCATAACTGTCTAATTAAATAACAGCAGCAACAAGAGAACAAACCAAAATCAGTAAATCACACAGAAACGCAGAAGACACTTGACTGTCATGCAGCAGAAGCTAGCTCCGAGGTTCTGCTTCAGTAACTACAAGAGTATGTCATTGTATATGACTCAGATTTTTTTTTTTTAGGTGGAAATCAATTAAAAATTAAGTGGAAAAACTAACATCATCAAGACTAAGCCAAACAGATACGTTGAGGGGAGCTGTGATCTTCTGTTCATTGTGTTGCAAGACTCCCTGGTGACACAAATAGGAAGTTACAGACCAAAGTATGTGAAATTAAGGTGCTTTACTTTTTTCTTGTCGTCCCCCCCCTCAGTCCTGAAGAACAAACAAGGCTTTGAACACATTCACTCTGAGCCTCCCTCCAGCCCCACTGTTTACTAGCAAGCGCTGCTATAGGTTCACTCTAGGAAAAAGGTTCCTTGCAGTCTGAATCTGAGGCTTTTACATCTATTAGCAGACAGACATTTTTAAGATATGCAAGATAATTAAAAGAGCAGGGAAGTGGGGATGAAAAAACCTTAAGTTTCATATTTAACTGTAGCTTATAACTAAGCCAACAAGGCTAGGACATGATCAATGTTTATTGCGCACTCAGACATGTCAGAACTTAGTAAGTAATCATATGTGGATTATTTCTTTAAGCACGACTGGCTTTATCACTGGAAATTTCAAAAGGTAATGAAACAGTGTACAAGAATTAGAACCACAGTGCCTACACTTTTACACTTAGAACGTTTAAGCAGAGTCTCAACTATTTTTATAGTAATGACTTCACAAAAATCTTAGAAGATCTGAGAAGCGCTAGCAAACAGAGGCATTTAAAAGCTTCCTTTCTCCTTCTCTAAAAAAGATCACAAATGAGAGTAGCCATGCTGCTGCTTTTTTCAGAAACTGGACCTTAAGAAAGGTAACAGTATTTCCCAGGACCTGCCTCCATTAGTTTACCAAAAAAAGCTTTTTTCCAAAGTTTTCATGGTGAGAATCTGACAGAGGATGCAAGCCAGCATTGACTGCCAGGGTATAAAGCACTTACCTCTTACCTTAGAGTCCTAAGAATCTGCTGTCTTGCTTGAAGGCAGCACAAGGTGCCTTTATGAGTTTAGAGCACCAATGTGAAAAAGGAAGGCCTGGATATAAGCCCATGTCCACAGAAGAGGATAAAACACGTGATCCTATCTCCTATGAGGTACTACCTCCTAGTTAGCTGTGCTGTAGCAAAGTCAACTGATAATTCCTTACAATTCTGAATAGAGGCCAGGAAAGCTGAGAGAAGTGGGCACGGGACTCTAGAGGCCAGCATGGTTTTATAGTGAATGCCCTCTCTTGAAAAGAGAAAAAAGACAGAAATGAAGGAATGAAAGAGTGCAGAGAATAGCTGGAATTATAAAAGCCATTTAAGACTCTTTTGTTGATATATTTATAACATGTTGTCCTGAGATTCTATGAATTGTAGAAAGACAAGAATATGAAGATAATATGGTCTACTTTTCAACAAAACCAAAACAAAAGAGCCAAAGTCATACATACTACAACTATTTTTTTGTTTTGCTTTGTATTTAGAGATAGAAATTTCTTTCTATGTAGCCCAGGCTGGCTTCAAATTAAAAATCTTCCTGCCTTCACTTACTGAGATCTGAGACTCATGCCATGATGCCTAGGTCTTTTAATATATGTAAAGTGTACTTCTGATTCAGGTGAAGGAATGAACTGACATGCATTTGTGAATGACACAGCTAAAGATCTTTCCAAGTCATGGCTCTCAAACACATTCTGTATTTGTGGACAGTATTTTTGAGTTCTCTGTAAGAAATTCCTAATTTTATGTATTATACATGTATGTATGTATGTACGAGTGCATGCATGCATGTATGCATTTTTATGCTTGTGCATATGGAAACTATACGTTGGGTGTCAGTTGTCTTTATCACCTTCCATCTTGTTTTTTGAGACATGATCTCTCACCAAACCTGCTAATTAGAGACCCTGGGATATTCATGTCTCTGCCTCTCCAGCACAGAAATGATGGGTACAGGCTGCCTCCTGCTTTGTACATGAGTGCTAGGGATCAGAATTTACAATATCACACTTGTGCTACAAGTACTTTACAAAGGAGCAATCTGCCAAGCATCAGGATACAACACTGGGGAGAAGAGTTATGTGTCTATGAGGTAGGTGTATGTGGAGGCTCAAAGTTGATGGAGGGTATCATCCTTAATCATCCTCCCCTTATATACTGAGGCGGGGTCTCTCACTGAACTCTTACCATTTTGGCTAGTCTAGATAGCCAACTTGCTCCTGGGATGTCAGGTATGCTACCACTCCCATCTAAGAGACCTGATCCAGTCCTCACACTTGTACAGCAAGTACTTTATACCACCTGAATCATCTCCTCAGATCTCTGAATTCTTAATTTTATATTTTTATTTTGATTATCTAAAACAGTTTATCATTTTGTATCTAGACAAGCTCTTTATAAATGTTTATGATATAACCGGAGATATAAAATAATTATGATCTGTGCTAAGCAAATATGAAACAATAACATCATCTATTTCAAGGTTTTCAAGAGTTAACCTCAGTACTAGAAACTGTAATTCTGGGCCAGGTAATTCTTTATTTTGAGGTACTTCTTGTGCACTGTAGAATATTTAACAGTATCTTTGGACCCCACTCACTTGACCTCAAAAATACCACTGCTTAGTTAAAGTAACCTGAAATGTACCGAGACAGCAACTCTGAAGTGCCCCTGAGGAACAGGTTCTCTTCAGGCTGATAACTATTGTAATTGAGTAGAGTAGTGAAACAAATCAGTCAGCATATACAGAAAAATAAATGAGAATGGCAAAAAAAACCCAAACCAAACCAAACCAACCAACCAAACAAACAAACCAATGAATCAAGCTGCAACAATTCTATTACACTTAAGTTGAGAGCTGTATCACTGAGGTATGAATTTTATTAGTTTTGCACTTTCTTAAATATTTTGCTTTGACAAAAATTCTTTCCTCTTAAAATGCAACTTTGAGGCTGGGGAGATAGCCCAGCCATCTTGTTTGGTATGGTGGCATAATCCTGAAATCCTAACACTGGCTGGCTATCTATGGAGGGCCACCATAAACTGAAGACCAGCTTCTACATAGGAAGTTCTGGGGCATTTAAAGACCCTATTTATTTGTTTGTTTGAAAGCAATTTAACTAAAATGACTATCAAGAGCCTAAGAGGTTGGTCCTGGGTGCTATATAAAGCAAACTAGGCAATCCATGAGAACAAGTCAAAAAGTTGCACTCTTCCACAGCCTCTGTATCAGTTCCTGCTTCTAGGTTCCTGCCCTTACTTCCTTCAGTGATGAACTGTTACTTAGGATATAAACCCTTTCCTCTCTAAGTTGCCTTTGGTCAAGGTGTTTCATATTTCCTCAAGGCAGAGACTTACTAAGACAAAGTGGCTTGGTTTCTGTTAAGATACAGTGTGACTAATTTTATTTTTCTTCAGGATTTAGTTACTTTTCAAGGCATATGGAGTAACAAAATGACACTAATAGGAAATAGTAGCAAATAAAACTTGAATTCTTATATATGCAGACATTCAGAAGAACACAGTCTAGGATAACTTTTCAAAAGTTTAACATGTTGAGGAAAGGGGAGAAACTGACATAAACTCTCCCAGTGGTCCTCAGATCAATTGCCGTATTGAAAAAAATGAGAAACTACTGAAAAGCCACCAGCATTACTTCAGGTTTAAGATAGTCACAACTTGTTATGCTACTTAAAATGGTGATGGAGTAGCAGGGATGTCATCTAAGTTAGGACAGCTCCCATGGAAAAAAATCAAGACTATCAGGTACAAAAATAAAGACTGGCTAATGTAAGAAGCCAGTCACACTTATAAACATCTGCAGTTGTTAACATTGAAGAGTCTTTTTCCTTGATCCTTGATTCCTTACCTGCTTGTGTGCATGATCGTAAGAGTTGATGTGGTTGTCAAATTCCTGATGTTTCTGATACTGTTTATCACAAAGTTCACAGTAAAAGTTGGCTCTGAGATCTTCTAAGGCTTTTGCAATTGCCTTTTCTTTGTCAACATAATCCTGTGAAGAACCACAAAATAAAACAAAAAATAAAAAAACAAACAAAAAGCCAAATTCAGGAGAATTTAGACAGCTACTACCCAAGCAGAGAGAAAAATAGCTTTCCATAAAATTCAATGACACCAGTAAATGCACTAACAAGTGTTCAAGAGAGTGAAATTTTATTTCCCCTTTGGCAATACTGTAGACAAGGTTCTATACAATTCTTTATTTTGTCCTCGAGCAAAATATAAGACACAATTTAATCAGGCTCATTGGTATTGCTTGTTCAAGACACCCTGACTGACAAGACTGCCTTGAATTCAAAATTATCCCTAGTGCATAGAGATTACTAAATTAGCCAGGGTCATACAGCAAATATCTGTGTCATCATGTGTCTCCATTTTATTCATCTTTAAAAAATACTGTTACTTTGGATGTTTGCTTGCATTTATGTCTATGCAATACATATGTGTTAATGCCCACAGCCCTGGAATGGAGTTACAGGAGCTGTGAGCTGCCACGTAGGTACTGGGACCTGAATCCAGGTCCTCTCCGAGAACAGCAGGTGCCTTTAACTGTTAAGCCATCCCTCGAGCCCCTTCACACCTCCTAGTTTTAAACTAACAATTCGAATGAAGCATATACTAAACAGGATCAAGAGAAATAGATCTATGCAAAAGGACTCAAGGTTCAACATAAAGAAAAAAACCAGTCAGTGAAACATATCCTATTAATAAGGATGTGTATGTGTGTGGGGAAGGGGGTTGTCACATTATTATCTCAATTAGTTAAAAACAAACAAAAATCTGGCAAAGTCTAATCTCTCTTCCATGGTAAAAACTTCAACAAACAGGATAGGAAAATCCAAGAAAAGCCTTTAGCTCTCCAGCTGTGACTGACCCTGCCCTGCCCTGGGAAAGCTTGGGAGGAAGAGTGTAACTGAAGCCAACCTAGACTACATGAGTCCAGGAAAGTCTGGACTACTTTAGTTGGATTGTCTCTCTCTACCCCTTAGCAGCCCCCCCCCAAAAAAAAAATAGAAAGAAAAAAAAAAAAAAAACCCTCAGCTAATATCACTATGGTGAAAGAATTAGAGTTCCCTCTTAGAATCGGAAACAAGGCAGAAATATTCACTTGTCTGTTTTGAAGATGGAGTCTTATATATTCCAGGCTGGCCTCAAACTTGCTATGTAGCCAAGGATAACCCTGAACTGCACTATTATGTCCAGTTTATATAATGCTGGGGCTCAAACTCAGGCCTTCACATGTAGGCTTGGCAATCACTCTACCAACTGAACCATATTTTCAGCCCCACTCTTACCACATCTGATAGAGTTTGAAAAGTCACTATTATTTTGCTTTTGGAGACTTGCTATAAAGCCCTAAATGTCCTGGAACTCATCCAGGTTACCAGAGATCCAACCGCTACTGCCTTGCAAATGCTGGGATTAAAGGAGTGAGCACTGTTGTTTTTCTCAGAGAAAATCATGTTTTACCTTATGGCTTCCAAGATCTTTGATTCTGGTGTAGTTTTTAGAAGGGAGTGTCCAGATATAAAAATCTTTTATGCACTCAGCTTGGAAGCCCCTGGGTTTTCCATTTATACTTAGTACAATACCCACCATAAGCCAGGACAGTCTGCAATTTACTGGCCTCAAACTCATACTGACAATTAGCTATGTTTGTTTGTTACTGTTTTTGTTGTTGCTGTATTTTTTTTAAAAAAGACTTATTTATTATGTATGCAAATTCTGCCTGCATGTACAACGGCATGAAAGAAAATGGCACCAGATCTCATTATAGATGGTTGTGAGCCACCATGTGGTTGCTGGGAATTGAACTCAGGACCTTTGAAAGAGCAGTCAGTGCTCTTAACCTCTAAGCCAACTCTCCAGCCCTGTTGTCTCAAAAACAAAAAAACAAAAAAACAAAAAAAACAAAAACAAAAAAACAAAACAAAAAAAAAACCCCAAAGAGACAGAGACATGTATGTCTCTGGCTGTTCTGAACTGTGCAGAACAGGCTTGCCTTGAACTCACAGAGATCCACCAGCTTCTGGATTACTGAGAAAAAAGATGTACACTATCATGTCAATTTTGATTTTAACCCCCCCTCCAATTGATAAAAATTTCTAGGTCTATCTTTTTTCTTTTTTTTCTTCTAAAATTCAAGTTTTGTAGCTTTAAAAACATAGAACTATTGTAAGAATGTGTTTTCATTTTAAACCCAGGTGTGGATATGGAGCTACTTCAGATTTGCTTCTTGCCCTAATGATAATTTCTGTGATTGTGATGTTTGGAATTCTGGGGACTCTTCAGAGGGTATATAAATTCTCAAGCCCCAAGAGGTGGAGTGGGCTGTTGGTTAGATGCTGTTGGTTGTGGTTTTCTAAGTAGTTGTGTGCAGAGAAGAAACAATAAAAATTAGATATCCTGACTGCAAAGATCAAATTTATCCCAAGGAACTCGATGTCCCTAATCAGCAGGAAGTGGTACAAGGATAAAAACACCCCCTTTCTCCCTCTATCCTTTTCTCTCTCCTATCTACTATTGGAGGTTGAAAGGGTGGAAGAAAAAAACACCCCACAAAGTAGCCAACAGTCAGGCTACAAAGTTTCAAGTTAGAAATGGTTTTATTCTATAGCTCACGTTTCCTAACATAAAGTAACCTTTTACAATTCTTCTGTTTCTATTTTTGTTGTTGTTGTTGTTATTTTGTTATGAAACAGGGTTTCTCTGTTTTGCCTTGAACTCAAAGAGTTCAACTCTGGATGTCCTGGAACTCTTTGTAGACCAAGCTTTCTCAAACTCAGAGAGAAACGCCTGCCTCTTGAATGCTGGGATAAAAATGTGTGCCACCATACCCAGCCTTCCTGTTTTTATTAAACTCATAGGAAGAAACAATGGCCTGGGTTCAAGTTTTACTAAATCAATTACCTTGGTATGTACAGCAAGAGCTGAGTATGCAGCTAGCTCAGTGGTAAAAGTCTTGCCTAGGGTGCTTAAGACCTTGACCCTTGACCCCAGGGGTGGGGATCTGCTGGATCTGCTCTTTGACACCTGTTCTGCTTAGAGATTGTAGGCTTTTTTTTTTTTTTTTTTTTAAATACACTGCAAGAGGGGAATGGGCTGCCTGAAGATGTTAATTTTTTTCTACCAGCCCTTCTGCAGGAAAGTATAAGCTAAGGCATGCTAAGCTGTGGTGTTAACATTTATGACATAGTTTATTAGGGTCCAGCTATAGGAGTATCTATTATGTTGTCTACACAGAAAACTCCTTTCCCCCCCTAAATTTTCCCTGTGGACTTAAAAACTAAAATTTAAAGTTTGTTAGCTGGTCAAAATGCCACATTCAGAACAATTTCAGCATTTATGTTACCTTATCTGATTCTGGCCTATTAATTTCTTCCTGACTCTCATGTTCATATTTTCTCTCTCTCTTTCCCCTCCCCCTCCTTCCCTCTCTCTCTTAAACTTTCTGAGATAGGGTTTCTCTGTGTAGCCCTAGCTGTCCTGTAACTCAGTCTGTAGACCAGGCTGGTCTCAAATTCACAAGAGATCCGCCTGCCTCTGCCTCCTGAGTGCTGGGATTAAAGGTGTGCGCCAACCACTGCCTAGCTGAAGTTACTCTTTAATCTTTTTTCAGGGGTTCTGATAGTCTAAGGATTTTTAGCTGTAAGCCATAAAAAGATTCTTAGACTAGGGTGCAGCTCAATGGCTGAATATACAGCCTAACATATTTGAGGCCTCACTTTCAATGCCTGGTTACTTAACTAAAAATTATTATGTTTTTAAATTTAATTTTCTATGTAAGGGTGTTTGGCTTGCTGTGTACCATAGAAATGGGGAAAACGAATTCACCTTTTAATTTTACATTAAAACATACTCTTTTGGGCTGGAGAGATGGCTCAGTGGTTAAGAGCACTGACTGCCCTTCCTAAGGTTCTGAGTTCAATTCCCGGCAACCACATGGTGGCTCACAAACACCTGTAATGAGATCTGATGCCCTCTTCTGGTGTGTCTGAAGACAGCTACCGTGTACTCATATAAAATTATATATACCCTTTAAACCTAACCCATGTTTATAAAATAAAAAAGTAAGCTACATCTTGAGACTCAACATTAAAAAACATTCATTTCTTGCTTATTTTACTTGTTACATGTAATTATTTTCATATAATTGTGTGTGCAGAAGTCTGTGAGACCAGATCCCCTGGAAATGGAGTTGCAGGAAGTTGTGACTTGCCATGTTGATTCTGGGACCAGAACTCAGGTCCTTTGAAAGACTAGTAAGTGTTCTTACTCTATAGGCCATCTCTTCAGCCTCAAAGATTTATTCTTATTTATGTAGGTGTGTGTGTGCTTTGTGTGTAGGAGTAGGTTGTGTGTGTAAGTGTGCAAGGGGACCAGAAGAGGTCAATGAGTTCCCTTGGAGATGCAGTTACCGGTGGTTGTGGGTTCTAGAAACCTGCTCAGATCCTTTAGAAAAATAGTCTAATAGTCCATATTATTCCTATAGAATAGAATAGTTATGCTAACCAACCAAACAAAAACCCAAGGCACCAGAAAAACAGCACAAACGCTGATCTCTTGCCTTTACAGGCACTGTTTTAATTTGTGTGGGTGGATGTGTTATTGTTTTGAGATAGTCACTTACACTATAGCCCAGGTTGACCTAAAATTCATTACGTAGCTGAAGCTTGCCTTGACCTTGAAGCAGTCATCCTTTTTCAGTCTGCCAAATTTTTGGATTATAGATCCATGTTACTATACTGGCTCACTACTTAAAAACAGAAATAGGCCAGTATAATGGCTCAGTGGATAAAAGTACTTGGCACCAAACCTGAATGCAATCTGTGGGACCTATATGGTAGAAGGAGAGAAGTCATTCCGTGATTGTCCTCTGACCTTCATAGGCCTTCGTGGCATGGACATGGACAGACATGGACATGGACTTGGTCAGGCACAAACAGAGCAAATGACATGTAATTAAAAATCTGTAAAAATGTTTAAAGACACACAAACACAAAAAGTTATAATAAGCTCTAAAAAGCTTATTATACAATCTGGAGGGAAGAGAAAGTCAACTAGCCTAGTAATTTTGTTCCATAAACAAACTGTGCTCCATAGGGGCTTCCTGCAGTTTCTACCCATGACTATTCTGGTTTTAATAACAAGCAGTGGAAATGCCAAGTTCTTCATGTACAATCATTTTAGAGTCTTAACACAGACAAAATAAGCTCTAGATCTGTAACTCTTCTGTGGTTTCTAATTCATTTAAAAATGAATTAGGCTGGTCAGGCAATGCATGCCTTTAATCATAGCACTTGGGAAGCAGAAGCAGGTGGATCGCTCTGAGTTCAAAGCCAGCCTGGTCTACAGAACAAGCTCTATTCTAGGACAGCCAAAGCTATACAGGGAAACCTTAGGGGAAAAACAAACAAACAAACAAAATGAACCTAGCCAAGTATGGTGGCACACAGCTTTAATCCAAGCCCTCAGGAGGCAGAGGCAAGGTCATCTCTGAACTTGAGGGCAGTCAGGCCTATAAAGTTGAGTTCTAGGATAGCCAGGGCTACACAGAGAAACCCTGACTTGAAACCACCACCACGAACAACAACAACAACAACAACAACAACAACAACAAAAAAAAAAAAAAAAAAAGTGAACCTAAAGATCCTTAGAAGCACCAAACAGCAGCAAGCATCTTCCATTTTCAACTTCATCTGTATGAGTGCTTGCCTGAGTGTGTCAAGTTCCTGTGGAAGCTGAAGAGCATAGGAACCCTAGGGCGAGAGTCAAAGATGGTTGTGAGCTGCCATGTGAGTGCTGGGGATTCAACTCAGGTCCTCTGGTAGAGCAGAAGCAGCCAGTACTCTTTTTTTTTTTTTTTTTTTTTTTTTTTTTTTTTTTTCGAGACAGGGTTTCTCTATGTAGCCCTGGCTGTCCTGGAACTCACTCTGTAGACCAGGCTGGCCTCGAACTCAGAAATCCGCCTGCCTCTGCCTCCCAAGTGCTGGGATTAAAGGCGTGCGCCACCACCGCCCGGCGCAGCCAGTACTCTTAACTGCAGAACCATCTCTCTAGACATTAAAAAAACTTTAAAAGTATTTGTTTTGTTGTGTATGTTCAATATATGTGAAGCATGTTGAAGTATGTGAGTGCAAAGAGGTTAGAGAACAACCTGGGGTGTCACTCCTCACCTCCTATCTTGTGTGAGGAAGGTCTCTTGTTGTCACTGTCTGTTCCCACAGGAGCACTGGGGTTACAGGCATGTACTGCCACATCTGCTATTTTATAACATGAACTCTGGTTGTCAGGTTTCTTTAGTAAGTGCTTTATAAATGGAGCATCTGCTAAGCATTGTTTTTTGTTTTTCTTCTTTTTCAAGTCAGTCTTACTGTGTGACCCTAGTCACTGTCCTCAATTTTTGGCAGTTCCCCTGCCTCCTCTTACTAAGTGCTTGGGATTACAAGTATGTGCCATCATGTGTAGAACCTTCTCTGCCTCTCAAATGCCAGGAAGACAGGCATACGCCGCCATCCCTGAATACCCTGGATTTCAGGAGTTCTTATAGGTATGATATCACCTTAGTCTTGGTTGTTTTTAAATCTTTAAGTTGGTAAAATGATGATTATCTTAATTTTACTCTATGTTATTTATCTTAACAATGAAAGGAAATAACAGATCTTTGGTTTCCAAGACTGACAGAAGATTTTTAGGTCTCCTTTCTCTATTCCATACTACTGAGGGATGGTTAGATACCTGGGCTAGTACTGAGACTCTGAAGGACCTTTAACAGATATATGTCTGACTGAGTAGCAGGCTATGGCTCTACTTCCCCTTTACATGGTAGAATTTTTTTTTTTTTTAACTTTTAAAACAAATCCCTTCTTTCTTTCTATTTTCACCTTAAGTATCACAACCAAAAAACAGCTTTTACAGGATAATCTTTATTTTCTTCTTAAGATTTATTTATTATGTATACAGCATTCTGCCTGCTGGCCAGAAGAGAGCACCAGGTCTCATTATATATGGTTGTGAGCCATCATGTGGGTGCTGGGAATTGAACTCAGGACCTCTGGAAGATCAGAGATCTTAACCTCTGAAGCATTCTCCAGCTCCTTCTATATGATAATTTTAATGAGATCCATTTCCTATCTTTTAATTTGCCCATTTTATTTCTGAATACTTAACTTACATGTTCTAAGCTGCAGTTTATTACAAATAGTCCTTTAAAAAGGAAATTATTCTGGACTAGAGATGGGTCAGTATTTAAAAGCACTCACTGGTCACTTTTGCAGAGAATCCAGGTTTAGTTCCCAGCACCTACACAGTGGTTCCCAATCATCTGTAATAAAAGTGCCAGGAGATTTGAAGCCCACTTCTAGACTTTGAAGGTACCAGGTACACATGTGGCACAGACATATATGTAGATAAAATACCCACACACACGGGTCTCATGTGGTGAGAAGAACTGAGTCCCCAAAGTTGTCCTTTACTCTCCTTACATATACAGTGGCAAGCACCACCTCCATACCCACCCCATTAAAGAAAAAAAAGAATTCACTGTGATGTCCACATGGAGAGAGAGACAGACAGACAGACAAACATCTACTTTAGGGTGCAATTAACAATGAACAAGAAAATTCTTCATTTGTCACAATAAAACACCTTTGCTCAGGACAGGGGAGACTGCTGAGCAGGTAAGATGCCCTGCTACCAAGCCAGAGGATCTGAGTTTGCTCTCTGGGTGGAAGTTGTTCTCCGACTTCTATGCATATTGTGCCATTACACATAAAATGAATGTTCCCCCTCCTTAAAAAACCATCATCCACTTTCTTTTTTAAAAAGGAAAGCCTCCTCTAGAAAAACAACAACAACAAAAGGGAAAACCTCCAAGGACTTAACCATTTTTTTTACTGCTATTACCTTACTTTCTGTATACTACCTGGGACTAATACTTTCAAATACTAATGTAATTTTCCCAACACACATATGGAGTAGGTATTTCAGTTTTTACCGAAGCTATAAAAAGATTATCACAAATCACTATTAAATGTAAACCAATGCTATATGAACTTTTCTCTTCTGTATGAACATTTTCAGAAGACGGCTCTGTTTACATTACCTTATACTTCTGCCTCAGCTCTTCTGTGTCTTCTTTCTCTACTTCTAGGACACGACGCCGTTCGGTAGCATCTTCGGCATAATCCAACTTGACAAAAATAGATATATTTATTCTTATTTCCTAAAGTACCCTAGGACAAGCTATGAAAATGTCATTTGCACAGCGTAATGTTTAATAGCACAAAACTTGTGTTTTTCCTCAGCTAGTTCTTGCTTTACTGTCATGTCACAGAAAACAGAAAGCAACGTAAATTCCTTAATCTCTTTCCTAATGTATGCCATACTACCAACTGCTGATTACAAGACTTCAATTCAATATTTACTTCCAAACAATTAGAATGAAATGAAGACAGTATTTCAGACAATAAAATGAAGGTACTGTAGCTAGCGTATGATGTAACCCTGCACGGGCAGAGCATCGACTACAGCAGTGCTTTAAGCACAGAGCAACACTGTCCATTAAACGAGTGCCAGAGCTTGACCTGGTCTCTCTGCACAACACTGGAAAACTCCTCTACAGGGACATTATTTAAATCCTCAGAGCTTCAAGAGCAACACAAAATGAAAACATCAAATATACTTTTAATTGATCAAAGAAAATTAATTATGCTCCATCTGACAAGTATATGCTTATACTGACATTTAAGTTGGTAGCTAATGCCAATTTTATATATTCCATAAAATTAATGTCTTAATGAGATCAATTTACCTCCATTTCCATTCGACCCATGCCCATGACATCATACTTGACAACGATTGGAATAGGGTCTGTCCTCCCTGTAACAGGAACACAGAATTAAGTTGAGACATAAAATTTGGCTAACAGGTCACTTTAGACATTAGGTTTGGGTGGTTAGATCTTGCCTGAAGTGCAGAGACCAGAAAGCTACAGTGAACCAAACAAAGCCATTCTCACAGCTTCCCTCCGAGCCTTCCTTTCCTGGATCAGACCCAACAACCCACTCTGTTGGCCTGGCTGGAGAGAATTCCAGGTTACTATGGCAAAGCTACGTGAGTGGGACACGTCAATGGGAACTTTACAATTAAAAACTTTACAAGTTCCTTTTTTTTGTTTGTCTGTTTTTTTGTTTTTGTCTTTTTTTTTTTTTTTTTTTTTTTTAATGAGACAGGGTCTCATGTAGTCCAGGTTGGCCTCAAACTCATTAAGTAGGTGAGGATGACCTTGAACTCCTGATCCTCCTGTTCCGGAAATCTTCCTGTCTATCCCTTAAACTGGTGATGAGTCTCTTAACTACTTGAATGGAGGCAAGGGAAATGCATTTCAGACAACAGAAGAAATTATAAAACAGTATGTTTAACTTTTGCTTTTCAAAAGACAATTTCCAATCATAAGAAAATTTTTAATAAAAAAGCGACAGGTACTTGCCCTTAGGGACAAGACTGGTTTTACGTTACAACTGGCTGAGGATGGTAAGTGGTAAGCTGTGAAAAGGACTAGTTGCGAAGAAAATTGACTTTCAACTAATTGATCTATGCTGGAGAATTTTAAAAAGTAAATGTATATTTAATCCACTCATAACCAGCCAAACAAAGCAAAACGGGGCAGACAAGCACTTTACTACCACAGCTGTTTACATCACAACTTGCTCTGATCATTGTGATGTAACGGAAAAGGACTTACCTTACCCAGTGCTCACCTTTAGTGAAAAAACACAATGTTTACTTCCCTCATCATTTCACTCAGACTGGTGTAAACAATTGTTTTTGTTTTGTTTTTCTTTTACACACACACACACATACATATATATAGATATATATTATACCTTTGGGCAAGAAATTTTAGTTCATCAGGCTAAATCTTGAGTATTATCAAAGAAAATAATTTTTAAAAATTGGTTTGAGTCCTGAAGCGTGAAATGAAAATTACCAGCAACACTTGTGTCTGGTCACTATATATTTATGGAATTAATATTTTTTTGTCTTTAAATCATACACAAAAACAAATCTGAAAATTTAACTACTTGTCAACAATATCCCATTATTGACACTCAGAAGTTTAACTGCTTATCAATGAGATCCCATTATTGTTTTTAAACAATAAATAGGAAATGAACAATTATCATCATAGTCTTTTTTTAAAAGTAAATAATAAAATGGCTTGCCAGGAAAACAAACCCTTCTAGAATACAGTCTTCTAGTAGATATGTCCAAGACTGCCAGCCAGCCCAAGCACAGGTGCCACACTCATTCCCCTCTGCCCAATGGTATAATAAGTGAGCAGTGACTGCAATCTCTAGCAAAAGGACCAAGGTAAAGACAGGTTATAAAAATGACTTCCTAGGTGCAATATCACTTTCATAACGTCTCAATCAGGGATTTACTGGTAAAAGCAAATAGTCCAATGAAACAATTAAAAAAAAAATCAAAGAAATTTATTTTAGAATTTGATTGGTCAGAATTTATTTTGAAAGATTCAACCAAGTTTTGGTGGCTCTGTACCAAATTGTTTGCCTCTGTAAACCCCTGTTTATAAATTCTGCGTTAGTACTTTTGCCTTCTAAGGCAGTCAAAGTTTGTTTAACTTATTTATAAATTGCAGTAGCAAGTGCTAGTGCCCATTACACTGGGGGTGGGGGAATCAAGGTTTTGACTACTAGAATTTAACATTTTAACTGATTCTTTTTGGCAGTTTGAACATATACCCTTCTTAACATTACCCTTTAATGAACAAGGATCAGACAAGTTGCATAAGGAAAGGAAAGGAAAATGAAAAGACCAAGCAGAAGGATGAGGCTACAACAGAGAGAGTAAGCCTAACATATTGGTGCACTGATGACAAAAGGAGTAATTCAGTCTGAAAATAAAAATTACCACTGCTAAGTTTACCATCACCACAACAAGTCCAGGATCATATTGCTGTAAAAAAGAAACACGGTTTGTTAGGCAGAAACCATTAGGGTAGGAAACAGGCCTTCTAGCAGGCAGACAGGACAGGGGTAAAGTACCAATTGGGCTTTTGTCCCTCCCCCGATTTCAGTGAGGACGGAGGAAGGACATTTTGTGCTACAGCAGCTGTTTTTGTACTGGTCAGATGGGGTGTGAGATTTTTGTACTGCTACTTGAGAACACAATCTCCTCTTCAATAATAACCCAGTGGTGGGGGATGGGTCAGGATGTCAGTCTAGCTTCCAATCTTTCATTTAACGGATTCATTCTGGCAAATCAGTATTCTGAGTCCAAGATGGGACTCCTTAAATAAATTACGGTAAAAATCAGATGGAATCAACCAGACATTGATCTATTAATTGGTTTTTCACTAAAAGAACTATATAAGGAACCTGAGGAGACAAGGTTTCAAGACCACTTTAAAATAATTAATAACCAGAAGTGTAGAAAACAACTATAGATCTTCAGTGTTTAAAGAACTGAGTTCCGTTAACAATGAGTAAAACTAAGTGGCTCAGCTCATGTCTTTGCTTCCTGTTAAAAAAAGACTTTCTAGACTCACCAGCATCTATCCTTCTGTACAAACTAAATCAACTCCAGGAAGAATAACTCCAGGGGGGGAAAAAGCCCCAAAATGGCCATCATTTATAATTTCTCCAGAGTTAACTCACAGAAAATATCTAAATTACAAACCAACCTGAAGATGAAATTACTGCACGCATTAAGAAGACCACATTATTAAATGATATTATTATGCTATTAAGAAGAATACACAGGTCAAGGGAACAAAATCACAGTGGGAGACAGACTCCAAAGAATATAAACAGAAAGAGGTTGCATCATGTTTTTTTAAAAAAATCCTCCTAACTTATTTCTGCTCAATAACTGATCCAATCATGAAGAATATCACTCAGAATAACCAAATAACAACCAACTTTTTAACTTATTATTTGTTTGTTTGTTTGTTTTTAAAGACAGAGTTTTTCTGTGTAGCCTTGGCTGTCCTAGAGCTTACTCTGTAGACCAGGCTTGCCTTAAACTCATAGAAACCCACCTGCCTCTGCCTCCCAACTGTTGGGATTAAAAGCATGTACCACCACGGCCCGCTTTTTTTTTTTTTTTTTTTTCTTTTCTCTTTTATTCTATGTGAATTGATGTTTTGCTGGTATGTATGCCTATCTATAAAGATCCAGGAGTTACAGACAGCTGTGAACCACCCACCATGTGGATGCTGGGAATTGAACCCAGGTCTCTTGGAAGAGCAGCCAGAGTTCTTAACCACTAAACTATCTCTCCAGTCCCTTGATCAATGTTATTTAAAAGGCAAGCAGTAGTAGCAAAAGTGTGTATTCTCTTGAAGAGCCAACTTCTTTTTAAATGAGCTAAATTCAGTTCCTTATTTTCAAAATATAGAGATTTTTATTTAATTTCTATTAAATTATTGAGGACATTTTTGTTGTGTCTTTCACTGGACCCAATGTTAAGGAGAGAATCTACTCCGCTTCAGACCCGTACCTGCTGAGCGACCGTACCAGCCAGATAACCTTATTTTCTAAATAAACGTAAATGATGTTTTGCTAATAAACTGTTTGCTAATTATTTTGTTTATATATCTACGTATTTTGTTTTTGTAGTGGTGAGAATAGAATCCATGAATACTCAAATGCTGACACTAAGCTACCCCAGGACTAATGAGTTATGCTTTCTTTTATTTTTATTGTGTATATGTACTCATATATGTATAATTGTACCTTGCATGTGTGTACACTGACATATAGACACTAGAATTCAACGTCAGGTGTCTTCTTTGATTCTTCACCTGAGACAAGTTCTCTCGGTGAACCTAAGAGTTCTCAGAGGGGCTAGTGGGCCATCGAGTCTGAGAGATTGTCCTACTCTACTATCTCCATGTTTATAGATATGAACTATGAACCCAGACTTTAGATCTACATGCTTGCAACACAAGCACTGTCTGATTCATCTCCCCAGCCACCCTTATGTGGATATCTTTTAATCAAAGAACTCCAAAAAACCCAAGCACGGTGGCTCACATCAGGAATTACCAGCACGTGGAAGGCTCAGGATGAGAAATACAGCAAATCCCAGGCTAGTGTGGGCTAAATGAGTTCTAAGCCAGGCAGAGCTGGAAAGGGAAAGGGAGTCCTGGTCTCAAAAACAAAAGCAATGAATACCACAGCCACAACAAAGAATGTGCTTATAACATACTACATACAGCTCAGTAATTACTTTAGCATTCACTGAGTGACATTATTAACTCAGCCAATATAAAGGAATTAGGAAGATTTAATAACAGTCTGTATGTTTCACTTCAATTCTAAAGTCTGAATGGTAGAAAATATTTGGGGAGCTACATAGCTGATAATAGTAGTATCTTGATGAAATCTTGACAAGCAAATGAATTCTTGCGGTTGTATCTTGCGGTTGTATCTCCTACTACTGGCTGTGCTGCATGTTCCATAACCATAGTGAGAAGTTCTTACTATTGCAGGATTATTTTAAAACCCCCAAAGACTTTCCAGCTTCCTGCAAAGCACGTTCCTTGTGCTTTTCACAGCTGCCCACCCCAGCACACACACTTTCATGAATTCCTTAGTACAGATTTTTAGGGATGTCCCCCTAAAAGGCTGGGCTATAAAATTCCATTTCTCCAAGAGAAGACAATCACCAAACAATGAGTGTCTAAAACCAGAGGACAGTATAAGTAGATGAATATCACCTCTATTTTCGAGACTGTCATAAAGATCAAAAGAGGTAACAAATAAAGCAAGTTTCATAAACAAATTGCTATACATAAGGCTGCTGAATGCTACAAACTCATCACAAGGATTCAAAACCACCTGTATGTGCAAGTGCCAAGGGTGCTTGTGCTATGTCCAGGTGTACATGTTTAAGAAGGCCACAGGACAAGTTTGGGTATTGTTCCTTAGGTGCTATTCAGCTTGTTTTTTGAGAAAAGCTCTCTCATAGAGCCTACCATGTAGCCTAGGCTAGCTAAGTCAGTCCAAAGGATCTGTATGTCTCTGCTTCCCTCACACTGGAATCACAAAGGTGCCATATCCACTTTTTTTTTTTTTTTTGGTTTTTCGAGAGACAGGATTTCTCTGTGTAGCCCTGGCTGTCCTGGAACTCACTCTGTAGACCAGGCTGGCCTCGAACTCAGAAATTCACCTGCCTCTGCCTCCCAAGTGCCTCCCAAGTGCTGGGATTAAAGGCGTGTGCCACCACCACCTGGCCCACATCTACTTTTTTGTACCTGGGTTCTGTGGTAAGACTGGTAGAAACTATGGGGACTTATAAGACATGGACTAATGAGACTTTAGAAACCAGAGTGAAATGTTCAGATCTAAGGTGACATGTCAGGCTGACAACAGCTCAGCAGAGGAAAGCTCTTGATGTGAAACTGGACTACATGAGTTCAATCCCTGGAACCCAGGTAGAAGGAAAGGAGAAACTAACTCCACAGAGTTGTCCTGTGACCACACTCAAACACATACATAGCACTCACGGACAGGCACAGTGGTAGCAATCAGGAGACTGAAGAAGATCCCTGAGTCCAGGCCAGTAAGAGTGTGTGTTGGGAGGTGTGGGGGTAATAAAAAAAAAAAAAAAAAAAAAAATCAGGTAATATTAGGGAGGCAGAGGTAGAGGAAGGCAGACACCTTCAAGTTTAAGACCAGCCTGGTCTACATAACGAGTTTCAGGACAGCCAGGGCTTTATAAAGTCTCAAAGGAACAACAACAACAAGACAAAATCAGATTTGCAAGTCATGTTGACATATACCCACAATTCCAACACTCTGGAGGCTGTGGCAGGCTTTTCATTTTGAATCCCAGGGTATATAGTGACACTATCCATACCTTTGGGGCTTGGGGGGAAACCTACGTGCTTAGAAGACATTAAACGTTTTCTAAATAATATACCCTGCTATTTATGTTGGTGATAATCTTTTTGTTCTTTGTTGTTGGAAATAGGTTTGTGATGTGACTGGTTTTGAGCTTTTTATTCTCCTAAGTTTCCCAAGTACTGAGAGTAATTTGCTTTCAGTCTCTTTCTTTTCTTTATAACATAGCTTCTACATAAAATATAGTTTTTAACCCGATAGTCTTATAGTCTTCCCAACTCTGGGGGTACGGTTCAGTTGGTAGTGTTTGCCTAACACACACAAAGCCTTTGCATTGATCCCAACACTACATAATCTGTAATAAACGTAATGTCAACTACAGTGGCAAAGGCAAAAGGGTCAGAAGTTCAGAGGAATCTTCAGCTTCATAGTGAGTATGACTCAAAGAAGCCTTGGCCACATGAAACTATCTGAAAAAAATATCAAAGTGGGAGGTGGACAGAGGTTGGGGGGTAAGTAAGCAAGCAAAATGGGTCAGCAGAAAAAGGTGCTTACTACCAAGCCTGATAATCTGAGTTCAGTATCTGGGAATCACATGATAGAAGGAGAAAAACAACCCCCTCAAATTGTTCTTTGACCTCCACATACATACTGTATACAGATAAATGCAATTAAATTTTTAAATAAACACAGGCTGGACCTAGGCCTCCCCATACATATGTAGCAGATGTGAAGCTTGTGGTCTTCGTGTGGGTCCCGAACTACTGGACCAGAAGCTATCCCAAAAGCTGTTGCCTGTATGAGCTTTTATCTAGCTTGGGCTGCCTTGTCTGGCCTTAGTAGGAGAGGAAACACCTATCCTTCCAGACTTGAAGTGCCAGGGTGGAGGGATCCCCAGGGGAACCCCACCCACTCAGAGAAGGGAAGGGGATAGGGAAAGATTGTGGGAGGTGGTGACAGGAAAAGAGGCAGTGATCTGGATGTAAAGTGAATAAGTAAAAAGTGATAACAATCACTGTTTCTTTTGGAAGAGAGACCAACAGCCCATAGATACCTTTGTTTCATATTTCTATCTACTAGCAAATGCATTTGGTCAGATGTGAAATGGTTGTTTGCTTCAATATTCTCATAACATTTCTGCTTGCTAAATTGTTAAATAAACTGAAATCCTAAGTTAAATTGTTCAATTTTCTAGTATCACCATTATTAACACTCACAATATATTTGTTATATCTGTTTCCCTCTAAGTCATAAGTAGGTATGGGTTTACATGTTTATTCTCATCCCCAGTTATGTTATATAGCTCAAGTCAGCTTGCTTATGAACCTCCTGCCCCAGCCTCTGGAGTGCTGGGATTATAGGACCACCCCAACCTGCTCAACTCATAACTCACCTCTCTTTTCCTCATCTAGTTTACATGTATACAGAGAAAATCTCTTGTAAGCATCATCTGTCAATAAAAAAAGCTTATGGCCAATGAGCTGAGGCAAAAAATAGGAGGTGGGACATACATCAGGGATAGGGAGATTTTGGAAAATACTCAAGACTAGAGAGATTCACCCAAGAATGCTGAGATGTATGTAAATCAGCACATAGCCGAACTCAGGTTAGAATAAAAGCAATAGTAAGTTAAGAACAAATCAGAGAGCAAGCTGAAGCTTATGGCCTAGGCATTTATTAAAATAGTCTCAAAGTTGTCATTTCTGGGAATTAAGTAATCAGAATGAGAAGCTGGCATTTTTACACATTTGTTCATTCACTCACATATTTATTTATTGATGGTAGTGGTCATGGTGGTGAATATCATGGTGTGCATGTGTGACCAGAGGTCAGAGGACAACTGGTATAAATCAGCTCTCTCCTCCCACCATGTGGGTCTTGGGTACTCAGCTCAGCAGGCTGAGCCTGACAGCAAGCACATTTACCTACCAAGGTAGCTCGCTTGGCCCCGATCTGTCTTCAGGTATTAATGTTGTGTTGGGCTATTCTAAGGAGTCAGAAAACATACGTAGAATAAACCATGCAAAGTAAATGCAAAAACACATCAATTACAAGTCTTTAGAAACTTATAGTTCAGGAAGGATAAAAGAAATACACAAATAATAAAAATTACACAAAGTAGAACACTAAAAACTCCACAGAGAAGAAAAATAAAACAGAAAAAGCATCACGGAAGCACTCAGTACTCAGAAGGAGGACAACTCAAATTTGAAGCCCACCTAACTACAGAGCAAGACCTTGACTCAAAAAAAAACAAAAACAAAACAAGGAGAGCTCATGAGACAACTCAGTGGGTAAAGGCACTTGCCACCAATCCTACAACCTGGGTTTGAACAACAGGACCTACATGGTAGGAACTCCCAAAAGGTATTGTCTGATCTCCATACACATCATGATATTCTGTCCCCAATAAATAAATTCATGTAAATTGCGCACATGAATTATAAGGGACCAAAGTTTTAGTATTTTCTTTTGAGAGATCAGAAAATCTTTCAAACAAACAAACAAAAAATGTCAGGCATGATGATATACATATACCTTTAATCCCAGCTCTCAGGAGGCAGAGACAGGCAAATCTGTGAGTTTGAGGCCAGTCTGGTCTACAGAGCAAGTTCCAAGATAGCCAGAGATGTTCCAGGCTACACAGAGAATCTCTATCTTTAAAAACAAAACAAAACAAAAACAAGCCGGGCAGTGGTGGTGCCCGCCTTTAATCCCAGCACTTGGGAGGCAGAGGCAGGTGGATTTCTGAGTTCGAGGCCAGCCTGGTCTACAGAGTGAGTTCCAGGACAGCCAGGACTACACAGAGAAACCCTGTCTCGAAAAACCAAAAACAAACAAACAACCAAAACAAACAAACAAACAATAACAAAAACAAAAGAAAAAATCCATAAAAAAAAATCTGTGAAAGGTTTCTTTACCTACTTTAGCTTCCTAATTAACTAGATTAAAGGCACAAATTTTTTTAATACAGAAAGAGCTCAGCAGTAAAGCACTTGACCAGTCTAATAAACAAAGTCCTGGGCTTAATACCTAGAATTACTAAATAAAATCCATAAATATAGAAATAACCTACTCATGAGGAGTCTATTAAAATAAAAAAATGCCAAGTTTTAGCATGATTCTACAACTTATTTGCTATAGGATTTTTTTTTTTTTTTTTTGTGGATACATTGTTATTTGAAATGGAAACTTCCTGTCAAGTGTGGTGGTGAAGGCCTGAGAGACAGACACCCAAGAACTGGAGGCAGAAGTTCAGGGTCTGCCTAAATAATACAGAGCCATAGAAGAAACTTATCTCAGAAAATAAGAGTCAATTTCCTGATCTGAAAAATGGGAATTTTATTTCAGAGAGAGGAGAATACTCTAACATTTGCAAGCTAGCTAGCCTAGCAAATGCAGAAGCAAACTACCTCTGACCTCCATACACAAAGCACAAACATAAAAGTATCATCATCATCATCCTCAAAGATTTTAAAGATTAAATCAATAAAAATAATCTGTAGAAAAGTTTCATTTATGTTGAGCATTGTGGCACATGCCTTTACTGCCAGCATGTGAGAGACAAAGGTGGGTGGATCTCTTTCAGTTTGAGGCCAATCTGGTCTACACAGTATAAGTCTTAGGGCAGCCAGTCCTGAATACTGAGACCTACCTTTAAAAACAAACAAATAAAAAGGTGGTTTTGCACTTAGTTAGGCAGAGTTGTGGTGGTGTACACTTGTAATTTTGGCTACTGGGAGGTGAGGCCTGACGATTAGGAATTCAAGGTCTTCATCTACTCTACAGCAAGCTTGAGGCCAATCTAAGTTAGATGAGACCCTGCTTCATAAACAAAATCCTTTTATTTAGTTATTCTTCCAAATTAATTTACCTTTATAATATCCAAGCTGCTTCTCAACTTTGTGTGTGTGTGTGCACATGGAGGTTAGAGGCATTGTTCCTCAGTGCCATCCTCCTTGTTTTTAGAGACAGAGTCTGGATCTTTCTTTGACCTGTAGGCTGCGGCCAGTTTCTGCCTCTCCAGCTGGGATCACAAGTGTACACCACAGTAACTGGCTTTTTTCATGGGCTCTAGGGATCAAACTTTGATCTTCACACTTGCATGACAAACACTTTACTGACTGAGCTATTTTCCCAGCTCCACCTTCTTTTCTTTATAACTAAAAAAATTGTAAGTCGAATGATAAAAACAAAAATTGCTTTCTACTTTCAATTTTAATTTAAAATTATTTTTATGCCATGAATTTACTACATAATTAATGTCTATTTATATATCCTTTAAATTTTAGTTATTAGTTTTCATTATAGATATGTGTGTGTACTTCTGTATGTAGGTATGTGCACGAGGCCAGCAGTGTCTGAATCCCCTCGAACTAGAGTAACAGTTTGAGCCACCTGATAGAGGAGTCCTGGGAACCAAACTCCAGTTTTCAGCCAAGAGCAGTATACATAGGCTCTTAACTACTAAAAGCTACCTCTCTAGCCCCTTGACACACTCTTTAAATATGATAACCCCTAATAAGCCAGGCAGTGGTGGTATGCTTTTAATCCTAGCACAGCCAGGGCTACAAAGAGAAACCCTGTATCGAAAAATAACAAACAAACAGACAGACAACCTCTAGAATGAAAACCAAGCAATCTTTTCCATTATGTGCTTTTGTCTACCATTCACCACTTCCTTCCGGCTACTGTTCTCCCATCCCTTTCCTTCTAGTACTGTTTTTTGGTTTTGCGTCTTGAGATAAATTCTCACTATCTAGTTCTGCAAGTCTTGAAACACACTGTGTAGACTAAGCTGGCCTTGAACTCACAGTGATACACTTGAGTCTGTTACCCCAAGTGCTGGGATTAAAAGTATGTGTCACTAGCCCTGGCCTTTCAGTTTTAAATGTATTTTGAAGATTTTATATGCATCAGTGTTATGTGCACCCCGTACATGGCTGATGTTTACAGAAGTCAGAAGAGGGTGTTAGATCTCCTGGAACTAGAGTTACGGATGATCATGTGGGTGCTGGAAACTGAACCCTGATCCTCTGCATGAGCAACAAATGCTCTAAACTGCTGAGCTATAGCTCTAGGCCCCCATCACTGCTATTTTAGCTCTAAAAATTAGACCTTTTGGGGCTGGAAAGATGGTTTAGTGGTTAAAAATGCATACTACTCTTCAAAAGGACTGCAGTTCAGAACCCAGCACTTACTTCGGGATGCTCACAACTATACTTCCAGCTCCAAGGGATCCAACACCCTCTTCTGGCCTCTACTGGGAGCCCCCGACATGCAGCATATCATCTCAAAGAAATACACACACAAACATAAATACAACTCTTAAATTTAAGATTTATTTTATGTGTGAATGTTTTGCCTGCATGTATGCATGGGTACATGTGTACCTGGTGCGTGAAGAAGGTTAATGGCTTTAGGTCTCCTGAAACTGGAGTTACTGATGGCTGGAACCACTATGTGAATGCTGGAAACTGAATCCAGTCCTGAACAAGAGCAACAAGTGCTCTTAACCACAGAGCCATCTTTCTTAACTCCAAAGATAAGTATTTTTTTTAAAAAAATTGAACATCTTACTGAAGACTGAATTCTAATTATTTACTATCTTGGTTTATCTTTTTTAAAATCTATATCAACTAAATTCTACTAAGAAGATAAAAAACAGCCAGATGTGTTGATGTTCACCTATAATCTTAGCACTTGATTTAAAAATTCAATGCCAGCCTGGATTATATAGTAGGATCTTGCTTAAAAAACGTTAAAGGCAGGCTGGAGAGTTGGCTCTGGGGTTAAGAGCACTTGTGGTTGCAAAAGACCAGGGTTCGATTCACAGCACTCATGTGAAAGCTCTCCACTTCCTCAAGCCAAGCACAAATGTGACACACAGACACACAGAAAGGTAAAACACTCATACACATAAAATAATAAAATAAATCTAAAAAAAGTTAAAGGCTGAATATTATAAAATTTATACTTTTATATAATACTAAATCATACCTTTATATAATACTACATTTATTATTATATAATACTAGTTTTATATAATACTAAGTGTATGCTTTTATTTACATAAGTTTTTAATAATACCTTTATATGATTTTATATACTGTTATAATACTAATTTTATATAATGCTAAATTTATACTTTTATATATACTAAATCTAACTCAGAGATTACTAAGACTAGGCTTATCTTTGATAAATATATACTAAGACCTACTTATCCATCAAGAAGAATCAGTGCTTCCTAAACTACATAAGCTCTGTGTGAAGTAAGCTACGGAGACAAGCTGGTCTCCAGCTCCAGGCCTCATCCCCGGAGTCTTGACTCTTTACCTTCCAGAAGCTGGGTCAGAGGGAACCACCATACTAGGCACAAGCCTTCCTGACAGTCCACACCTTGCTTCGTGAGTCAGAGGAGCTATGCTTCCTGACCTCCCCCAATCCACTCCTATTTTCAGTATCAGCTTTCTCTGAAAGGAAAAGGGGCATAAAGTAGATTTAAGGTCATGCTTATACTTAAATGACAGATACTCAGTAGCTGTGGGACTTCTCTAAAACTATTCCAATTTATAAAATGACCATACTTAACTTGGCCCGGTACTCATAATGCCAGCACTAGAAAGATCAGGAAGATCACTGAGAGTAGTAGGTCAGCACAGGCTACACAGTGAAATCTCATCTCAAAACAAACACATTGATGCACACCTGTGATTCCCAGCATTCAGGAGGCTGATCCAAAAGGACAGGAGTTCAAGGCCCACTTTGGCTATCCTGAGTCTGAAGCTAGTCTCAGGTATGTGAGATACTGTCTCAACTCATTCTCCTGAAAAAATACTACTATTTTATTAAGCAGGACAATGAGAAACACAGATCCTAGATCAACATTTGGCCTATAATATGTACTTAATATTATTATCATTTTCCTAAATTTCACAGGGAAAAACCAGATTGTACTTTTACAAATATGCCACTGAAAAAACTGATCAACAGGGCTGGGGATCTGGTCACTTAGCAGAGCACAAGAAGTCCCAGGGTCGCCAGGCATGTCTCTCTAAATTCAAGGCCTATAAAGTGCGTTCCAGAACAGTCAGGGCTACACAGAGAAACCCTGTCTCAAAAAATACCCCCTCCCACAAAAACAAAAAAAGTTCTGGGTTCAATCCCTAGCACTTATAAAACCAGGTCCATACCATAATCTCAGAACTCTGGATGTAGAAGAATCAAGAGTTCACGGCCATCCTTGTTTACATAATGCCTTTGACACCAGATTCTTTGAGACTTTGTCTCAAAAAAGTGGAAGGAGCAAGGTCTGGTGGCACATGTTTTTATTTCCAGCATTTTGACCTTAATCCCAGCACTTATGAGGCTGAGGCAGGCAGATCTCTATGAATCAAAGACCAGCCTGGTCTGCATGGTGAAGTCTAGGACAGACAGGGCTATGTAAAGATACCCTGTACCAAGTACTACAATCTCCACCTCACCCCTGCCAGTGCCCAAAAGAAAAAAGAAAAGAAGAAGGCAGGAAGGGAGGGAAGGAGGGGAGGAGGGAAGGAAGGAGGGAAAGAAGAAAGGAAGGAGGGACAGAAAGAAAAGAGGGAGGGAAGGAATGAAAACAAATGAGGGCTGGGAAGATGGCTTTATGGGTAAAAACACTAGCTGTGTAAGCCTGACAACCTGAGTTTAAGCCCCAGGACCCACATAAAAAGCCAGGTACAATGGTGGCTACCTGTAACCCTACCATTCCTAATTCAAGATGAGAGGTCGAGACAGGAGAATAACTCAGAAACTCTTTTGGGCCAGTTAGTTTAGAGTACATAGCACATCTGAAGGAAGGAAAGGGGAAGGGGAGTGGGGAGAGGGAAGGAGGGACTCTGACTTAAAAAGGGAAAAGCAAATAACCAACTCTAACCTCCACATTCATGCCATGGCACATTGTACCTGAATACACTGTGTGCATAACACATGCATATACACATTAATTAATTAATTAAAACAGAAAGAAAATTGACAAAAGTACAGTCTAGCAAAATGGCCCAGTGGGTAAAGGCATCAAGGCCCCTGATAACCTGAGTCTGATTACAATGACATACATGGTAGAGAAAACCAACTCCCCAGAGCTGTCCTCCAACTTTCATTTGCATATGCACCTACACATAAACTATAAACAAATAAATGTACTGTTTTAAACATTTAAAATATCTACCTATGGCCCAGGCACTTAGGAGGCAATGGCAGGAGGACTGACAGGTATGAAGGCATCCTGAGCTACAGAGCAAGATGCAATCACAAAACCAAACACAACACAACAGGACAGTGCTCCCAACCCAAATGAAGCACTTCTACACAAAAGTAACTGAAAATCATTATTCTCAAGAAGACCAAAGAAATATTAAGGATGGTCACATTCTTAATGTTGTTCAAGAAATGGACCATACCTACAATCCCAACACACAACTTGGCTGGCTGAACCAAGACTGGTGTGAGTTAGTAAAGAAACCCTTCCCTCTGCAACACTTCAAAGGGGCCCATGACATGGCTCAGTGGGTAAAGGCACTTGTCACCAAGCCTTATGACCTGAGTTCAATGTCTAAAACCTACATGGTGAAAGAAGAGAACTGCCTCCTGAAAGCTGTCCTCTGACCTTCACGTGTTCACTCAGACATGTACCACCAAACAATCACATAAATAAAAACAAGGCTTTAAAAAAGAAGGGTCTGGGTGCTGGAGAGATGGCCCAGCAGTTAAGAGTACTGACTGCTCTTCCAGAAGTCCTGAGTTCAATTCCCAGCAACCAGATAGTGGCTCACAACCATCTGGAATGGGATCTGATATTCTCTTCTGGTGCTACAATGTACTCTTACACATTAAAAAGGGGGAGAGGGAGAATGGAGAGATCACTCCCTACTTAAGAGCACTGACTGCTCTCCCAGAAGATATAGGTTCAATTTCCTGTCCTACAGTGGGACTTCCAACCATCTGTAACTACAGTCTCACAGGATCCAATGCCTTCTCTGGGCCTCTGTGAGCACCATGCATGCATGTGGTACACAGACATAAATTCAGGCAAAACACCCAATACATAAAATAATAAAATAAAAATTAACAATAACAGAAAGTCACAAAAATATAAGGCATGGCATTGAACCTGACCTAAAAAAACAAAACAAAACAAAACAAAAAACCTTCAAAGGTCTCAAATAGTTAAAGAAGGCAGATTTTTTTTTTTTTTTTTAAAGAAATGCATCCAGTCTAATGGTCACAAAATACAACTGTAAGTCATTCTTGTTTTGTTCTAAATTAATTATATCCTCTACTTCTATAATACATAAAGGTTCAAAATGTTTTTCACAAGCTAGGTTCTCTCCTTCAGAGGGCAGATTACTTTTCTACAGGTCTTTATTTTTAACAGTAACAATTAGTATGTGCCATATATAGTAAGAGTTTTAAAAAGCATTTAAAACATTACAATTAACAAAAAGGAAAGATCAAACAATACAATTTAAATACAAAACCAAATCCAGATTACAAAGTATATCCCAACAAAAGAAGTTTATTCTAGAGTCAACACACTCTCTCCTCAACCTTGCCAGTGCCCACTATCAGCAGGGAAGGCCCAAGAAGTTATGGCCTGCCACTTGTAAAAGCCTTAAATGGGCTGAAATAGTATTCAAATTCTTGATTAAAAACAAAAAACAACAAAACAAAAACCTTGAGGACACCAGGTTTAAATTTTAGTAAATGGCTACATGTTCAATATATTAAGAATTGTAAATTCAAATAAGAATAAAAGTTAATAAATGTATACAATTCACAATAATGTGAGAGTCTAGAATAACATACACTGAAAGTATATGATACCAAAAGGGTATTTTCATTTTTATTAGAGTAACAGGGCTTTCTTCTTATAATTACTTATAGCAAAGACTTAGAACAGTGAAAAAGAACAGCTACAAATTACTTAAATCTGCCATTACTATCTATTCTAGGTCAAATTCTGTCAACTACAGAAAGTTACATGACAAAATCTGGCATAACACCTGTACATTGTTGAATCTGATACTAAGAAATAAAGTTATTTACAAAATCAACTTGATCGTTAATCTTTAAAAGATTTTTGACTGGCTATTTTTAAAAGGTCAACAATGTAAATATATTTATCATCACTAAACTACGAACTTCAAATAGACAAGTGACCCCATCCTGGCCATCACAAAACAGAATCCAGAATCAGTCTGGGCTATATAAGTGATACCGTATCCGTTTCAAAAGAACAAACAAAAACAAAGCAAGAGATTAAAACAAAGAAGCCTGGGGTGTAGCTCTGCAATAGAGCATGGACACAGGATATAAAAAAAACCCTGAATGGACATTAAGCAAACAAAACAAAAAAGCAGAAAAAAATGAGAGGAACAAAGATGCTATGATAGAAGAATTAGTTGTATGTTTTAACACAATTAGACTAGAAAAGAGGCTGGGCATAGTGGCAAAAATATGTAATTCTAGCACTTAACAGGCTAAGGCTGCAGGATCACAGTTCAGGGCCAACCTCAGTTACAGAGGAAGTTCAAGGCCAGCCTGGGCTAAAAGGAGGTCCTGTTCCAGCCTTACTCCCAACCCCAAAAGAAGAAAAACAAATTAAAAAAAAAAAAAAAAAAGCTGTACTTTCAGCATTTAAGAGGCAGGATGATATACACAAAAATCAAGACCAATCAGGTCTACACATCAAGTTTCAGACCAGCAAGGGCTATGTTACAAGATTCTGTCTCAAAAAATATACCAAAGCAAAATTAAACTTCAAGTAATCTTGTTTGTTTATGTTTTTGCTACCTCCTCACAGAGTTTCTTTGTGTATTCTTGGCTTCCTGGAACTGACACTGTAGACCAGGCTGGCCTCAAACTCAGAGATCCGCCTGCCTCTGCCTCCTGAGTGCTGGGATTAAACACAAGCCCCCAAACCACCCTGGTATCCCTTGTATTTTTCAATAAATGTATTTGAGTTATTGTGAGCTCATTATGTGCCTGTTACCATGGAGCTGGAGATATAATCAATAAGCCTGCTTCATCTGTCTCCAGGAACTCACTGGGTATGGTACTCCACCCCAGCTATATTCCCAACGCCTGGGAATTGGAGCCAAGAGAACCATAGGGACTTGAGGCTACCCTGAATTACACAGTAATATCTATCTCAACAAAACAAACTTCTTTTCAAGAAAGTAAAAATGTAAAGAGAATCCAAATTCAACAAAGTCTTTTTAAAAACCTTAGACCAGTGGGCAGTGGTAGTGAATGTCTTTGACCCCAGCACTTACTGAGTGCGGAGGCAGGCCTATTCCTGAGGCCACCCTGGTCTGTGTTAAGTATCCATTTACCTACCCTTTCTGTCATGCCACACACGCGCTTTCTCTCTCTCTCTCTCTCTCTCTCTCTCTCTCTCTCTCTCTCTCTCTCTCTCTCTCTCACACACACACACACACACACACACACACACACACGGGTGCAGCTTAGTGACAGAAAAGAGTTGATCCCTGGTACCACAAAAAGAAAAAAAAAAAAAAAAACAAACAAACCACAAAAACACAAAGAGAAAAGAACTTATTTCCCTCTCCATGTTCTAAAAATAAAATTTCTGACACTCAACATGAGTTACTTTTGAATTCAAACATATTTCCTAACTAATCCAGGTACACAGCCCTAGGTGGCCTAAAAATTGCTATGTAGTTTAGGCTGGCTACAAACAGAAACTCAGATCCACCTGCCTCTACCTCCAGAGTGCCAGGATTAAAGGAGTGCACCTAGCCTGCCTATAACTTTGACTCTGGACCTTTACAAAACCTATGTTCTCTACCATACAAATTGCTCTAAGTCATCCACACAGCATATCTGCATTTCTGCAGAGCATTCTTATGCCATTTAAAAATTAAGTTTAATGGCAGTCAAATGTTTGTATTATCTCTCCAAAAGAAAAGGTTGATGTTCAGAAAAAAAATTAAAAAGATATTTACTGATAATCTCCTATGTACCATCCATGAGTACAATTTGTAAGTAAATTTTGGGTGTTATAGGATATTTGAACCTGTTTCTAGATAGGGTGTGGCTCAGCTCTTAGCAGATACCTTTAACCCCAAACAGTGAAGGTAAAGTTAGTTTGTAGAAGGAAGCACCCATGTTTGAAAATGCTGTCTAATTGAATGGCAGGCAAAATGATGACTTAGAGAAAGATCTGACAGAATAGGATATGCCCAACTCTCACCTGCAGAGAGGGAAGGGAAGCTACTAAGGGAGGGACAGACAGCACAGGAATGCAGTGGAGCTCATGGAGAGCAGTGCAGGAGAGTTGAGAGGGAGAGTAGGGCAGCAGAGAGGGAGGAGGAGGAGGCAGTGTTACTGGGAGAGTTTTACAGAGACAGATTGAAGAGAACGAGCTAGACACAGGGAAAGACGGAAGGAGCAAGAGAACGGGAAGGAGCAGAAGATAAAGACTACTAGAGTTAGTTTGAGGCCAAGCAGAGCCATTCAGAGGCCAAGAGAAAAAAAAGCCAGACTGAATAAATCAACTGGGAGAGGAGTTTGAGCCAGCCAACCAGAGCTCAGAAATAACTAGAAAGGGTGAGCTTATTCAGCAGCAAGTCCAGAGGCTGAAAATATTCTAGGCCTAGATTATACTGTACAGAGGCTAGAAGCTTCCAGGACTAACTAGTCCTAGGTTAGCAGACAGAGGCAGTAAACCTCCCAGACAACAATTTTAACAAGAGAGAAAAAGTTACTTTGACTTTTTTTTTTTAAGAACTTACAAGCCAGGATGGTGACAATTGCCTTTAATCCTAGCACTAACTAGAGAGACAGAGGCAGGGGATCTCTGAGTTCAAGGTTGGCCTGGTCTACAGAGTGAATTCCAGGACAGCCAGGGCTACACAGAGAAACTGTCTTAAACAAAACAAAGCAAAACAAAAAAACAAAACTCAACCCAAACAAAACCAAAAAGACGGAATAAAAATTTTAAAAAGCAAAGTTTTAAGAGCAGGGATAGGAATGCAGCCCACTGGCAGAATGTCTGCCCCGTGCACTGGTAGAACCATGCATGAAGCCTCCAGTTTAATCCATATCACAAACCAACCAAAAGTAGCTTGCTAATGTTTTTGGTTCAGTTTTTGTTGTTTTGGTTTCTGTTTGTTCGTTTGTTTTTCAAGACAGGGTTTCTCTGTGTAGCCCTGTAGACCAGGATGCCTTTGAACTCAGATCTGCTTGCCTCTGCCTCCCAAATGGTGGGATTAAAAGCATGAGATGCCACTGGTGCTGCTGCCTCCACCACCCAGCTTGGTTTAATTTTTTGAGACAGTTTCACCAGGTAGCCCAAGCTGACCTTAAACTCCTGCCTCACCTCCCAAGTGCTGGAATTACAAGTGTACACTAGCACATCTCCCTGGCAAAAGCAAGTTTTTTTTAATAGAGCATAAAGAAAAGCTAACACTGATTCCTTGTGGTCCACCACTGTCACCTCCACATGCAAAGACTCTGTAGCATTCCCTGTTCTCTTGCTCACCTGAACACACTTTGGCTTTCATGTGACAAGCCATTTACAAAATTCAAAGGACTACTGGCACAATTACCTTCAAACCTCCCTTTATATAAGGTCCTATGAGGTCAGATGGAGTTTCATCTCGTTTCTGAGCTGGCAATATCATATCTGCAACTTTTCCCAATCAGAAAGAACTAAAGTAATAAACACAGTTGGTTACTTTCCAACTAGCAAGAGCATAGAAGCAGCCATGTTAATATTTTAGATTTTACCGAAAGGACTGGTATAGTTAAAAGGAAACGTGTAATGGAAATTCCAGAACCAGATCTAAATTTGAGAAATGGCCTCCACTTGGACAGTCCTAGAAAATTTTTTCTTTCAGTTTACATTTTATACAGGTTAACTTTCCTCTCTACCATCACATCCACTCTGATTACAAAGCAAAAGAGTCACAGGAAAATCACTGCCTTCAGGAAGAACTTAGAAGGTCAAAAGCTAAAGTTGGCTGTAATGATTCTCTTTATGACACAGTAACCACATAAATATTACTGAAAAGCATAAAGGGAACCTAACATGTTTCTTCTTGTCCACCATTGTCATCTCCACATGCAAAATCCAAACAGGTTGGGTCACCATAGTACGTATGACCCTATAAGTTTTAATGACACAACAACTTATCCTCACCAATTATTGGCAAATATGGAGGCTATACAATGACGTTTAAGATAAGGCTGAAGAAAAAACAGGCTATTCTAGCAGGGGAGAAGATGAGAGAAAACCAAATACTTGTTTAAAAAGACAACAAATACATCTGGATACAAGATTTGCTTTATAAACATTATTTTTTACTCTTTTTATTATCATCGTCGTCGTCATCATTTTGGTAAATTTAAAGAACTTACCCTGAAGAGATTTTCCCAATCCCTGGCCCAGCTTCCACCCATGTTTCTGGAGTAAGCGGTGTCCAATATTATCCTGACAGACAGAACAGAGAGACAAACCAAAAATATTCCAATAATATATTCTTCCCTTCCTAGTAACATTAAAATAGGTGATGAACAAGAGATAACTCTACATATACGCATGCAAAAAGGGTGCTAATAAAGGATATATGTGCCCAGTAAACGGGACATTAATGTAAAAAGAAATGCTGGCTAGTATTTTATGTGAGAAGGAAATGTGGGGAAAGGGCTCTTTCTGATAGTGTGCTGGGCAACTTCTATATAGAACACTTTAAAGCGAGAAAGGGGGGAAGAAAAAGGGGAAGAATCCACTTATAAAGTTTTAAAACTAACATTAAAAAGCATAAAATCAAGGTATTTATACAATCGTATCCACCACCTAGACAGCACCACTTTAAGATTTTTAAAAATTTTTTTAAAGAAAAGAAAAGAAAATCTGCATTGTGTTTAGTTACTTTGTTTATGTGTCAGGCTTTCATGACATAAAGTAAGCTGTAAGTGTAAGGCTACCCCAGCACAAGAAATGGAGACAACCACCAAATCCAGGCTAGGCTTGATTGGCTTTAATATATATAACATATAAATATAACCAGCATGCAGCCAATATTAAACTGAAAACACTGAGGTTAGTAAAACAAGAAGTTAAATCGAGTAAACAAAAAATAAAATGAGCTCAAGCACAGACTGAGTGATGCATTTCAACGTGGAGTCTAACAAAAACACTAAGATGTTAGAATGAAACAGGCCTAGCAATAAGTCAACAGTAAAGAACCATTAGTGCATGTGGGGTCGACATACATAATGTCTCATCTGGAAATGGTCTGTCAATGTAAATCGTATGAAAAGATGCCAGAAACAACAATTAAATGTCAACTACTGTATGAAGAGTCAAGAAATCAGAAACTTCCATAGCCCTCGGCTCACTTCTCTACTTTTTAAGACTACTGTGAAGTAACAAGACCAAGCTAAAGAACTACTGAACACCAGAGGAGAAAAATGCTACCAATCCAGAAAAGAGAGAAAAGCTGGGCTATAGCTCAGAAGAGCAGCTGCCTAGCACTCACCAGGCTGAGTCCATTCCCCAGCACCACACGTACAGTTAGAATAAACCACAAAATCTTTAATAGATAGTCCGTGTAACTTACAACAGTAACCTGTCATTTTTGGAATCTTGTTATACCTGAAATCAATTAATGAAGCCTTATAAATTATCTATCTATTCTGTTCTTTCTCTCTTTCTTTCATTCTCTTTCTTTTTTACCTTTTGCTTTTCTTTCTCTCTTTCTTTTTTTTTTTTTTTTTTTGAGATAGGGTTCTGTGTAGCCCTGGCTGTCCTGAAATTCACTCTATAGAACAGGCCAGCCTAGAGCCCACAGAGATCCACCCGACTCTGCCTCCTGAGTACTGGGATTAAAAAGGCTTGTGCAACCATTTCCAGCCTCAGGTTCTTCCACAGGTTTAGAAGAACAGCATCCAGCTGAGAGTGGCTGCAAATTTACTGGTGGAGAAATCATAGTATGATAGCTCAGGCAGGGTCTCATTAACATAGCCTCTACTTCCCTTGGGCTAAGATCACAGATATGCATGCCTATGCCTGGTTTATACAGTGCTGGAGACTGAACCTAAAGCTTCAGGCACACTAGGCAAGCACTTACTGACTGAATTGTATCCCTAGCAACCAAGATACTTTTATGGTTCTGCTTTTTCCAGATAGGTCTCTATGTAGCCTATCAGACTAACCTGGAACTTGTGATCTTCCTGCCTTGGCCTTCTAATTAAGTAATGCTTGGATTACATAACTGTGTGGGGTTCCAAGGTGTTTTGGAAAAACCAACGGTGAAGGCAAACAATAAAATGCCGTTTTTTAAAATGAAAGGAACTACTGTGATATATAATATACTCACACATATACATGGTACAGGTAAAAGGGCACTAGAAATTATTTTTGCTAAAACTGGAAAGAACTAGAAAAGGTGGCTCTGTGCAATCCCCAGTGATGATGCTCACAGTATTAAGTATCACAAAAACTTTACTGGACACTATTGCTGGGCCTCTTCTCTCCTGCACTGCTAAGAAAAGCATCATCTCACTCAATCCTGAGTATGTCTTACTATAAATAACTTCACTATATTAAAAAAAAAAAAAAAAAAAAATCAGGCCAATCATGTTGAATCACATCTATAATCCCAGAACTGGGGAGGTGAAGGCAGAAGGCACGTGGATCAGGAGCTCAAGGTCATTCTTAACTACATAACAAATTTAAAACCAACCTGGGCTACATAAATCACAAAACAACAAAAAAGGCCCAGGAATTTAGGATAATTGCACAGCACTTGCCTAGTATGTGTAGGGTCCAGATTTGAGCCATGCCACCTCAAAATTTTTAAATTAAAAAATAAAAAAATATATGAAAGCAGAGCACAACAGAATACTTTATTTTCCCTACTATCAAACAAGTTTAACTACTTGTAAGTACCTTTGGAAATGCCAAGGACAGCAAAATGACTCTTAGAGTATATACTTGAGATTTATATGGGGACACATTCCTTGTAATCCCAGCAGCAAGGAAGCTAAGGTAGGAGGGTCACCTAGAGTTCAATGACAGAATTAAAAAGTAAGATCTTATCTCAAAAAAATTAAATAACAATTGTAGTTCGTTATTGTTTACTCTCTTGCTACACGAATGCTCTGTGTATGGCACAAAGATTTATGTATTAAGTAATGCTGACAAAAATTGTTGTTTCTCTCCCATTTTGTTATGATCTGTTTTTGTTTTTGTTTTCGTTTTTAAGAAATTAATGTTTGGTCACAGGAGATGAGACATTATGTTGACTGTGTTATATTATGAATGCACTAAAATAAACAGACAGATGAAGCAGTATGCTATTTCCAAAGCAGTGCAAGTGGAGTGAAAGCATTTCCATACGAACCTGGCTTTAAAAACTGGGCTGTCAAAAGAACAGTTAAATGTAACACAAAGTAAGAAACTGTCCGATCACTAATGGTCGCTTTATTTATTTTTTTGTCTTGTTTTCAATTCACTGCTTGCAAGTAATGTATTTATTAAAGAAGACTGAAAGCATAAGTAAAATCACGAGTCAAGAGCAGCTGAGAGATTCAGAGCAGCGTGTTGTGACTGACAACAGTGAAAGGGAGAGCAAATGTTAAGGAGAACAAAGGAAAGTTTAGGTCATACACATTAGCACACTTTTACAACACCACTCAAGAGGCTGGCTGTCACCTCGGAGAAAGCTACTGATATGGAATAGTGGCATCACTCTTCTAAAAGCTAATGTTAAACTGTCCTTTAACTAAATATACTTTCTTCAACTTGTCTAAGCAGGAGCAGAGAATGGAATGTTCCAGATTATAAACTATGGAACACACTGCTGAGTCCTTCTGACTAAAACAGACAACAAAACAGCACATACATCTCCCTACCAGCCTCTTCAAGTAAATGAATAACTAATAAAGACAACCTGAGCCTCTCCTCTTATTCTGAACTACCTGCTTTTGACAGAAAAGGCTTTGCTGTGTGGCTTGTTTCAAAACTTTTAAGTATGATCTCTTACCAAAAAGGGGAAAAAAAGGTGGTGGCTATGAAGAAGAAACACTGTATATCTGTCCAACTTGTTAGAAACCTGTAAAAAGCCTGTTTAAAAAATACCTGTAAGTTTTTTTTTTTTTTTTAATTGGTAGGTGTGTGTTCGGGTCCGTGTCCCTGAGGTCAGAAGTGTCAGATGCCTTGTAGCTGGCGTTAACAGGAAGCCATGAGCTTCCTGATGTGAGCGCTGAGAATTAATTTGGGTCTTTGTGAGAATAACACTCATTCTTAACCATTTAGTCATTTCTCCATTCCACCGAATAAATTAAAAAAGAGAAGAAGAGAGAAGGGAGTGAGGCCAGGTGTGGCAGCACATACTTTTAATACAAGGAAAAAAACACTTTTACAATAAAATGACACTTGCTAATCTCTAAACTATAAAAATTTTCACCATCAATAAACATGGAGCTTGCAGAAAACAAGTAATATATTTACTTTATTTAGGACTGTGATTTTGTGGTTTTCCTGTATTAAGAGTCCCGGCTATTTATAATGGTAGATTATAAAACTTAAAAACTTAAATGGTAGACTAAAAACTTAAAAGCTCCAACAAGTAATCGTGACAAATATAGGAAATGAGCACTAAATATAATTATAAAATTACTAACAATTAGAAAAAATATCTTGTAAGAATCAGCAACTCTTTACTATTTTTGTCACTACAATAATTACGAATTTATATTTTTTTAAAGTAATAAAAGTAAAATATATAAAGCCAGGCATAATGGCACATGTCTACAATTCCAGCACTTGAGAAAAAAATCCAACTTATGTACACAATGAGTTCCAGGGCCATGGTATAAGTTAGACTTAAAAAAGTAAGAGAAAGCCAGGCATGATGGCTCACCCTTTTAATTCCAGCAGGTGGATCTCTATGAGATCAGCCTGGTCTACAGAATGAGTTTCAGGACACCCAAGAGCAACATAATAGAGAGATCTGTCTCAAAAAAAAAAAAAAGAAAAGAAAAGAAAATGAAACTAAACAAAGAAAGAATGTCGCGTGCCTACAATCCCAGTGCTGAGAGGAAGAGGAAGGAGGATCAGAGAGATCAAAGATAATTTGATCAAAAATATAATTTGAGTTTTAAATTATTTTATGGAAACAAAAATTTATCTTTTACTCTTTTCAAACAATGTACAATTAACAAAGATCTGTGGTGATAACAGGCCAAATTATTTACAATTTAAATGTACATGTAAGAATTACAAGGAGGCGGGTGTGGAGAGATGGCTCAGCAGTTAAGAACAGTGGCTGCCTTCCAAAGGTCCTGAGATCAAGTCTCAACAACCACATGGTGGCTCACAACCATCTGTAATGGGATCTGATGCCCTCTTCTGTTGTCTGAAGACAATGACAGTGTACTCATATACTTAAGTAAATCTAAAAAAAAAAAAAAAAACAAAAAAACAAGAATTACAAGTATATTTGTATTTTAAACTAAGAAATAAAGCAAATGAAATTTTCTTAAGGAGGATACAGAAAGATAATTTTCTATCTGATTCAGTTTCCAGAGTTGTTCAAAATAGCAGCTTTATGATCTTCAGCTGAAAATGAAGTCCTAGTGCATTCACATGAAGCTGACCTAAAACTCTTTTTTTTTTTTTTTGGGGGGGGGGGGGGGGAAGCAAGATTACCTCAATTGACTTGTTTCGGTTTTCTATTTCTAAATTAAAAAGTAAATTAAAAATCTGTACTACCAACACGTGTTCCTGTCTATTATGTTAAAGTTTTTAAATGGGAGGATCTTCAAATGCAAGAAGTGCTTTATAAGTAACCACCAATACACTGAAATGTAATACCAATGTTAAAAAAGCCAACAAAAACCTCAATAACTACTTAAGATGGTCCTCAACATTCTTATCTATCAATTAAACTCCAAGTACAAAACCTTCGCAGGAACTGCTCTCTGCTCCATCTAACTATATACCACACTACAGGAATCAGAACCGTTTGGCAACAGCACCACAGTGCATGCCAAAACACAGATAAAAATGTATTTTATTGCAAGGGCTGACTACAAGTTTTGATACTAGAAAACAAAGCCTCATATTCTCAAGAGAAAACCACTTCAGATACATCAGTAACTAGATAAATATTAATCCCACACTCAATTTTCTTTTAGTTGTCAACCAGATTTAATTTATACAATAATTTAGCCCATTTTCAGCAGGACAAAAATGGTAAGTCTCTTGAGTGGGTTGTAAGCTTTGCTGATTGTGTATTAGAGACTCTATAAGCAGAACCATCGCTACCAGGTGAACCCATGCAAAGAACAGATTTGTAAAAAGTCCCCAAACAAAAAAATCTATAGCTCACTACAGATGACAATGAAGACTAGAGAGAAAAGCCATATAGTAATGCTACACCATTCAGCTCCAAGAAGCATACTGTTTATTGTGCAGTCCACATAAGGTCACTGCTAAGAGTCAAATTAGCAGTCTCACAGAGTTACATTTTGGAACTAGTGGAGTCCACAGATCTACACAGATATGCAATATAACAATACTCCAGGATATACATGTACTACTAAATCCTTACATAAGTAAACTAAACACTGGCAACTAGATATTTGGAAAACTTAACACTAACTTATAAAACTCACTCAACCTGACAACTCCTAAAGTCAGGATTTTTATCAGTCAGTTAGAAAAAAAGCAACTAATCTGGTGGAAAGTTGAACTTCCAATAGTACCAACGTCAGCATTTTTTTTCAAGTCTATGATGCAGGCATTTTTTTCTTTTGTCCAACTTCATTATCCCATCTGATTTATCATCTTTAAACTAAGATATGGTCATAAAAAATCATATATCCTAAATCAGATCCTACATCGTACCAACTGATTCTTGTAATTACAACAGAATCTAAGGCTGGGCTATGTAGATTTAGATTACACTTAGTTTTCCCAATATTTTAATTGTATGGTGGTCATAATTGTGGCTTGAATGTCAAAATCTCATAACTAACAACTTTTAAAGTTGAAACTAAAAAAAAGTTGTTTGCGATAAGGAAAAATTTCAGAGTTATCTGCCAATTCTAATATAATTTTCTTAGAAAATATTTCACTCTTGACCAAAAGGATATTTTATTAGTTGAAATAAAGAAAAATAAAACTTTACAGCAAACATTATCAAGTACTTTATGAATCTTTTTAAAATAAATTTTGTACTTTATTAATTTTGTTTTTAACATCTGCCTACTAAAATTGAACAACTGTACCATCTCACTAACAAATCCAGACTTCAGAAGTTTGGTTAATGAATAATTCATTAATATCTTTGCATCTCATTTCACATTTTGCTGATTTGTATCAAATATGCTCTACTATGAAACAAGCAGCCTTAATTCCATACTCATAAAAGTCCTTCATATAGGCATATTATTGACACAAACCTGTGCAGACCTCCACAGTCACCAGTTGCTGCAGATGACCTTGCTTATGTATTTAAATTACTACACTTTAGTTCCTGCAATGATCTGTAGACTCCCAAAGCTGTGTATTTCCAGCCACTTTTGAGTTGCATGCTGTAGCAAAACAGTCAGCACCTCTCAAGATATTGCTGCAGAGAAAGATCTTAATTCAGCAGAGGCTCTTTCTGTGTTAAAAGCAACATTCCCGCTTAGAACAAAACAGCTAGAGATAGCCAGCCAGCCCCAAAACTAAACACATATCTGCTGGGCATTTAGACAGAGGACTTTCATCTTTGGATGAGAAGGAACACTACCTATTTTGATATCAGTCATGTAGGTATTCTTTTCAAACTTCAAATTTTATTTCCAAATGATTAGTAGCAGAAATAAAGTTCTTTGTTTTCTGGGTCCCATTTTTCTTTTTCTTTTTGAGTCCTACTTCTATTTAACATAATGCATCCTACAAAGGTCTTCCTACTATTATTTAAACTATCGATTTACAATTAATGTGTAATGTTTACAGACTCCAGAAATAATTTTTCACCAGAGGTATAACTTAATATAACATATACATCTCTGACCACACATTTATTTTAAAAAGTAAAGATCTGGTCTGAGCACAGTATCATTTGTTATTGTAAATGGAGAAGATTAACATTCTTTAATAAACAAGACTTAAGCCGATTCTACTCTTACTCACTGAGATTACTCGGCAATGATTACACAAGCAGACTTGTCACAGTGCTTTGCTTACGAATACGACATGTCCAAGAAAAAAAAATCCTGGGCACTGTGAGGAAATAGTATCATTAGTCTCATGTCATAGGAATGGCTTTAAAAATTATAATGTGGACCTATACAGAATTTAAAAGGGCTAACTGTAAATGCTGTAACAGAACTATTCCTTAAGTACATTATGAATGAAGCAGCTACAGGTTCAGGCTAATTAAACTGACAAGTCAAAATGCTCAATAGAAACAGCACCTCTGTGACCCTCACAGGACAGGGGACTGGGAAGCTGTAACAACTTGGGAGGTTGTCCTTCAAAATGATGCAAAGAAATATTTTTACATTAAAATGGAAAACTAAATGATTTAAGTACAAACCATGTGTCTTGCCTATGGATTTCATTATAAAATTCTGCCTGATGATCATCTCTAATACGGAAAAAGGCACAAGCCTTGGTGGGCTTTAACTTAGTAAAGTGGGCTTGGCATTTTAATCTTATGTTAGAATGTAACTTTCAAATGGACTTTCAGCACAATATCAGATAGGAACTCTCCCTCTGCAGCATTATCACATGCGTCATCAGTTACTGCCATGCCTAGACTAGCATCATGCCAGCACAGTAAGACAGAAAGTACTATATGCAGTGTTCACTGGACCAGAAAGACAGAAATAAGAAGGGAAGGTAGGGAGAAAGAAACCCTAGAGAAGAAATTAAAAAAAGGCAGACCGTGCAATACAAACCAGATCATGGCTGCTTAGCTAATATGGGCCAACTGCTGTGGAAGAAAAATGTCGAACACCCCAAGTTGTGTAAATTTCTGTAAACATCTAAACACACACACAAACACACACAACACCAACCTAATTAGGAACATAAATATATGTTGATCCTTTACTATATCATAGCTTTGAAAGCAAAAGCTAAATTATCTATACTTTCTCAACTGCTTTGTTATTTCACAGAAGGAAAAGAAGCTAGTGTTTCTTAAAGGAATAGAGGGGCCTATCTTGACAGATGTAAAACTTAGGATTCCCTTTCTGACTCTGTATCTACTCAAGTTTTACCAATGCCTCAATGAAATCTTTTTAAGTATATACATGTAAGCACAAATTTTAAATACAATTTAGACACTTCAACAATGGACAGTTGTTTCAAAATAACATTATGTTTTATGTCCAAAACTTAAGATTTTTCTTTCCCCCCAGAAACAGGGTCTTCTCTGTATCGCCCTGGCTGTCCTGGAACTCACTGTGTAGACCAGGCTGGCCTCGAACTCATAGGATTCGCCTGCCTCTGCTTCCCAAGTGCTGGGATTAAAGGCATGTGCCACCATCACTTGTTTTAAATTAAGAGGCAGAGAAAATCTCCTTGTGCTATGGCTTGGTATCATTACTGTCATAGACTAAGAAGTGTGAAAAGACAAAAGTAACTAACTTTTGACCTGGAGAACAAAAAACAAAAAACCACCAGACATTTCTTAAGCTACAGAGCCAAGTTTCCCATGCCTCACAAGGGTCTAATAGTCTGCTACTTCTGTTTCTACTAGAACATTTCACACACAAGTATGTTGCCCAGAAATAGTATTAAAGGATCAAAATACATTTTACTCCTTTATTTGATTTACAAAAATACTACACCCAAATCTCTATCTTTAATATGGGCCCGAAATGACATTTTTTCCATCAAATCCTAACTTTTTCTATGTTTTCCACTGATTTTCTGATATTATTAAATCACACCCAAAAGTCCACCTGATTACTCTAGAGCATGCAAAAAAAAAAAAAAAAAGGCTCTAAACTGTCCATAAGTTGTAGGCAAGTTTAACTTCACTCATATCAAGCATCACACAAGCTCTACCTAACTAACTGGCTAAGACCCAAAATAAGCACAGGTCATCTTACCGATTCTATGGGCTTGTCAAGGGACGCTTGTTCAATCTCCAAGTGTCCTTCTTCATACTGATCAAAGTGATTACCCTGGAAAAAAAAAACTACAGTTATTTTTCAAAAGTAATCATTGAAGTAACTGGTAATCTAGCCAACTACAAGTTATTTTTATTTTTTATTTTCAGGATAAAGCCAAAATTGTACTATAAATTGAGACTTTAAAAAAAAAAAATCTACAAGGCCCAGTGAGATGGCTCAATATTGTAAAGGCAAGCTTGACCACTTAAGTTTGATCACTAGCACACACATGTGGTAGAAGAGAACCTCCTTCAGTCAAGCTGTCCTCTGACAGACACATGTGTGCCATGGAACAAACATACCCCACTACTGCCAAATAAAAAAAAATTATTTTCTTAAAAGCCTGCCGTCAGAGGATGTAGTTCAGAGGATGTAGTTCAGTGGCAGAGCTCCTAATCAGCATGCAAAGGTCCTAGATCAACCCTGGGGTGGAAGGTGCACCCACCCATAAAGAACAGCTCAGGAGAGGGAGGGTGGCTCAAAAGATAAGTCTTGCTGCCCAAAGATACAAGTTTTATCCCCAGAACCCATGGCTGTTTTGTGTATGTTTGTATGAGGGTGTCAGTTCTTGGAGTTACAGCCAGCTGTCATGTAGATGCTGGGAACTGAACCAGGGACCGCTGGAAGAGCAGCCAGCGATCTTAACCTCTGAGCCATCTCTCCAGCCCACCTTTTACTTTCATATACAGTATTTCTTTTTTTTTTTTTAATTATGGTTCCTTATTATATGTGCACGCTTGTACATTCATGAATGTGCCATGCCACATATGTGGGGGTCAGAGGCCAACTTCCAGGAGTTGATTCCTTATCCCACTATGTGGATTCTAGGGATTAAACTCAGGTGATCAGGCTTGTCTACAAGAGCCACTGTGCTGGCTTTGCTTTTCTTTGTTGTTTTCAAGATTTATTATTATGTGGAGTGGGCATGCTCCTTTAAACCCAGCACTTTAGGGGCAGAGGCAGGCTGATCTCTGAGTTCAAGGCCAGTCTGGATTACAGAGGTCCAGGACAGCCAAGGTACACAATGATACCCTGGGGGCGGGGAGATTATTATTATTTTTAATTATGTGTGTGTAAGTACAGGTGCCCAAGGAGGCCAGAGGTGCTTAATCTTCTTGGAGTTGTGAGCTTCCTGATGTGGTTGCTGGGAACTGAACTCAGTCAGGTGTTCTACAAGAACAGAACACGCTCTTAACCATGGTGCCATCTCTCTAGTCCTATTTCATTTTTCAATGTGGATTTGTTTTGGTTTTGTTTTTTTGAGACAAGGTCTCTCTATTTAGTCTACTGAGCTAACCAGTTGCAGTTCAGTAGACCAGGCTGGCCTGTGACTCAGAGAGATCCTCCTGCCTCTGCCTTCTGAGTGGCTTGAGCCACCATACCTGGCCCCCTCAATGTGGTTTTTATTACTAAATTAAAGCTTTTAGTAATTTATTTTTAGTTCATGTTATTTGTGTGTGTGTGTGTGTGTGCACTTGAATGAGCACTCACTCGAAGGTATGATAGAGAGCAAACACAGTCTTCCCGTGGAGGCCAGAGGATCACTGTGAAGCTGGTTCTTCCTTTCCACTTTATTGTAGGTTCTTCTGGCAATCAAACCCAGGTCATCAGGCTTCCCCCAAGTGCACTGGCTAAACCATGTGACTGGCCCAGATTCTAAGTTTCTGATGAATGATCATATCAATTATTAACAAAGCCATAAACATCTGACTTGCTCCATCTAGATGAGGTCTATGCCAAGTTTAAAGTGATTTGTCTTTGACACACCCCTTAGTCTACCTTTGACATGACTCTGGCTAGTAAATATATTACACAAATGTCTCTTGTCTTTCCCTGCTCTCACCAACTAAAATTTCTTTTTTGTTTGTTTGCTTCTTGAGACAGGGTCTCCTGTAGTCAACACTGTCCTTGGACTCACTCTAAGGAGCTGAGGGTGACACTGAACTTCTGATCTTCTTGTACCCATGTTTCAAGAGCTGGAGCCACTGACAAATGCTGCCACACCCAGCTTTACCTTTTCTCCTCCATTTATCAATATTGCTCAGAAACTAATACCTAACATAGTAGCTACAGCACTACCTCACAATTCAAATAACATAATGATCTATACTTTGAACTTTTAAAAAAAAGATTTATTTTATGTATATGGGTACCCTGACTTCATGCACACTAGAAGAGGGCACTGAATCCCATTATAGATGGTTGTGAGCCACCATGTGGTTGCTGAGATTAAACTCAGGACCTCTGTAAGAGCAGCCTATACTCTTAACCTCTGAGCCATTTCTCCAGCCCCAATTCTGAACTTTTTAAATTGCTATTACATATATTGATATGTGTCTGTGTGTAAGAGTATGCACATTTGTACCACAGCACACATATGAGGGTCAGAGGACAACTTGTGTGAGTCACTTCTGTCTACTATGTGCATCCTGTAGACCTAACTTGGGTTGTGATGCTGGTGACAGGCATCTTTACCCACTGAGCTATTTGCTGACCCTAATTTGGACTTTCTAAATCTAAACCATATAATAATGATGTCAGGGGTAGAGACACAGCTCAGTTGAAAACAATGTTTGCCAAATATGCACAAAGCTCTGGGTTCAATCTCCAACATCCCACAGAATAAGTGTGGTGGAATACACTAGTAATCTTAGATCTTAGTGCTTGAGAGGCAGAGGCAGAGGCAGGAGGACTGGAAATTCAAAGTCATCCTTTGCTACATAGCAAGTTCAAGGCCAGTCAGGGTTATGAGACTGTCTCAAGAAGAAAAAAAGTTGTAAAATGATTTTGATTTCACCTTCATAGATGACAAAAGGAAGGAAAGAGGAAGAAAAAACAGGAGAGAAAGCAAGTTTGATCGCTGTAACTCAGAAGCTAATGACAGAGAGTGGACTGCACAACTGTCCCAACCTCCACAAGCACTGTGGCACTCACAGCCCACACTCACCCATACAAACACAGGTTTTTTTAAAAAAAGGTCTTTTTTTTTTTTTTAAGTCAGTATCATTATGTAGACCAGACTGGCCTTGAACCCCAAAAGATCCACCTGCCTCTGCTTCCTGAGTGTTAGGATTAAATGCATGTGCCGCCACACCTGGCTAAAACCTCAAATTTTGAAAAAGTGGCATGAAACAGAACCATACATGACAGCTTCATATTTAAGCTATGAACAAACCCAATCCTCCTTTGTCAATAAATAAATAAATAAGACTTTATTGCTTGCCTCTTTTTAACACATTCCAAATAAGTAAATTTTACTACTCAGACAATGGAATTGAAAAGGAATATCTTAATAAGAAGACAACATAAAACCCATCTTTGAAAAAGAAAACTAGGCCAAACAATGGTGGGCTACACAAATGGTTTTGGGGAAAAAAAGAAAAAGTGAGAGAAAAAGAAAACAAAACTAGACATTCTGTATATTAATGGCACTGTTTTATTAGTATAAAGTTTATTGCAATTTAAAAAGTGAACAGAACTGGAGAGATGGCTCAGTGGTTAAGAGCACTGGCTGCTCTTCCCAAGGTCCTGAGTTCAATTCCCAGTAACCATATGGTGGCTCGCAACCATCTGGAATGGGATCTTCTGGTGTGTCTGAAGACAATGACAGTGTACTCATATACATATAATAAATAAATAAATTAAAAAAAAAAAAAAGCCAGGCAGTGGTGGCACTCGCCTTTAATCCCAGCACCTGGGAGGCAGAGGCAGGTGGATTTCTGAGTTCGAGGCCAGCCTGGTCTACAGAGTGAGTTCCAGGACAGCCAGGACTACACAGAGAAACCCTGTCTCGAAAAACAAAATAGTAAACAAAAACCAGGAAGTGTCGCACACCTTTAATTCCAGTACTCCAGAGGCAGAGGTAGGGAGATCTCTGATTTCGAGGCCACCTTAGTCTACAGCACAAGTTCCAGGACAGGAAGGACTACACAGAGAGGTCTTGTCTCAGAAAACCAAAATAAACAAACAACAGCAATAATAATAAATCTAAAAAAAAAAAAAAAAAGGCCAGGTATGTTGATGCATGCTTTTAATCCCATCGTCTGGAAGGCAAAACCCAGACAGATCTCTGGAAACTGAAGGTCAGCCTGGTCTACAAAACAAGTTGCAGGAAGATTGGGGCTATATAGTGAGATACTGTCTCCAAACAAACGCACACAACCAAAAAAAAAAAAAAAAAAAAAAAAACCTAGTATAATACAGTATACTACCCTTTTGTTGTGGGGTAGGGAGGTGTTGGAGACAGTGTTTCTCTGTGTAGCCCTGGCTGTCCTGGAACTTGCTCTGTAGACCAGGCTGGCCTCAAACTCAAAAATCCACTTGCCTCTGCCTACTGAATGCTGGGACTAAAGGCATGAACCACCGGTTTTATTGTGAGTGTATTGAACTTTCTACTCTGACTAATACAATACACAATAAGCATATTTGGTTACAGTTCTACTGTCAAACAGTCAATTTGCTTTTTATTAGAGGAAAATCAACACCATACCTTCTGGTATTTGCTCTAATATCAATGACTTCTTTCAGTATCTGTGTAGTTGTTTAAAATTCCTTTGGTAATCCCCATAAGTCTCTTTCAGTTAAGTCTAAATGGCAATGCTAGCACAGCAAGGGAAGTAAGAGCAGACAGAAAAGCAAAAGGACTACAGTGTTTCAAGGAAGAAACTGTAGCAGAACTCAAGAAACAGAAATATACCTCAGGCTAGAATCTATTTTCATTAATAATATTAGAATTGACTAAATCACAAGATTATATACACTAGATCCACAATTCAAGACACTACAAGTCTAGTGTGGCCTTTGCCTGTAATCCTACATTCCTAAGGCAGAAGCAGGGAACAGATGCAAGTTCAAGGTCAGCCAGGCTACAAGTCATTACTTGTCTCAAAAAAACAAGGACATCAAAATAAGATTTCATTAATTACCATGCTCAGAGAACAGGTCTGACTCCTATCACTTAGTAGTTAAAGGCAGAAATATTCAGAACTGGGGTTCTAGACCAGCCTGAGCTACATAAGACTGTCTAAAAAAAAAAAAAAAAAAAAAAAAAAAAAAAAAAAACCAAATATGAACTTTGCCACTCTCTTTCAGAAAATAAGTATTTTGTACCCCAGTACTAGGGACTGAACCCAGAAACTTAGGAATGGTAAGCAAGCATTCCGTTGCTAAACATCTCCAAGCCAGAAAAAAATAAAAATCTTTTGTTACTATTTTTTGTTAGAGATCAATTCTCTAGTAGCCCAGGCTGGCCTTGAATTTCTTATGTAACTGAAGCTAGTCTTGAACTCCTAATCTTCCTGATTCCACCTCCCAAGCCTAGAAAATCAGGATAGTTAAGTGTTTTTAAAACATTTTTAAGTCACTGGGTTAGAAGAATAACCTCTGGGTAAAAGCACTTGCTACCAAGTCAAGCAGAGTTCCATTCCTGGAATCTGCATGGTCAAAGAACTGTCTTCTCATCTCCACACATGGATGTGATATGTATGTGCCCACAAGCACATACCATACAAACAATTAATACATAATTCAGTCAAAACTTCTAACTTTGAAGGCTAACTCCTTGGCAGTGTGCTTGCCTAGTATGTATGAAGCCTGGATATAAGTCTCAGCAACACATAAAGTGGGTACGGTGGTGCACAATGGTAATCCCGGCAACGAGGAGGCGGAGACAGATGATGCTCAGTTATTATGACAAACAGTCCCAGGCTATGTGGGACCCAGTATCAAAACAATTTTTTTCTTTTGAATCAGGTTCATAATTATAATAATACCAGAGGGAAGTATGCTGATGAAGGGACTGTCAAGAGGTCAAGTCCCTATTTCAAGGACAGAAAAACAGAAAAGAGAAAGGAAAAGAGAAAGGGAAGGGACCAGAGTTGAGAATATAATCAAAGAATCCCTCTACAGTACTCTAATTAGAATTTGATAACATGACAAACGTACTCTACTAGATAATATAAGGCCTTGTCTAAACACACATACAAGCTCAAGAAAAAAGAAAAGTACAAGAACACCTGCTTTTTCTCTGATCTTTACCATACAAGAACAGCCTTGAATTACATGTAATTAAAATGGTATAAAAGCAAAAAGGAAGAGGGGGGTGGGATAGGTGACTTCTAGGAGGGCAAATGGGGACAGGAGATGGCATCTGAAAAGTAAATTAAAAAATATACAATTAAAAAAAAAAAGAACAGTCTTGAATAAGGATCAGACTAACAAGTACAATCGTCCAAGTTCACCCTTGGACCCTACACCGGGGTGAGATGATCGGAATGCATGGTCACAGAAGCCCTGTGTCACAGCAGCCCTGTAACCACAGTTCTTTCCGAACCCAGTCTCCCACCAGAAGATCTTTTTCTAAATAAGTATCTTTCTCTTTACTATTCATACAGAATTAAAAACGTAGCCTTTGTATAATCCATGTTTGTTTTTGTTTGTTTGTTTGTTTTGCCTTAATTATATACCCTGTGTTTTTTGTTAATTTTTGGTTTGTTTTTTGTTCTTTAAAAAAAATGGCCGGGCAGTGGTGGTGCACGCCTTTGATCTCAGCACTTGGGAGGCAGAGGCAGGCGGATTTCTGAATTCAAGGACAGTCTGGTCTACAGAGTGAGTTCCAGGACAGCCTGGGCTACACAGAGAAACCCTGTCTCGAAAAGCCACCAAAAAAAAAAAAAAAGTCATGCCGTGGTAGGACACACCTTTCTTTGATAGTTCAAGGCCTGTCTAGTTTACAGAGCAAGTTCCAGGACAGCCCGGGCTACACAGAGAAACCCTGTCTCGAAAAGCCACCAAAAAAAAAAAAAAAGTCATGCCGTGGTAGCACACACCTTTCTTTGATAGTTCAAGGCCTGTCTAGTTTACAGACAAGTTCCAGGACAGCCAAGGCTACACAGAGAAACCCTGTATTGAAGAATAAAACATGGGGTAAGGGGATAACATCTGAACTGTAAATAAAATATCCAATAAAAAAGAAAGAAAGAAAAAGAAAAAGACAAAAGAACCTCATCATGTAGTCAAGACCTGCTTTGAACACGTAATAGTCCTGCCTCAGTCAGTCTTAAATCCTGAGATTACAGAGTACAGCAAGGACACATACCAGTGTGCCTGATATGCTTTTATTTTCTGAATCACTTCTAGGGAACCTTCAGGCTATCTCCCTTTGGTCACTCTTAACATTCACTTGCTAAGAATCACATCAATTCATCATCACTATTTTGAAATTGGTTTCAGCCCTGAATCAATTTTTTTTCCCTCTTTCATACTTTGGGAATGGGAATAGTAATGATTTTATTTAAGTTTTAGTATCCCAAGCATACCTCAAGTTGATTTATTGCTAAGGGCATTTCTCCCAATTGAAAGGGGGGAAAGACAGAAAACTATTGGGAATTAGTTCTAATGCTTTGTCTTAACTCCCAAAATCACACGGGAATCTGCTTATCCAGATGCTAAGGGTCCCTGTCCCCAAGTGGTTTTTGACTGATCAATAAAGAGCCAGTGACCAATGGCTGGACAGGATGAAAGAAGGCAGAACTTTTAAGATTCCTGGCCGTGAGAGGGGTGTAGATGGACCACATCATGATGGGGAAAAGCTGAGAGGTCAGAATTAAGAGCCTGCCTACTCATAAGAGTCAGAGAAGTAGCTCCAGGGGCCACTCCCCTGCTTGGGTCTAGGGCAGCAAAGATAAAATATAGATTTTAAAAAGTATAAAAATATAGATTTTAACTAAGGAATACTGGAGGAAACTTCGTGTTAGCCACAGGGAGGTTTGGAAGTGCCCGGCCATTGAGCTAGTCAAGGCATATCAAAATTAAGCTGGAATGTGTGTATGTGTCTTTCAATCAAGAAGCCAGAGAACTCTGGTGTGTGGCTATAAGCATGATCACCCACTAGGAGTTCAGCGCAGATTAACCATTCACCACTACAAAAAACAGTAATAAAAATCTGTCCATTTGTTATCTCTTGCAGACCTGCACTGGAATAGCAACTCTAGTCCATAGCACTAGACACACGCACACAAACACACACAAAACCTGTTTCTGTGACCTAAATAGAAATGAACCTCTTCTCAAGTTATTATCACAAATGGCTCACAAAAGATGCTAGGGTCACAACTCAATGGTAAAAGGCTTTCGTGGCATGACTGAACCCTGTTTTTTGATGCCTCGTATAAGAGGAGGGAATGGAAGAGGGCCCCAAAAAGGAATCCTATAAACATACTACATAAAAGTAACAGATGACTTTCTTACTGCTATTTAACATTAAGAGCACTTAAGCAGATTCTAGAAAGTCCTTGAGCAAATGTTACATTTTCATTATGATCATTATTTTATTTCCCTATGCTAGTGGATGAAAAGGACACTCAGTCTGAATCTGCTAAGTAAACAACAAGCTCCCAAATCCCTCCCATCTCCAAACCAGCACTGAGGATAAAAAGGTGGGGTCCAGGCCCTGCTCCTTCAGGTCACCTGGGTAGGCCTACTCCTATCTCCTGGTACTGGACCAGCCCAGGGCTGTGATAGGATGTCCATATTGGGCTTACATCCTGGTCTCAGCAGTGTCAGTTCAACTGGCTACAGAATGAGAGGTGCATATATAGTAGACCAAACTGAAATACAGACTACAAGTGCCAGATTATTTTCAGTTCCCAGGAAAATCAAAACTCAAGGGCTGGCAAGATGGTTCAACAAGTAAAGGCCCTTGTGTTGCCAAAGCAGCTGAAATGCGTTTGACCTCTGAGACCAGCATAATGGCGAGAACTAGCTCTAACAAACTGACTTCTGACCTGCTCACACACATATGGTCTATGGGTATGCACAGACACACACGCCCCAAACACATGCACTTGTATAATCAATTTGTCCAAAGGACAAAAATCAGGATATATTTAGATTTAAAAAAAAAAAAAATCAGGATATCTGAGAGCAGTCAGTAATAATATCTTACACAAAATTTTTTTAATAAAAATTATTCTGATGAGGCCTGCCACACACCTTTAATCCCACCACTTGAGGCCGAGGCAGGCAGGCACATTTCTACTGAGTTTCAGGCCAGCCAAGGCTACATAGTAAAACCCCGTCTCTAAAAACTCAAAAATAAATAAATGATTCTAATCTTTAGAAAATATGCCTCTGAGGCAAATGTGGCAGCTCAGGCTAGGGTACACTACAGAGTAAGGCCCTGACCAAGGGGGGAAAAAAAAAAAAGAGGTATTTTATTTTCACATTCTTGTCTATTGCTGTAACCTTTTTTTTTTTTTTTTTTTTTTTTCCCCCCATTAAAAATCCAATACACATAAGAACCATTAGTCCTCTAGGATACAAATACTAAAGAATACTTGATCAGTAGTATTTAATCACATCACCATTAAAAGCTGCACAATCACAAAATGCTAGGCTTAACAGCACTTTACAGCTACATATCAATGTATAGCTAAAATTTTAATGAATCTTAAATCTAAAACGTTATTTTATTGTAAATTACGTTATATATTTTTCATTAGTTTATGTAAAACTTGAATCTGTGAACAAATGTCTTATTTTGTAAATGCAGAAAGAGGTGATGTCTCACTCAGAAACTGAGGTCAGATTCTAAAGAAGTCATTAAAGCTTTATTAGGCAAACAAAAATCAGTCTAAATTACCATGGTTTCCAAAAATAAAATGCAACTTGAAAAGCTACAGTTGCGTAGTACTTGCCTCAGCACCCACCACTGCCTACTTAAAACCCAGGATTACTAGTGCAGGCCTGCAATCCCAGTCATTTGGAGGCTGAGGCAGGAGGACTGCAAATTCAAACAGGACTTGCTGAGACAACAGAACAGTTAAAGGCCAGCCTAGGTAATTTAGTAAGACCCTGTCTCAAAATAAAAAATAAAATAAAGAGGGCTGGGGGTAGTGGTGCATGCTAACCATCTGCAATCCCACCACTCTGGTGGCACAGGCAGAATGAGTTCAAGGCTGTCCTGGGCTGCACAGTGTATCTGAGGCCAGTTTATGCTACTTTGAGATCCAGGCTCTAATCCTGGGGGTGGGGATGGGAAATACAATGATGGGAAAGAGTAGAGGGAAAAGTCTAATAACTGAAACGTAACAATGTATTCTTTGATAAGTGAAACTTGGTCAGATGCCCGTCCTGGAGCCCTTGAAAAACAAGATACAGATCTGGACAAAACAGAACAGAGAAAAACTGTAATTGTATTACTTGTCTAAAAGGACACTTATTTGTGTGACCTACAAATCTACCCTTCATAATTCATGACTCAATTATACTTGTATAAAATATAAAATCCAGGCTAGAGATACAGTTAGTAGTATCAGTCTTGCTCAAACGATACTCCCTAGCATGTGGGTCCTGGAAATCAAATTCAGGTGATCAGACTTGACCAAAAGTGCCTTTACTAACTGAGCCATCTTACAGGCACCTTATTTAATTTTTGAGACAGTGTCTAACATAACCCAGGCTAGCTTCAAACTAGCTTAGTAGCTTATATAGGCAAAGATAATATGGAAATCCTAATTTTCCCTCTACCTCCAAAGTTCTGGGATTATGGGAGCTCACCACCAGAAGTAGCCTGAACTTTTTGTTTTAAAAAGACAGGGTCTTGTTATGTTCAACTACTTAAAACCTTAAAACGCTACATTTAACTTCAGTAACCTAAACTTGAAACATGTTTCAAGATATATTACTCAAAGAGCATCTTCCCATTTCACTCCCTCTTCAATGGCTGGCTCTAAACCAAAGGACAGTACTGACAACTGATCAATTTTTTTTTCTTTTATTAAAACATCCAGAGATAAATATATTAACTATTCTCATTGTATTTTTTTTTGTTACTATTATTACTACCATGGTGCTAAGGATCAAATCCTTCACATATTAGGGGAATACCCTACCACTGAACATATTATACCCCCAGCCCTTAAATATTTTTAAAGGCATGTTTTTTTAGAAACAATAGCATAATTTACAAAAGGGACTGGGAATGTAACTAGTGTTGAGAACCTGCTACACACATATACACAAACATAAATAAATAAATAGAACATAAAATGCTAGGACATTTAGAATTCTAAAGTGAGTTAAGTCAGATCAAGTGCAGAAAATACAATTATAATGTGTGTACTGACAACAAAGAGCTCAAAGGGTCTACTCTGGTTTTAAAAACTTTTTATTATATTTACTTCATGGGGGCTGTCAGAGGCCAACTCTGGGGAACTGATTTGGTTCTTTCTTTCCACTTTATGGATCCCCAGGCACTAACTCAGGTTAGATTTGATGGCAAACTCCTTAAGCCGCTTCTAAGGCTGCTCCTTTTATTATTTTTTAAATTTCTTATTAATGTGTATATTATGTGAGGGGTCATACATGTTGGTGTCAGAAGACAACTTTTTGGAGTTGGATCTCTCCTTCCTCCTTCCAGGGATCAAGCTGAGGTTGTCAGGCTTGTGGGGCAAAGGCTGTTTACCCCTGAGCCATCTCATTAGCCCACAAATCAGATTATATATTACCTCAACTAAAGCACTGAAGAGTCTCCCTGCTTAGTTTCCAAAGAACAACACTCACATCCTAATAGCCAGTTTTCAACGTCTTCATTAAAATCCCGTTTGAGCCTGCTGAAATAGTCAAGGGCCATTTTCCTCAAAACTGTCTGTTTTCAATTTTATTAGGTCACCTTGAAATTCTCTTCTCTGAAAAGCATTTGAAGATTTTCATCATCAGTATGTCTAAATAATTTTAAATTAATAAAAAATAATACAGCTTATATACTTTATACCTGCTTCATAGGGCTTACTATAGGTAGGGAGGGAGGGAGGGAGGGAGGGAGGGAGAGAGAGAGAGAGAGAGAGAGAGAGAGAGAGAGAGAGAGAGAAAGGAAGGAAGGAAGAAAGGAAGGAAGGAAGAAAGGAAGGAAGGACGGACAGCCAGCCTTCTCAGGCATCAAATGTCCAAACTGAATTACCTCAAACTTCAGTGGACCTGAGATAAATCCTTAAAACACCTTGAGATGCTGTGTCGTGCGGCAGCTTACCCAGGAGGCACATGACCACAAGGCTTTTTCAGCAACTCCCAAATCCCTTACTGCTGCAAAACTTCTCATAGCATTCTACACACAAGACTATTAAACAGTGTTGATTTTAAACCAGTTAAATATCTTTGTCTATTATCAACCCAATCATCATCTCCAAGAATTCAAACCCTTCAAATTGCCTTCTGACACGGCTAGAACAGCGTTGAGTAAGCTCAAAGGAATATAAAAACTTGAGTTCTGAGGCTCATTCCTTGACCTAAATTGCTGTTGCCAGGAGATGCGGTAGTAATGCAGTGATTTGCAACTGAGGATGTATTTTACCTAGAAATTGCCAAAAGCTACTAAATCCTCTATCTCCAACTATTTCTGCAGGAACAGTATCATCAGCTAAAAGCCGAATTATTCTAATTCCGCCTTTGTTGTTGGGATTTGGTTTTTTTGGTTTTTGTCGTTGTTGTTTTTTTCTCTTTAATGCCTGCCATCCCACGGACATCTTTCCCAGATCAACGTGTGTAAATGAAGAAAGAAAAATCAAGGTTTAGGGACAAGTTATCTCCCGCTTGGAAAGGCATTATTATGCTTCTTAACAAATCTTGGTAGGTTTCGAAGTTAAGTTTACACCAGTCCACAGACCTATACCTTACTGTTTCCCAACCCAATTAACGGCCTGTAAACAACAGCAGTTATTTATGCCCAGAGAAAGCTCAATGGCTCGCCTCAACAACAAAAAAAAAAAAAAAGGCGTCTTTGATAAGTAAGGGTACCCCTTTCCAGGGTGAAGACTAGGTTAGATAGACGATAAAGGATTTGTTTATCACAATGAGAAAACGGAGAAAAGATTCCCAGGATGATCGGGGCGAGCAAAAATCCAAGGGTTCCGTAGCCCTGGCCTGAAAACCGCTGGCCCAAGCCTTCCCAACCCCAGCCCTCTCCCCTGGGGGCCAGCCCTGCGCCTGCACAGGCCCCGAGACAACCAAAGCGCAGCCCCACAAAGCGGCCGGCTGGAGTGCGGACAGGCGGAGGCAAATGGGAGGAAACCGGAGTTTAAGAGGCAACGCCAATAGTGATGAAGCCGGAGACACGGCCTCAGCTCAGGCTGGGAGGCCCCTACAGAAATGAGAGGCAGAAAAAGAGAGCCGGCTTGCAAGGCGCAGGGGACAGCAGGAGGAAAGAGAGCCTGGAGAACGGGAGGGAGGCGGCCCCGGGCTCGCTGCGAGCCCTCCGGAGGGCTCCTCGGCGACGCCCGTGTTTACCTGAAAGTCTCGGTCCTCGTTGAAGCGGGAGAAGCGGTCCGCCATTTTGCCGCCTTCACTCCTCCTCAGGACGACGCTCTCCGGTTCGCTCCTTCCCTCCCGCGACACCCGCCCCCTCCCTGTTTCCACGCCTCCTCCCACGCCCACCGGGCGCGCGCAGCTGGCAGTGGAGGGGGGCGGGAGGATATTGGGGGGGTGTTGGGAGGGAGGGTACAAGAACGCGTCCCGACCGGAATACCGAAGGCGCAGGCGCCTTGCGGGCCCGGAGGCGGAACCTTCCCCACACCGCTCGGTTTCACGCCCGGCCCCGAGCGACCTCAGTGGGCCGCGCATGCGCGCTCGCGCCGGAGCGCCGCAAGCGCTTCCGGAGGGAAAGATCAGCGGGGCAGGACGTGTGTGCGGCTGGGGAGTGTCCACTTCTTCCCTTGATGGTGTACAGAAGTCTTTCTTATGTTCTTGTTTACGGCCAAGCCCATCCTGTATTTGTAATAATGTACAGTATAATACTGTACAGTAGCATGAGATCTGACTTTACAGCTAGAGTACTTTTAAGTGGTATTTTTGGTTTGTTTGTTCTGTTAACAGGGTTTCTTGAAGCCCAGGCTGGACTTTAGCTCGCTATTTAGTAGAGGCTCACCTCCGAAGTCCAAGGAGGGTATTTTTAAAATTGATACATAATAACATTACTTAAGAGATAGCAAAAAAAAAAAAAAAAATCAAAAGGCTTTCATTCCAGGCAGGAAGTCAGATAACCAATAAAATGACCTAATAGTTGTAAATATTATTCAGTGTCTAAAACTAAGTATAGTCCCGCTTGAGGCTGAGGGAGGATTAAATCAAGCTTATCCTTGACTACATAGGGAGTTCAAAGCTAGCCTGGGCTATAAAAGACCTTTCCTCAAACATCAAAATCTAAGTGAAATTACAAGAGGGGTAAACTGTAATGAAAAGAAAGACCTATTTTAAAGCTACCTATAAATTAAGACATAACAAGAGGTCCGTGTTTGTAGTCGTTGGATCCTCTGAAACTAGAATTACAGTTATGAACCACTATGTCGGTGCTAGAAACAACCCCAAGTGCTCTGCATGAGGAGCAAGTGCTTTTAAGTGCTTAACCATCTCTCCAGCTTTTGTTTTCTTTAGTTTTTTCAAGGGGCGGGGGAGTGGGAGGGCTTGTTTAATTTTACTTAGTGTAATAAGACTGCTTTGCCTGCATGTATGTATGTATCTGTGTATCTATGTATGTATCTATGTATCTATGTATGTATCTATGTATCTATGTATGTATCTATGTATCTATGTATCTATGTGTATCAGCTCTTAACAGCTGAGCCATCTCTCTAGCCCCCCTCCACCTTATTTTAAGACAAGGTCTCTCATTAAACCTGAAGCTTGCCCTAGTCAGCTAGCAAGCCTCAGGGATTTGCACCTGGCACCAGGGACGGTGAGGGTGTGGGCAGAGCTGAAAGTCCAAGGGCTAGTCACAAGGCAGTCCAGAGAGCAGTTGGATCCAAAATCATTTTCTTCACTCAGGTAGCAGCTGGAGGCTTTCTCTAAAAATGCTAACCAAACAGATCATGGACTTTTAACATGCCGGCTCTAATCAAGAAGTAGATAGTATGCTGAAATGAGAGGATCTGTTGAAAACCAACTGTCTTAGTCATTGTTTTAGCGATGTGAAGAGACACCATGACCAAGGCCACTCTTAGAAAGCATTTAATTGGGGACTTACAATTGCAGAGGTTTCGTCCATTATTATCATGGAGGGAGCATGACAGAATGCAGACATGCACTGGAGCAGTATCTGAGAACTATGTCCTGACTCATGGCAAGGGGGAATGAATGAGACTGGACTGGACCTGGCACAGGCTTTTGAAACCTCAAAGCCACCTTCGGTGACACACTCCTTCTGACAAGACCACACTTCCTAATCCTTCTAATCCTTTCAAGCAGCTCAGCTCCCTGGCAACTAAACATTCAAATATATGAGGCTATAGGGACCATTCTTATTTAAACCACCACACCAATAGTCCAGTCAGATTTCCCCTGCAAACCATCATAGATAACCTCTGTGAGAAACTGGCTTACAGAAGCAAGGTCTTCCTTAACCACAAAGGGATGGAAGAAGTAATTACTCCAACAGAAAATCACAGTCGTGACCAAATATCCCATAGAAAAGCTTACCATTCTGGAAGCCCCATTCACAAAGAATATTTGAAGATTAAGAAGGAAATCTTGGGGGATGGAAAGGAGGCTGGGCAGTTAAGAATGCTTTCTGTTCTTGCAGAGGACCCCAGGTTTGATTCCCAGCACTCACATAGCCTGTAATTCTGGTTCCAGGGAATTTGATGCCCTCTTCTGGCATTGATAGGCACTGCAGGTATGTTGTACATACTGTGTGACATTGTTCCTCAGGAGACATGAATAAGCATCTACTTACCCCAGATACAGAACTGAGAACAGACTAAAGTACAGATACTTCCCAAGTCCAACTTGGTGAACACATGAGTTTTATTGCGGTTACTTACTGGATTATGGGTGAGAGGTAACTATAGGCAGCTGCAATATCAAAAGCCTATCCCAGCATAGCTGTCAGGTCACAAAATCTGAGTACTAGGAGCACACTGCATAACATGCAGGTGGCTCAGCCAGCCCCAGCCTCTTCCATGTGCTTACCTTGTCTGAGAATCTTCTAGGTATCTGGTCCAGTCTTAGCATGTTGCTCAGCAGTCCTTATTGCACGTATATGCTTGTAGCAAGAGAGGTGAATCTCATCCATTTCAGGAACTTCCTGAAGCTTATGGGTTGTCTACAACCTGATCTGATGGTGCTTCCCTGCAGGGTTGAGGTTTTCAGAGGAAATTGCTATTCAGCAGTACATAGAGACACACGCAGGCAAGCAGTCATGACATAAAATAAATGAATCTTTTAAAAAGAGAAAGACAGAACTCTTGAAAATTAAAATATTTTATTCCATTCACTTTGGTTAGCTCTCCTGGTGTTAATGTTTTGAAATAGGGTCAATCCCAGCGCTTGGGAGGCAGAGGCAGGCGAATTTCTGAGTTCGAGGCAAGCCTGGTCTACAGAGTGAGTTCCAGGACAGCCAGGGCTACACAAGAGAAACCCTGTCTCGAAAAACCAAAAACAAACAAACAAACAAACAAAAAAAAAAAAAAGAAATAGGTTCTCCTAGATTGATGTCAAAGTCACTATGTAGACAAGAATGACCTTGAATTCCTGATCCTCCTGCCCAATTGCTAGGTTCACAGGCATGCACCACCGTGCCTACCCTGACATTGACAGCTTATTTTAAAGATTACATTTTTATTTTATGTGTATGGGTGTTTTGCCTTATGTATGTCGGCACTATGTACATGCCTGGTACCAAAGGAAGCCAGAAGAGGGTATCAGATACCTTGGAACTGGAACTGCAGACAGTTGTAAGCCTCTGTGTGGGTGATGGGAATTGAACCTGGGATCTTCTGGAAGAGGAGCCAATGCTCTTAACTGATGAGCTGTTTTTCTTCTCTTACATCCACTTTTTAAAGACAGGGTCTCCTGTACCCCAGGCTAGCCTCCAACTCATTATGTAGTGAGTTTATACTAAACTTCTGATCTTCTCCCAAGAGCTGGGAGTGTGCTCCACCACACCTGTTGTGTGTAGTGCTGGAAGTCAAACCCAGGCCTTCACACATGCTGGCCAGCACTCTGCAGACTGAGCTACGAACCCAGCCCATTCCAGCTTTTTTCACTCCGTGTTTTTTGTCATTCATTGACGACCTTCATATGAATCACTTACTATAAACAATGCTTATAAAATCATGAGCTGCAGCCAGCTCTTGTTCTTTCTATTAACCCCAGCTGGCCTCAAAACGCTCAGCTTCCCCAATGCCAGGATTACAGGCCCGCATCACCAGGCCCGCTTTCCTTATTGTTTTTTATCTGGTTGATTTTGAAAGGCTGAGACAGGAGGATTACAGCAAGTCAAGACCAGGCTAGGGTCCACGGAGAGTTCCAGTCAAGCCCTGGAAACATAATGAGACATTGTCTCAATCAGTAAGTAAATAGATGCTCTGATTTTGATACATTTATTAGTAGGAACTCTTTCAGCATATCACGTGGACCTTAGCTGCTGATATCCATCCCTCTTTTGTTTGGCTTTGGTACACTGTAAGCTTTTGTTTGGTTTGGTTTTTTTGAGACAAGAGTCTTATTATGTAGCCCAGACTGGCCTTGTTCTCTCTAATAACCCCAGCTGGCCTCAAATTTCGCAGCTTCCCAATGCCCAGATCATAGGCATGCATCACCAGACCCACTTTCCTTATCCTTTCTTGGTTTTGGTTTTTCTTTGAAATAGGGTCTCACTGTATAACCTTGACTCTCCAGGAATTCACTACATAAACTGGGCTAGCATCAGACTCACAAAGATCTCATGCTTCTGCCTCCCAAGTGCTGGCACTAAAAGACCATCAATGGACCAAGTGGTGATGGTGCACACACCTTTAGTCCCAGCACTTGGGAGGCAGAGGCAGATAACAAATCTCTTGTCAGGGGCAGCCCTGCTTATGCTTCTGTTCTGATTTTGCAAAAACTCTGAAAAATTGGCTTTTTAAAACAAAAGAGGGGAAGCTACACCCCCAGAAGGAGTCTCCCAGAAATACTCTCCATCATGCCTTATTCATTTTTAGTTTTCTAAATCTGGATGCTCATGGCAAACCTGCTTCTGATTGCCATTGGCATGCTGAGACCAATAAAAACTATGCTACAGTTATGTGGAAGAACCCTCTTGCCCTTAAAAATGGAATGGGCCGGACCCAGTTCTTATATGGGCCAGAAGATTAATATGCATGTTTGATACCAAAGAAGGGCACAGCTAAATGGCTGCCAAAAAGATTAATAAAATAAATAGATACCCCCACAAAACAAGGCCCAATTATAAATAAGATAAATAACAATTGATATCCAGGGAAGAGAAATCTCCCTGAGAATTCCCTTGTTTTTCCTTTCCAGGTAAAAATGAATCACCTGTGATGTTTGCTGTTGGAAGTTCTAATCCTGAGGCTGGCCTCCAGACTTACACTACTCAGACCTTCGATGGGCTATTGATAAGGACATCAAACAGCTAGAGATTGACAAAACTAATCTGAAGAAATCCCTCATTTCGATATCTGGAGTGATCTCCAAGAATTGCAAAGGACTTTATTGGACTTGATTTACTCTTTTACAGTAGAAAAGACTGTGTACAGCTCTAGACTGTCTACAGCCCTTAAAGAAGAATGTTGCTTTTACATAGATAAGACAGGGATAGTTAAAGAGAACATGAAAAAGGTCAGAGAAGGCCTTGAGAAAAGACAGACAGAGAGAAAGAGACAGAGAGAGAGAGACAGAGACAGAGACAGAGAGAGATGAGAGCTGGTACAAGAATTGTTTTTCAACCTCTCCATGGTTGTCAACCCTATTTCCTTCCATTTGGAGATCGTTAATTGGGTTACTTCTGCTTATTTCCTTTGGTCCTTGGGCCTTAAAAAGGCTTACTAACTTTGTGAAACAACAGATAGATAATTTGATAGCAAAACCTATTCAGATACATTATCATAAGTTAGCTATGGAGGACCACGAGACTCAAGATGAGGTTGTTACTCTATCCAGGGTGCTCCCAAAACCCATCTCCATTCAACCTAAGAGAGGGGACTTCCGCCCCTAGACCAAGCAGAGAGAGGCCACCCAGAACCCCCTCTGACTGTCGATCTAAATTCTTGCTTAGGTTGCCAGGCTAAGCACTGTAAGGGAATATAAATAAAAATTTAAAATATCTTTCTGGGTTCCCTGAGGGGCAAGCTTGACTGCATAGAGGTTAATGTCAAAAATATCCCCTCTTCAGAAAAAAAGACATCGGGATGGGTATGGCCCCCATGCCTCACTGGACAACGACAGGAGGACCAGAGCCATTACAAGGTCCCCTTTAATTACTGGAGGTCAGGCCTCTATCCCAGCCTTTGCAAGATTGGAATCACCACGGTCTTTCTTACTTGGAAAAGGGAGGAGATGTCAGGGGCAGCTCTGCTTATACACTGAAGGTCTAAAATCAGCCATAGGCCTGACATACATGCCTGCTAACACAAGGTCTCCGGTCTCTGTGGAAAAACACTGAAACAGATAGCTATAAGATATTGTAAACAGGCAGCTTTGGTGGAAATTTACCAGCCTGGATAGGAACAAGTAGTCATAGGTCTTGTGGACAGTCATAGACCTTGGGTAGCCTTGGTGGATAGTACCAACTTAGATAAGGACAAGTGAATCATAGGTGGAGTCATAGTGATCTGTCCCCTGAACCTTCACCCATCGGACACTCTGCTCTGGAAGATATCTGTACTCCCCCTGAACACCTACTCTCCTGCATCATCCCCTTCCCCACGTCCTGCCTTTTTGTGTATATAACCCCTGTGTGAAAAAAGTAAAATCAGCGGTTTGATCAGCCTATAGACAAGCCGCTCGTTCTTTGCATCTGCCTGTTTTGCCCCTTCTCTCTTTCAGGTGACCTCCCTAGACCCCTGTTTAATGCCCTGCTGGCCAGGGCAATCTCTGAAAATCGAGGCCAGCCCAGTCTACAGAGTAAGTTCCAGGATAGCCAGGTTTGCACAGAGAAACCCTGTCTCAAGACAACAAGCAAAGAAACAAAAAACCAAATCCATCCTCATTATTCATTTTGATACTCAGATTGCCCCATACTTGACCAAGAGGACAATTGTTGAATAAACACTTTTTAAATGCACCCCTATAGTTATGACTGTAATTGCAAACTGCTGGATTTTTGTTTCTGTTTTGATATAGGGTCTGGAATAGCCCAAGCTGGGTTCCAGCTCAGAACTTGGAAGTATGGCGCTAAGGGTGAGCTTGAACTCCGGCTCTTCCTGCTCCCACCCCACAAAGCAACAATGTCTAAGCCATTCTCTAGGCCAGACACCATGCTGTTTGAAAAAAAAATACAACTACTCATTTTTTTAAAGATTTACTTATTTTTTTTTTTATATGAGTACACTGTAGCTGTCTTCAGACACACCAGAAGAGGGCATCAGATCCCATTACAGATGGTTGTGAGCCACCATGTGGTCGCTGGGAATTTAACTCAGGACCTCTGGAAGAGCAGTCAGTGCTCTTAACTGCTGAGCCATCTCTCCAGCCCAACCACTCATTTTTTTTTTTTTTAAAGATTTGTTTTATTTATGTCTGCTAGTTTTCGACTGCAAGTATGTATCTGTATCATATGTCTGTAGTACAGAAGGCCAAAAGAGGGTTTTTGATCTACTGCAATTGGAAGTGCAGGTAAATTGGGCGGTGGTGGCACACGCCTTTAATCCCAGCACTTGGGAGGCAGAGGCAGGCAGATTTCTGAGTTCGAGGCCAGCCTGGTCTACCGAGTGAGTTCCAGGACAGCCAGGGCTATCAGGGCTATACAGAGACACCCTGTCTTGAAAAACCAAAAAAAAAAAAAAAAAAAAAAAAAAAAAAAAAAAAAAAAAGTGCAGAAGTGCAGGTAATTGCAAGCTACTCTGGAGGTGCTGGGAACCAAACTCCATTCCTCTGTAGGAGCAGCAGATGTTCTTAAGCACGGAGCCATCACTTCAGCCCTCATGCTAATCTTTTTACTTGAATTATCCTACTCAATAATTATAACCACTGGAATGGTTTGTATATGCTCGGCCCAGGGAGTGGCACTATTTGGAGGTGTGGCCTTGTTGGAGTAGGTGTGTCACTGTGGGTGTGGGCTTTAAGAGCCTCATCCTAGCTGCCTGGAAGCCAGTATTCTGCTAGCAGCCTTCAGATGAAGATGTAGAACTCTCAGCTCCTCCTGCACCATGCCTGCCTGGATGCTGCCATACTCTTGCCTTGATTGATAATGTACTGAACCTCTGAATTCGTAAAACAGTCCCAATTAAATGTTGTCCTTATAAAAGTTGGCTTGGTTGTGGTGTCTGTTCACAGCAGTAAAACCCTAAGACAGCCACCCAGAGTAGGGGCAATTGTTTTCACACATTTTCCACATAAGAAAGTGGTTTTATAGGACTCAGTAACTTGCCAATAAGAAGGAAATAGAGGCCATAGGCTGTGTGTGGTAGCACACAGTTTTAATCCTAGTAGCTGTGAAGCAGAGGCAGACAGATCTCTGTGAATTTAAGGCCAGCCTGGTTTACATAACAAATTTCAGGCTAGCCAGAGCTACATAGGTGAGGTCCTATCTTAGAAAAAAAGAAAGAAAGAAAGAAAGAAAGAAAGAAAGAAAGAAAGAAAGGTAGAAAGGAAGGAAGGAAGGAAGGAAGGAAGGAAGGAAGGAAGAAAGAAAGAACAAACTTGAATGAATCAAGTCTGGTGGCAAGCACATATAATCCCACCTTTGAGGCAGGAGGCAAGAGGATTGCTGTACATTGAAGCTAGTCTAGACCATGTATTGACTTCCAGACAGGCTAGCCTGGGCTACAGAGTGAGACTTATCTAAAACAAAACAAAAAAAAAGTTGAAGGGCAATAAATATGGGAACAAACTTATAACTCAGGATTGTTTTTAAAGTTTTTTTAATTGTGGGCCTGGAGAGATGGTTCAGTGGTCAAAAACACTGTCTGCGCTTCCAGAAGACACCTTCATCTGGAACTTTCCTCTGATAAGGACAACTATACTGTGAGACCTGTTACCCCTAGCAAGCTAGGTTTGGTCATTAAGACACTGAGTCCAAAAAAAAAAAAAAAAAAAAAAAAAAAAGGCATCATTAAAAGGAAGATGAATTCAATGTGGCCACATTGGAAGATGAACAAGTGAAGAGTTCCAGCACCTGCCAAGTCCAGCTTTAGGGTCCTCACATACTTTCATTTTAAACAGAGGACAAGAGGGTCACATAACAAAGCAGTGCTGGTCATGGTGTGGCCCAGCATTTGGACTAGGCATTTTTTAACAGACAATAAGCTGTCATTGTCTGAACACTACACTCTCCTACAGAGTGGTCTTAAGGTGGCACAAAAACCGAAAACAAACAAACAAACAAACAAACCCACCAACCAAATAAACAAACAAAAAGACTCAAACCCCCAATCAAAACCCAAAAAAAGAACTAGAAAAAATTATGAGGACTTGCAAAGACAGAGTAGTCTCAGTCCCTTACTTCATGGTCTAATTGAAGGCTCTTGCAAGCTGTGAATGGACAATTCGGGTTTATTAGCATCTGCTTGATGACAGCCAGGCGTGCCAACTCACGCTTTTACTCCCAGCACTCAGGAGGCAAAGGCAGGTGGATCTCTGAATGTTCAGGGCCACCCCGATCTACACAGAGAGTTCCAGGATGGCTGGGGCTACATAGAGAAACCTTCTTTCAAAACCAAAACTAAACTAAAACCATTTGCTTAATGTCTTTCTCCTCTATCAGCTGTAAACCTTCTGTAGTCTAAGAATCTCACCAAAGCCCCTTTGCAGAAAAAAACAAAAACAAACCAACAAAACAAACAAACAAAACCAGTGTCCTAAACTCCTTGAATGACCCTAGTGGCTCCTAGTTTTAGGTTTTACTATATCAGGGTATAATCCCATCAAAAGCACCTCCTGGAACTGCCCATAATAATCTCACTTATCAAAAGAGAGAGAAGTTTGGGCTCAGTGGTTAATAGCTCCATGACTGCTCAGAGGATATGCTGTCCTCTCCAGCTGGCCTCCACAGACAACTACACTTAAGTGCACATAAATAGACAGACAGACAGACAGACAGACAAGACATCCACACATGAAAAAAACAATAAATCTTTTTTGCTTGTTTGTTTTTCAAGATAGGGTTTCTCTGTGTAGCCCTGGCTGTCTAGACTCTCCCTCTGTAGATCAAGCTGGCCTCAAACTCAAAGATCTGCCTTCAGAGTGCTGAGATAAATTATATGCTACCACTGCCCAGCCAGATCTTTATCTGTCTATCTATCTATCTATCTATCTATCTATCTATCTATCTATCTTTATTTATTTATTAATTATTTGGGAATCTCACATCATGCACCCTGATCTTGCTCACCTCCCAGTCTTTCTATGTCAGCCTTCCTCTCCTGTGGTTCCCCACCCCAAAAAAATGAAAGGGAAAAAATAAAGAAAAATGTATTTTATTTTTTATTTCCAGGTGTAATGTGCATAGCTTTAACATCAGAAGTCAGAAGCAGGTGGCTCTCTGGTGAATTTGATGTCAGCTTGATCTACGTAGTTCTAGGCTACCCAGGGCTGTATAGTAAGACCCTGTCTCATAGGAGAGTGGTCTAGAGAGATAGATGGCTCAGTGGCTAAGAGTAGCTTGCTGCACAACCACGAGGACTAAAGTTTCAATCCCAGAACTTATATAACAAGCCAAGCATCTTGTAGATGCCTGCAACTTCAGCTCTAAGAAAGCTAGCACCCTCTTCTGGTCTCAGAACGTGTACACACACACACACACACACACACACACACACACACACACACACAATAATAATAATACCAACAACCTATTATAAGACAAATTAGCCTGATAGCTGGGGGCCAGAGAAATGGCCCAATAGTTAAAAGAGTATTTGGCAGCTATTGGCCCATGCTTTTAGTTCTAGCTCTGGGAAGGCAGAGGGAGGCAGATCTCTGTGAGTTCAAGGCCTGCCTGGTCTACAGAGCTCAGGACAGCCGGGGTTACACAGAGAAACTCATTCTTGGAAAAATAAAAACAAAAACACAAAACAAAAAACTGAGAGAGAGAGAATGTAAATAAAATATCCAATTAAAAGAGAGAGAGAGAGAGAGAGAGAGAGAGAGAGAGGCTAACACCAGGCTTTGTGATGAAGAGAGACTAGATGACTCTGCTTTAAACTTAGCCAGATTTATAGAGAAGGTGCCATTTTGAACTGAGAGCTGGGAGTACAGACTGGGGTAGAATGCTCCCAGTCAGGGACTCAGCAGCAGACAGCTGTAGAACCACTGTGGACTGGCCCTTCAGAAGGACTGTCACACTCAGTAGTGCCCATGCTTGCTTTATATATGTAAGGTGCCACCACACAGAAGTCCTCATGTGTATTCTCTCTCCTCTATGCTTTTGTTGTTTGTTTCAAGACAGGATCTTACTAGGTAGCTCTGGCTGTCCTGGAACTCATTATGGAAACTAGACTGGCCTTGAACCCACAGAGATCTGTCTGCCTCTGCCTCTGAGTGCTGGGATTAAAGGATTGGAAGCAAGCATAGTACCTTGGAGATACAGTAAAATCTTGTCAGGAGTATAATAGATTAGATGTCGGGGGCTGAAAAAAGAGCTAAGAAAGGCTCCTAATGGCTGAGGAAATAGTTCAGGACGTAAAAGCACTTAATGCTCTTCCAGAGGACTTGAGTTTAGATTCCAACACTAACATTTCATGACCCCCAGTGAAATTCTGTCTCAAAAAAATTTTTTAGATTAATCTTTTTGTTTGCTTAATTTTTTTTGAGACAGAGTTTCCTTGTGCAACAGCTGCACCCCTCCCCCAATTTTTAAAATTAATTTTATTTATCTATTTATCCTTTTTATCTATCTATCTATCTATCTATCTATCTATCTATCTATCTATCTATCTATCTATAATTTCCCCCCCCCAAAAACTGGGTTTCTCTGTTTAACAGCCCTGGCTGTCTTGGAACTTGCTTGGTAGATCAGGCTGGCCTTGAATTCCCAGAGATCCAATCTGCCTGCCTCAGTCTCCTCAGTGATGAAATTAAAGGCATGCATCACTACATCTGGCCTCTTTTTTAGTTAAAAACAAAAATAAAACTTTTTTCTTATTTATTTTGAGACTGGATTTCACTCACTAGCACAGAGCTGTCCTAGAAGTCACCGTGTAGACTAAGCAGGTTGGCCTCTGAACTCAAGAGATAAATTTCCAGCGCCCCCTAAGGTTGGGTGTCCCCTGCAGGGGAGGGGTGGGGTGTGTTACAGAGTCTGTGGTTGTTTGTAGGTCTCTTACACCACTATGTGGATCCCTGGGTTTGAACTAGAGTCCTCCGAGGAGAACTCGAGTCATCTGGCTTTTGTTTTTTGTTGTTGTTTGGTTGGGGGTGGGGGGAGGGAACTCGATACAGGGCTTCTCTGTATAGCCCTGGCTGTCCTGGAACTCATTCTGTAGACCAGGCTGTCCTCGAACTCAGAAATCCTCCTGCCTCTGCCTCCCAAGTGCTGGGACTAAAGGCATGTGCCAGTCTGGCTTCCAAAGCTAGCATTTATTCGGTGTTCAATCTCCCTATGTAGGCCATGGTCAGCCTAGAACTCAATTCCGCAATCAATTGGCATGTGACGACATCACTGGCGCCTGTTATGGCGCTAGTCGAAAGTTTAAGAACACTTTATAAGCTACACCAACCGGCCGGGCGTGGTGGCGCACGTCTGTAGTCCTAGTAGCTTGGGAGGCTGGAGCAGGATTGTGCTTGAGAGTTCAAGGCCAGCATCCTGGGTATAAGGTCTACCTGGTGATAGCAAGGTCATTACAAGACTAAGATCCTGCTTCCTTTTTAAAACTATTGTTTTACTTTATTAATTTAATATTTTTGAGCCATGAATGGCCAGCATACTGTCTTGAGAGGGCCTTTGAAAAGCTGGTACACCAAGGGTAAAGGAAAGCGGCCAGGAGACGCCATATTGGATAGGAAAGTAGGCTTTGTTAGGGTGTCTGCTGCCTCAGCTCCATCCAGGAAGAATGTTGGAGAAGTCCTCCACATGTTCTGCTTCGGATCTGGGGACTCAAAAGGGTTCTACTTGGGGAAGTCATGTTCTGGCCTGACCCTAAAACGTGACCCTAAGGGCCCCAGTAGGGGCCTACTGCTGCCTCCTGCTGGCCAGCCGGAGGCAGTGTAGTCACCTTCGCAGCTTCTTTCCTGCCCAGGGATTTCCCCGTTCTAATTCTTTGTCATAGAACATACTAACAAGTGCCCCAGCAGCCAGGCCGCCAGCGTCTGTGTTCTTTACTTTTGTTTTGTTTTCTTGTTCTTGTGTTTTATTTTTACCGAGGCGGACGTGGTGGCGCCCACCTTTAATCCCAGCACAGACGCTGGTGTATCCCTTTGACTCAGCTTAGTCTAACGTGAGTTCCAGATCAGCTAGGGGTACAAAGTGAGACGATGCCTCGAAAACTAACGGAATGAATGAATAAATAAATAAACAAATAAATAGGATTTTGTAGAGCATGCAAGGTCTTTCTGCTCACGGATAAGCACTAGGAAAACCAGAAATGTTGAGCATGAAGGCTTGTCTCTTCAACAGAAGGGATGGCTATGCCTGTTCTCCAGAAGGCTGGGAGTGAATGTTAATAGCTTTGCTATCTACAGGGATGAGTCACACGCAAATCCCCAAGATTATTGCGTTTATCACAAATCCTTCCTCCCTAGACCTTCGTCTTGAACATTGCTTTTCAGTCAGTAACCACCCTGCCCCCTTAGGGGAGATGCCATATGGACTTTGCAAGATTTCTGATATAGTCATGCCTTAAGTTTTATTGTACACCAGCATTGAGATAATTGTTACCAGGAAACTTTTTTTTCCAAAATTATACTGTACTTAGAGATATGTTTAAAACAGGGCTGAAGAGATGGCTCAGCGGTTAAGAGCACTGACTGCTCTTCCAGAGGTCCTGAGTTCAATTCCCAGCAACCACATGGTAGCTCACAACCATCTGTAATAGAACCTGATGCCGTAGCTGGGCAGTGGCTCATGCCTTTAATCCCAGCACTTGAGAGGCAGAGGCAGGCAGATTTCTGAGTTCGAGGCCAGCCTGGTCTACAGAGTGAGTTCCAGGACAGCCAGGGATACACAGAGAAATCCTGTCTCGAAAAACCAAAAAAAAAAAAAAAAAAAAAAAAAAAAAAAAAATCTGATGCCCTCTTCTGGTATGTGTGAAGACAGCTACAATGTACTTACATATATACTCATAATATATATATTAAAATAAATGGCCTGGTGTCAGATTCCAGAGATTTGGACTAGCATGGCTAACTAAATCATGCTGGGCTAGGTTTCCTTTTTGTATCTCATGGTTTGTTTCTCTGCTGGTGCCAGCATTTTCAGGGACCCCACCCCCACTCCCATTAGGTTTCCAGGGTTCGGAGAGCATGGCTCAGTTCTCAGTGTGCTTGTTACTCATTCAGACGTCAGGAGTGATTCCCAGCACCTACGTCTGCTGACTCACAGCCTCCAGTAACTCCAGCTCCAGGGGTCACAATCTCTTTTCTGGATTCCATGCTTGCACACACACGGCATACATTCACAGACACATGAATATATATAAACAGAATTCTTTTGTGTGTGTGTGTGTGTGTGTGTGTGTGTGTTCTTGAGACAGGGTTTCTCTGTGTAGCCATGGCTGTCCTAGAACTCACTCTGTAGACCAGGCTGGCCTCGAACTCAGAAATTCGCCTGCCTCTGCCTCCCAAGTGCCTCCCAAGTGCTGGGATTAAAGGTGTGCACCACCACTGCCCGGCTAACGGCTAACATAATTCTTTAGATATGGTTTTGAGGCTAGAGCTATAGCCCAGTCAGTAGAGTTCTTGCCAACCTCTCTCTAGGCCCCGAGTTTCTCCCTCAACACCACATGAGCTAACTAAAAGTGCAAACCTGTAATCCCGGCACCTGGGAGGTGAGACAAAGTTAGAGGCCACCTTGTGATGGCCTTGAACTTCTGACCCTGACAGAGGGGTCTTAACCAGCACTGCTCAAAGTCTGGTTAGACCACAAAAGCTACAACAAGCACTGAGCCCCAATGTTTCCCAAATACTGGATGTAAGGCGATCCATTCTAGTTCTGGGGCAGGAGAGCTCCACAGTGGTGGGGCAGGGAAGGGCTAACACCAGAGGCCATCCTTAGCTTCCATGTGGGTTAGGAAGGGAGGTAGAATACTCATCGGTTGGATAGGATGGTGAGAGAGGAGCTTCTGTTTCCTTTAGTTAATGGTAGACCAAGTTATTTATTTGTTTGTTCATTTATTTTGAGACAGGGTCTCCCCGTGTAACTCTGGCTGCCCTGGAACTTGCTGGTATGGATCAGGCTGACCTTGAACTCCTGAAGATATCCATTCCTCTGTGTTATATAGGACTATCATCCAAGCCAAACTACTAATTGCAACTCTTTGAGTTCAAAAATGCTAAGACCAAGCTATTCCCCAAAAACAGTGTTCTTCTTCATTCTCTGGCTCTCTTGATTCTTCTGCCTTATCTACCACCATGTCCCCTGAGCCTTCTAAAAGTAGCCCTGATTGGTTTTGGTTTGGGTTTTTAAATACGGGTTTTTTACATTCCAGGCTGGCCTCGATTTCACTAAGTAGATGAGGATGGTCTTGAACTTTATTGATCCTTCTCATGTTGGGATCACAGGTGTGGCCTCCGCATCTTAGTCTATGCAGGGCTGGGGATCAGGCACAGGGCTTCATGTATGCCACACAAGCTAACTGAGCTACATCCTCAACCCAGTTCCAATTACAGAAAGAGGGGCCTCAAGATGGCTCAAATGGTAAAGGTACTTTGTCACCAAGCCTGATGACCTGAGTTTAACCCCTGGAATCCACATGGTGGAAAGAGAGAACTGACTCCTACAGATTGTCCTCTGACCTTCCACTGATACACTGTGGCAAGCATATACCAGTGTGAGTGCACACACACACACAGTAGCAGTTTAATTTAAAAAAGAAAAAAAAAAAACCTTAAAATAAAAAAAAAAAAGGTTTGAAAATCAGAACCAGAAGTAAAAAGTTTAGATTCATAAATGACAACATCCACTCTACCTCAGGTAAGAGAATGGTACTGAATATATGTGGTGGTGAGTTTTGGCTACACCTCTTTGCCTCCCAGGGAATCCAGAGCACCTGCTCAGGAACTATCTTTGGATCCTTGAGTGAAACACACACACACACATTAGCTTATTTTAAAAAATGCCTTAGCTGCCTTGAAGACTGGGCACTCCTAAACCTTCCCCTGCTACCTTAGGCCCGATCAGGGAAGTGGCCACCTGAATTCTCACATGTCTGGTTGGCTTTGTCTCCCCGAGGCATGGTGATTCTCCTGATTCTCCTCTGGTCCTCTCTGCATCTTACCCTCGGAACTCTAAGTGTCCTGCCCCACCCCCCACCCCCGCCCATGCCCAACCATTAGCCGTTGGTATCTTTATTGATAGATAAAAAACCAATTGGGGACAAAGACCTTCAGCATCTGGACATGCAGATTTCTGATAGAATCAAAGCATTAGAACCAAACTCCAACAAATATATGTGTATGTGTGTTTGTGTATGTGTGTGTACACATGTATGTATGTATGTATGTATGTATGTGTACACACAGTGTGTGTATATAGGCACTTATGCGGCGGTCAGAGGACAACCTGCAGGAGGTAGTCCTCCCAGCTGTTTGGAGAATTCCTTCCAACATCTGAGTGTGAGGATTAAACTCAGGTCCTTAAGTTTAGCAGCAGGGCCTTTACTCACTGAGCCGTCTCTCGGGTCCTTTGAATATATTTTTAAAATTTTTAGAAGTTTTATTTCTTGCCGTGTCACATGCATGTATGATGCATGGGTTTGTATGCAGGCACCCACACACCACAGCACACATGTGGAGGCCAGGCTTTCTTTCTTTCTTTCTTTCTTTTTTTTTCTTTTTTTTTCTTTTTCTTTTTTTTTTTTTTGGTTTTTCGAGACAGGGTTTCTCTGTGTAGCCCTGGCTGTCCTGGAACTCACTCTGTAGACCAGGCTGGCCTCGAACTCAGAAATCCACCTACCTCTGCCTCCCAAGTGCTGGGATTAAAGGCTAAAGGCATGTGCCACCACCACCCGGCTGAGGCCAGGCTTTCAAAGCTCAGTTTATTCTGCTTCTTCTAATTGTGTGACTTTAGGCAGGTGACCTAAATATTTACGCACCTCAGTTTCCTGGGATGTAAAATAGCAGATAGTATCTGGTTGTATTGTTCTGCAGGTTTCAGCTTCGATTGCTAATTGTTTTTAATCTACAGCCCCAGAACCCCAAGGGGCTATGACAGAAAGGGTATGCCATACAGCATACATTTACAGACACCAACTTGAGTAATCAAAATAAATAAATAAATAAATAAATAGCCAAGTTGGAGAGATGGTTCAGAGGTTAAGGACACTGACTGCTTTTCCAGAGGTTCTGAGTTCAATTCCCAGCAACCACATGGTGGCTCACAACCATCTGTAATGGGATTCAATGCCCTCTTCTGTGTGTTTGAAGACAGCTACAGTGTACTCATCATATATATGTGTGTGTATATATATGTATATATATTATATACATTTTATTTTATACAATTTTTTATTTTATACACACACATATATAATACATATATATATATGTATTATATATATTATATATATGAACAAAATCTTTTTAAAAATAACCATCTAAACAAATTTCATGCATTTCTAGTTTTTAAAAATAATTTACTTACTTTTATTTTATATGTATTGGTGTTTTGCTTGCATGTTTATCTGTGTGAAGATGTCAGATCTTGGAGTTACTGACAGTTGTGAGCTGCCATGTGAGTGCTAGGAATTGAACCCAGGTCCTCTGGAAGAACAGACAGTGCTCTTAACCCCTAAGCCCCGGGTTGCTCGGTGTGTGTGTGTTTGTGTGTGTGTGTGTGTGTGTGTGTGTGTGTGTGTTCGGTCTCAGTCTCAATGTAGCCTTCTGCATCCACCTCCCAAATACGGGGACTTACCGGCGTGAACCACCACGCTCCGCTGTTACTTAACGCACTTTTATTAAAAGATTCCATGTGCGTGATCCCCCAGAGAGTGTGGAGTGGGAAGGACCACATATGGACCTGAATGGACTTCCATTCACCGGCTTCCCAAATCACCCCGCACGGTCACTCTTGCTGAGGCGCTCTAGGACCTCAATCCAGCAGAGGGCGCTGTGGCTTCAAAATGCAATTCTCAGCCCGGCCTTTGGCTAAGGAGAGCGGAGACGAAAGGAGGGAACCCACTGGAGCATTTTGGCTGCACTCCCTTCAGACCTTTTGTCCCAACCAGCTTCTTTCTCCAAGCACAGCAAACCTCCGCAGCCACGCAGCTTGCTGCGGAGTGAACCCCACCTCCTATGCGTACTCAATGAAGGGATCGCTGGAATTTTCAGCCTTCTGCATCTTTTTTTTTTTTTTTTTTTTTTGTTTTTAGAGACAGGGTTTCTCTGTGTAGTCCTCTGCATCTTTAAAACAAAACAAAACAAAACAAAAACAAACAAACAAAAACCTAGAAACCTCATTCCAGCAGTGAATCATCGGCCTTATGTTGTTCTCTTTCTGTTCCAAATTCCAAGGCGGCAACCTCTGTCTTAGCCTTCTGGGCACCCGCAGCCATCTTTATCCCAGCCCAGTTCCTCCAAACAAAATTCACTCACTCTCCAGACTACTCGTGTTTCACTCTGCTGGGAGACAAAGAGCCTCTTCTCCCAGTCTTTCATCAAACAGTTCTTTGGGACCAAGATTACCATCATGCAGAGTTGAAGAGAATTAACCTTTATTGAGCGCATACTGTGCGCCAAGCACTTGACATTATCCTCTCAATTACTCTGAGAGGTTTCTGGCCCATTTAATAGGTGACATAGTTAAGGCCACAGAGTAGCTAAGGGACATTCTAAGGTTGCAGTGTGGGTTTTTTTTTTTTTTTAAATAAATAATTTTTGGAGAGAGCAGAAGGCTGGAGAGATGGCTCAGCAATCAAGAACACCTATTGCTTTTGCAAGACGAGCCAGGTTTGTTCCCCAGCCCCTTCATGGCAACTCACATCGGTCCATACTTTCCATACTGGAAGATTTCACACCTTCTGGCACACATATGGTATACAAACCTAAGTGTTCTAAATTAATTAATTTATGGTGTTGCACCGTACATTCACAAACGCATATCATGTTCAGAACATTGTTCTGTGGGGTTCTTCTTCCACTGTGTGCATTGTGAGTGAAACTCAGGCAAATACTATACCAATAAGATATATCCCCAGCCTTTCAATAAGTTTGTTTGTTTGTGTTTTCCAGACATGGTTTCTCTGGGTAGCCCTGGCTGTAGGTCAGGCTGGCCTCCAACTCATGGAGATCCACCTGCCTCTGACTCCTGAGTGCTGGTGTGTGCCACCACCATGAGACATTTTTATTTATGAGTGTGTGTGCCATTTGAGTGCAGGCACCTATGGAGACCAGAATAGAGCATCAATCCCCTGGAATCGGAGTTATAGACTGTTGTGAGCTTACATGAAGCCTGGGAACTAGGGTCCTCTGGAAGAGTAACACCCACTCTAAATCACTGAGCCATCTCTCCAGCCCCCAGTGAATTATTTTTTATTACATTTAGTTGTGAGACGGGGAAACGTGCGCACCATAGAGAATGTGCAGAGGTCAGAGGACAACTTCCAGAAACTGTTCTTCTTCTGCCTTATGGGTCCCAGAGATTGCGGGCAGGTCATCAGGGTTGATGCCAAAACCTCTACCCACTGAACCATCTCACCAGCCCACTAATTTTTTTTTTTAATGCAAAAGTATTTTATGTGTATGAGTTTTTGTCTGTGTACTATGTTTTTGCAGTGTTCACAGAAGCCAGAAGAGGACACTGAATTCTCTGGAACTGGAGTTACAAACAGATGTGAGCCACCATGTGGATGCTGAGAATGGAGCCCAGGTTCTCTGGAAGAGCAACCAGAGTGCTCTTAATTGCTTAACCAGCTCTCTAGCCCCCTGACAGTCTAACAGTTCATTTCATTTCATTTCATTTCATTGAGGCAAGGTCATACTATATAGCCTTGACCAGCCTAGACTTGTTATTTAGACCAAATTAGCGTAGAAATCACAAAGATTTGCCTGTCTCTGCCTCCTGAGCACTGGGATCAAAGGTATGTACCATATGCACAATTTAAAAAAAACAATAAAAAATATTTTATTATTAGTTTTAATTATGCATTTGTATGTATCTGCATGTGTGTATACATGCACTCGCGCGCGCGCGCGCGCGCGCACACACACACACACACACACACAGGAGTACAGGTATCTTTGGAGGCCAGAGGCATTGGATTCCCTGCAGCTGGGGGCGACAGATGGTTGTGAGTTGCCATGGTAGCGCAGGGAATCAAACCCAGATCCTCAGGAAGAACAGCCAATGGTCTTTATCATTGACCCATCTCTCCAGCTCCTCCCACAATTTTTTTTTTTTTTTTTCGAGACAGGGTTTCTCTGTATTGCCTTGGCTGTCCTGGAACTCACTCTGTAGACCAGGCTGGCCTCGAACTCAGAAATCCTCCTGCCTCTGCCTCCCACTCCCACAATTTTTTAAATGGGCTTTTAGTACCTGGACTTTTTGGACCCAAACAGGCTCTACCTATTGTTCAATATCCTTTTTTGTTTTATTATTATCTTGCGTACATAATGTACGTGCACGTGTGTGTCTTGCGTACATAATGTACGTGCACGTGTGTGCACATGTCACAGTATGTGAGCAAAGGTTAGAGGACAGCTTCAGCTTCACATCGTCAGACTTCTCCCCCCCTCCCTTTACACAGTGGGGAGGACGGGTCTTTTGCTGTGTATTGCAATGCTAAGTGTGGGCCTCCAAGACCTGGTTGCCCCAGAGACAAGAGAGTCTGCACATAGACCCCAAGTGACACTATGTGACCTTGTACCCAAGTTATTTCTGATTGGTAAATAAAGATGCTGATGGCTCCGGCTGGAGAGATGGCTCAGCAGTGAAGTGCACCAGCTGTTCTTCCAGAGGTCCTGAGTTCAATTCCAGCAACCACGTGGTGGGTCACAGCCATCTGTAATGGGATCTGATGCCCTCTTCTGGTGTGTCTGAAGACAGAGACAGCGTACTCATATAAATAAAATAAATGATTCTTTAAAAAAATTTTAAAAAGCTGCTGATGGCTAATAGCTGGGCAGAAGAGATATAGGTGGGTTTTAGGGTTTCCATGCTGGGAGGCATGGGGTGTGTTGAGAGAGAACCAGAAGCTGGAGAAGAAGGTGAGGAGAAAGGAGAAGCAGCCATGGATTAGGTAAATTCATGAAAACGTGGCCGTGAAGAATGGCCAATCGGAGTCGAGAGCAGCCCAGATGAAACATAGTAATAACTCGGGGTTATCAATAGGGAAGTAGATTTTAATAGCATGGAAGGTAGATATTTGCCCAGTTCTCATGCCGTTTAAGGTTTATTGTAAATAATAGAAGTTGTGAGTCTTTTATCTGGAGACTAAATGATCAAAGGTGGGGTAGAAACCCACCATGTAGCCCTGGCTGTCCTAAAACTGTCTACATAAAGCAGATTGACCTCAAACTCACAGAGCCTACTCTGCCTCCCTAGTGCTGGGATGAAAGGCCTGACCACCACACCCAGTGGCTGTCCAGTATCTTACCCACTTGTCACCTATGAGTCATGAGCATACAACTGACCAAACTGAGGTGCTGTAAGGACAAAACTAAACTCCAAAGACAGTTTAAAGAAGGAAAAAAGAAAAAAAAGAAGAAGAAGAAGCAAATTTAGCACTAATTATTTTTTTTATCAATCACATATAGAAATAATTTACATCATTGGATTAAATATTATTAAGGTCCATCTCACTTGTCTTAATATTTTTTCTGTTAAAGTCTGTGGCTACTAGAATATTTTAAATATCCCGGGTGACTCGAATTCTTTCTCTCTGAGTCAGCATTACTCTGGGAGCTGTCTGCTCAGTGAAGGTCAGGATAATTCAAATATGGGCATCCCTTAGTACCCAGAAGAGCTGCTTCCAGCAACTATGTGGGTATCAAAGTCTTCAGGTGCTGAAATCCCTTGTATCAAAATGATGTACTATTTGGGTACAGCCTATGCAGGTCTTCTTGGAAACTAACAATTCCTCCTGCTGTGTAGATAACCATTTCTGTTTATGGAGTACTAACAAGGGGGAAAAAAGGATGTTTAATGCAGACACACACCTCTTTCCCTCATAATATTTTAGACCCATGGTTGGTTAAATACATTGTAGGGGAATCTAGAGATAAAGGATCTGGGGAGACTGTCATATTAAGATCAGGGGATAAAGACCAGAGAACTCCTGGGGGGAGGACACTGTCATAAGGTCCAGGGTGTTCTAGAAGTCCAAATATGGCTCTGGGGAGAAGAGCAGTAGGAAATCAGAGGAAGGAAGAGGGCAAAGCCAGCAGGAAGCCCGGGCACCTGGTGAGGCCACAGCCTTCAGACTGTCTGGGCAGCATGGAATTCCAGACTTCCCAAGTTGGGGATTGATAGGCCGGGCTGTGCAAGGTCAGGTGGAAAGAGGAGAGAAGCCAGTGAATGACAACCCCGGCCTGCTACCTCTGCTCAGGTACCTGCTGCCTCAGGTCCTTCTTCCAGCCCGAGAGGACTGCAGCTGAGGGTGCTGTAAGTCTCTCTTCTAGCAGGAGCCTGGAGGACAGGTCCCCAGACAGCATTTCCTGTAGCCTTACAACTGCTTCCTGCTCAAAGCTCTCAACATTTGACCCCATTAAATCCCTTCCTTTCTGGGGAGTCAGGTGGCCATGAAGGCTTCACAAATCCTGAGGATCCCAGCTCCCCAGCAAGCTGAAGGATCCCAGATGTCTAATCCACCTGGGGCCTTCTGAGGGACTGACATCTGGGAGCTCCCTGGGCAAATTTGGAGGAAGAAACTGAAGCTTCACTTAACCGGAAGGTTAGGGTGTCAGTCCTCAAATGCCTTCCTTCTTTCCACGGTTTTCCTCTCCCACCCCATCTCTGCCAACTATCACCTCTGCCCCTGCCCCCTTCACCTCTGCCCTCCCTCACCTCTGGCCACCCCTACCTCTGCCTGCCCCTCACCTCTGCCCACTCTCACCTCTGCTTAGGAGCTCATCCCCCTTCTTTCACTAATGCACCTCTCTTCCCAGACAATGCTTGGGCATTTCTGAAGAAAAGGGGAGTTTTTAAACCCCTTAGGAAAGAATCCCGAGGGCTTCCTGGGCCACACCCACCTCTTCTCTAAGTAGAGCTGCAGTTGTGTCATTTCTGATCTGTGAGACCAGGTCCCAAGGTTGTGAGGTTTTTTTTTTTGTTTTGTTTTGTTTTTTGTTGTTGTTGTTGTTGTTTTGTTGTTGTTTTTTTGAGACAGGGTTTCTCTGTGTAGCCCTAGCTGTCCTGGAACTCACTCTATAGACCAGGCTGGCCTGGAACTCAGAAATCCACCTGCCTCTGCCTCCAAAATGCTGGGATTAAAGGCGTGCACCACCACTGCCCGGCGGTTGTGAGGTTTTATTGATTTTATTTTGACTTTTTAAAAGACTTTACTTCTTTATGTTGTGTGTGCGTGCATGTGTGTGTGTGCAGGTTTGTGTACGTGGCGTACACGCGTGTGTTACCCCACATATCTCTTTCCTTCCGTGTGGGTTCAAGGGTTCAACTTCTAGTCATCCTGAAGCACCTCTCCAGCTCAAGGCTGAGAGTTTTGAGAGCCCATCAGAGACTGGCAAAGGGAGCCAGGTCTCAGACAGCACATGGCCGCACACGTACACTGTAGTTCCAGCACTTTGTAGGCAAAGGCTAGAGTGCTCTGAGTAGGGAGACCCTGGGTCACAACGAACAGCCCAGCATAGTTCCCTCAGGGGATCTCCGCACTTCCGAAGCAGAGGCAGGAGGATCATCAAGAGTTCCAGACCAGCATGAAACCAATAGAAGCAAGGTCCTGTGTCAAAAATAAGCCCTATTTCCAAAAGCTTCCAGACCTTTCTTTTTTGTTTCCTGAACCTACGTGATGTCCACCAAAATAGGCCAGTCCATCCCCATGGGGTTCCTGGTGGGGCTCAAAGTCAGCTTTGCCCTTATTCCTGTTATAAATTCTAAGAACCCTTCGGAAGATGCTCAACCAGGAACCCCTGACTTCTCCCACAAAACTGTACTGGAGGCTGATTTGAACTCAGGGAGGCTAATCCCCCACTTCTCCCCGTCCCGTCCTGACACACCCATTTATTAACCAACAGGAACACAGAGTGTTGTCCACCTCGCTCCACTCTTCACAAAGATCTTGAAGGCCTGAGAATTCCCTCAGAACATAGGATTTTCTCTCCCAGCCGGCACTGTCTCTGTACCAGCGGCTCTGGATGCCCTCCTCCAGGGTGGCGAAGTTCCCACTGTACCGAGGGTTCCCCCTAGTGGAGACAAGAAAATCTATCAGAGACTTGGAGGGAAAGAGGGGAAAACCCTGGTAGGAAGCAATGTGTGCCAAAGGCTTGGACACCCACCTAGAGAGACAGTCCCTCTTCGCTCTCCTCCTTCTAGATCAGGGGGAAACCTAAAAGGGACGCGGGATCCTATGGTCTCCTTTCATTCTCCGAGCCTGGCCCACCCTACTAGTCCCTGTCTGGTCTGGTCGAAATGAGAGAGATCTCGAATCTTCTGTGTTCAAGCTGCTAGGAGAGGAAAGCTGAGTAGTCCCCAGTTTCTCCCGCGGGCAGCCTCTTCCCTGCCACCCCCACCCTCCCTCCTACCCATCACCTTCCCACGGACCTCTTACTAAAACCCCCCTTTCCTTTGGTCGTTCTTCTATCACATCCAAAAGCTAGGCCTGATTTGGAGAGCGGATGGCTAGGAAGGGAGGTTTGTGGCAGTATGAGTTTGCTTTGGGGTCCTCCAGCTGGAGCAAGCCCAGCCCTCCCTCTTCTTCCCCACCCACACCCCACCCTCGAGAGTTCTTGATTTGACTCCTCTACGTGCTTCCGTCCTTGGAGAACTCCTAGGAAGGCCCGTGTCCCGACAGGACAGGGCAGGAAAAACAAGAGGGGACTCAAGGAGAGGACCAGGGAGACTCCAGAAGGTTGAAGGCTGGAATTAAGGGGTGAGGACCCGCGTCCTTCCAGCCTTGGGGGGGCGTATGCAAAGAATTGCTAATTGCAACTAAACGAGGCCTCGGCGTGGGGGAAGGGGCAGCCCGGGCTGTCAGGGGCTACCGCCTCTTTGAGTGCCCGGGTAAGGCCAGGCCAGCCCGCTCTTCTCATGTAAAGCAGCTTTTTGTCTGGGGGAGCCAGGGCTGGGGCCAGGGGCTGGGGAAGGGGCCCAAGCCTTTGGCAAGTTTCTTGTTCCCCAGAAAGGGAGAAGGGTGCCGAGGCCTCCTCGGAGTGAGGACGCCTCCCCCCGCCCCTCCCCCGTCTCCTCTCAAGCTTTTTATGTGGGGGTTGATGGGGTGCTGCCCAGCAGGAGGGGGTGGGCCTGGGATCCTAGCACCCCCCTTGCTGGGCTGTGGGAAAGAACTGAGCACAAAGGAAGGGGCTGGCCCAGTGAGTTAGGAGACAGGGCAGCTCTGATCCAGGGACATCCTGAGCTTGGAGGATCCCATATTGTAGCCCCTTCTCCCCAAGGATGTCCTCAGGGGTTGCCCACGTCTTATCTAGTTGCCTGAGTTTTTCTCTTCCGATAAATGGACCCTCCCTGTTTGTCCCCAGGAGATGGGGTGGGGACAAGGTTTTAGCCTGCTTCCTAACAGCCTATCAGAGGAGATATCTTTGCTCTAAAAACTGGACTTGAGCTGCTAGTACAGAATCCTAGATACTAGGACTGGGGTAGAAGGGTCATTTGGCCTGGCAGATAGAGAGGTCTGCCCAGGCAACTAGTGAGACCCTAGCCTCAAAAAAAAAAAAAAAAAAAAAAAAAAAAAAAAAATTAGTTGTGATACTGAGGCTTCCGGTCCCTGGGACCATATTAGCCTTCAATATGATTGATGGTTTGGTTTTTGTTCTTAGGTTCTCACCATGTAAAACTCTAACTTTTATTTTTTTCCTTTTCTTCAGTCTGCTTGTTAGAGGCCTGCACCATGTACTTTTAAGATCATGGCGGGAGTAGCCTGGAACTCAGGAGGCAGAAACATGGGAATCTCTGTGAGTTCAACGCTTGCCTGGTCTCCATGAGCTCCAGGCTGGCCAAGGCTGCATAGTGAGAGCTCCAAGTTTGCTCTCCAGCACCACATATAACCAGGTATGGTGGAGCGGACCTTTGAGTCCAACTTTAGGAAGATCTCTGGGGAGCTCTGCAAGTGCAAAGCCTACCTGCTCTACATAGTGAGTTTCAGGCTAACCTGGTCTACATAGAGAAACCCAGTCTCGAAACAAAATAATACAAAACAAGATTCCACTACTTCTGTTCCTTGTGTGGCCTCAGAGCTCCCATCCTACAGACTAGAGAAACAGAGCCCAGCAGTGAGCTGGCCCTGAAGAACAGACACAGCTCAAGGGCTCAGTGAGACTTGAATAAAATCACTCGTGGTTTATTTTCCGATGAGATAAATGTCCTCTAGTTCACTCAAACAGGACTCCTGTTCCTTCCTCAGTTTTGGTGCTCTTTGGTGGGTCTCCTCCTCACCATATGTCACTCTGTCTGGGCCCTTCAGCCAGGTGGAAGATGAGGACTTCCAGCCCGCCAGATACCCAGGGATTCTTGGTTTCAGAGTGTCTTTGGCCAAGGGGCTCTGGCATCTGGCCAGTGCCTTTCTCCCTGTAGGACTCACTCCCCACAGGCCCCTAATCCATCTAACCCAGCAGGAAGCCCTTAAGCTCCCTTTTCAATGGCCTTCCCCAGCCTGCTGTGGGCTCTGAGCCTTTCTATACCACCCTTGGCAGGAACTATGTTATACAAGCTGGAGAGAACTGCCCTTGGAAAGAGGTCATCTTGCCTCAAGCAGCTTCCTGCTCCTGGCTGGCTGGCTGCCTCTCTTCTGTTCCCTGGTCCTCTCTCTGAGGTCACCCTTCTAGTCCATTGCCTGGGTATCTCATGGCGCAGATAGCCCTGGCTAAATCACACCAAAGTGCCACACGGTTCAGGTGCTGTAGAGAGGAAGCTACAGAGACAGAGACGGTGGGCAGGACACTGGGGTCTGGAGAAGTGTGGCAGGCAGAGTGGCCTCTGGCTCTGTACCATCTATCTTTATAAAAGACCACTCTTCCCTTTTCCTTGACTCTTCCAGCCTTCCCAGGGCATTCTCAGGCCATAATGTTGCCCAGATAGCACCAGGAGAGCCCAGCTTTTGGGAGAAAAGAGCCAAGCAGAGGAGTGGCAAGGGCTGGGGCACAGGTCCTTTCTTTCTAGAATGTATTACTAATTGCTTGTCGGCCCTGGGATAGAGACTTGACAGCTTGAATCACTCTAGAGTGGGCTTGCTTTCAAATCCCTAATCCCATGACTCCAGCACACCGACTCGGAATGGTTTTGATTTTTAGTTTGGAAAATATGAATTCCTTTTTTCAAGCTGGAAGTACTGGCTCACATATATAATTCCAGGACTTGGGAAAGCCGAGACAGGAGGATTGCCAAGAATTGGAGGCCAGCCTGGACTATGTTGTGAGTTCCAAGCTGATTGGATCTCAGAGTGAGACCCAACCTACAGAGCATGCTTGTACTGTCCCTCTACCCTTTCTGCACCCCTGTTTCTCCAGTGTCTCTGTGTGGGGTCTTCCACCTAGGCCCCTTTCTGCCTTGCCTGGAAGTCTGCAGCCTAGGAGTGGCTGGAGAAAAGTTGGGGATGCCGCCAAGAGGTCTGTTTGTAGTTCAGATTCCTCTCATTCCAGACTCAGCAGGCTCTCTAAAAGGGAAGGGCCTTGATAGGGAGGCAGATCCTTGGTGCACCAGCTGTGGAGAAGAGGGGTGTCCTTTCCTTCAGCTGACCCCCATCCACAGTAGGACCCTAGGACTTGTGTGTACTGACTGCAGCCTTTGCTCCTTCAGCAGCCTGCACGTTAAGGCCCCTCCCAGCATGGGGGCAATACTCAGGGCTGAGGTCTTTGCATCCTCCCTCTCTCTTTCCTGGGCATGCTCCTGGGTATTTGGGGGGGAGACAGAGCAAAGGAGGAATTGCCTGAGGAGTGTGACTGGCTCAAACCCAGCTTCAAAGAAGCCACAGTCCCCAGAACTGAGATCTGCAAAGTTTTACTTTAACCCAGCAATGAATTTGTTATTCTATCCTGCAACCCTTAGGCCAAAGAATTCCTCAAGGGTTATCGGGGGTGACCTTGCCCTGGGGAAAGGGAAACCTGAAACCCTAAGCCTCTCTTCCCAGTGACTTCAGAGTTTAGAAATCCAGGTACCTGCACCTCTCCCTGGGAAACATCCCCTCTCCAAGGGTTTCTTCCTGACCCAGGCAGTGGAGGGAAAACAAACATTGCAGGCAGGGGTTGGGTGTCCATCAAATGAAGTGACCACTTTGTCTGACCTTCTCAACCCTTTGAGGAAGAAGATTAATGTCGCCTTTTGTCACAGAGTGACCTGTGCCAGGAAGGACCACATTGGCTATTAGTTGTTGAGCTTCAGAATTCTGAATACGAGCCTGGGTGGACCAAGGGACTTGGGAAGAGACTTTGTAAAGACTCAATTGGAGCTGAAGTATAGTAAACTGGCAGGTAAGAAAAAAATATTTTGGGGATGGGATGAGACTTTTTTTTTTTTTTTTTTTTTTTTTTAAACAAAATGGGTTCTCTGTGTAGCCCTGGCTGTCCTGGAACTCACTCTGTGGACCAAGCTGACCTACCTCTAACTCAGAGATCCACTTGCGTCTGCCTTCAGAGTGCTGGATTCAAAGCCATGTGGAACCATAACCCAGCACATACATGTTTAAAGAGAAGTCTTTACTAAGGAAGGGACTTCCATATAGGGTCTTGCAGGGTCTGAGAGCTGGGTATTAAGGAACATTATTATTCAGACCAGGGCCAAGGAGGAAAGAGAAGTTCAGGGGAAAAGAAATTAAGGATGTCAATTTCTTGAGATAGTATCTTTTTTTTTTTTTTTTTTAGATTTGTTTATTTTTTTTATGTATATGAGTACACTGTAACTTTCTTCAGATACACCAGAAGAGGGCATCAGATCCCATCACAGATGGTTGTGAGCTACCATGTGGTTGCTGGGAATTGAACTCAGGACTTCTGGAAGAGCAGTCGGTGGTTTTTTTGTTTGTTTGTTTTTTGGTTTGTTTGTTTGTTTTTTTTTGCAGTGAGTGTTCTTAACCATTGAGCCATCTCTCCAGCCCCAAGATAGTATCCTTTGGAATGACTGATTGATTTGAATTTAAAGAACCTATTCCTTCCCTCTGTCTTTCCCTCTAGATACTACAGAGATTCAGTTGAATTTTTAGGGCAGTTGATACCTCTTCTGCCAGCGAGGCCTTGAAGGCCCACTTATGATTACTTTGAATTCTTTGTAAGCGGCCTACATTTCTGGATAATTTTATGAACTAAGATTTGGACTCTGCTATGGGCTGAGCATAGTGGGTGTACAACTTTAATCCCAGCACATGAGAGGGAGGCAGGGACAAGAGGATCTCTGTCAAGTCAAGAGTTCTAGGCCAGGGGTTGAAGAGTTGGCTCAGTGGTTAAGAACACTGGTTGTTTTCCCAGGGGACTCAGGTTTAATTCCCAGCACCCACCTGGCAGCTCACAACTATCTGTAACTCCAGTTCCAGGGATCCAATGGCCTCTTTTTGGCCTCTACGGGCACTGTGTGTATAAAATACACAGACACAGGCAAAACACCCCCATACTTAATAAAATAATCTTAAAAAAAAAAAAAAAAAGGCTTAAACTACCTCAGAGACCTTCTCTATCTATCCTACAGGGAAAGGTGTCTTTTGTATATTTTGGAGAGCTGAGCCACAGTGTCAGGATTATTCATTTGTATGTTACCATCACTGTGTGGTTGATGGTTTCTGTAATACAAATAGTCTTTTTGGAAACTGTATGCGTCCATCCTTGCCCAGATGAACAGCCTAATGGAAGGTCCTTAAATTTTCTTATCTGGAGCTGGAGATTTGGCTAAGTGGTTAAGAGCAGTGGGTTTGATTCCCAGCACCCACATGGTAGCTTATAGCTATCTATAACTCTAGTCCCAGGGCATCTGATACCCTCTTCTGGCCTCTCCTGGAACTGCACACACATGGTGCACAGACACACACAGGCAAAACACCTATACACATTAGATAAGAAGCATCTCTAGAATGAAGCTAATGTGATGGTGGTGCCATCTACAGTCTTTATCTTTTTAGTTTATTTATATTTATTTATTTTATGTATATGAGCCCACTATTGTTCTCTTCAGACACACCAGATCCTATTACAGATGGTTGTGAGCCACCATGTGGTTGCTGGGAATTGAACTCAGGACCTCTGGAAGAGTAGTCGGTGCTTTTAACACTGAGCCATCTCTCCAGCCTCTTCTGTGGAGATCTTGTCCTCACCCTGACCCTTGGCTTCCATCATCACTTGATCCTGTGACCTGGGCTCCAGTCTCCATCCAGTGGGTGCTGGACACTGCATCCAGGTTCTCTGCAAGAACAGCAAATACTCTTCCACTGCTGTCCATCTGTCCAGCCCTGTGTTTGGACTTATCTTCCTCTGAGAGGAGGGTTAAGGAAGGAGCAGATTTTTATTTGAACAGCTGAGCCTTCCAACAGTAAAGCCTGATGTTCCAGGAGCCGATTATGAGTTAGTCGGCCCCTCCCCTTTGGATTAAAACAGTTCTTCCATGTGACCTGGTGATAGTATACTCTAGTCCTTCCCCAAGGTTGATTTAGCTGCCTCTGGAATTAACAGAGCAGCTTCAGGTATGCTAGCTTTCTCCATGGGATCTACCTCTCAGCTAAGGTAGGCTGTTGAGTAGTTTCTTTTCTTTCAGTTAAATAGTCATTACCAGTTGGGAATCTCACAGCTGGGGCTCCAAGGAATACCTACTTATGAAGGCCTTAAGTCCTTCTGGCCCCCTGATGAGGGTTTGTGTTTTTCTTGCCTGGGTTTCTTTTATTGGCTGGTTTCTTTTATAGCCAGGCAATTTCCCTATATACTGGAATTCAGAGCTGAAGAATCTTGTAATTCCCCCCTAGAAATCCCCTAAGTTGTTTATTTTATTATTATTTTATTTTTGTAATGGAAGGGGAGAGCTAGATTGTACCCAGCCCTCACTGAATCCCTTTCTCTTTAGCTATGGCTAATACTAAGTCTTTGATTGACAGCTAGCACAATTGTACTTTATTTTAGAAACCTTATAGCCCCCTGTCAGATGAGGAGTAACTCAGTTCATTCCTGGGAATCTTCTGTGGAGACACAAAGGATTATTCATATATTGGGGGACTCTAACTTGAGGGTTCAAGAAGTCAAGGGGGGTCCCAAGATAAGGCCTGGTCAAAGAGATGGGGACTGTCCTTGAATCCCGGGGGCAGAATCACCCAGGTGATCTGGGTAACATGGGAGGTTGGATCCTCTGGCAAACAGGTACTGGGACACAGGGTATAAGGTTTAGAGAAAGGAGCACCCTGTAAGTCTAGTGCAATCAACCATTCTGGTCCTTTGGGGTCTGTAAATTAGGGCTGAAGGGGTGAAGTGGAGTTTTACCTTTATTAATAAGTCTGAGGCCTTGGACTAGTCTCCACTCTGTTAGATTTTGGATTTCAAGAATAGGAGTATTACCTGCCATTTTACATTGGCTTTGATGTTTGGTGAAGCCCTCGTGTGTGTGGTTTAAAGGGTGCTGTCATTGGTAGGAAAATAAAAAAGAAACTATTTGCAGAGGCAGCCAGATCTCTGTGAGTTGAATTCAAGGCCAGCCAGGACAGTCAGAGTTACAGAGTGAAATCCTGTCACAAGAAAACAACAACAACAAACAACAAAAACCCAGCATCAACAAACAAACACACACACAAAGCAACAAACAACCAAGTATTGTGGTGCACGCCTTTGATCCCAGCGCTCAGGAGGCAGAGGCAAGAGGATCTTGGAGTTCGAGGCCAGCCTCTTCTACAGAGTGAGTTCCAGGACAGCCAGGGCTATACAAAGAAACCTTCTCTCTAAAAAACCAACCAACCAGCCAACCTACCAAAGAAAACTGTTTTGCATGAAGAGTGTCCCTCATAGGCCCTTGCATCTGAATTCTCGATCCCCAAATTGTTGCACTGTTTGGTTTATTAGGTGGAGCCTTGCTGGAGGAAGTAAGTCAGTTGGCAGGTTAGAGGATTTATAGCCTCATTCCACTTCCTGTTCAATCTCTCAGCCAGCTTCAGGCTCCTGCCCTGTTTTCCCCTAACTGTTGTCTGGCCTTCCTTGCATGTTGGACTTTATGGCTCAAGAAACGTAAGATGAAATAAACTCCAGTATTTCCTCACATCAGAGGAGGAACTAGCGGAGAGCCTCTTCGGTGGACTTTTTTTTTTTTTTTTTTTAAGATTTATTTTATATATATTAGTACACTGTAGCTGTCTTCAGACACACCAGAAGAGGGCTTACAGGTGGTTGTGAGCCACCATGTGGTTGCTGGGAATTGAACTCAGGACCTCTGGAAGAGCAGTCGATGGATGCTCTTAACTGCTGAGCCATCTCTCCAGCCCTCTTTGATGGATTTTAGTAGGCAAGGCTGTAATTGCCTTTCCAGTCTGTCCCTGTGGATAGCCCATACCCTAGGAATGAGTTTAGTTTCCATTAAGTGGAGAATGTGACCCTATCCCAAGGGTATAAGAATGATGATCTTCACGAATGGTGATCCTCAGGAACGGTGATCTCCAGGAGAGTGCTCCCTGGTACTCTCAGGAAGGCACATAGAAGAAGGACACTTTCCCCGTTGAAACCGAGAGAGCAGATAAAATGTTGGGGTCATGGGCTTTCCAGGGATGCTCGTCACAATGGTACTATTGGATGAAGGAGGACCAGGGTGAGAGCGGATGACTGATAGCACCACTACCTACTTAGAAATTTGTCTCATCCCTCCACTGTCTGGTTACCCTGGATTTACAGAAAGACATTTGGTGTTGCATCCTATGTAGTATAGGATACCCTAGGCCCTCAGTCTTATTCTTGTTAGACCAGGGTAGGCTTACATTCTGTCTCCCTGAGTCTTCACCTCTGGTGACAGCCTGCTCTCCAATGGTTCTGCAGAGAATTAGGATGAAGTACAGACAGAAAGCTTTGCTTTCCTTTTGGGCACTGTTTTAGTTAGGGCTTTATTGTTGTGAACAGACACCACGACCAAGGCAACTCTGAATAAGAACAACATTTAATTGGGGCTGGCTTACAGGTTCAGAGGTTCAGTCCTTTATTGTCAAGGCAGGAGCATGGCAACATCCAGGCAGGCATCGTGCAGGAGAAGCTGAGAGTTCTACATCTTCATCTGAAGCCACTTGGAGAAAACTGACTTCCAGGCAGCTAGGATGAGGGTCTTAAAGCCCATGCCCAGTCAGAGGGCAGAATGGGGGGGGGGAAGCAATAACAATTGGACTGTAAAAAAGATTAAATAATAATTAATAATAATAATAATAATAATAATAATAAGTTACTATTTTTTAAAAAGTCCATGCCCACAGTGACACACCCACTCAGACAAGGCCACACCTCCTAATAATGCCACTCCCTGGGCCAAGCATATACAAAACATTATAGGCACTTCCTTCTGAAAAGTTTTTCCTTCGACACTCAGCATTGTCTTGTCTCATGACTCTTTCCTTGGTTTCCTCTTGGTCTTGATTGTAGACTAAATTGGTGGCACTACTGAGAAAATTGTCTAGCATTGTTTTTCTTTTTTTGGAGAGGGTGTGGTGGTTTCCGAGACAGGGTTTCTCTGTATAGCCCGGGCTGTCCTGGAACTCACTCTGTGGACCAGGTTGGCCTCGAACTCAGAAATCCACCTGCCTCTGCCTCCCAAGTGCTGGGATTAAAGGCATGTGCCACCACTGTCCAGCTGTTTTTGTTTTTCAAGATAGGGCCTTTCTTCATATCTCTGGCTGTCCTGGAACTTGCTCTGGAAACCAGGCTGGCCTCGAACTCAGAGATCCGCCTACCTCTTCCTCCCCAGGTGCTAGAATTAAAGGCATGTGCCACCACTGGTCTGGCTTTAAATCTCAAATAGAAACAAAAAAAAAAAGAGAGAGAGAGAAGAACAGGAGGAATTCTTTTGAATTCTTTTGACTCAGGATTGAAGGTGATCTGTTTAATCAGGGCCTCCCTGGGCTGCTCTAGGAAGACTGTAGGAGTCTCTGCTTCTTGCACGACTTGAGAGAGCTTGGAGTAATTGAAGGGTTTAGTGTAGGTTCTTTTTCAGCCTTCTAAGATGTACTAAGAAATGCTTTTGTCTGAGTCTCCCCAGGAGACAATCCCACTCAGGCCTACTCCTGGGGACTGCCTGCCATCAGTAGGGAGTCAATTCCCTTCCTGAGCCATTAATGCCAGTCTCCTGCAGAATTTACCTTGTACATTTGATCCCCCCACAGTTTCTCGCAATTGTAGTCTGCTGCAGTTGTTATGGTTCGGTTAAACATTGGTGCGTCTTTTCATGTCAAATCATAGGATTGGGCCAGTCCCCAGGAAATATCTATTAATCAGGAGTCCTGAGAATTTACTTAGATCAGTTTTAATTTGCTTTCAGTCTTGGAGGGAAAATATGGAGCCCACTGCATCTTCCATCGGGTCCTAGATACACCTCTATCAAGGGCAAAAGAGAGGGTAGGGGAGTCTGGACTTTTGGTACCCCTGTATAGTGTGGGCAGGAGGGAGACACTGTAGGTTTCTCCTTCCTAAATGGAGGCTTTTTCTCTTCTATGGCACACCTTTTCTCCTGATGGAATATGTTTAAAGGCTTTGGGGTTGAGTCAGAATCAGAGCTAGGTAACATGCATGAACCCAGTGGCTTTTTGTTTGTTTAAAGATCTATTTTTCTTTTCCTTTTCTTAAAAAGATTTATTTATTTATTTATTTATTTATTTATTTATTTATTTATTTAATGTCTATGAGTACTCTGTAGCTGTCTTCAGACATAGGAAGAGGGCCTCAGATCCCATTACAGATGGTTATAAGCCACCAATTGGTTGCTGGGAATTGAACTCAGGACCTCAGTGCTCTTAACCGCTGAGCCATCTCTCTAGCCCCTATTTTTATTTTCTGAGCCTGAGTATTTATTTTCTCTGCATATATGTATGTGTACCATGTGTGTTCCTGGTGCTCACAGAGGCTAGAAGAGGGTATCATACCTCCTGGAGCTGGAGTGCAGTTGTGAGCTGCCATGTGGGTGGTGGGAATGACCCGCAGGCTCTCTGCTACAGTAAAAAGTTCTCCTTCCATCTGACATCTCTCCTGGCTTCCATGCAGCTAAAAATATTGTTTTTTATCTATTTTATTTTTTAATTTTTTTTTGTTTTTTTGTTTTTGTTTTTCGAGACAGGGTTTCTCTGTGTAGTCCTGGCTGTCCTGGAACTCACTCTGTAGACCAGGTTGGCCTCAAACTCAGAAATCCACCTGCCTCTGCCTCCCAAGTGCGGGGATTAAAGGCGTGCGCCACCACTGGCCGGCCTATTTTATTTTTTTAAGATTTACTTATTCTTAGGTCTATGAATGCTCTAGCTGCATGTACACCTGCATGCCAGAAGAGGGCATCATATCCCATTACAGATGGTTGTGAGCCACCATGTGGTTGCTGGGAATTGAACTCAGGACCTCTGAAAGGGCAGCCAGTGCTCTTAACCGCTGAGTCATCTCTCCGGTCTGATTTATTTTATTTTATGTGTATAAGTATTTTACCTGCATGTATGTGTGTGTTCTATGTGCATGTCTGCTGGAGGTCAAAAGAGGGCATCAGATTCCCTAGAGCTGGTTGTGAGCCATCATGTGGGTGCTGGCAGTCACACCTAGGTCCTCTACATTATGGCAAGTACTTTACTAGATGAGCCATCTCTTCAGGCCCTCATGTGGCATTTTTTACATAAATCAGGTTTATCTCTCTTTGCACACAAGGAAGGTCAGACCACTTCCCTCTTCCTAGAAAACAAGTTGTGTGATAATTAATACTTCGGGGGGGGGGGGGGGACATATCTCTCCATTTTCTGTCTGGTATTCTGGCCAAGCTTGAAGACAGAAAAATACCTTTATTTATTTATTTATTTATTTATTTATTTATTGTTTTTTTTTTCTTTAGGATTTGGAGGTCAAAGTGGGCCAACTTCTGTTCTGTTTTTTTCTTTTTCTCTTTTTTCTTTTTTCTTTCTTTTTTCTTTTCTTTTTTTCCTCTTTTCTTTTTTGAGAGAGAGTCTGTCTACATAGCCCCGGTTGTCCTGAAACTCCTCTATAGACCAGACTGGTCTCCAACTCATGGATACTCATCTGTCTCTGCCTCTGCCTCTGGGATTAAACCCATGAGCCATGAGACCACATTCTTAATCATACATCCCAAAGGAGAAGAAGCAAAGGTGGACTTTGGCTCTGAGTTGCTTATGTTTTGTGGGTGTTCTGTGGAATCCTGGACAGACCCTCCAGCTGTAATGGTTACTATAGCTGTGGCCTGTGACCCCAGGACCATGTCCTGAAGGTAATGAAGGAGAGAGCCCACGAAGTGTAGAAGTAAAGCAGGGAGCCAGCCTGTTTATTAGAAAGTGAGAGAACTTTTGAAACAGGATGAGTCTAAGAGTAGATACTGTCCAAGGAAGGGTTGTCCTTCTAAATGGCTACAGAACAAAGAAACCTATGCCACCAAACTCAGCAGCACATGCCTTTCATCCCAGCACAAGAGGGGAGAGGGCAGAGGCAGATGGATAGGCCAGCCTGGTTTCCATAGTGAGTTGCAGACCAGCCAGGGCTACACAGGGAAAACCTATCTTAAAGTAAAAAACAAAAAACCAACCAAAACAACAAACAAACAAACTCCATTAATATCAGGGTACTGGAAAGATGGCTCCTTGGTTAAGAACAGTTGTTCTTTCGGAGGACCTGAATTTGCTGCCTAGATCCACACTGGGAGGCTCACAACCACCTGTAACTTCAGCTCCAGGGAATCTGGTGCCTCAACTGGCTTTTATGGTGACCTGCATGCACACAGCACACACAAACAGAGACACACATACACACATAAATAAAAGTAAAAAAGTTTTAAAAGAAGGCAGTGGTGGCGCATGCCTTTAATCCCGGCACTCAGGAGACAGAAGCAGGCATGTCTCTAAGTTTGAGGCTAGCCTGGTCTACAGAGTGAGTTCTAGGACAGTCAGAGCTACACAGAGAAACCCTGTTTCAAAAAAATAAATAAATAAATAAATAAATAAACAAATATTAATAAGAAAAAATATTGGGATAGCTGGTGAAGGCTGACTTATCTTTTTCTGTTGCACAAGGTAACAGATTACTTTTGCAACAGAATTTTTTCATAAGCTAGTACAGTTATCTGAAGATGTTCAAGCTGCAGCCTGTGATCTTGTTGAACATCAGCCAAAGATGCCATGAGAGCCTGACTAGGTGACCAGCGTCTCCGGATGTTCAGCGTTTTACTGGGTCTGGCTCGTGGCTGCCTAGATTGTCTCTGTCTTCTTCCTCGAATACATTTGGAGTCTGGAACCCAAACTACAAGAGAGGCCAGAGGATGATGCTTCTTCTGCTCCAAAAGCTGCAGTGCCAGAGCACCGTGGAATAGATGCCTGTCCACTGCAATGCTGAACGGGCGGGTGCAGTGGACAGACTTTGTGCTTGGCTGCTGAAGGGCCTTGAATATAGAACAGAACTCAACTGGGCCTCCGTCAAGAGAAACCAGGGCTGCGATCACTCTGATAGACTGGGAAGTAGAGAAGTCCAGGATGTGCGTGAGAGTTATGTGGAGATTGTGAGTGTGGATCAGCAGACAGGGCTAAGAGATGACACCTGATCTTCTTCCACGATTCTAAAGTAGGTAGACTCTAGGAGAACTAACAGGGCAGCTGAGCCCTAAGAAAGTTCTATTGGACCTGGGTACAGCGGCACTTGAGAAGTAAAGGCAAAGCCGGGCAGTGGTGGCACACGCCTTTAATCCCAGCACTTGGGAGGCAGAGGCAGGCGGATTTCTGAGTTCAAGGCCAGCCTGGTCTACAGAGTGAGTTCCAGGACAGCCAGGGCTACACAGAGAAACCCTGTCTTGAAAAAACAAAAACAAAAAACAACAACAACAACAACAACAACAACAACAACAACAAAAAACAAACCACCAAGAAGAGTAAAGGCAAGAGAATGAGACATCTGAGGCCATCCTTGGCTACCTAGTGAGTTCAAGGCCAGTCTGGGATATATGAAACTGTCTCAACAAGAACAGTTGTGTTTGTGTTGAGGGCATGGTCAATTAGTTCTTCTCACTTGTCCTAAGGTTACATGACAAACGCTACAAAAAATACTGGTGAGGTGAAGGCGCTGCCTAGAATCTAAGAGTCTGGGGCTGGACCCTCCCACCATGTCCCACTGAGAAGGTCCAGCTGGAGCTGCAAGCCAACATGGACATCCCCTCAAGTTAAGACTCACTATTTTGCTGAGATTGGGCATCTGTGAGATCCTATATCCACGGCAGAGCCTTGGCAAGAGAGTGTCTAAATCCTTCAAGGGGTTAAGTCTGTTATGAGAGAAGGGTAGGTGTGGAGGAAGAAGTGACTGAGAGAGAGCAGGAGAGAGAGGGTCATAGCTCCACCCCAAATGGCTTTGTGTTCCCACTGGAACCCAGCATCCTCCATAATTCACATAGAATTAAGAATCTGCAAATCTGGCTCGCCTGCGCCCCGGAAGCTGCCCCTGCTCGGGGGTCATGATGGGCAGCAAGATGGCTTCCGCCAGCAGGGTCGTGCAGGTAGTGAAGCCACATGCTCCATTAATAAAGTTCCCTAACAGAAGAGACAGACCTAAACTCAGTGAAGCTTTGGGATCTGCTGCACTACCCTCCCACTCTTCTGTAATTTCACAGCATTCTAAAGGAAGCATGTCCCCAGATTTACTGATGCATCAGGGGCCACCAGATACTGCAGAAATAATAAAATCATTACCTCAGAAATACAGAAGGAAACCTATGTCTCAAGAGGAAATGGAATTTATCCAGCGTGGGGGTCCAGAGTGATCGTCGTGGCTGCTGCTTGTCACCAGACAGAAGGATTAGCTTTACAATAAAGGACTTCCACAATGTCAAATGAAAAGTCATATATTAAACAACCTTAATAAATATTCTGTAAGCAGGATGAAGTATAGAAACTCCAGGTGGTCACTTGTATCTCCTACGTTATGTATCTTGGTCAGCTTCCCCACAAGCTGACCTGTACACTTATTAAAGTCTACATTTTTAAATGCTAGCCTGTTAACTTACTCTTGATTATGAAGTGTTCCCAGTGATGAGCTATTAAAAGCACGTAGTAGCTAATAAACATCCCCTTTTCTGTTTGTTTAGATGTAAAGATAATTTATGAAGGATAATTACTGCTATAAGGAAGTATTTTTTCCCCTGAAATTAGATGGGGATCAATGAGATATTTCTATTGTTAATTCTCTGATTTTTTTTTCATTTACAAGGTTATCTGAATATAACTGATGTGACCATACCCTATTCTAAGTAATAAAAATGCAATTTAAATAAAAGCTGGCCATGGGATTAAGACTGAAAAAAAAAATCTGCAAATCTAATTGCAGTGCTTGTGTTACATGGTGGGTATGTGTGTAAGTGTCTGGACATGATCCTTCTTCTAGTCAGTGTCTATGCAGAATACGTTGCACATGCGTGCATGATGAAGCCAGAGGTGGATGTGCAGGGCCTTCCTCCATAGCTCTCTACCTCATTTATGTATTTAAAAAGCTGCCTGGAAGTGCTGGCGCACGTCTTTAATCCCAGCACTTGGGAGGCAGAGGCAGGCAGATTTCTGAGTTTGAGGCCAGCCTGGTCTACAGAGTGAGTTCCAGGACAGCCAGGGCTATACCAAAAGAAAACCAAAAACAAAGACAAACAAACAAAAAACAAACCAAAGAAGAAGAAGAAGAGGAAGAGGAAGAGGAAGAGGAAGAGGAAGAGGAAGAGGAAGAGGAAGAAGAAGAAGAAGAAGAAGAAGAAGAAGAAGAAGAAGAAGAAGAAGAAGAAGAAGAAGAAGAAGAAGGAAGAAGAAGAAATGTATGGGCTCAGCAGGCAAATGCTAATGCATCTGCTGTCAAACATCACATCCTGAATTCCATCCCAAGGACCACATGAAGTGAGAGGGACAACTCCTGCAATTTGTCCTTTGACCTATACAGGCTTGCTGCCTGCTGTGGTGTTACATAGCAATTTCCTCCTAAAGAAAACATGCCAGCCTGCAGGGAAGCCCCACAAAACTAAGGAATTAAACAACTCAAAAGCTTTAGGAAGTCCCTGAAACTGAGCAGATTCACTAGGCTCTTGTCTCTCCAAGGTTATATAAGCAATAAAACTGCCTGAGAGACACTCTGAGAACAGCTGAGGTGCCTCAGCTTAGGAGCTGAGCTTAGGAGGGGACTCTCCAACCTCCTAAGCTGCTTGCAGAATTGTGTAGTGAGTGCTAGATTTCCAGATTCTGTGCCTGTCATCCATGCTGGGGTAAGCTTTTGGTGATGTAGCTGTCTCTGAGTGATTTCTGCTACTGTGAATGACCCTCCACCCATACTTCTGTAAGTAAGCACAATAAGACTCATTGGCTTACCAAGCTGGACTTTGGTGGTACCTACTGTCAGTCTCTATATAGAGTGAGTAGACGTGTTCACACTTCCCCAAGAATGTATGCCCTACCCACAAAACAATAAATAAATGTAATACAAATATTTTAAAGAGCAAAAATTACATTTAAAAATTATTTTGAATAATATTATAAAAAAACATTTTTTAGACAGAGTTTCTTTGTGTAGTCTTGGCTTCCCAGAACTAGCTCTATAGACCAGGCTAACCTTGAATTCACAGAGATCCACCTACTTCTTCGTCCCAAGTGCTAGGCAGATTAAAGGTGTCTGCCACCATCGCTTGGCACAAAACTAACTTTGTAATATTATTACAGATTTACTGGGTATGGTGGCACATGTCCTTAGTCCAAACACTCAGGAGACAGAGGCAGATGGATTATCTCTGAGTTTGAGGCCAGCCTGGTCTACATAGTGTGTTCCAGAATGGCCAGGGTAATATATAGAAACCCTGTCTCTAAATAAATAAAAATTTAAAAATGTGTACACACACACACACCCGTTTATTTTGTGTGCATGAGCAGAGGCAGAGGATACTTACAGGAATCAGTTTTCTCCGTTCACCATGCAGGGTTTTAAGTTTCAAATCAAGGCACCTTAGTTATTTTGTGAGAGGATTTCTCACTGAACCCAGAGCTCACAAATTCAGCTTGACTGGATGTCCAGCAAGGAACCCTGCACTGTCCCCACCTCCAGGGCTGCACCTGGTGTTTTGCATGTCTGCTGGGGATCTTAACTCAGGTCCTCCTGCTTGGATGGTGAATGCTCTACCTAAAGGAGTAGTTTTCATCTCCATCCTTGGATATCTTCTTATCTTGGTTCTTAACATCAGTTTAGAGGGACCATAGACCATAGATAAATAACCAGAAAATATTCACAGATCCCCATGTAGTGTCCCCCAACCCCAGATCTCAGAGACAAGAGTTGGCTCAGCCAGCCAGCCAGGGATGAAACTGCCCAGGCTGAGAATCTTATACACCTTACCCAGTTCCTGCGATGCTGGGCCACCTTAGGAAATGTGTGCAGCTGGGCAAACTGTCCAGGACTCCCCAGGCCTCCTCCTCCTGCCGGAGGGTCCTCCCACAACAAGAGGTGGTTTTCATGCTGGGGAAAGAGGCCAGTTCCCATCCTCCAGTTATCCCCACAAAGCCCAGTCAAGGGAAGGAGGGGGAGTGGGAAGGGTGGGGTGGTGGGAGAGCCAGGTCCTTGCTAGTAAATCAAAGTTGGCTTTCCAGATGGAGCTGCAGCCGCGGCTTTGATTTCTCTCTCCCCTCCCCCCTCTGTGTTACCCCACAAGCTCAGCTCCATGGTTTCAATTCCACCCTGAAAAAGCAGTGGGGCCTCCTCTCAAACCCGCCCAGCTCCTCCAACTCCCAACAACGGCTTAAGTTACAGGAAAGAGAGAGGGGAGGGGGGCGAGGTGACCCCCTGCCTGGAGGCAAAGGGGAGAAATCCGGGGAGAAAGGAGGGAGAGAAGGAGAGGCCGCTGCAGAGTGAATTAGGAGATGGCCCCTCCCTAATGGAAGCCTAGTGACGTAGGGGGAGCCCCAAAGTGAAAAGCCAGCCTTCCCAGCGGGGATCCACAAAATTCCTCTCAGGGCTATTCCAAATCTATTTCCCCTTTCCTGTCCTCTTGGTGATAGGTTCTAGAAGGTTCTGCGAGACAGAATGCTTGATGCATTTATTACCACGACCCCTAAGTTTTTCAATGTTAGAAGTAGACTCGGCCAAACCCAACATAAATGCCTGAGCCTCCTTTTTCCCAGTCTGCCCTGAGCCACCCACGCTTGTTTCTGCTCAGGCGAGGGCCCGAACTAATTAAAGCCCTTAATTAATAGATTCTCTGTAATATCTGTTTAATCCGTTTATAGCCTACTTTGCTTTCCAAAAACAGGGGTTGGTGCTGGAGAGGTGATGGGCTAAGCAGCCTTGGATTTGGCAGTGCTGGGGTGTCAGGCACGGAGGACCCCAGAGAACAGGAAGCAGATTCCCCAGAACAACCTAGGTTTTTGATTATTCTATAGCAGGTTTCTGTCTTTATTATTTCTTTTTCTTTTTTTGCATTGCTTTTTAATTCATTTATTTTATTTTATGTGTATGGGTATTCTGCCTCCCTGTGGAGACCAGAACAGGCTATCAGATTCCCTGGACCTATCCTTACAGGTGGTTGTGAGCTGTCTTGTGCATTCGGAGAAGTAAACCTAGGCCCTCAGGAAAAGCTCTACCATGGATCCATCTCTCCAGCCCCTCGACAGGGTTTTATGTAGCCAGGATAGCCCGAAACTCCACATGTAGACGAGGATGACTCACTGATTCACTGATCCTCCTGCCTCAGCATCACTCCTGATTGAAACTCAGGCCTTTGCACATGTTAGCCCAGCACTCTATCAGCTAAGCGCAGTCTCTTTCTTTCTTTCTTTCTCTCTTTCTTTATTTATTTCTTTCTTTCTCTCGCTCTCTCTCTCTCTCTCTCTCTCTCTCTCTCTTTCTTTCTTTCTTTCTTTCTTTCTTCTTTTCCACATGTGCATTGGTGAGGGTCAGATCCTCTGAAACTGGAGTTCTACGCAGTTGTGAACTGCCATGTGGTAGCTGGGAATTGAACCTAGGTCCTTTAGGAGAACTGCTGGCTTCTCTGCAAAGAAGAAGCTGGTGTTAAGGCTTAAGGGAATGGGCAAAGCAAGTACTTGAGAGAGAAAGAGAGGGCCCTGGGCAGCACCTCTCAGGGTTCCTTAGCTGGGCATTCCCTATGCTGTCTTTTGAGCATGCTTATGGTGTGTAAGCTACCACTGGTAGGCTGTCATTCACTTAGCTAGGCATGACACACAAGCCTTTAAACTCCTCTGGGAGGGCTTTGAGCTCAGTCAGTTCCAGAAATCCAAAAACCAGTATTCTCATAGGCCTGCTAACATCAACCTGTGGTTTTAGAATTATTTCTCTTTTTAAAAAATTCTGTTTATTATTAGGCCTGGAACTCACTTTGCAGATCAGGGTAGCCTCCAACTCTCAGAGATAGTCCACCCTTTCCCCCCTTGTTCTGGGATTATAGTCATGTGCCACCATACCTGATTTTTTTGTTTTTTTGTTTTTGAAACAAGGTCACATGTAACCCAGGCTAGCTTCCAACTCACTATGTGATTGAGGCTAATCCTGGGACCTCACATGGTGAGAGGAGAGACCTGACTCCTAGAAGTTGTCCTCCGATCTCCACATGTACACCGAGGCACAGGCACCTACTAAATAAATAAATGTAATTTAAGAAATAACATCGTATATTAAGCAAGCTTTTAGCCTAGCACCAGGTCAAGGGAAACCTATGTGCCATTTCACAACTGAAACAAGGTAAATAAAACTTCAGAACTGAGGTTCCCAGATCAGAAAAAACAAGCCAGTGGCATTCTCTTGTCTAGAATCTGCCCTGGCCTGATTCTTCCTCAGTCTCCCTTCTTGGTCCATAAAGGTTGGCATCTCAAGACAACTTTTAGCCTTCCTGTTCAGTGTTTTCTAGATGGCCTTGGTCACACTCACAACTCCCCATCCTAGGCTAGTGAGTTCCCACTGGTTACTGGGCTTCAAAATCCATCTGCCTACAGGGCTCTCGTCCCCTCCTTTCTTCTTGCCTCTCCCCACTTTACATCCCCTCATCTCTGTCCCAGTCCTTACCCTCTCCTGGTGACATTTAAAAACAAAAGACTGGTGTAGTGGGGATTATGGGATATAGTGTGATCATATGGTACTTGAATATAATCTGTAATAAAACATAAGAGACATTTCTGTTTCTTTAAACACTGGTTATTTCTTTGTGTTGGGGACCTTTAAACTTGGTTTATACTGTCTATTTCTATTAAAATCAACTTTGTGCTGGCCAGTGATAGTGTAGCCTTTAATCCCAGCACTCAGGAAGCAGAGGCAGGAGGATTTTTGAATTTGAGGCCAGCCTGGTCTGCAAGTTCCAGAACAGCCAGGGCTACACAGATATACCATGTCTTAGAGCGTGCCGGGGAGGGAATCCAGTGTCTATTGTATGCTAGGTGAATACTCTCTTTCTTTCTTTTTTTTTTCTTTCTTCCTTCCTTCCTTCCTTCCTTCCTTTCTTTTTATCTTTCTTTCTCTCTTCCTTCCTTCCTCTTCCTCCTCCTCATCTTCCTCCTCTTCCTCCTCTTCCTCCTCCTCCTCCTCTTCCTCCTCTTCCTCTTCCTCCTCCTCCTTCTTTTTCATAGGGTTTTATGTAGCTCAAGCTGGTCTCCAATTCTCCATGTAACTGAGGATGGACTGGCTCAGTGTGAAGTGAACTCTAACTATGTTTGAGGGAGACCATGTCGGACTTGTCTTTCTCTGCCTTACCTGGTCCCTTGCAATCCACCCTAGGTTAAGATTGATGAATCCCAGTTATGTTCTTCAAAGCTGCTCAAATATACGACCTACAACTTAAGTGAAACCTTCTCCCTTTACTAGATTCTGCAGTGTGTCTTGCCCTGACCCTCAGGCTTGGCCGGTGGGCAAGGTGTTTACTCAAAGCCTCCTTTGCTCAGCTTGGTGTGGTGGCACTTATCATCGTACCTCTCAGGAGGTAGAAGCAGACCTGGTCAACACAGGCCAGCCAGTGCTACACAGTAAAATCCTGTCTAAAACCAAAACAAACAAAAATGAAAACCAATAAAAAAATAATAAATAAATATATCTATATATGTAAATATATAGGTATTAAAAACAGGGCTGGGAATATAGCAGAACACTAATCTAGAATGTGTAAGACCCTGAATTTAGACCCTGGCACCACATGTAAAAGAAACGAATCATCCTAGCAGACCTGATTTTAGTTTTGGGGTTTGTTTGTTTGTTATGAGACAGATGTATATGATTTGCTCTTGCTGTCCCAGAACTCATTATGTGTAAATCATGCTGGCCTCAAAAAGGTCTGCCTGCCTCTTCTCCCCAAGTGCTGAGACTAAAGGTGGGTACCATCATGACCAGGCAAGCCTGACTTTAAATTTCATCTCTGGGGCTGGAGAGACGGCTGAGCAGTTAAGAGAAAGTTCTACCCCTCTTGCAGAGAACCTAAGTTCAGTTCCCAACATTCCCATCAGGTGGCTCACAACTGCTCCAGTAGCTCCAGCACCCTCTGCTGGACTCCAAGGGTATTTGCAGTCATAATTGTATGTACTCACAGAGAAACATACATATAATTAATTAAAAATAAAAATAAGCAAATCTTTATGTATTTTATTTACATGAGTAATCTATTTGCATGGATGTCTTCATGACAGAAGAGGGCATCAGATCCCATTACAGATGGTCGTGAGCCACCATGTGGGCACTGGAAATTGAACTCAGGACTTCTGGAAGAGGAGCCAGTGCTTCCCAGCCCAAAATAAATCTTTAAAAACATTTTCAGATTTTTTTCTTACTATATAAACTTGATATCAATTCTTTGTTTATGAACACAAATCAATACCTTCTATTCAGGTAAACACATATATAGCTTATTAGACACTGAATAAGTGATCTCCCATGATATTTAAGTGAATATTTAATTAATGTAGCTATGATTATGGAATTTATTTTTTAAAAGTAATTTAAAAGTTTTTATGTGTAAGAATGTTTTGCTGCTTGCATGTATGTCTGTGTACCATGTTTGTGACTGGTACCCAAAGAGGTCAGAAGAGGGCATCAGATCTCCTGGAACTGGAGTTATAGATGTTTTGTGAGTTGTTTGTGGATGCTAAGAGCCAAATCTAGATTCGTTATAAGAACAGCTAGTTCTCAGTTCTCTTAATTGCTGAGAAAAGCCATCTCTCAGGTCCTTATTTTAAAAATACTCTCTTTAGATTTTTTTTTTTCAGAGCTGAGGACCGAACCCAGGGCCTTGTGCTAGGCAAGTACTCAACCACTGAGCTAAATCCCCAACCCCTAGATTTTTTTTTCTTTCTTTTTTGAGACAGGGTTTCTCTGTGTAGCCCTGGCTGTCCTGGAACTCTGTAGACCAGGCTAGCCTCAAACTCAGAAATCCGCCTGCCTCTGTCTCCCAAGTGCTGGGATTAAAGGTGTGCACCACCACTGCCCAGCCCTAGATTTCTTTTTTAAAAAAGATTTATTTATTTATTATGAGTACAGTGTTGCTGTCTTCAGACACACCAGAAGAGGGCATCAGATCCCATTACAGATGGTCGTGAGCCACCATGTGGTTGCTGGGAATTGAACTCAGGACCTCTGGCAGAGTAGTCAGTGCTCTTAACCACTGAGCCATCTCTCCAGCCCTTTTTTTTTTAAGTTTTAAAAATCATATCTATTTATATTGTATGTGAGAGCATGCGTGGAAGTCCAAGAACCACTTGTGGCATTCACTTCTTCTTTTCCTCTATGTGGGTCCTAAGGCTGAACTCTAATCATCAGGCTTGGCAGCCAGTGCTCTGAGCCATCTCCCCATCTCAGCAGCCCTGCACATCATTCTGCCATTCTGGAGTGAGCCTGCACAAGATTCTCACTGTAAAAGGACTTTGAGACCCACAGGAGGAAAAGCCAGGAAGCTGCATTTTCCTCTCAGCCCCCCCCAACCACCCCCCCAAGCAAGTACGTTGTTCTGAAACCAGAACTCCCATGTGTGGAAGGGCATTCTCCAGATCCTGAGTTTGAGCCTCAGCAGAGAAGGGGGGAGGGAAAGAGACAAACAAAAGCACTGGAGAAGAGCTGCTTGAAGGAATGAAAAACTGTCTGGCTGCACGGGAAAAGGTCCTTTATTTCTGTTTCCCAACTCCATCTCTCTGACTTGAAGTGGTCCAAGGGATAACTGTCTGTCAGGCTACCCTTTGTCTGGAAGTAACTTTGTCCTGGATGGAAATCAAAGATGTATAACTTACACCAGAGATTTGTTCTCAATTTCATACTAGACTGTGAGGTATAGGAACTCGGTCTTACTGTTTTCCTTTTTAATTATTATGTTTTATCACACATAGTACCCAGGGAGGCCAGGAGAGGGTGTCTGATGCCCCGGAACTGGAGTGAGTTTCATGATTCACTAAGTGGGTTCTGGGAATCCAGTCGAGGTCCACTCTTACCCTTTGAGCCCCAGAACACGTTCTTCTTCTTCTTCTTCTTCTTCTTCTTCTTCTTCTTCTTCTTCTTCTTCTTCTTCTTCTTCTTCTTCTTCTTCTTCTTCTTCTTCTTCTTCTTCTTCTTCTTCTTCTTCTTCTTTTTGTTTTGTTTTCGATACAGGGTTTCTCTGTGTAGCCCTGGCTGTCCTGGAACTCACTCTGGAGACCAGGCTGGCCTCGAACTCAGAAATCCGCCTGCCTCTGCCTCCCAAGTGCTGGGATTAAAGGTGTGTGCCACCAATGCCCGGCGAACATGTTCTTCTTAAAAAGAAGGGGAAAGAAAACGTCTTCAAGACTCTAATAAGGACGTTGAGGGTGGTGGCACGTGCCTTTGATCACAGTGTATCTAGAAGAAGGCAGATCTTGAGAGTTCGAGGCCATCCTGGTCTACATAGTTTTAGGTAAGCCGGGATTATACTGTGAAGGTCTTTAACAAATTCCAATAAAGAGCATTTTTAAGTTGCAAAGAACTTGAATATTTGTTTGCTTCTTTTCTTCCTTCTTCTTTTCTTCTGTCTTTCATTGTCATATTGCAGCCAGTTAAGGCCAATCAGGAATGTCTGGTAATTCTCCTGCCTCAACATCGACTTTTGAGCTGCTGAAAATCTACAATGATTCATCTAGTCAAAAACAAAAACAAAAAAACAAAAAACCCCAAACAAACAAACAACCCACCACCAACAACAAAAACCCTAAAAAACAAAAGACAAAAAACCCTAACAAAAAACCAAAGTTCTTTCTTAGCCCCGTGAGGCCAGGTTCATCGTCTCCTCTTCTCTCCTTTAAGCTGCTGTTTTGCCTTTCTGAATACAGCCCAATCCAAGATGCGCAGGAAGCAGCTTCCCCAGCTGGGAGGATTTGGTCCATACTGAGACGCAAAAGCGGCTTTCTAAACTCAATCGTCTTTCTTCTTTTCAAGTTCTCCTCCTCTTTCTCTCCAGAGAGACAACAGAAATAATTGATCCATCATCCGGTACCAGACACAGATTCCCATGCAAATTCCCTCCCCTCTCCAGACCTCAGAGTTACAATCCTAGTGTGATGGGGGCGGGGGCGCATTTCTTCGGGCCACCTCACCCCTCAGCCAGGTGAGAAGTGAGAGGAGAAATTCTCTACCACACCCCCAGCCTCCTCCGTCTCTCCAGCCACACACACCATCTTCCTGGTGTGGAATCACTTAAAGTTTGGGTAAAGCTCCCTTTTCTCCCAGGAGATCAAATCTGGAAGCTTTTAGGAGGCGGAGCAGGGATGGGGAGGGAGAAGGCAAATTCCCCAAAACATTCGTCAGACCTAAGAGAGTCGTTTCTTTACTCAAAACTGCCCATCACCCCCGCCATTAACTTTCGATTAAGACCTCCTCCTTATGGCAACTAAACTTTACTTTGCATAATTAAGATTTTCCTCGGAAAGGGGGTGGATTGAAACCTCAGCTCCGGGCCTTTCTCCTTCACCTCACCCCCCAACCCCCGCCCCAGCCCTGCAGCCTGGCCTCTGAGTTCCTGAATTTTCTCACTTTGAGGTGCCACTAAACACAAAGAACCATAATGGGCTCCTTTGTGCTCGCTATGGGGCAATTACACCCCGGAGTCCCGGCCCCTTTAAGAGCCTCTTAAAGAGACAGGCTCTCATTTTTCAGAGGGTTATTTTAGGGTGTGTGTAGGGGGAAGGGCGAGGAAAACTTCTAGGAGTCCTTATTTAGGGTGAAGTGACACTTTTACCTCGACTCTCTGAGAAGGGTTAAGAGACGTCTTTGCAAGCTATTCGCTTACGTGCTTTAAAAACACACACATTCCTGTGTGTGTGTGTGTGTGTGTGTGTGTGTGTGTATTTAAAACGAGATTTTTCACTTGGTTTTATAAATGGTATGGAAAAAGTGGGGGGAGGGGGCGGTGAGCAGGGGCAGGAGCAAAGAGCTCGTATACCTAAGAGGGCTTGGGCTCCAGGGCCACAGATCAGGCTTGAGTTGCCTGAATAGGACGCCACTTTGGGAAAACGTGATCTTGCCTGGGCGACTCCGAAGAAATCGCGGACTGAGCAAACAGCTCCTAATATAATAATAGCTTGTCTCTTTAAAAAAGCAGGAGGGGGGGTAGAATTTTCTTGGCATCTGGTTTCTGATCTCATTATGTTGTGGTCGACCAATCCAGCCCTCGGGGCTGGTCCTCCAGTTTAAATCTGATTGGCCGAGAGCACATTTTGGGATGGTGCAAAGCTCGACGGGGCGGTTTCAAGGATCCCTTTTGAGGGGGGGCTGAGGAGAGGGCGGGGCCGCCAGCGGGGGCCCCCTTGAAACCGACTAATTGGGATCGGAGAGGCCGAGGTGAGGGCTGAAGGAGGCACAAAGGAGTCGCTGGGTAGAGGAGGGTGGGAGAGGGGAAGCCCAGAGGCTAGAGGAGGAAGAGGAGCTAGAGCAGCGGTGCGCCGCGTCTCCGACCACTCAGTCCGACCGCGGCGAGCCAGCCGGCGGGTGCGCCGCCCCCTCCCCCGCCCGGCCTCCCCAACTCTGCGGCCGCGAGCAAAGTTTGCAAGGAGGCGCGTGAAGCGGCCGGGCAGCTAGGCGGCAGCGGAGAAGGCGCGCGGTCTCTGGGTTGGGGGCGGGGGCTGGGGGGCGCCCAGGAGCCGAGTGGGGGGCGGCGGCCAGCATGCGGGCCCGCAGCGCCCTGCCCCGCAGCGCCCTGCCCCGCCTGCTGCTGCCACTGCTGCTTCTGCCGGCCGCCGGGCCGGCCCAGTTCCACGGGGAGAAGGGCATCTCCATCCCGGACCACGGCTTCTGCCAGCCCATCTCCATCCCGCTGTGCACGGACATCGCCTACAACCAGACCATCATGCCCAACCTTCTTGGCCACACGAACCAGGAGGACGCGGGCCTGGAGGTGCATCAGTTCTACCCGCTGGTGAAGGTGCAGTGCTCGCCCGAGCTGCGCTTCTTCCTGTGCTCCATGTACGCTCCGGTGTGCACGGTGCTGGAGCAGGCCATCCCGCCGTGCCGCTCCATCTGCGAGCGCGCGCGCCAAGGCTGCGAGGCGCTCATGAACAAGTTCGGCTTCCAGTGGCCCGAGCGACTCCGCTGCGAGCATTTCCCGCGTCACGGCGCTGAGCAGATCTGCGTGGGCCAGAACCACTCCGAGGACGGAGCTCCTGCGCTACTCACTACCGCGCCACCTTCTGGGCTGCAGCCCGGCGCGGGTGGCACCCCGGGCGGCCCTGGCGGTGGTGGCGCGCCCCCACGCTACGCCACTCTGGAGCACCCTTTCCACTGTCCCCGCGTCCTCAAGGTGCCGTCCTATCTCAGCTATAAGTTTCTGGGTGAGCGCGATTGTGCCGCGCCCTGCGAGCCCGCTCGGCCCGACGGCTCCATGTTCTTCTCGCAGGAGGAGACGCGTTTTGCCCGTCTCTGGATCCTCACATGGTCGGTGCTGTGCTGCGCTTCTACCTTCTTCACGGTCACCACCTACTTAGTGGACATGCAGCGATTCCGTTACCCAGAGCGGCCCATCATCTTTCTGTCCGGCTGCTACACCATGGTGTCAGTGGCCTACATTGCGGGCTTCGTGCTCCAGGAGCGCGTGGTGTGCAATGAGCGCTTTTCCGAGGACGGTTATCGCACGGTGGTGCAGGGCACTAAGAAAGAAGGCTGCACTATTCTCTTCATGATGCTCTATTTCTTCAGCATGGCCAGCTCCATCTGGTGGGTGATTCTGTCCCTCACCTGGTTCCTGGCAGCCGGTATGAAGTGGGGCCACGAGGCCATCGAGGCCAATTCGCAGTACTTCCACCTGGCCGCCTGGGCCGTGCCGGCCGTCAAAACCATCACCATCCTGGCCATGGGCCAGATCGACGGCGACCTGCTGAGCGGCGTGTGCTTCGTGGGCCTCAACAGCCTGGACCCGCTGCGGGGCTTCGTGCTGGCGCCGCTCTTCGTGTACCTGTTCATCGGCACATCCTTCCTGCTGGCCGGCTTCGTGTCACTCTTCCGCATTCGCACCATCATGAAGCACGACGGCACCAAGACGGAGAAGCTGGAGAGGCTGATGGTGCGCATCGGTGTCTTCTCGGTGCTCTACACCGTCCCGGCCACCATCGTCATCGCCTGCTACTTCTACGAGCAGGCCTTCCGCGAGCACTGGGAGCGCTCGTGGGTAAGCCAGCACTGCAAGAGCCTAGCCATCCCCTGCCCGGCCCACTACACGCCCCGCATGTCGCCCGACTTCACAGTCTACATGATCAAATACCTCATGACGCTCATCGTGGGCATCACGTCGGGCTTCTGGATTTGGTCCGGCAAGACGCTGCACTCGTGGAGGAAGTTCTACACGCGTCTCACCAACAGCCGGCATGGCGAGACCACCGTGTGAAGCGGTCTCGCCTGCCGGGCGCCCCCCTCTCCCAGGTCCGGACTGCACCGTGCCCTCCTTCACTCGGGATGGGAGTGCACCCTACGGACTCCTATTTTATTTTTTTAAATAAAGAACAGTAAAAACCATTTTATTTTAGGTCGCTTTTTAAAAAGAACTCTGCCCAACACCCTCCCTCCCCAGGTTTGTAATTAAAACTGTAAATAGTCTTTGTAAATTTAATTATATATTTTCTATTTAAAAGAAAAAAAGAAAAAAAAAAAAGATCAACGAGGGCGCCAGGGCTGAAGAATGGGGTAGGGGTGGGGGAGGAGGTCTCGCCTTTTCTAAGTGCCCTTTTAAAAGCCGCCCTGTGCTCTGGTTCGAATTTTTTTGGTGATTTGGCAGGGCTGGGCCTGCTGGGAGAGGCACCTAGCCTGCTCGCTATTTTTGTTGGCTTAAAGGAGTTGGGAGTTAGTTCCACTCAACTTCTATAAAAGCCAAATTTGCAAGCCTCCTCACCGACGCGGGGCCTGTGGAAGCTGTTGGATATTTTTTAACAAGACTTGGATTCGTTTTTGTTTTATTTTATTTCCCGTTCTCCCCGCTCCATACCCCAACCCCCAACCCCCGTTCTCCCTCCTCATTTGTTCTGTCTCCCCCCACTCGGTATCTGGAAACCTCCCAATCCAGATGCAGACGTGGAAAAAACATAACCGCTTTTAGGGAGAGGGCGGAGATGTGGGGAGGAATGGCCTCCACCCCTCTAGCCCACTCCCCGTGGGCACGGAGATCCTTCTGTGGTTTCAGCTCTGGCCCACGCGCAGAGAATGGGCAACAGAACGCTTTGTGAAGTGTGTTTTGACATCCCCCCAGTGCACACACCATTTTAAGAACGATCCTCTTTCCCTGGGATCTTTTGCGCTTCCGTTCCCTTCTCTCCCGGTAGTCTGCTCTTCCGAGGTGGAATCCAGGTTAGCTGTTTTGTAGGGTTGGGTTGTGTGTTAAGTGTGCGTTTTTTGTTCGGGTTGTTTTTCTTTTCCAAAAGCAGTAAAAATAGGTTGGGTTGGGGTGGGGGGAAATGGATGGGCTGGTGGGATTTTTAGTTTTCTTTTGACAAAAAAAAAAATGGCCTTAAACAAGCAAACAAAAATAAAACGTTGTTCACGAAAACAACAAAACCTAATGGGTAAGTTTGCTTTAGAAGGGCCTCTCTGGGCAGGCTCTTTGTGGCGGTGGGGGTGGGGTTGAGTGTTTACATGACATTCTATATCATAAGATATTGATAAGAATGTTTCTAACATGTTTCTTCCCCCTGCACACAAGTAAAAGTAAGGAATTTTGCGGCCCGAGAGATGTTCTAGAAAGTATCTTTGTTGGCATGAGAATTCCAGTTCCAGCAGGCCTCGGTCCCCTCAGCTATGGAGTACTTGACAGTTTGTGTGCTAGAGAAATGATGTGAAGACCAGTGTGCCGGAGGAGCGCCGTTCTCAACCATCTCTCCTGGTTCTTGATAATAAATAGTGCAAATTAAAACCCAATAATCATCATAATAAAGTGCATTTAATTATCTTCAGATCCAGCCCTTTAATTGTGCTTAACAGGGTTGTAACACCACCGCCCTTAACCAAGCCTCACCTCCCTCCCCTCCCCCCTTCACCTACTCGGTTGGGGGTTGGGTGGAGTGGGCTCCTTGCCCAAGGCCTCAATTGTTTGACTAAAGAGTTATAGGAAAATTGATTTCTTATCATCTTTTTGTTGGCTGACTTGGGGACAAGTGAGAAAGTAAGTTGGAACCCCTACTTCCAAGTGTTTGTGTGTGTTAGTTTATGTTGGGGGAAGGGAAGTGGAAATGTTTGGTGGTAATTGAAGTCATATGTGGGGCTTTGCTTTGCAATTGTATTGAAGCCTGGGTGTTTCAGCAGAGCCCCCCCTTCCCAAGATATATAGTCTCTCTCCAAATTATTCGTGCCAAGTTCACTAAGCCTCAATATAAATTTGCCTTGCCTTAACTATCGAAGTGGTGGTGGGGACAAGAGACAGTGTCACCACCACAGGGCCCTTAACTCCAAAAGACTTTAGGAAAAGGGTTAAATTCCACACAAATTATCAGTGCCTCTCCTTGCGATAAAGGTGAAACCCCAGGAATCAACTGGGGTTTTCAGTGCCTGGGATCAAGTGCAATAGGAAAAACGAATGATGGTTTCTGTTGAAATTTGGGGAGAGCCTCCCCCACCCCTAAGGTTGCCAGGGTCTTGCCTCTGTGTGCTTCTGTGGCATCCATTTCTGTATCCTCACAGGAATGGCTCAGAAAGAGGTGAAATGGTGACAATTGGCTTTTCTTCCCAATTCCCTCCCCCTACCTCAAGATCTCCTGCCAACATAGGGGTACAGAGCCTGCAACAATAGACAGAGTGGCTTTGTGACAGGGGCGGGGGAGGAAAGATGAATTAGCCTCTTGAAGAGCCATTGATCCTAAAGATGCAGCCCCCCCCCCAAGAGGTGACTGAGGAACTGAGGTACTTGAGAGAAAGCAGGGGATGTAAGGGGCCCTCCCTACACCCCATTCTTTAATGAATCGGCTCTGAGAGGAAGTAGAGCTTTAGACCACAGTGTGAGGGAACTGTAGGCTGGAAAAGGCCTTAGAAGGAACGCCAAGGATAGGCTGAACCCAGAACCAGTGTCTCCATTGAATGGAAAACTTGATTAAAATTCGTGGGCTTGGAGGTCCACCTTTGCAGGCCAGAACCAACTTCCCATCTTATAAATGTGTTAACCCTTCCCTCTGCAGGAAGGCCTTGTGTTTGATGGGGGGTGGGGGGGGGAATGGGACAGAAAAGGAAAACTTGGTAGGTTACAGGTCACACAGGTGGTTTTTCTCTGTTCTCCCAGGTCCTAGAGCCAGCCACATGGCAGCTTCCCCTTGGCCAGGCCTCTCCTTGAGACTGTTTAGAGTGTTGTCCCCGGCCTCCAAAATCCTGACCTTACCTCAGAAACATTACCATTGTTACAAACTCTTAGTCCTTTAAGAGAATATTAAAAAGTTAGCCTCTAAAAAGACCCCTTATATTTTCTGAGACAAATTCCTCCATGTATGCCCCAAAGACTGAGCACTGGGTTCTTTTTAGTGGACCTGTAGCTGCCAGCTCCTAGATTATTAAGAGGTGGGGAGAGGTCTCCAAGAGGTGCTGGGATTCTTAAGTTACTACCTGGGTGCTATGAGGCATGCACTGAGTTCCCGGGGCTATCTATATTCCTGCCACTTGAGTTGAAGAGTCCCTTTCGAGGATTTACTGTTCCCAGGATCACCTCAGACTCCGTAAGCTGAACTTCTGATGGCAGGATGCACTACTCAGAGAATGTGGAAAATCCTTATCTCTCTGTGGGGTTGGAGGATTGGAAGAGGCCCACTTACATGAACATACAATTTTGCATTGAAATTTATGAGGGTTCTGGGCAGTTTGGTCAACTCCCCAGCCCAGCTAGTTCTCTCATTTCTGCTGTGGGACAGAAATCAGTGTGATGGACACAATAGCTCAGACCTGAAATCCCAGCATAAGGAAGGCTGAAGATCATGCCTGCATGCACACACACGCGCACACACATGTGCACACGCATGCATGCACAATTTGAGGAGGGGCAAGTAACTGGACCTACAAAAGCAGAAACATCCCCACACTAGATGGGTCTCTTTGGATGATGGGATTCTTCTGACTCTCAGGTAAGCAGTTCTCAGCAGCAGCAGACTGTGAAGGATGGGCAATACAGTGTGCTTAGGGGGAGGGGGGGACAAAAGGCAGGTCCCTGAGGCTATGTGTGGAAAGACGCTTAGGCAAGGCAGGCCAGTTGTACATTTCCACAGGTTTTCTCAGTCTGTTTCCCAGTGGTAGGAAGGCAATGGTTCCTGTCAAGTAAGACTGCCATGAGGTAATACTGGGTCAGGTGTTAGAGACAGAGGCAGCCTGGAGCACATGTCCAAGAAACTCTAGCACTTTTCCAAGTACTTAGGATAAATTCCTGAAAATGGAATTACTGGCTCAAAGAACACACATTTCCCAAGGGCTGTGTCACCTGCTGTTCCTGGTTCTTTTCACAGATTAACATAATTTTCCATGATCCCAGGTTCCATCGCTGATTCTGCATGGTAGCCTAGTGTCCAGAGGCTCCTCAGGGTGGTGGTGAACAGCATATCTCTCTCTCTCTTTCTCTCTCTCTCTCTCTCTCTGTCTCTCTCTCTCTCTCTCTCTCTCTCTCTCTCTGATGAGAACACAAATGTCTTATTTGCCTGAGTGAGCAGGGCACACACCAGGGTGGGACAGCCTCTCCATCAGCTTTGAAGCCAGCTAATTAGGGCTAGGGCTGTCACAGCTGGCTTCCCTTGTGCCTCCTCCTGCTCCTCCCGGACCTCTGGACCTCCTGCCCCAGTTTCCTGGCCTAAGAGCCTTCCCCAGCCACTTTGCCTGCTGCCTCTCCAGACAGGCTCTTGCAAGTCCACTGCAAAGGCACCAGATTTTGCAAAACAGAAGGGCTAACGCAAAACTCAGTAAGATGAAGTTGGGACAGGGACCCCGCTTATGCTTTGTAGTTTAGAATCTTGACTGCCTGTTGCCTAGACGGTCTCTTCATTCCCAATGAGGCCTAGTGAGGAGCCAACCAGGGCTGAGAGGCTGGGCTCTGAGCCCTTTGTTTGAAAGCCAAAGCTTTCAGAAAGTTCCAGCTTTCCAGTCTGGCCCGTATAATTAGCCCCAATCAGAGTGTTTATGTCAGAGGCTAGTACGGAACTCAGAGCCTCTTGATTTCATTCAAAACCTGGGATGGAGGAGGAGAGGGAGTTAGTCGTGTGGAGGCAAGCAAGAAGGAGGGTGGAGGTGTAAACTGGGGACTAGAAGCCCTGAAGGAGGGAGGGATAAGAGGGCTCCAGGGGGAAGTGGGTGACAAATACCTTTTCTTTGGCCATTGCATGGATCAGGACACTTTCCCAGGGTAGCTGATCCCCCTCAAACCCCCAGCATCCTGACTCAAGGCAGGCTCTGTGGGTGGGTGGGCTTATGCCAGTCGGAAATGACTTGGATATAATTAACACAACTAACCACCTCAGCCCAGCGGGAGGGAAGGGTGCAGGCCAGAGCCCTGGCTCCCCCAGGAAGTTCTGGCTGCCATCCTTCTTCCTCTCCCTAAGGGCCTGGGGAAGCCAGGCTCTGCAGCTGCCTAAGCTGCTGCAGGCTGAGTGTGGTCTAGAAGAGGATGTGGCAAAGGGGGTGGCTTCTTATCTCTGACCTCCTTCCTGGGTGACAGGAGAGACTGGGCTAAGGTAGAAAAGCTGAGGCTAGAGGGGACAACAGGAATGATGGCTGAAAAGGCTAGAGAGGGAAATCCCAGAAACTGCTCCCAGGTGACTCGGGGCATGTCCCTCCTGCCTAAGAATCCCAAGCAATTCTCCAATAGAGGTGGCTTGTAGGAAATTTTACTTTACCTACAGGGCTTAGTGCTCTGAGCCAAGAGGGTTGGGAGAGCCGTGGGCAGTGTGGAGACAGAACCCACGACTCCCTTGCTTAGATCCTTCCAAGCCAGGCTGGGCTGAGAGTGTGGCTCAGTAGAAGAGTGTGCATGCCTACCATGAGTGGGGAAGGTCCTGAGTTCGATCTCTAATACTGAACACAAAACCAAACCAAACCAAACCCTCCCCCCCCAAGGACTGTCCTTCACTTCCACAGCACGTGAAGCACAAGCTAGATTTTATGGGCTCAGACCAACCTGTCTCTTGGCTTGGCAATTTACACTCCCTGTGATTTAAATTTCCTCCCTCCCCTCCTTTCTCTTCCTCTCCCCCCTCCTTGTAGTCCACAAGGTCCTCAGAACTGCCTCAGGTTGGCACACAGCCATACCTCATCCAGTCTTCTTGACACCCACCCTCTTAATTATGTTTGGTGTGTCTTTATTTCTGAACGCCAGAGGGCTAGCATGAGGCCCAAGACCACAGGCTCTGGAGCCTGTCTATCAAGTGATTGTGTGTGTGTGTGTGTGTGTGTGTGTGTGTGTGTGTGTGTGTGTACAAGCACGAGCGCATGAGTGTGATGGAGAGGACTCTTATTCCATAAGAGACTGTGTCTGTTTAACAGAATCAACTCTATTATGCAATTTCAATTTCTCTCTTGAGTCCTTTGTTATTCTGTTAGGGGCTCAAGTAGACCACACTGGCACAGAATTCCTCTTCTTCCTGTCCCCCCCTCCCCCCATGCTGGGGCTACAGGTGTGTGTGCTGAGGGCTGAACCCTGGCTTTGTACAGGATAGGCAAGCATTCTACCTACTGACTGAGCTACCTTCCCAGGCTCTCCTCTAACCCTTTTGTTATTTGTAATCTACTCTGCAGCAATCCGAAGCTCCTCATCCCTCCTGGCTCAGGGTAGCATATACTATTTTGTCACCTGACCCTCAAGTTTAGAGGGGCATTTTTGGTGTACGCGTCTAATTCGATTTATTCTGCTACGCAATATGAAGTTACTTTAATTCATAGCTCAGCCAAGACACCAAGAATGGTGGGAGGAAGCCACTGCTATGTTCTCCAAGAGAATCAACATCCAGACAATGAAGCTGTGAGTAATGTTTCATTAAAATGTCACATGTAGGGCTGGAGAGATGGCTCAGCGGTTAAGAGCACTGACTGCTCTTCCAGAGGTCCTGAGTTCAATTCCCAGCAACATGGTGGCTTACAACCATCTGTAATGGGATCTGATGCCCTCTTCTGGTGTGTTTGAAGACAGATACAGTGTGTGTGTGTGTGTGTGTGTATTATACTTATAATAAATCAGAAGAAGGAGAAGAGGAAGAAGAAGAAGGAGGAGGAGGAGGAAGAAGAGGAGGAGGAGGAAGAGGAGGAGAAGTGGAGTAGGGTGAGGCTGCTGCACAAGCCTGAGGGCCGGAGTTTGGATCCCCAAGACCCAGGTAAAAAGCTGAGGTTGGCTCCTGGGCCCATAACCCCAGCCCTGGAAGTGGAGAACTGGAGGATCTTCCAGTCCAGTTGAAAAGTGCCTAGCGTCAGGCTCAGTGAGAGACTCTGTCTCAGGGAGGTAAGGTAGAGCAATGGAAAAAGACACCCAGTGTCCTCCAGCCCTGAGTGTGCATGTTCCCACTGATATGTGTACACACATACACACACACATACACACACATGCATACATACACATATCTGAAAATGTGTTGGCAAAGCTTACCTAGGACAGAGAATTCTGGAAGCCTACATAATCTTCATTGCTAATGAGAATGTTAAAAAAAAAGTTTTCCTATTAGCTAGAGTAATTATTCAAATATGAGATCAACATGTCAGACTTTCCAAATAGCTTATTAATGGATGAAGGAATCAGTAGGCTATTATAACCTGTTCTAAGACGAACTCAAGGTGTGCCCAAACTATCTAGAATGCAGAAATGAGAAGTGCGTTGGGTGCCAGACAGGGTAAGATCCACGGGCTGTAATCAGCGACATCCCCACTAGACTATCTGCGTTTCTGCGGAGAACAGTCATTTCCGCTACTATCAGCTGGCTGAGTTTGTAAAATTGCTCACGGTCAGTAAAACATGCAAGGACACGCAGCACCTTTTGGCCCATTGCTAAGCCTTTCATGGTTTCTCCTAGTTAGAAGTTCTGAGCACAGATATCTCCATGACAAGCGTCACTCATTCTGTCCCATCAAAAACATTTAGTTTCAGTTGGGAGCTCAGAGTCATTCAGACAAGGCTGACAAACCTTCCACCATTCACAGGCTGGCAAAGCCTTTGACCTTTATCCTCCCTTGTCCCGGGATCTCTGATCCCCCCCCCCCCCCCCGTCTCTGTCATTTTATTTTATGTTTATGGGTGTCTTGCCTACATGGATGCCTGTGCAGCATGTGCATGCCTGGGGTCCTTGGAGGCCAGAAGAGGGTTTCAGATCTCCTGAAACTGGCCTTACAAATGGTTGTGAGCTGCCCTGTGGGTTCTGGGTCCATTTCGGGTCCTCTGGGAGAGCAGCCAGTGGGCTTAACCTCAGAGCCATCTCCAGCCCCCTCCTTGCCTTTCTTTCTCCCACATTTCTCCTTGAACTGTGCAGCCAACACCTTTTTCTTTTTTTTCTTTTCTTTTCTTTTTTTTTCTGGTTTTTCGAGACAGGGTTTCTCTGTGTAGCCCTGGCTGTCCTGGAACTCACTCTGTAGACCAGGCTGGCTTCGAACTCAGAAATCCGCCTGCCTCTGCCTCCCAAGTGCTGGGATTAAAGGCGTGTGCCACCACCGCCTGGCCACATTTTTCTTCATAGTAGTTATCACTTATTGTATATATACCAAACACTATACACCGATATTATTAATAATATTAATAATAATATGAAGCTGGGCAGTGACAGCATACATCTTTACTCTCAGCAGTTGAAAGGCAGAGACAGATGGATCTCTGTGAGTTTGAGGCCAGCCTGGTCTATATATAGACCCCCTGTCTAACAACAACAACAATGATGACAACAAATATCTGTGAATTACTTTAAATTATATATATTTAAGTACAAGCTCATGGAAGCTGGATTCAAGTCCACTGAGACAGTCAGAGCAGAACAAAGGCTCTCAGACTTTTAACTGCTAACCAGGAACAGCTAAAGAAGTTGTTTCTTGGGCAGTAGTGGCACATGTCTTTGATCCCAGTACTTGACAGGGATGGAGATGGATCTCTGTGAGTTCGAGGCCAACTTAGTCTACAGAGCAAGTTCTAGGACACCCAGGGCTCTTACACAGAGATCATGTAGCTCCCTGTAGTACTGGCTTGAGAAGGATACTAAGGCATCACTTGGGTTAGCAGGACATAGTGCTGGGATTCATTAGTGATGTCTAACTTGGCCACAGAATCATAGAGGGTAATAGTTTTCCTATCTGTTGGGTATTTGTCAGTCTGGCTAATACCATGCAGTCTCCTGGCCAATCCAATTTTTAAACACTTTTTATGGCCTCTCTCTCTCTCTCTCTCTCTCTCTCTCTCTCTCTCTCTCTCTCTCTCTCCTTTCTTTAAAGCTTATGCCCCCCCTCCCCACCCCCTGTTCCTGGATCATTAGCTTTTGGGCTTTTATTTCTCAAACTGTGATTTCATCTACCTATTCCCCCCTCTCCTGTGGAGATCTATTCCTTGGGAGCTCCTAAGAAGAGCACACTCTTTGGCCTGACCTCAACCCTCAGAATCAGCAGCTGCATCTTCACAAGGTTCCAAGGACTTGTTGATAGATTCAAGGGTGAAGAATCCTGGTCTAGGGGCGTCTTGTTCTGAGCCGAATCTGCCCTGCCTCAGTTCAGCTGCGGGTCATCTTCCGGGAAGGTGCTGGCCAAGGCCCAGGTCTAAGTTTTCCCGGCAGACTCCGACTCTCACCCCAGCAGAAACAGGTGTGTTCACGGACTATTTCAACTGAGGCATGAGGGCTTGAAACCATTTTGCCCCATATTGGAGAGGCCTTTCGAAATTCTTTGGCCCGTTCTCTTAGGGTGTGAGGATTTGACTGTGAGTCTTCGAACCGCACCTCTATAGCACAATATTGGGCCTTTCCTATTTGAGAGACTCCACAGAATCGCTCTGGGAGAAGGAGAAGCAGAAACAGCAATACTACATACAATACAGGAAGGGAGGAAGGAGAGAAGGGGAAAGAGAGGGAGAAGGAGGGGAAGGAAGAGGGGGAGGCGAGAGGAGGAGGAGGAGGAGAAGCACTGGCAACCTTACTAATAGATGGCTTAGCTGTTAAGAACAATTGTTCTTGCGGAGGAAGGACCTGAGTTTGGTTTACCACATCTGTAACTCCAGCTCCATAGGACCCAACATCCTCTTCTGGTTTTCTTAGACACCTGCATGAATGTGCAAATACACATAGGCACATATTAAAAAAAAATGAATCTTTAAAAAAAAAAGTACACACAGGCTGGAGAGATACATAGTGGTTAAGAAGTCTGACTGCTCATCCTGAGGACCTGGGATGGATTTTCAGCACCTACACTGCCGATCATAATTCTTGTTCCAGGAAACCAGATGCCCCCCTCTGGCCTCTGAGGGTACTGTACACACTTCGTTCACAGACAAAACATTAAAATGCCTTAAAATGAAAGTATAAACTTAAAAATATTAAAATAATTTTAAAAAAATATTTTATTTCCTTATTTGATTTATATGGGTACACTGTAGCTGTCTTCAGACACACCAGAAGAGGATATCAGATCCCATTACAGATGGTTGTGAGCCACCATTTGGGTGCTAGGAATTGAACTCAAGCCAGTGCTCTTAACCACTGAGCTATCTCTCCAGCCCCTTAAAATAACAAAAAGTTGAGTCAAAAACTACAATTTTTTAAATAGACCAGGGGAAAGTTACACCTACCCCCACATGTCAAAGGTCAACAATGGGGAATGCCTATAGGACCAGGTGGGGCAGATTTTGAAGGGTCTTGTAAGTTCTAAGAAGGTGTCTGTGTCAGTCAGCTTTTGGTTACTATAACACCTGAGACAGTCAACTTATGAAGAGATAAAGTTAGCTGGACCTGCTGATACATACTGTTATCCTAACAACCCAGAGAATGAGGTGAGGTGGTGCAGGGCCTGATGAGGTCACAGAGCAGAGGTCAAGGCCAGCCTTGGTCACTCAGTGAGTCCCTCTCTCAAAATAGAAAGAAAAGGGTTGGAGATGTAACACTTGGGGTGGCAGAGCACTTACCATCTGGCATGTACAAGGGCCTAGGTCCAACCCCCAGTACTATGAAAGACAGACAGACAGACAGACAGACAGACAGACACACACACACACACATGCAGAGAAAGAGACAGAGACACAGAGAGAGTTCAGCACACCTCCGGGATGCCTGGTACCCATGGAGCTGAGAAAAGGGTATAGGATCCGTGGAGATTAGCTATGGATGACTACGGACCACCATTTGGGTGCTGGGAACCAAACCTAGGTCCTCTGTAAGAATAATAAGTGCCCTTAACTGCTGCGCTGTCTCTCCAGCCCTTGGTTGGTTTTTTTGTTTGTTTGTTTTTGAGGCAGGGTCTCACTGTGTATTCCTGGCTGTTCTGGAACTCACTATATAGACCAGTCTGGCCTCAAACTCATTGATCCACCTGCTTCTGCCTCCTGGTGCTGAGATTACAGGCAAGCATCACTGCACCGGCGTTGTTTGGGGGCCTGTGGAGAGGTAATATATCATAGCAAGGAGCGCCTGGTGGAAGAAAATGGCTTGCCTCATGATTGGATGTGAAAGACATCCTATAATTGGAAGACCTCCCACTAGGGCCCACCTCTTAAGGGATCTGCCAGCTCCCCATAACTCCAGGCTGAGGATAAACCTTGAACACAGAGGTTTTCAATCTGTGGGTCACACCTCTTAAATGACCTTTTCCCAGGGGTCACATCAGATATCCTGCATATGATATATCTGCATTAAAATTCATGACAGCAGCAAAATTACAGTTATGAAGTAGCAACAAAAATAATTTTATGATTAGGGTCAGCACAACATGAGGAGCTATATTAAAGGGTTATAGCATTAGGAAGGCTGAGAACCACTGCTTTAATAACACATCACCCTGGGAAGAATACTCAAGATTCAAGCCAGACTCTGAACTTCATCCAAGGAGCCATGAACCAAGGCTGAGGAACTCTTAGTCCAAGAAGGAAACAATGAGAATTTGGGTTATTTTGCTTATTAATTAAATTTGATTCTAGGCCAACTTTTCTTTTCTTTTCTTTCTTTCTTTCTTTCTTTCTTTCTTTCTTTCTTTCTTTCTTTCTTTCTTTTGTTTTTTTGAGACAGGATTTCTCTGTGTAGCCCTGGCTGTCCTGGAACTCACTCTGTAGACCAGGCTGGCCTGGAACTCAGAAATCCTCCTGCCTCTGCCTCCCAAGTGCTGGGATTAAAGGCGTGTGTCACCACTGCCCGGCTCTAGGCCAACTTTTAAAGAATACACTTAAAAATTTTTTATTTTATATACACTGATATTCTGCCTGCATGTATGTCTGTGTGACAGTGTCAGATCCCCTGGAACTGGAGTTATAGACAGGTGTGAGCTGCCATGTGGGTGCTGGGAACTGAACCCAAGTCCTTTGGGAGAGCAGCCAGTGCTCTCAACTGCTGAGGCATCTCTTCAGCTCCCTCTAGGTCAAATTTTTTTTTCGGAATATGAAAATTTATTACTGTGTTTCCATTGTCAAATTTTATGATCTTGGTCTTTCCTTCTTGCCTTTGTTTAGAGCCAAAAGAGACACATTGGCTACTTTAACCACCTTAAAGCAGACTCCAGGAATATCACCTACAGCATGACCTTTGCGACCAAATCCAGCAACCAGAACTTCATCATTTTCCTCAATGAAGTTCAAGCAGCCATCATTGGGCACGGATGCTGTGATCTTCTTGCTATTCCTAATGAGCTGCACCCTGACGCACTTCCTGATGGCAGAATTTGGCTGCTTGGCTTCAACCCCTACTTTTTCTAGCACAATTCCCTTTGCATGAGAGGCACCCCCAAACGGATTGGCCTTGAGGGCTGTGCCCAAGTGGGCTTTCTTGTACTGTTTATCATGCCACTTCAGGTCCTGTCGGTGACTGCGGAGCTTCCGGGCAGCACGGAGACCACGACACTTGCCCATCTTGCCGGTGCCACGGGCTGAGAGAAAGAGAGCCTCTAGGTCAATTTTTAAAGCACTTTAGTTTTCAGAAAGATACACAGGTGCTACAAGGGCACATAATGAGAGGCTGGAGAGATGCCTCAGCTGCCAAGAGGGCTGGCTGCTCTTCAGAGACCCCAGGTTTGGTTCCCAGCACCCACATGGCAGCTCACAACCATGTCTGACTACAGTTTCAGGGGATTCTTTGCCCTCTACTGGCCACCTCAAGTACTGCATGCAAGGAACATGGGTATACATACAGGCAATCCACCCATACACAGTAAATAAAAAAAAATTTTTTTTTAAATTTTTTATTGAATATTTTATTTACATTTCAGATATTATCCCCTTACCCCATTCCCCCCCCTGCCCAGGAACCCCCTATCCCATCCCCCCTCCCCCTGCTTCTATGAGGACGTGCCCCCACTTATCCCCCCATTCCCACATAAATAAATATTTAAGAGGGGGGCACATAATCTCCATTTCTCTCCTGTCTCCCAACCACCAAGCTTTCTGTAGGTAAAGGATTTAGGATCATCACTCTGGCCTAGTGGAAAACAAGAATTAGAATGGAGAACTTTTAGCAACTCAGTCAACATTAGTTAGGTATTAGTAACTTACTTTCTTTTGCTGTTTTGGAGACAGGGTCTTTTTTTTATAGTCCCGGCTGTCCTGGAACTCACTCTGTAGACTAGACAGGCTTTGAACTCACAGAGATTAGATTGCCTCTGCCTCCCAAGTGTTGGGACTAAAGGCGTGCACCACCATGCTTTTGGTCCACAGTTTGAGGGATACAGTCGCTGATGGTGGGTGGGAAGCAGCAGTCCCTGTTGCATCCTCTGAGAGGGGAGCAGAGAAAGATGAACACTGGTGCTCCTGGTTATTCAGTATAGAACCTCATCCCATGGAACTGTGCCTCCCATATTCAGGGCTGGTCTTGCTTCCTCTGGAAACACTTACAGATGCAGTACATCACTTCTGGAACTCTCAACTCAACCAAGCCAGCCGAGCTGGAATGATGCCACTGTGTAACTTGAGAGACCCTAGGAGGGCTTGGGGGCTCACTGGATATGGACTGTGGAGAGGGGAGGGTTACATGGGGAGACCAGCACTGCCTGTTGGCAAGCCAAGGGGAAGCAGAGTTAGTTACCAGAAATGCCATGGTCTAGACAGCTACTACCATATCCAGTGGCTTCCCCTTCAGCTCATTTTCTCTTACCTTGAACCTTACAGTGGCTTGCGATTTGCTTTGACGGATAGCATGTAGCTAAACCAATACTTTGGCAGTTCAGATCCAGGTCTTCAGAGTATACCTGTGTGCCAGAAGAGGGCATCAGATCCCATTATAGATGGTCATGAGCCACCATGTGGTTGCTGGGAATTGAACTCAGGACCTCTGGAAGAGCAGCCAGTGCTCTTAACCACTGAGCCATCTCTCCAGCCCTGAGACCTGGCAAATTTTATTTCAGCCTTCTTGGGAGCCATTGATGACAGAAAGGTCCAGCTGTGCTGGAGGAGGGAAGGGCTACATAGAGAAAGGTCTGAGGAGGTGGCTCAGTGGCACTGCTCACCAACATGCAGGAGACCCTGAGTTCCATCCCCAGCCCTGACACAGGTAGAGACACCATGGAGGATGCGACTGCCTAGGGAAAGAAAAGTCTATGCAACTCTGTCTCTTCCAGCCACCCCAATGAAGCCCCTTGACATTCGTGGTGCCATCTTGGATGCCCCAAAACTGCAAGAGTCAATCCAGTCTCACCATATGATGTTGAGAACTACCTACAATGTACTGGGCTTAAATTGCAGAATCGCAGGCCAAGATTTTAAATTGCTATTGTTTTAAGCCTCTTGGTTTTAGGGGCAGACTGTCACTCACTGGATAAAAGAGAAAGGAGCAAGAGGCCCATTATTCCCAGTGTCCCCGGGGCACTGCCTCATCTCTGTAATCTGGAGCTTCTCTGCAGGAGGTTCAAGGGTCTTGGTCTGTTGTTTCTCTTGTGTCCCATAAAGCTCTGTAATCCAATCGCATATGGATTATGGCTGCCTTGGGCCAGCCTCAGCTTGTTTCCTAGCTTCAGTTTAGGGGAAATTATTTTATTTCCTCTGACTTCAGACTCCTGGGAATTTGCTTTTACTTTGGATTTCTCTGTTTCTTTTTCTCTCTCCTTCTTTCTTTTCTCTCTTTCCTTTTTGAGACAGCATCTTACTGTGTTATCCTGAAACTAATATGTAGACCAGGCTGTCCTTTTTAAAAGATTTTATTTATTTTATGTAGGTGAGTACACTGTCATTGTCTTCAGACATACGAGAAGAGGGCATCAGACCCTGTTACAGGTAGTTGTGAGCCACCATGTAAGCTACATAAGAGGCTGTCCTCTTAACCCACAGAGATCCTCTTGCCTGTGTCTCCTCAGGGGTAGGATTAAAGATGTGGGCCACCATGCCAGGAAGCTTCCTGTTTCAAGGTTCCATACCAAGTAGCTGTTTACTAAATGCCAGAGATGCATGGCTTTGTGAAGCTCACTTGATAGCATCCTAAGCGGGCTCCAGTTCTTGAGTTCTGATTCCCATCCATCAAAGGTCCCTGGTCTCCCCATTCATGAGAAGAAGGTCACACCTATGGTCTCACTCCAGGAGCTGATTCCAGGACTGGTGGTGGAGTGGGGCAGGAGATATGTAACCATGAGTTAAAGACCTGAGAGCGAGAGCGCCATACTTTTGTGTCCTCATGGAGAAATGGCTGAGCCTATAAGCAAGATGAAGTGACATGCAAGGGTAGTGTAATTGATGGGGACAAAGATTCTGAGAAGTCCCCCCCCCCCAATTCCCCAGCCTAGGCCCTAAGAGGAGTGGGTTTGCTTGTTGTATATGCCTGAAGAAGGGGATGATCTTGGGCTCTCTGATCCAATTGTCCTCCCTTTCCCTAACCCAGGACTGCTGCCAACTCAGCCAGAGGGAAGAAGCAGCCATTCTCTGTCCTCACGTTGTGAGATACGAGGCTTCTAGATAGTTTGGGGCTCCCCGGGCAGAGATCTCACCCCTTTCTCTGAATTCCCTCCTAGGACTGAGGATATCTGAGGACCCTCTACACAGTTCCTGTGCTCTGCTCTTGTTGGAGGTTCCTTCACAGACCTATTTCTTGTAGATCTGAGGGGATGAAGGATCTTTCTTATGTCCCCCAACCCACAAGGAGTCAAAGGAGGGACTCAGACTCTTGGCAACTTTCCCATATTTAAGGTAATGAGACTGAGGCCAAGGTAGGGGATAAGGTGTGTCTTGACTGAGCTGAAGGCAGGTCCATTTCTGACCTTCAGGACAGGGGCACCCTCTTCACCTCTCAGCCCCTTGCCAGTGCCCCTCCCCCATCCCAATTCATCCCTTCTCTTCCCACCCTTCTTTCCTCAGCTTCTCTTTAGCATAGAGTGGTGGGGACTCATAACTCGGGGTGATAGTGGGTGTGGTGGTTTGAATGAAAATGGCCTCCACAGACTCATAGGAAGCGGCATTATTGGAGGTGTGGCCTTGTTGGAGGAAGTGTGTCATGGGGGGGGGGGAGCTTTGAAGTTTCAGAAGCTCAAGCCAGGCCCACTATTACTCTCTCTTCCTGCTGCCTGCCCACCCAGATGTAGAACTCTCAGGTACTGTTGTAGCACCGTGTCTGCCTGTGTGCTGCCATGTTTCCCACCATGACAATAATGAACTAAACCTCTGAAATTATAAGCCAGCCCCCAATGAAATGTTTTCCTTTATAAGAGTTGCTGTAGTTGTGGTGTCTCTTCATAGCAATAAAACCCTAACTAGGACAATAGGCAACAGGTAGCCTTCCCTGGTGAGTATGTACTTGACTCGTTTATGGAATGTATGAGGAACATAGACACTCACAACTTCTGAGCAGCTTCACACACACACACACACACACACACACACACACACACACTTGTCCCTATACTTCCATTAGTCCCTTGTGGTCCCCCTATTCCCCAGATGGACCCTCACCGTTGTCTACAGATGGCATAACATTGGACAACAGGCACAGGACAGATGTACAACTTCTTTTGGCAGTGGATCCAGAAGTGGAAAGAAGACAGGTCTACTGATAATTGTATATTAGCGATACAGTATACCTGTGACTGTATTAGGACTCCTGCCACTGGGTCCCCAAATGTTCCTCACTGCTCCCCGTGCCACCTTCCCACCCCCTTTTTTGGGGTGAGGGTCAAGCCCAGGCCCTCCTCTCTGCATGTTAGGCAAGTACTTTACTGAACTGCATCCCAGGCCTCTTTCTCATTCTTGATAAGAACCTGTTTGTACAAGTTCCTGCCTGGCCACAGGGTCTGAGAAGACACAGCCGGATCTCTTTATTAAACACAAGGGCAGATGCTTATCTTTTCTCTCAGAACAGGCTGCTACCTCCTTCTGGGCTGTGCCAGGCAAGGGCACTGCCTGGTGAGACAAATTAGGTAACACTGAGCAGACCCCTGGTACCTACTGCTGAGGGAGCGCTCAGCACTGGGGGAGGGGAGAGGTGCGGGGGGAGGGGCCATGAGCAGGATCAGAGGAGTCCCTTAAAGTTCCTTCTCTCTTCCCTTCCCCTTGTTCCCACCCCCAGCCCGCAGCCCCAGTCACCCCAGTGCCCCCTACCTCTGGAAAAGCTGAATTGGGATTCGATCCCCAGCCAGTTGCTGAGTTCCGGAGCAGCTGTCCCAGGCTTGGGGGGAGGGGGTCAGGAATGCTGGGGCTGAGGCCTGGGCCGCCCCAGACAGAGCCGGCTCTGAATTCTGGGAATGTTTGTGCAGCTGGAGCCCATTAGGGGAGGGAGCCGGGCCGCTTATTAATCCCAGCCTTGTTCCCCGGGTGGGGCCAGGGCCCCCGCACACGAGTGAAGGGGGAGGGGGCTTTGTTGGGAGAGGTGGGCCCCAGCCCTCAGGCCCCTGCTTGGTTGTGTCTCAGATAGGAGACTGGACATCTGCACCTCCCACCTCAGAATACTAATGTCTATAAAGAGACAGTCATAGGGCCAGGTGTGGACACATGAGAGGTCTCTTGGGGATGTGACCTGTGACCGGTCTGACAGAAGAGCTTTTACTGGGAGAGGCAGGGGACATTACTGGTCCTGAGAGGGATTTTGCATATTCCTGGGGCACCCTCTCTTGCCTTCCAAGAGCTCTTTCTAGCTGGCATCCTAAGTAGTGGAGAAAAGGGGCATGGAGTTTATGTCTCAAGTGTTTGAATGTATTCACAAAGCAGCTCAGGAAAGAGACTGGAGGCAGGGTGTCTGCATACAGTCAAGAGGGTGACATCTTGCAGAAGCTCCAGGAACTGCTATCTACTGGGGGCTCCAACTGGAGGAGTACATTCGAGGTTTGCCCAGTGTCTGACCTGCTCGGCCGTACACAGTGCTCTTGGGTGTAGGCTGGGATAATGGGGGCCTGGGTTTGGGTCTAAATTGGCACTGTAAGCTGTAAGTCGAAAAAGTCCAGGCAAGGGTTCCATCTCTACCAGTTAGCTGCGAGACCACGTGTCTCTGAGTCTTCCTTCCCCATATACTAATTGGAATAGTCTGTCCTATGCATCACGCTGTTTGGCTGGATTGCCAGGGCATGCTAGATAAGCCCTCCACCCCTGGCTACATCTCAGCCTCTCTAAGCTTCTCGTTCATGCTCATTGCTGGGTTACGCATCCATGCATCAAGCCATCCATCAAGTCAAAATGACTGCATGCCACACGCTCTGTGGTTGCCGAGGCCGCTGGTCATTAAACAGCTTATGCTTGTTGGGTGTGAGCTGGGTCAGTTGCACACACAAATGCGATGTCAATGTGAAACGTGCTTAAGCCTGACGCTGTGCTGGAGTGTGCGGAGGAGGCCTGCATCATCTTTAGCAGTCTTAAGATGATGCTTGGGAAGGCAGCAGTGCAGAGCTCATGGGGCAGAACTGAGGTACCCTGTGAACGGCTGTCACATCTCCAGCGAGGGAGAACTGCAGGTGGTTCCTTAGTTCAGTTCAACTGCACTCCATGTATGAGTCTTTGCAGCTTAGAAACTTGTGTGTGTGTGTGTGTGTGTGTATGTACGTGCACCCATGTGTGAGCATGTCCTCTGTCTTCACTGGGAAGCCAGGAATGGGTGTAGGGTTCCCTAGGTCAGAGGCCATGGTGCCTTTTATCTTCACACTAGGTATGTCTAGAAGACATGGCATTTCCCTTCTAAGGAGAAGCTTTTGTCTCCTGTACAGATTAGGAGATGTCTCAAGGTAGGTCTGGGGCCTCCAGAATTCTTATCAATCCCGGTTTCTTTCTTTCTTTTCTTTTCTTTCTTTCTTCCTTCCTTCCTTTCTTTCTTTCTTTCCTTCTTCACCACCTCCTCTTCTTCCTCCTCCTCTTCCTCCTCTTTTTCTTCTTTCTTTCTTTCTTTCTTTCTTTTTTTTTTTTTTTTTTTTGAATTTTTATGATAACCTTTTTTTGTGTCACATCCATGGCTGTTTTCTAACTCTCTCCGGAGAACAAGCTGGCCTCAAACTCACTGAGATCTGCTTGCCTCCCGAATGTTGGGATTGAAGACATGCACCACCATACCCGGCAACCCAGTTTTCTTTAACCAGCAGTTCTGATATTGGTTCCTTGCCCACATGATCTGGGATGCAAGTGTGGGAGACCCTTAGACAAGGGTACTCAACTGAAAGACTGCGTAAGAGGACAGGTGGCATTTGGAGGCATAAGTGGGGAAATCTCAGACAGAAGTCTCCATTCCTCGCTCATCCTCGGGATTCCAATTATTTCTATCACAGTAACAGCCAACCTTGGTGTTCGATGGGTCCTGTCCCACTTGCTCACCTGGAAAATTCTCTGGTATTTTGAAAGGACCCTTTAGACACTGGAGACATTTTGAACTACAAAGTCCCATAGCAGGAAGGCGAGACAAGCCTCTGCAGCTGTGGCCATGGCCAAAGTATTAGGGATCACTGAGGCAGAGAGCCCTCTCCAGAGCTACTCAGGGCCATAACTAGCCTTCTCTCTCATGTGCTTCAGTTCTCCTCCTCCTCAACTCCCATGAGGGGTTGGGTCATCGAGATTTCAACTATGTAAAGTTAATTCCTTCAAAGCTAACTCGTTCTCTAAAGACTGGTTTCGGTGCCTTTCTCTCTGTTCCCCAAACATGGATGGTGGGGATTAGGGTTACTGACTAAACGATGTGCTCTAGGGAATCCTCTATATTGGAGGGGAACAGAAAAATGACACAGGTACCCTGGTGCCTGTCACGAGGGAGGACAGCGGACAGAGCATTGGGATTCGGTTTTGGCTCTCTAGTTTGCTGTGTGACACTGGGCGAGACACGACCTCTCTGAGCCTGGAAAATGGTAAGATGGCACCAGTTGAATCCTCAAATCCCTTCAAGCCAGAATATCCTAGACTTCCTGCCTCTCATCGTGCTTTCTCTCCCTCAGAACCTCCCCCCATGGCTGACCTTTCTTTTGCCTCCATTTGGTCTCTCTTGAGGCAGGTGGTCCAGCCAGCTGTTTGGCCTGTGTGGTGAAGAGGATCCACTCACAGTGTGGGTGGTACTCGGTGTTAGTTATGACCCAAGGAGGAGCTGTTGGCTGGGGGTGCCAGCTGGGATTTGGGGTACAGGTTGGGGCTTAAGGGGATTTGGGCTGTCCTCCTGACCCTCTATTAGGCAAAAGTGTAAGGGAGAAGAGACGTCATGGTTCAGGCTGCGGTGGGTCTGTCTCCATAGTGGGGTGGAGGAGGAGCAGTCACAGAAAGCTAAGGTTGAGCTCTGTTTTCCTTGAGCTTGGGGACACTGGGGCAAGCCAGGCCGGGCTGGGTGGCTCCTGCAGCTGCTGGGTGTGCTTGTTACTGAGGAGCTGAGGATAGTGTATGGATCCGAAGGGACAGCTGGGTTGTCCAGGAAACAGAGCCCAACACCAATCCTGAGATGTTCCCAGCCCCCAAAGCTGGGGCGAAGGCACTCTTCACCCACCCTGAGCTAGAGGCTAGACAGAGCAGATGCAAGCAGGGCCTAAGCGAGTCAGGTTACTTTCCCCACTACGTGGTTCCATCCAGAAGGCTTGCATGAGAGCTTTGTGTGGTAGTGTACACCTTTAATTCCAGCATTTGGAAGTCAGAAGCAGGAGGGTCAGGGGTTCAAGACCAGCCTCATCTACTCTGTGAGTCTGATGGCAGCCTCCATGAGGCAGACCCTCTTTCAAACAATAAAGAGAGAGAGAGAGGGAGGAGACCTACCTGAAAAGTACTCTGGTGCTGCAGAGATGGAGAAAGTAGCAATGGGGCCTTGAGATGGGCTTGAGCGAGAAGCTCAACTCCCATTTATGGGTCTAGCCTGGGATATTTCCCACTAGTCTTTATCCTTATGGTCCTGGATTTTAAACTCTGCTGTGCTGAGGAATTGCTTGAGTGGCTTGTTTATTTTTATTTTATTTTATATATTATTTGTTTTTGAGATAAAGTCTCCTGTAGTCTCCACTGGCCTCAAACTCACTACATAGCTAAGGATGCATAGTTGAACTCACTAGATAGCTAAGGATGACTGAATTCTTGATCCTCATGCCTTCGCCTCTCAAGTCCTAGGGTTACAGGTGTGTGCCATGCCTGTGCTAGGTGGCCACTCACCCACCCACTCATCCATCCACTTTAGGAACTGGATTAGACCTGGTCTGAATCCTGGAAATTTGAATTTCCATGTTCTCAGTTGCGACTGCTACTCGGGGTCTACAGGTCACACTCCTCTGCCAGAGCCTCCCTGCTCAGCTGTGTAACCCTTCCCCCACCCCTACCATCCACAAGCCATGCCAGCTGTTAAAGACTATCGCATGGCTGGAGTGGCAGAGGGCCAGGGTCAGTGCCCCACAGGAGTAGGAGGTAACGGAGCTGGGCTCAGCTTGCCTGCTCTGTGGTGCCCAGGCCCCTGAACACAGCGGGGTGATTGTGAGCCAGCAAGTGACTCTCAATCTATGAGGGTCCTGGGGATTTGTAAATGGCCTGAGCGTCATCTGTGGGTGTTTCTAGTGTTTCCTAGCTCTGTGTCCTGAACTGTTTTTTCAATATGTGTGGGAGATGTTGTTGTACTTTTTTTTTTTTTTAAATATAAATGTATGCTTTCTTAACTTTTTAAAACACTGTCAGCCAGGCATGATGGCTCATATTTGAAATCCCAGCATTCAGGAGTTGTAGTGAATAGCAACACAGCTAGGGCTACAGAGAGTCTCTGTTTCAAAACAAAAACAACAAGAAAACTCATATATACGTATACATCATATACATATACACATACACACATATACAGTGCATCACGCCGAGTTAATAGCTCAGCGGCAAAGTGTCCAGCACGCTTGACAACCCTGGGCTCCAACCCCAGCACTGATAAAATAATGATAGCAGCAACAGCCTGGGTTTGGTCAAAAAAATAAACAATTCTGCTGGCTGTGGCTTTGTGCATCTGTAGTCCCAGCTACTTGGGAGGTTGAAGCAAAGGGACTTAAACCCAGGCGCTCAGGGAGCAATCTGAGCAGCAACATAGTGAAACCCTGGCTATTGCCGGGTGTGGTCCTGCAAGCCTTTAAGTGCTTGGGAGGCAGAGGCCAGCCAGGGTTACATAGTGAGACCCTGCTGGAGAAAAACAAAACAAAACAAAACAACACAAACCAACCAACCAGACAAACAAACAAACGAAAACACTTGCCTCTCCCTTTCTTTTAAAAGTTATTTAAAAATTATTTTCTTTGATGTGTGTGTGTGTGTGTGTGTGTGTGTGTGTTTGTATAAGGATGTGCACTATGTATGTGCAGATGCTCACAGACACCAGGAGAGGGCGTCAGACCCCCTGGAATAGAAATATAATAAATGTTGGTGTTAGAAACCAAACCCAGGTCCTCTGCAAGAGCAGCAAATGCTCTTAACTGCTGAGCCATCTCTCCAGTCCTACATTTTAAAAAATTATATTTATTTGTGTGTGTGTGCGTGTCTATGCATGTGTGTGTGTGTGTGAGAGAGAGAGAGAGGACAACTTTTGGGAGTCTGTTCTCTCCTTCTATGGGTCCTGGGGATTGTGCTCAGTTTGTCAGGTGACAAGAAACTTCACCTACAAAGCATCTCAGCAGCCTAAGTTGCTTTAGCTTTGTATTTTGCTGTGTAGCTTTGATTGGTTTCTTGACTCCCTTTTCAGACTTATAAATTCCACAAGGCAAGCGCTCTTTCTGATGTAGTTTGATAGGCAAGCACCAAGCCTGGCACTAAGGCGGGGGGTGTGGGGGGTGTGGGGGGGAGGACTTCATAAGCACGGGATATAATTCATCAGCCGGCCAATCATCACATAAAAGAACTGGAGGCTAGAGTGGGGGGCAGGGGGGGCTTGTGACCCACCTGGCACCAGAGGACAAAAGTCACTAAGTAAATAAATAAATAGAGGCACAAGCACAGTAGTGTCTGCCTGTAATCTCACCACCCAGGAAGTTGAGACAGGAGGACTGTGACTCAGAGGCCAGCCTGGGCTACATAGTAAGGCTCTGTTTCAAAAAACCTAAAACAAAGCAAAGAATCTAAGAGGGAAAGAGGACAAAGGCCTCTTCGGATGCTGCAAAGGGAAAGGAGTGAAGGGTTCCGAAATGCATTTATGGGGAGGTCAAAGGGTCAAAGGGTATCATTTGACTGCCTTCCTTTTTCGGGCTTCTCTGCTCAGTGCCCCACTCCCTCTTACTACCCCCCTTAACCCCCTCTGCTCTGCCCCAGGATCTCAGCTGGCTTATTTTCCCTGGGAGGGCTTCCTGAAAGGGGAGCCTGGCTTTCCTGACACATGAAAAGTGTCTCAGACTGCTGTCTGACCCTTCCCGCAGAGCCCAGCCCCAAAGATTTTGTTTGACAAGCAGTCATGCACGTGGACACAAGCAGATACCCAAGCACATGACACACACATGCACCCAGGAGCCCTAGGGTGAATAGGAGTGGTGTGTGGCACAGACATACATGCATGTACTCGTTTAGAATAAGACGCACATACACCCACATGGTGCTTGGTGAGGTGTATAACTTCCTCCTAGGAAACATTGTTCCAAAGTCCCAAGACAAGAAGAACCAGCCATGGACATGGTGTAAGAGTGGAAGTTTTAGTCCCTGCTGCAGCCCAGGGCCAACAGCAATTTCTCCCTGAGTCACAGAAAAAGCTGCTAGGCAAGAGAGACCACCCACTGAGGTAGAGTAGATTGTCCCCTCCCCTTCCCCCCCCCCCCCCCCGTGGGTGGGAGGGATGTCTGTGTCCTCAGGGCCCCTAACTTCAGGCTCTTTAATAGTTAGGCTTGCACTGTCTGCACTTCCCCAGCAGGCTCCTGGGAAATCGAAGCAGAGTGCTCCCATGAGCACATGCTTCCTCTGGCTCTCCTAACCATTGGGCTAAAGCCCACACCCTGGACTCAGGGTCCTTCCTTCAAGATGAACCTTCTGGAGAGTGCCCAGGGATGCTTAGACCTCACCAAGACTAGCAAGAGTGAAAAATCAGCCTTTACCATGTGCCATCTGCCAGATGTGTCAGGAATGGTATTCTATTTCATTCCTTTAACTACTGGTTGGAGAGCCTTCCACCCTCCTCAAGCAGATGGGGGAAACTGAGGCTCAGGGGAAGGAGTGCAGGAACTTGTTCCATCTACAGACCGAGTAAGCCAAGGGCTGGGATTTGGTCTCACGTCTGTCGGCAGCAACCCAAGTCTTGAACATGGGCCATACTGTCTCCTACCCTGTTTGCTTTCAGTACACTTTCAGCTCTGAGAGTATCTACCTCCAAAAATTCCAAGAGAGGGCTGAGGAGATGGCTCAGTACATAAAGTGCTTGGCATGCAAACAAGAGGACTGATCATCAATCCCCAGAACATAAATGGGGGAAAAAACCCAAAACCAAAAAAAAAAACCGGTATACCTATGGTGCTAGGTAGCAAGGCCCAGGGCATGCTGGGAAGCCAGTCCAGAGTCAGCATGGAAACCTGTCTCCCAACAAGAGTGAAGCCCAGTTGCGGATGATAGCCATCACTGAAGTCTGGTCTCCAAATTCTCATGTGTGCACGCACTCTCCCTCATCCTCCCACCCCCCCAATCACAACAAAGCACTTTATTGGACGGAAACACACAACAAAAACCTTTCCAGAGGAATCAAGTTTATTTTTGTAACAGCCTCGCCCAGTGCCTGGCACGGGAGAGGGCAGTAGGGGGATAGAGACATTGGAAAATTGAAAATTCAAATTTCCTTCTCCTTTGGGTTCACATCTTGGGGGGGGGTGTTCAAACCTCCTTTGGATCAAAGGGAGGGACTTAGGCAGCAAAGAAGGAATTGGTCCAAACCCCAGAAATTATTACCGGAGCCCCAAACTTCATGGGGGCGGCAAGGGTTGTCCCCACCACATGTCCCTCTCTCTACGACATCCCAGAAGGCACGCAGGCCTTCCCAGACTCCCAGACAGAAGGAAGGAGCTGGGAGGATGGGGCCATCAAACACTGAGCCATTGTGGGATTCCCAAGCATTTAAGTAGAAAGACTTCATAGTCAAGTGTCTTTGTCCTTCCTGGGGGAGATAGGGGAGGAAAGAGAGAGAGAGAAAAGGAAGCTGGGTAACCGGTGAGGGTTTAAGCCTGAAATAGGAAATACCAATGTGTAACCTGAGTTAGTTGGGGGGGAACTGTGAGAGACTTTTTTGAGGAACTGCCCCATTCCATTTTGGGTTTCTGAGGGACCCACTCAGAGGCTTCGAGTGCCTCTCTCCAGGCCCCTGCTGATTCACTACGGAGAAACACGACCCACTACTCCTTCCAGACCCCTGCGCTCTTCCTGCCGGACTCTACAACTCCCTTTCCTGCTTGCCACTCCTGCTTAATCTCTGGATCCCTGCCTTGTTCCCACCCCCTTGTCTTCCCCATCAGCTTTTCCCTCTTCTAACATCACCCGCCACAATCCTGCATCTCACCTCCTTCCTCTTTTCCTCTTTTTGTATTATTCAGAGGGAGCCCAGGGCCTTCCGGAAGTCAGGCGAGTGCTGCGCCACTGAGCCACACACCCAGGCACCTTCTGTCTTCTTAACCCAGTTCTGGTTGAGTTTCTGAGGCCCGGGCCCCCAAGTCTGTCCCAGGATAGCTGGTTCTGCTTCTCTAAGCCTTGACCAGCGTTCTTGCCTCTGCCTCCCATCCCTGGCCAAGCCAACATCAAAACGCTGGGGTAATGTGAAGAGTGACCTTCCTTGTAACCCTTGAAAAGCTAGTGTTATTCATTTATTTACTCAAGAACTGTTCGTTGAGGGCCAAGGAAATCTTGGATGCGCTGCTGGGTGTTGAAGCGCTTGTGCAATTTTCATTTTCCACCATGCCGAGGCTCCACGAGACAGGAGAGTTTGTTCTAGGTGTTGGCTTACAGACGATTCCAAGTTCCTCCCAGGGACCTAGCAATGGCTTACACCATCATCTGCTGTGGTTACCTGCCACCAAGTGTGGGCAGCATCTCCCTCTCCCCTTCCCCCTCCTCTCCCTCTCCCTCCCTGTCCCCAACTTCCAGCCCCCCCCCCCCCAAGTACTCCTGGATAGTCTCTCCCTGTCTTTCTCTGTCCCCCACTTCCCTACCCTCATGACTCTGCTCCCATCTGTCTGCCTCAACCCCTTCTCCATGACTTCCCAGGGGGACACGTTGGTGTGGGCCGGCCAGGTACCCCCTTTCCCCCCCACGGCCGCATTGTAACATTATGTACATCATTACACTGGTAGCCTCCAGGCACTGTCCAATCTTTCTTATCCTGCTCTGGCCATTACTCCCTTCTACACTATGCTCTGGGGTTCTGCACCAGAGGATGAAACCACATTGAATCTGAGGATAAATAAATAAATAAATCAATGAAAATAAAATAAAAGTAATATTGGTTTTGTCATCTTTTTTTTTTTTTAAGATTTATTTACTTATTATGTATACAATGTTCTGTATGCATGTATGCCTGCACACCAGAAGAGGGCACCAGATCTCATTATAGATGGTTGTGAGCCACCAATTGGTTGCTGGGAATTGAACTCAGGACCTCTGGAAGAGCAGCCAGTGCTCTTAACTGCTGGCTGAGCCATTTCTTTAGCCCTGGTGTTATCATCTTAAAAGTTGATTTCTTCTTTTAAAAAGCCTAGTGAGAAGTTGGGGATGCGAGAGATGAGGCAGTACCACCATGCTCCAGTTCAAAACCCAAGTCGTCATGGAGGGATGGGTTCAGGTAGATGTTTTATTGGATGGTTTCTTGGTTTATAATCTTTAAATATTTATTTATTTATTCATTTATTTTATGTACTTGAGTCAGATCCCATTACAGATGGTTGTGAGCCACCATGTGGTTGCTGGGAATTGAACTCAGGACCTCTGGAAGAACAGTCAGTGCTCTTAACCACTGAGCCATCTCTCCAGCCCCCTCTTTAAATATTTATAACTTTTGTCTATGACCTTCTTTTTGGAGTCTTGCCCTAAGTCCTGTAGATGTTACCAGTAGACCAGGGCTGGAGGGATGGTTCAGCAGTTAAGAGCACTGGCTGCTCTTCCAGAGGTCCTGAGTTCAATTCCCAGCAACCACATGGTGGCTCACAACCATCTGTAACTTCATTTCCAGGCAATCTGATGCTCTCTTCTTTTCTCTATGGGAACCAGACATGAACATGGTACACAGACATACATGCAGGCAAAATTCTCATACACATTTAAAAAGCAAACAAACAAACAAAAAAACCAAAGAGAAAGGAGAGAGAGAGAACGAGTGAGCTGCTTACAGGACGTAAAAGTCAGCAGGTTTCAGTAAGCCAGCCGGAAACAACACTCACCACCATGAAGTCCATCCTATCCCTGTCACTTTCTCACTTCCATGACAGAAGCATCTTAAGGGAGAAGAGACTGATTTTGGTTCACAGTTTTAACTCATCTCAGTAGGAAAGCAATGGCAGAGCGGACAGTCTACAGTTGTAGGAGTATGTGGTGGAGGCCGTACACACACAGCCTGGAGGACCAGGAACTGGAGGACACAGCATGAATCAGGGCCAGACTATAGCCCCAACGACCTTCTTCCAGCTCACACTAGCTTCCTAGAGATTCTAGAGCTGGTGAACAAGGATTCAAAACATGAGCGAGGGGATTCTGATTTATCACTACACCAACCTCTGATGGCTTTGGTGGCTTTTTTTTTTTTTTTTTTTTTTTTTTTTTTTTTTTTTTTTTAAGACAGGGTTTCTCTATGTAGCCCTGGCTGTCCTGGAACTCACTCTATAGCCCAGGCTGGTTTCAAACTCATACAGATCCACCTGCCTCTGCCTCCAGAGTGCTGAGACTAAAGGTGCACACCACCACTGACTGGCTGACTTCTGTCATTCTTAAAGGCCTCTAAACCTCCAGGCTCACAACCTCAATGCCTGGAAAGCAACCTTGAACAGGTATTTTAGTGTGTGTATATACATCACATTTGGGGAGCCAGGTTATCTGTTTTGTTGTTGTTGTTTGTTTTGGCTTTTGCTTTTATTTTGTTAGAGACAGGGTCTCAGTATGTAGACCAGGCTAGCCTCTGACTCACAGAGATCCACCTGCTTCTGCCTTCAGAATGCTGGGATATGTGCCACCATGCCCAACCTGATTATGATGATCTGAATTTTGGTAGCAATAATTTTATATTGTTTTTAGTCTTTATATTCTCTATCAAAGTTAGAAAAGTGCAAGGCTGGAGTTGGCAGAGACCTGGGGTTGCTGCCGACCCTGGATCTTACTAGTGTTGTGTCTTCGGATGGTTTAGCTTTTCTGAGTCTCAGATTTCTCACTTATAAAATAGATAACAGGGTTAGATATGTGGTCCTGCCATGGAGTGCTTGTCTAGCAGGAGATGGTGGGTTTGATCCCAGCACTGAAGATAAAGTAGGATAGTAAAGCGTGTTTGGCAGCTTCTTGTGAAGAAATAAATAAGTATATTTATTGTTAGGATTTTTTTTTTTTTGAGATAAGGTCTTGCTATGTAGCTCTGGCTAGCCTAAAACTTGTTACATAGACCAGGCTGGCCTCAAATTTATACCTAAAGTCCCTGCCTTGGCATCCTGTGTGCTGAGTTTAGGGATGAATGCCGCCACCCCTGTCTGGGTCCGCCAAACCAATCAATAAAATGTATCCCAGAATAATTATATACACTCTAGTAATACATAGTTTGTATTTAGTATGTACCTGCCACTATATTATTAATCAAATGGTTGGGGACAACTGGGAGACTCACAGAGCCTACACAAATAGGAATGGGCTCCTTCAAGTCGAAGCTCTTCTGAGAGAAGAGAAGAGTCCTCCACGGTAAGGGGATGCTTGGAGTCCGCACTTCTTCCTCAGGCCTTTGGTGCAGGAGGGAGAACAGTGCAAGGCTCAGATTTAATCCTTCCACATGGCAAAAGCTTCTTGACCCTGGGCACTTCAGTTAGCCACGCCCTTGGCACAGTCCTGTCCCTGAATGCTAGCAGCAGCTGGGGACCAGGCACCCCTTCCATCTGTTGGAGAGTTGGCCAGTCTTCCCAGCACACCCCAGTGTGTCTGCCCAGGAGAAACCATGGGAACGGGGATGGGAGGGGCAGAGATGGCTGGATCACATCTCTGGACCACCCACCCTGACCTCCTCTCCTGTGCTTATTAAAAACATATTTTCAAAGGATTAGCAAGTATGCCAGGGAAGTGGGTCTGCTCACCCTCAGTCAGACCAATGGTTTTAATCACCAACTGCAACCACATCAGTGCTGCTGACAAATGACTGCTCAGCAAAGGTGTGATGGACATTGGAGGAAGCCTTGGTGCTGACAGAAGTACCTGTTTTACTCAGTCAAAGCGGGCATCTAACTCTAATCCGGACTGGCTCCTTAAGGCATTAAAAACAGTGGGTTGGGGCTGAGCGTGTAGCTCAATGGCACAGTACTTGCCTAGCATTCTTGAGACCCTGAGTTTGATGGCTACTACGGAGGAAGAGGAGGAGGAACTGGCTTAAAGATGGAGAGACTCTGTCTAGGTCTTCTGCATGCCCATATCATGTGGGGGAAGCTCCAAGTCAGGCCCACCCTAAGAAGTAGCAGGAAGCTTACCTTAGCCTAGCCAAGACAGCAGCTCCTAGTAAAGACCCAGTTCTGGTCTCACAAGTGTGTGCTGCAGGCTTTTCCCATTGTCTCCTATCAGGGACAATAGCTAAATTCATGGCCAATATTCAATTTCATCTCATCCAGCTGGTTTCTTGTTTTTGTTTTGTTTTTAACTTTAATTTTTTAAAAATGCACATGTGTGTTTCGCCTGTATGTATGTCTGTGTACCACATGCCTGCCTGGTATCCATGAAGGCCAGAGGGGGTGTTGGATTCCCCTCGAACTGTAGTTAATAGACTGTTGAGAGTTGCCATGTGAGGTGAGCTGCTGTGTAGGTGCTGGGACTTGAACCTGGGTCCTCTGGAAGGACAGCCAGTGCTCTTGTTTGCTTGGCCGCCCCGCCAGACCCTGGTCTCTCATTTTTTTTAGTAAGCACTTTTACAGGAGTATCAGACAGGGGCGGCAACAAGGTAGCCAGGAAAGCATAAAGAGTCCCCTTTGTCTGGCAATAGTAAGTCAGCAAGCAGAGAGGCAAGCTCTACGGAGAGCATGGTCTAGGAAGAGACAAGATATAAAGAACAAACAGAAGCAGAAGAGGTAGTGGAAAGAAAGGAAGAGGGTGAGGGGAATCTGGAGACCTATCTGGTTTTTTATAGGCCCCAATGTAAAGAACAACAGTCAGCTCAGGACCACGTTGTTGCTGCAGCTCACAGCTGTATCTTTTCTGTTCCATCATTAGCGAAGCCCTGGCTCCTTTGCACATACACATGCCTGGCGTCTGGCTCACTTTCTCCTTTGTTCTTGCTCTAAAGGATGGCTCAGGCCAAAGAATTGTCTCCACTTCACCCAGGGTGGATTTTTTCCCCCCTGCCTGGAGAGAGTCCTAGGAACTCAGCTTCCACCTGGACCTGCATCAGCATCACCCTACCCCACCCTCCCCCACCTCCACTCCTCCCAGCCTGGACAGAGCTCCTCTCTGAGTGCTCACCCTGAGCTAGGCACCTGGGATGGTTGCAAGGGAGATCTGCTGGAACCTGCAGCAGTTCCCAGGAAAAGAAGGTACCAGAGCCCAGAGCCAAATGAGACTGAATGAAAGAACCAGTAGCCAGGTTCATGTTCAGTTAATTGGGCAAAGAGAAAGGCATTATGGCCCTTGGCAGAAAGGCATTCAGGTATGGAAGGAGTTGGGGCTGGCCCACTGGGCAGCTGCAGGGCTCTCTCTGGACAGGGGACGAGCAGTCTCTGTCTCTTGTACCTGTGTCCCAGCTAGAGGCAGGCATGGGGGAAATAGTGTCCTAAGGGTAGCTGTCATGAAACTTCTTTCACCTTCCCAACCTGGAGTTTCTGAAATCTAAAGGCTCAGGCAGTCTCTCCTGCCCCACCCTACACAGCCAGTGACAGCCAAACCATCTCTGAAGTAAACACCATGTAAGGACAACAACCCCCAGAAACTCTAAAGGAGCTTTGATGTTGGGGCCAAGGGTTTGACTAAACAAACTGGAAGCGATTTAGCTGGAGAAGGCTCATGGCTCCTCTGGGGAATTGAGTCAGGCTGTTACAAATGAGGAGGGGATTCTCAACCCCCAACCCCACCTAACCAGTCGATTCAGAATGGCAGCGAGCAGACCAGAGAGATCAAATGTGTGTGGGTGTCCTCTCGGCCTTCCTCTCACCATCTCAAGGCACCTAGCAAATGTTAAGCTATGAATCAGTCGGGAGGACAGGCAGGCCACTGCTGTGTCCTCCCCAGAACATACACTACTTTCCCACCTCATGTAGCCTTTTCCACACCCAGGCTTTCCCGAAAGGTTCTTTATAAGGAACCATTGGTTTGGGGAGTAACTCTTGTCATGGCTTCAAGTTCTCGGACCAGGCACCCCAGCTAAGCAACGGGAAGCCCCTCCCTGAAGCCCTCCCTGTGGAGTGATTCTGTGAAGGACAGGCCTGCATCTTACCCATCTTTGTGCCCCAGGTCATGCCCAAGGGTTTTTGTTCGTTTGTTTGTTTGTTTTTCCTTTTATTTTGCCTGCCTGTTTGTTTTTGTTTTGGGGACAGTACCTCATATCTATCCTATGCGGGCCTCCAGCTCATTATATGTCTGAGAATACCCTTGAGATTCTGACCCTCCTGCATCTACCATCTAAAGGCTGGGATTGGCACTAAACCTGGTGTATGTGATGCCAGGGTTCTGACCAGGGTTCTGCCAGGGTTTTGTGCACGCTAAGCAAGCACTCCAGCAACCAATCAACATACATCCCCAGGACCCAGGCACGCTTGTGGAGTGAATAGATCCAGAATCACTTGGAGGGACTAGAGAAGGTTAAGGTATTTGCTTCCTCAGACGCCTCATTTTCTCTGCAGAAAAGTAGTATCTAGCTTATTCATAACTGTTTCTCTCTCTCTCTCTCTCTCTCTCTCTCTCTCTCTCTCTCTCACACACACACACACACACACACACACACACACACATACACACACACACACACACACACACCTGTGTATAAAGTGGGGCTGGGGATATAGCTCATTGGTAAAGCATTTGCTTAGCACTCAATCAGGCACTGATTAGGACCTCCTAGTACCACAAAAACAAAACCAAGAACCCACCAATCTATTTGTAGAGCGGCTAGCCCAGGGTCACATCTAGTGATGGTTCAATTAGGCTGCTTTCCATTGCGATCAACATTTACATTCGTGAAGGTAAAGGGGCTTTGAGGAAAGGTGTGATTCTCCTTCTGGGGAAGGTTCAGGTAGGAAGGTAATAGAGCTGCTGGGCCCCGGTGGCCTTGGCTGGTTCGACATCACTGAAACACTCTGCAAGTCTGTGACAGCCTTTAGCAGAGAGGAAAGGAAACTGGACTTTGTCCGCACTTAAAGGCATTCCGACGGCATGCACAGAGACCCCCGCTCAGCTATCATTCTAACTCTGCTTGGGTGTCTCCTTTACATCCTCTCCCTGAAGGCCATCTGACGTCCGGCATTTTTTTTTTTAAATCTTAATTATTGTTTTGCATTTAATCATCAAGCCTTAGGTAATAGGATCCTAAACGGGTTGATGAGGTCCCCCCAAGCTGGACTGAATCTCACAAAAGAAAACAAACTAAACCGGAGGAGCTTCTCACAGAGGCTCAGATACATACTTACACATGCACATGCACATGCACATACAGTCACACACATGCACATGCACATGCACATACACATACATTCACACACATACACATACATTCACACACATACACATACATTCACACACATACACATACATTCACACACATACACATACATTCACACACATACACATACATTCACACACATACACATATATATTCACACACATACACATGCACACACACACACACACATACACATACATTCACACACATACACATATATATTCACACACATACACATGCACACACACACACACACACACACACACACACACACACACATACATTCACACACAGAGCCCAGCACTCTAACAAAGAATACAATGAACATAGGCCTGTTTCTCTTGTGTCCTGTAGATATACATACCACACTAACTCAAATGCAAATATCTGCACACACACACACACACACACACACACACACAGATACACACCACACAGAGTCTAGCACTCTAACAAAGAATACAATGAATGTAGGTGTGTTTCTCTTGTGTCCTGTAGATATACATACTACACTGACTCAAATGCAAATATCTACACACACACACACACACACACACACACACACACACACACACACACACTAATGAAGAAACCCTACCAAAACCACCCATGCTTGAGTACACATAGACCCACAGGAGGCTTGATGACTGTATTTTAAGCCTCACCTGCCAATCCGGGTTCCCAAATCTGTCTCCAATTATCTGGCCAGTGTTGGGAACAACAGGGATCCCAGAACTGCCTCCGTCTTCTATGGAAGATGGATGGAAGAGTTTTAACCATTCCTGTCTATAAACTTTTAAAAACGTATTGCCGGGCATGGTAGCCCATGCCTTTAATCCCAGCACTGAAGAGACAGGCAGAGTACTTGAGTTCGAGGCCAGCCTGGTCTACAGAGTGAGTTCCAGGACAGCCAGGGCTACACAGAGAAACCCTGTCTCAAAAAATAAAATAAGAATTAAAATTTAAAAATGATTATTATTTAAAATTATTTAATATATGTATGGGTGTTTTGCCTGCATATGTGTCTGTGTATCATGTAGATGCCCGGTACAGGTGGAGGCCAGAAGGTGTCAGATCCCTTGGAACTGGAGCTACAGACAGTTGTAAACTGCTGTGTGGGTGTTGGGAATCAAAACTGGGTTCTCTGCAAGGATAGCCAGTGCTCTTAACTGCTGAGCCAACTCTCCAGCCCCCCACTATTTTATTTTTTAAATTTCCTATTTTATTGTTACCCGTATGGGTAATGTTTACCTGTAGTGTCTGTGTAGTAGAGGCCAAAAGAGGGGTTTGAATCCCTAGGACTGGACCTACAAAGAGTTGTTAACTGCCATATGGGCTGGGATTCAACCCAGGCTTTCTAGCCAAGAAACCATCTCTCCAGTCCATCCTCCCTTCTTCTTTCTTCCACCCACCCACCTTTGTGTGTGTGTGTGTGTGTGTGTGTGTGTGTGTGTAGCTTTGGCTGTTCTGGAACTTTCTATGTAGACCAGTCTGGCTGAGAACTCATAGAGCTCTGACTGCCTCCCACGTGCTGGACTTAAAGATGTATGCCACCCAGCCTGACTACAGTTTTTTTTAAGACTAAGAAATGTTTTTTAAAAGTTTTTTTTTTAAAGAAATCACCCAATATCTTTCTTTCTTTTTTTTTTAAAGTACGCTTTTTAAATTTTATTTATGAGTATACTGTAGATGTCTTCAGACACAACAGAAGAGGGCATCAGACCCCATTACAGATGGTTGTGAGCCACCATGTGAATGTTGGGAATTGAACTCAGGACCTCTGGAAGAGCAGCCAGTGCTTCTCTTCTAACTATTAAACTATCTCTCCAGCCCTTAAAAAACATTTTTAAAAGGGCTGACTGTGTGGTTCAGTGATGAGTACTTGCCTAGCAAGGGAAAAGGTTTAGGTTCAATCCTCAGTACTATAAGAAAAGAAGGAGGAGGAGAAAGAGGAAGAGGAAGAGAAAAAAGAAGAGGAGGAGGAAGAGGAGGAGGAGGAGAGGAAGAAGAGGAGGAGGAGGAAGAGGAAGATGAAGAGGAAGAGAAAAGGGGACTAGAAAGATGTCTCAGTGGTTAGGAGCACTTTTGTTCTTCTAGAGACCCGGGTTCAATTCCAGCATTTACATGGTGGCTAACAAATATCAGTAACTTTAGTTCCAGAGGATCTGATGCCCTCTTCTGACTTCTGCAGGTACCGTGTATGTAAGTGGCACACAGACCTACATGGAGGCAAAACACATCCATAAAATAAAATAAACTAACTCCACATACAAGAGGTAGCGCCCCTCTGTAGGCCGTCTATATAAGATGCGTGAGGGCCAGGGAAGAAGAAGAGGAAAAGAATGTGCCCGATGGCAGTCACCTTGCAGGGTGACTGGGGCAGAGGCCTGGCTGAGTCTGGGAAAGTAGATGGTAATGCTAATATCGTGGTTGGCAAGTGAGTGACTGATCTCCCCCTGGCTTGTCTCTCTGCTCCGCTTGGTGCACCTGGCTCCTCCATCCCTGTGTCCTCATTAGGTAGAGCAGATCCTCCCATACCCACACTGTCTCCATCCGCAGCATCCTTACCTCCAGCCCAGGAATACTCAATGAAGTCAGTGTGGTGGCTGGGGGGTGGAGGACACTGGGTTTGGGGGGTCTTTCTTATTCCTAAGGACATCTAAGCCAGAGGCAGTGTTTCCTAATGTAGCCCAGCATTGACTCTTGGCTTTATATATAACCCATATGCCTGCAATGGTTCTCAAAAAGGTTACATGGAAGAGTTGCTCCAGTGATAAAGTGGAATTCAGGGCCTCAGATTGCTCAGCCAGTGCTCTATTACCAAGTTATACCCCAGCCCTAGAAAGGAGTGTTTGAAGCGCTGTGGGACCCTCTGTGATTCAGAGTCCTCAGCGAGTCCTTCTGGAGAGTCTTGCCACAATGCCATCCACCCTCTGGAACATTTGCAACTGGAAACAATACTGCCTTGTCAAAGACTTCCTTGTTGTTTTAGCTTCAATTCCTCCACCAGATGTGGAGTTCTCAAAGACTAAGTGCTGTCTCCCCTCACAGAGGGAGTCCTGGGACACCTTCTCAACAGCTCCAGTCAGGTCCTGACTCAAGAATGGGAGAACAGAACTGTGTAACCCTCAGGGAGTCCTGCTTGATTCTAACTCCATAGCCTTACTTAGGGTCCCCACGATGAAGCAAGTCTCAGGTGCCAAACCTCTGGTTATATGAGAATGACTCCCTCTTTTCCCTCAAGAGGACAGGGTTCTTTCTCCTTTCAGGTTCCTAACACACACACACACACACACACACACACACACACACACACACACACATATTTGCTTACTTATATATTTATACAAGCCTTCATAGTCTAGGCTATCTTTGAAGCTCTAATTCTCCTGCATCAGCCTCCTGAGTGCTGAGATTATAGGGAACACCACCATACTCAACTCCAACACACAAACTGTTAAAGTTTAGGGCTCTTCCATATTGGGTAAAAGGACCCGGAGCAGTCTGCCTCAGGAATTAAGAGGTCTGAATTCCCGCTTGCCAACAGTGCCGCAGAGGGTCATGTGCAGTCCTTTGAAGGCTTTGAGAGCTGAGGGTTGAGCTTCCAGACTGCCACAGGAGTGAGTCACAGTCTAACAATGTTATCTGTCAAGCACTGCCGCTCCCTGGGCTGGTCTTGCCCACAGCCTCAGGAGGCCTGGATCCTTATAGGTCGCCCTTTGACCTTAGAGTCCCTGGAAGCCTCAGAGTCCTAGATCTCCATTACTTCCTATATGGTTAATGTAAGGGGAAGCTCTGGCAAAGAGGGAACAGAGATGGAAAATGCTCAAATATGAGGCAGTTGTTACACAGTTTAGGTCCAGGATTCTTGGAAGATTGAGAAGGAAGGTAGGAGGAGCACCAAGGACAAAGGGCTGAGTCTGTGTGGCAGAGAACGGACTGAGGTGGCACTGACACAGATCTTATGTTTGTAGACTCTCTTTAAAAACACTGATACATGCATTTCAGAGGATGAGTGGGGGCTGAGGAGATGGCTCATCAGTGAAGGGTACTCACTGCCCTTGCAGAAGACCCAGGTTCAGTTCCTAGCACCCACATTTAAGAAGCTTACAACCAACGGCCTGTAACTGTAGTTCCAGGGAGATCTGATGTTTTCTGGCCTCTGAGGGTACCTGCTTGGATGTGGTGCGCATAACTCACACAGGCACACACATGTACACATTAAATAAAACAAACATTTTTAAAGTTTGGGTGTTGTTGTTGCTGTTTTTGAGACAAGGTTTCTTTGTGCTCTGGCTATCCTACAACTTGCTCTGTAGACCAGGCTGGCCTCGAACTCATGGAGGTCTGCCTGCCTCTGCCTCCCTAGTACTGCTATTAATGGCCCCATCCAGTCCTAACTTTTTTTTTTTTTTTTAAGGACAGAGCTACTCTCCTATAGCTCTAGCTACCAAACTGGCTAAGGTAAGAATAGAGCCTGAGACCTAGGCCACCCTAGGCAACACAACAACCCACCTCAAAAAATAAATGGAACAATGACATTTCTTTTTTTCTTTTTATTTTAAGAT